>NC_137458.1:169232507-169932581 GCF_964235325.1 Thermobia domestica
CTGTTGGCACTACACACGCTGACAGGTGACTTTTACCGGGCATTCGCCATACCCACACCCTGTCATCGGATCGCCACATTGTGTACCGTGATTCGTCACTCCACACAACGTTTTTCCACTGTTCAATCGACCAATGTTTACACTCCTTACACCAAGCGAGGCGTCGTTTGGCATTTACTTGTGTGATGTGTGGCTTATGAGCAGCCGCTCGACTATAAAATCCAAGTTTTCTCACCTCACGCCTAACTGTCATAGTACTTGGAGTGGATCCTGATGCAGTTTGAATTCCTGTGTGATGGTCTGGATAGATGTGTGCCTATTACACTTTACGACCCTCTTCAACTGTCGGCGGTCTTGTCAGTCAACAGACGAGGTCACCCTGTACGCTTTTGTGCTGTACGTGTCCCTTCACGTTTCCACTTCACTATCACATCAGACACAGTGGACCTAGGGATGTTTAGGAGTATGGAAATCTCGCGTACAGACTTCTGACACAAGTGACACCCAATCACCTGACCATATTTGAAGTCCATGAGTTCCGCGGAGCGTCCCATTCTGCTTTCTCAGGATGTCTAATGACTGTTGACTATTGAGGTCGCTGATAATGAGTACCTGGCAGTAGGTGGCAGCACAATGCACCGAATATGAAAAACGTATGTTTTTGTGGCTGTCCGGATACTTTTGATCACATAGTGTATGTTTTGATTTCTTTTGTTATATTAATAGATTCCACTTTAAACTGTAGGCTCATGTCTCGTAATAGCCTTGGTGCTGCAATGGGACGCTAACTTCAACAAACAAACGAACTATTTGTTTCACGATGTTGACTGAATACCAAATATTTCATATTTTGTCAGTAGTCGAACTTGGAACTACGCACACTCAAGTCAAGGGAACGTCTATTTTCGTGAAGGCCCTCTGCAAATCGCAGTGCTTCCAAATTATGGCATGTAACATAAAATTATCAGATGGAATGCAACCGAGAACTACTGAGAAAAGTTTCTAAGGATACAAAATTGCTTAGAATTATAATTAAAATTTTTCACTGTTTTCTTCGTCACAGTAAAGAGGTCTTCACCCTCCTGTATTGCTAAATCGTGGAAATCTTTCGAGGTCTCTAGTTAGTATTGATTGGTACATCTGTTATCTCCTGTCATACTATTTGGCAGGGTAGAGAAATAAAAGATAGAAAGAACAAGATCAAATCTAGTGAGATTTCAACCGGAAACTTCCAGTGAAACAGAAACATGTCACTGCCAAGTATACCGCATAGCCCATCTGTCTGGCATGGAGTGGAGTGTGTATTACGAACGGAGACGTACAGTAGACTACATGAAGAAAGCAGAGACAGAGAGAGAGAGAGAGAGAGAGAGAGAGAGAAAGATTGTAAGAGGAACTAATACTATGGATATACTACAGAAAGTTTGGTTTACGACAGGGACATGGCGCCATGATGGTGACGTGGAAGATTCAAAGAGATTGAGATGTATCTACTGAAGGGTAGACAGAGAGAAAGAGAGAAACGAAATTGGGAGAAGGTGGACTGAAGTGGGGTGTGGAATGTCTGTAGTCATTCTAAAAGATACACAAAGTTTGATAGAAAACTCAGTTTTCATTTCGTAATATTTTTTGCTTCTTTCTTTTTTTCCTATTTTGAAGAGAAAACTTCCGGAAGATTTAGAATATTGGAAATAATGCAAAGAAATAAAAGATCTGAAGAAATAGAAGACAATTCTAGTTGATTACAAACGAACTTTTGAAAGATAAGCAAAATTGGATGCTTAGAAATATACTTCTTTCCTATCTTTGTCTATCTTTTCTTGGAATTAAAAAAAAAAAAAAAAACGAAAGAAACTTTATTTATTATCTGTTCTCTTATTTTTCTTTTTCTTTCTCTTTTCTTTCTTTCTTTTCTTTTCTTTTCATTTTTTTTTGAGTTACACTTAATGAATTAGCTTTCTTTAAAAAGAAAACTTGGAAGAAATATACTTAAGTAACTTCTTTAGTCTGGTCAAGTTCCTAAGTATCTATATTTAGATTCATTCAAATTCCACAATGGATGAATGTTACTCAGGATCTATTAACCTTTTTGTTTATTGCTCCTTCAATAACTTTTCACTTAGATCAATGTTTATATAAGTAGAATGCCTTACTATTGTGATGAATACTGTGTGTTAGTTCTCACTATACAGGGTGGACCATTTAAAGTGACCCCTCCATGTAACTCCTAAACTAAATAATAGAAAAAGCTCGCTTTGTAACAAGCAAATATCAAAATTAGAAAGTATTTGTACATAGTTAAGAATGACACCAGATTAGCAGTGTTGTCATCTCAATCTCAACGTAGTTTTATTTATTTTTTTTTCAAATGACATTACGCTAGGTTATTACATAATTCAGATCTATATCGAGAAGGAGAACTTACATTACAGTATTTTTTACTCATTGTTGCCAACTGATGAGTGTTACAGCATTACAGTATTACAAACGCATGTAGTACTTGTAAGTTACGATATAAACAGTTTAACAAAGTTTTGTGTATAGTGGAAACAGCGATAATAGCAAAAGAGAATTAAGAAAACATAAAATACCTGCTTGCTACTTTATATGAATTTAATCTTTGCCGTACGATAGTTCATTGGCGCTCCGTACAGGATCATGTACTGTAGTTGAAAAATAATGACACAGAGGAGGAGACGGCAGTTTTATCGTACGACAAATCACATTATAACCTTCTGTAATAGCCGCTTCTCGTTCACTGGTTCTAATATTCTGCTATTTCTTCCTTTGGGTGTTCCATTAAGTCACCATTGCGCACTTGTATTACCCACTTCTTTTTAAGATATTCGTAATCGGAGAACAATTCATTGCATTGCATACCATAACACCAGAATATTTTGTCGATTAATTTGATTTGATTGCTTGGAGTTTGTATTGGCAATTCATTCAGCTGCTTTAGTTCTGAAATTCGCCACCACCACATGAAATTGCGAGGATGCAGCAACTAATAGGCGATAATGTTACGAACGTAGCTAATTCCAACGGTAACAGCTATATTTGTACTACTAAGATTATTATTATCTTTATCTGTTCTGCACTTATACACGAATTACATAATATAACCTATTTCATTCTAAGAATTAATTATATAATTGGTTAAGAAATTCGTTTCTTTCAAGTGGAGATACGAGAATCCCAAGACACATTCTTAAAAATAACTAAATAAATAAAAATATTTGAAAAACATATTTTACCAGACTTTTGAAACCAAGCAAACATTCAGAATTGCAATATATACTGTGTGGTGTGTATTTTATTAAGAATAGGACAAAAATCCACCAAAGTTTACTTAAATAGGGCAAAAGCTCACTAGACATTTCACGAGTGAACATTAAATACCAACTGTATACATTAAGAACGCAGTAAATTTAAAATTGAACAAAGAACATTTATTATGCAATGCAGTTACTATTGCATAATAACTGTAGCAAAACTTCAAGATCAACGTTAAAACATGTTTTAGAAATTTCCTAAAATACTCAGATTTAAGATATCAAATTTTACAATGCTTATTGTCAAGGATGTAGTGGTGTATATGGGGATATACGGCGTATATCCACTTATTATTTTTATAATCCAGTGCATGTTCACTTTAAATTTAATTTTACAAAGAAACAACCATACGGGGTGGGTATAGTTATATTTTTGAAGAGGGTCTAGCATGTGGTCACCAAAAATTGTAGCATTACAGCACTGCTTATCGGAAGGAGAAAAATGGTATAATTACCCGGAAGTACGTTTTAGAAGGATCATTAGTTTTGCCAGCTAGAAAACGAGCTCTCGCATTCTTTTTAGTTATTTAACAAACTTTCAGATACAAGAAAATTCTAATTCAAGATGGCTAACTATCGGATTGAAACTCGGGACCTCGCAGTTGCAAGGTGAGAATACCAACCACTAATCTAGCCTTTGTTTTCTTCTTACGTGAACGAATTTGTTTCATAATCGACTTACGTAACTGTTTGTTACAGCACTTCCATACTTGTTTATGGCAATTCTAATATTGCTAGACATGTATATATAAATTGGCGGCTCGTGAGGGAGGTCACATTGATAAAAAAAAAATTCATCGTACAAACTAAAGAAAGAAAGCTTCACACAGCCTCAAGGAATTATATAGATTAATTAGTGCGTTAGGCTAGCTTTCTTAGCTTGTAACAACAAAATTTAAATTTTAACCGATGGGACCCCTCAAGAACCGCCACTTTCTTTTAAATGTAGTATTTCGTGCTTCAAAAAGCACAAATAGTCTAATCCAGTTTTCTGTTCAATAAATTTTAAATACAAGTGTGAGCAATTTTTAGAAAGAACGAATGGTCTATTCCAGGAATGGAAAATCTTTCTTGTTTAAAGATCAAATTGATAATGCTCATATCCCAAGAAGTCTGAATATGATAGTTTTGAATATGCGATTTTTTTAAAAGTTATTTTACAGTTATTAATTCATTGTTACATTAATACAGTATTTTCAGAAGTATATTTTTTCATATACTTAACGTTCCTTGTATAAATTAACATTTTTCACAATAGACCCAGAAGCCTTTCATGACTCTAAAGGATGCAGGTTCCTCATCCTGGTTTAGCCTGAGACATCCGGGTGACAATCTTGACCTGCATGTCTCAAGTTCGAATCCTACTTAGCATGTTCGAATTTTCACAGTTCATTTCATTATGACCATTCATTTGTCATCGCCTTCTGTGGTCTACAAGTACAACAATGGGACGTAAAACTCAAAAATACAAATACAAATACCAGGTCACACAGAATTAGAAATTAATCAAATAATAACAAAACAACATAAAACAAAGAAGTATTATCTCGGGTTTCTTCCGGTGAGTTTCTGTGTAACAGATTTTACATTATATTGTAGCTTCGCTTACGCGCATTTCAAATATACCCAATACCGAAAGAGAAAGTAAAATAAATAATACAAAATCAATTAATTAGTAAAATAATCAATTAATATCTCCCTAGAATGGAGATAATGTACAAACGGTGTCCCTATTTTTTTTTTTTTTTCACTATTTGAAATTAGGTTGAAATTGAAGAAACTTGTACGGCATGTTTTCAATTTGTAATTTCACAACCTAGAGGAGTATTCCTTATTTGATCATAGTACTTTTACCAAACCTTTTACTATTTGTAGAAAGATCCAAGTTTCATATTACCTATAAGATGTGTTTGTTGTACAAAGTTAGGTAATAGGCCTATAAACTGTGTCATTGACGTAAAAAGCTTTGCCTCACTATATCTTCCATGTTAGAGTGAGTGATGCATGTTAGGTATCACAGAAACGTCAAGCACCATTATTTCTGATGGTGATCTGTTAACTTTTTTATCCATTTTTTAAAAAACATTTGTCATGAACACATAGAGTAATGTCGAACGGACTGTGATCTCCATTGAGAATCGACTTCGGGATCTTATGCACAAAGGCAGTCGTTTAGCGAATCCCTATACAATAATAGGTGAGAGAAAGAAGATATAGCTACATAGTTTTATATGCAGCGTCCAACTGACGTAACTTTATTGCTCATATAATCTATTGCCAGTTCGTATCAGGCACGGCTAGGTAACATATGAGAACTGACATGTTTCAAAAATAAAAATCACAATACAGTTATCGATCTGTGCTACGTATGTGTGGCCGAACAATCCGCATCTGAAAGTTGCCCCATATTTCAGTGATTGGAGAGAAAAAGAGACCAAAAAAAAAAAAAAGTAACAGAGATTGAAGCGTAACTGTGCATCTGTAGGGGAATTTTTCATCTGTCAGACAAGTTTCGGTGAGAGGTGCGTCGTACATAATTCATGTTGCATGGCTAGCGTGCTCCGGAATTGTATTTGAGGCTGGCTGGACCTTTCGCGGATTTTTATTGCGGGATCCCATCGAATTTTACCCAATAGCTACGAGCTAAGCGCTGTGGGGAAATCTGAGATGGGGATGAGAGATACGTTGCGTATGAGTGGGAGACAAAACATTTTTTTATTTGTATTTTTATTTTGCGCGAATTCTGCAAAAGTACAAATTTTGTAGGTTGTAAATCCGTCATTCTGCGTGTTGCGAATGACTGATTCATGTGTCACCTCACCTGTGACCTCTATTTGAGAGTTCTTTTTTCTTTCGTTTTTAAATTCCTTTAATAAATTAGTTCAAAGGAATAACAGTGGTGGAAAATATATATATGCTTTCAAAATTGTTAAAAAGAAAGAAAATTAAATTAATCATAGCTCGGCAAACGTATCGATCGGGTATTAATGAGGTTATTGCTGTTATTGTAAATTGCACAAGTATGCAAGAAAAGCGGCTACAAGGGTACATTTTATTGTTCCCCTTGATTCTACGTACGAAAGACCCTTAGAATAGCTTCCAAGCCAATATGATTAAGAGTTTTTTGTCCAACAACTCTCCTTGCTGGTCTAGTAGTACTATTCATGCCTTTAGTTCGAACCTGGGTTTGAATCCCTATGAGAGAATATTGAGGGTCAACTACAAGACAAGAATTAAAGCTATCTCGTCTCGAAAAGATGTTGTGAAATTGATGTCTCGTTTCAGAAGTGGAAAAGCTCTATCTTACCTCATATCTCGTCACGAAAATTCTGTCTTGTCTCGTGATTAACTCTGGAGAGAGCATCGAACGAACTGGAGTAGTTCAGATCCGACTTCAGAATGTAGACTTCGTTCAATATAGCTTCGCTTCTGACAAAGGATGTAAATTCAAATCAATGTATCAGTGTTCGTGTGACAAACCTTGCACTTCCTTCTATCACGCAGCACAATAAAACTTAGCTCTAATGGCTGTATCTCAAGTACTCAGAACACTGGCGCAAATCTCGGGAGAGTTCAGGGGACATGTGTCCTACAATCTTCGAACTGGAAGGGACTGTCCCCCCAGTAATCCGATTTGATTTTTTTTTTATAGAAATCCTATTTATGTCCGATTGCCACAAAGGAAAGTGAGATGAAATTGATGTTCCCCCAGAATAAGTCTCAAATCTGCTCGCTCTCCAATGTTGAAGACAACTCTGCTCCCATGATCTTCCACAGCATTGTTTTTCAACTTCATAAATATTTTGAATATCGCTTAAAAAATTATGGGAACGGTCTTACCTGCCCCCCCCCCCTTCCCCCAATGTTGAAGACAGATTTGCGCGGCTGACTCAGAAATACCTAGCTATATGAAAGAGTTAATTAACAATTGATTACAGAAGGAGTGCTTTTTAGTAAGATGTAGTCTCAGTACTAAGTACTTTTGTTCTTGTATTAGTGTTTGAACAGGCATCAAATCCGTCATACCAGTGGGTCCCAACCTTAGAGTGCCCCTGCGGGCAGGTATGAGGAGCGAGCAAGAGGGTTGCAAGCTACTGACAGAAATATACTACATTTCTAATTACCAGGACCCGGATTTTGATGGCCTAAAATTTTTTTTAAAATTTCCTTTAAATTGACAACAAATATTGTGAAATGACCTAAAATATTTTAAAAAGTGACCCAAAAATTCGTATTATTAAAAATTCGTATTTCGTAAAAATTATTACTAGGTTTAAGTTCCTCCTCGATACCTGTCATGCTAAAGTATTCTCACTCAACTCTCGATTAATGGAACACAACACTTTATACAGAAGTATTCTGAGTTTTTGTCAAGAAAATGTCTCTTTTGTTTGCTACCAACATGCCAATTTCATCACGAACGTTCTTTAAAACATCTTCGGTTGTACTAACTGTATAGATCAGTGGTTCTGAAACTTTCCGATAACGTGAATCCTCTGTTCATTCAGAAAGTAATCTGCGGACACACTTGCAATGCTATCTCAAATTTCACATTGTATTGAAAAAATATACCAATTAGAATTACCACTGACAAGAAAAAGATCAAGAAAAATAATGCAATAAGCAATTTATTCTACAGGTACATGATTGTTTCCTAGTGAACTAAATTTCAATTGAAAATACAGTTACTTTCAAGACCGAAAATCAATGTCTATATATATATATATATATATATATATATATATATATATATATATATATATATATATATACATCCACTTGATAAACAATGTTCTCAAATGTGGGGTCACTAGTGTGAGGAATGGAATTTTGTATGTTTCTCCATAATTGCATTGAAATCTGTAATAAGTTTTGTCATCATCAATCTTAGGTCCGATTCCACATTAAGACGATTTCGTTTTAAGGTTTTAATACTGCAAAGACCAGAAAAGGTCTGCTCACGTAAGTAAGTGGTAGGGAAAGGCATCAAATGTTGCAATGTCTTTAAGACAGCTTTTCATACTCACAGGGCAGAAATTTAGTAAAGTAGGAAAAACATTTAAATTTACAAACGTAGATATAATTTCTAGTTGCTTTCTTTCTAGCAACTGAAAAAATACTTCTCGCATAACAGCTGTGAGTTCCATTTCATTACAACACATTTCAATTTTTAGGCGTCGCGGACCCCCTGACTAGGTCTTGCAGATCCCCCAGAGGTCTGCGGACCCCACTTTGAAAACTACTGGTATTGATAGTCTTGTCGAGACACACGCTTCCCTTTTGAAGACGTGTTATAGTTTCGAACAAACATCTAAATGTTCCGTGATGTATATACTCTTCCTTCCTTCATCTCACCATCGGAAAAACAGTTCTTGGACGCTTTGTATAGCCTTGACGCCTTCTGCTTCAAGGAAATCTATCATTTGTTTCACCGTATGAAAGTTGTAATACACACAGGCATCGACCCACGTACCCCAGCGCATAATGAATAGGCTGTGGTGGAAACAGTACGTTTTGAGCCTGCAAGTGGTTGCCTGCGTGACGGAACGTTAACAAATACCCTGTTTGTGAACGACACAAGCTTGTCGACTTCGGTGAATTTGGCTGACTTCTTCCACCACTTTATTGAAAGCGTGAGCTAGACAAGTGATCATCTTCGAGTAAAATACTTTAATTACACTGTAAGACTCTGCGTATCATCATGCCTTACCCCTTCAAGCCAAAGGAGTGTCATCGATCTGTCGAAGAGACTACACATTGCTGAGAGAGCAAGAATATTTCACCAGGGTTGTCTATTTCCAACGTAGCCACTATTACATTTGCAACGTAACGGTCTTCCACAACACTAGTCTCATCAATGATGGAGACAAACCATGTTTTGGGAAACTCGTTCTCTTATTCTTCTTATCGTATTCTCGTAATTAATGGGATAAGTACGAGGGTGATTCAGAACGTAATACCTCCAAGGTGATACGTTTATTTGTGTTTGATAGATAACACTGATACAGTTATCAGTAGAAAGCTTGCAATGTCAAATGGTGGCATCATTTTTCAACATAGTCTTCAGCACGAGCAACACACTTGCGCCAACGGGAAACAAGGTTTTTCATTCCGTCAGTGAAACATTGTAGTGGCTGCTGGTGACACAATTGCCGAACTGCTGCTTCTCCGCACCATAACTGTAGCGTTGGCCCTTAAGGTGATCCTGAAGTTGGGAAAGAGCCAAAAGTCTGAGGGCGCAAGATCCGGACTATTGGCAGGATGAGGCAGAATGTCAACAAACACTTTGCCAGTAGATGGGATAACTTTGATTTTTTTGGCGTAGAAGAAGACGTGTGTACTCCATCGACTGACGGTTCGTTTTTGGTAGTGTCGTATTCACGACTCGTCGCCGGCGATGAATGTTCCTTGGCGCACAACCTTCCGTAGTCAGAAATTCAATGTCAGCCCGCTGTTTCAAACGGACGTCACCGCTTGATGCCATATTGTTCCATTATTCTGGAACGAGAAGAGATAGGAAGGTGAAACAGTGCATTAATGATAAACAATTCTGAATAATTACAATATTATTGGCCAATAGTGGGCTTGGAGGCATTACTTTCTGAATCACCGTCGTAGTTCTTTCTTCGTGTAAACTTACCTGGAATACAACGTGCTGTATACTTTCCAAGAAAGTCTTTTAATTTCAAATTGTCCCCAGTTAGGTATGCTCGCGGAAAGGAAAGCTTCACAAAATTTGCATAGAAGCCAGCGTTTGTGTCAATACTTGTGGATGCTTTTTGTGTAAGCAAAAGTGTGAATGTATTTTTTTTCTTTTACTAATGTTTTGGATACTACACATATTTGTCGTTCGATGTGTTCTTGAACAGTAAATCTTTTTTCTGCTTGCACTTTAACTTCACATGCTTCGCAGAAAAGTATCTGGTCATCAGTAGAAGATATGTTCTTATCGAATTCTGAAATAATCTATTTCAAATTAGCAGATTTAGATGGTTTTATCTGCGGCAATTTAAGTCCACTCGACACCTAAACTCATGAATTGTAAAAATAGAAGCCGCTCCTAATCACAAATACTGGACTAAAATGCAAATGTCCATGCTGAGTGACCTATCGCTTTCCGTTGAATCTCGAGCACGGTATTAATTGCTAATTTTCAAAAGAAACATTTTTTTTTTCATTCCAAAACAAAGAATTGAACAATTACTTCTTCACCTTGATATGTTGTGCGGACTATGAATAAGAATCTAGATAGTGTTACATGTTCTCATTTTTCAGATTGGATATGTTGGGCTTGGTACTTTAACTCAAAAGTAAGTTGCCCAATACCCAGACAAAACAGAAATTAGGTGAAAATGGCATACTTTTTCTAAAATGAATACAGCTTTATTAACAAACAACCCAGAGCTCCAAAGTTTGTTCAGTACAATAATAGAACCTTCAACATAAAATTCTAGTTAGTTACATAGGATCTAAGTGTTAAGATTTAATGACAGTAAATGAGTAAATTTAATGCTACATTTTGAAGGAAAAAAAAAACGAGGTTAAAATGACATATTGAACTGAGATATAATGATATACATAAACTATCTTAGGTAAGAGGCTTATACAGCAACAAAGTGCACTCAAGAAGGTAACATGAGACAAATATCATATTTGAAATGTGCTTCGCACATGCTGACACCTGTGACTTTCAGTGCATTCCGTATGATCCCAATGTCCACACAATTCACATTGAACCCACTCCTCCATAGGTTTTGAATTGAAGTGCAGATCGTTACAAAAAATTCAGGCACAATTACAATCCGGTGTCTGAGGGCTCTTGTAGTATTTGTTTTTTTTTACCACACTCGTGAAGATCGATGTCTTTCAAGAGCCTCCTTTTCTTCTATTTTCTTTTTCTGTTCCTTGGGACTACAAGCTAGAATTGCTGTGCTTCGTCGCTTACGAACTAATCGTTTTGCGTTTACTAATCCTAATGTAGACGCAAAACGGAGAAAGTTCTTGGATACGAACAATGTCATGTTCACCTTCAGCTGTTGATGGAGTACTAGGTACATGTTTCGGAGTAAGGCTACCGGATGATTTCTCGGATAGATTGGATGGACTGTCAGAAATTGTAGGTGGGTATGAAACGTCTATTAGTAATGAAGCATTTTGTGTAGATCCACCATCATTCGTAAACATAACATCTAGTAATTGGTTGTCTGATCAAAGTCTCCTCTCGTCAGCAATTCCTTCTATGTCTGGAATATTCATGTTAGCTTTGGATGCTTTTAAACAATCCATTTGCCCCGATCGAACCGCTCATCCTTAGCCACTTTATCCCAGGATTGTCGTGTCGTAGTCCGTGTAGTTACGACCCATTCTGAAACAAAACGAAAACATTTATTACAACTGTCAAATTGGTCATTGAAATATAAATTTAAAAAAATAATCATTACTTTAAAGAACATATTTTCAGTGTCTGTTAACAATTGTCAATTTACAGTGCAATATTTTGCAATTTGAATATTAGATTAATTTTCCATGTGCTAGAGTGGAGCAAAAATGCTTTTTCTCATACTGGATTTTGGAAGAAGTCAGATCTATTTTGAAAGTGAAAATTAACAGATTTTAGAATGCTGCCCCAGAACAATAGGCTATAACATGAAACTGAGATACAATGTGTAGCTTCAATTTCCAATTAGGGTAAAATGACATACTGTCATTTTACACCAAGCCATGACGTGTCATTTTCCTCCAATACCATACTGCGACAAACTACCATCATTCTACAAGAGCGCAAAAAAAAAAAAAAAAAAAAACCAACCAAGAAGAAGGCATAAAATGATACCTCACTGACCATAATTCAACACCTACATATTGTTAACAATGGCTCGGTAACTTTAAAGTACTTATGCTATTTCTCCGAGCAATAAGAAAAAAAAATCATACCTACCTTAACACAAATCTTCCCGTCAAAACGTAACTTCCTCCTCTATTGGTCTACCATTACTCCACTATTACCGTTGCTAAGTACGGGATTTGGTTATGTTGTTGACAGACAAAAACGCACACCAACATCGAGAAACCCCACTATGTCATTTTACCTGAGTATGTCATTTTCACCAAGTCTCCTCTATTGACTGTACAAACACGAGGTAAATATTGAGTAAGAACTGTGGTTTCATTAAAAACAAAGCTGGTAAAATAATAATAATAATAATAATAATAATAATAATAATAATAATAATAATAATAATAATAATAATATACGAATACTACAATGGTATCGAAAAATCTTGCTGGAAATAAATATAAATTGATGAAATTATTATTATTGAAGATTTGAGAGTTCAATGGTGCATCTGAAATCGTAGAAAGGACAAAAAGCATTTATGACCAATGAACGGGAAGAAGGGATCGTGAAGTAAAGAGATTTACGAAGGCGGCACGAGATAAACAAGCTTGGGAATCACTGCGGAGAGTGTACACTTCGTTTACTTATTTTATTATACTGTTATTTAAAATTTTCTTTGTGCCTCTCAAATTAGCAGCAGTCCCTGCACCTGTCTGGAGCAAAATGTAAAACTAAAACTCAGAAATTAAGAAATCATAAGTGTCTCCCTCTACTTTTTGAGATTGACCAGATACTTTTGTGATGTGTATATATATATATACAGGATGTTAATGAATTATACCGACAAACTATAAGAGGTGATTCCTCATATCAAAATAAGAGAAAAAGTTCATACGGACCTATTGCGAAAAGTGCATAGTTTCAGAGCTAGGGCTGTCCAAAATTGCGAAAAAAGCCAATTTCAACAGGCCCTATTTCGAATTCCGGAAACTGTGGATGTTGGTCCTTATCAGTGTAAAGGAAGTCACGCACACACAATCAATTTTATTATATCAATTTTCAATGGGTGTGCAGGGTATTCTGTACAGAGTATAATTCTTAATTATGCTCTTAATAGAGTTTTTAGCTATACCTTATTTCAGAAAGGTCCAAAGCAGGCAAAAGGTAAACCTTGACAACAATCGACATCCATAGGGATGCGCTCGAGTCGAGTCGAGACAGAATTTTCCAGACAAAATTCGAGTCGAGACACAGCTCTTCCAATAGAAAAATATACATTTTTCGAATCGAGACATCACTTTTACAGCACATTTTCCAGACGAGACAGTCTCAAATCTTGTCTCTTGCGCATCCCTAGACATCCAGTGTTTCGGAGGGAAATCGGAAGTGTCAGGAACCGTCAGCTCCATTTTTGTGTATGTGTGTGTGTGTTCGGAATAACCTGGGATGCGATGTATTTCGTCACGTTGTATTTTACCTGCGTGAAAGAAAACATCCCACTATGCGTTTTCCCGAGTACAAGAGACCTTGCTGTTGACGATTCTTAACACTTCCGACATCGCGCCAAAGGACTCCGCGTTCACTGCTGTAAAGGCTTACCGCTTGTCTACTTTGGACCAATCATAAACTCAGAGCAAATCTCAAAATTCGGTTGATGGCATGTCTAGGAATTTCACCCTGCAGGGAGTGCTCTGCACACCCATTGAACATAAATTAAATATGCATTTTTGGATTGTGTAAGGAATGACTTCCTTTACGCTAATAAGGACCACCACTCCACGATTTCTCGAATTTGAAATAGGCTCTCTTAAAATGTGTGTTTTTTTTTTTTTTTCGCGATTTTGGACAGTCAAACTATGCACTTTCCCCACAGGTCCGTATGAACTTTTTCTTTTATTTTGATTTGAGGTACAGTTTGTCGGTATAGTTCATTGACACCCTGTATATATATAATATGGCAGGGAGTATACTTCTGAAATTCATTTTGACCCCTTCGTGTATATTTTCTGAAAAGGGTTGGCAGTTCACAGATTAGTTGGTTGGTTGATTTGAAGTTTTACGTCCCATTTAGCACAGAGGCTACGTGAGACGTGGACCTACAACTTAAGGTAGGATCCAAACCACATAAGCTCCTATCTGAAATTGAACCCCACTCTCCCACCGAATATGCGAACGCCAAATATATAGCCACGAGGGAATTCGACAGTTGAAAAACACGCATAGTACGAATAAGGAGAAACTCGTATTTCATTGGCATTTTTGAGTGGATAATATCGTAAGATAATCATTGTGTGTGCCCCCCTCTCTCTTTGATATCTTCATTTGATGCAGTTTGTGTAGGTGGCACCACTAAAGAAGAGAATGTAACTTCAGTTTATACGGAAGGCCGAGAGTTGATTGCAGAGTAATTGGAAAGAACCTACATAAAGGAAACAGTGGCGAATGAGAACACAAGAGACAAGAGAAAACGAGTGAGGGGGATTAAAGGGCTAGAGGGTTTGGGTGGGGAGGCCCTTGAGTTGAGACTACTTTTAGTAATTGCTCCATTTACGAAAAGGGAGGTTGGTAGGATGAAGAATTTCTTGCTTACGGGAAAAGCATCCAACGTCCTTAGTAATTAACCCATAAACGTGCGTTTGGTGTTACAGCAGGGCTCATCTTCCATTTTCAGTATTCACAACAGTCCTCTCTTGAGCAGCGGAAGCTAATATTACAAACTACATAGTGGCAGCCAGCACCACGCTCCGAGAACGTCAAACTGTTTGAAAAGTAGAGTACTTTAGCAACTTTACTTTCTTCGTCGTCGGTTCACGCGTTCTTCAAGAATTATGGAGGCTGCTATTACAAGCATAAAAAGGAAAACTACGCCTTCTATCTTTAAAAAAAAGGGGAAAAATGCAGTTTTCTTACAAATAAAGACTTTCCGTGGCTTATCTTGGCCTTCTATAGAGTAGACTATGTTTCTAAGCCGGCTGCACTTTTTCTTTGGAGTAGTTTTCTCCATTATTTTCCAAGACTCACGTAGGCTGGATTCGAATCTCGTGTAGAAATGATGCTGTTACTGCTACGAAACGTGGATTGGGAACAGAGTATTGTGAGATATCGCTAAAGTAGTGATTTGTAATCAACACGTTAATTTTTCTTTTCGTACTAACCACAACGTTAAAAATGAATGATTGCACTCGGAATTAAAGCGGTTTTTTTTTTTTTTTTTTTTTTTTTGTAGACGCATAAGCTCATGCTCAGAAAGTCTTATTGGTGAGTTAATAATGTATGCATTTAATTGCATGTTGTAGTTATGGCACCACACCCACTGTGAGAGATTTGGTTAACTGTAGCACAACCAGAGCTTTAATTAGAGGTTAAGTACGTACCGAAGCAACCGACTGACGTATCAGTGGAAATCTGCCTATCAGTGTAGGAATATTTTCAAAGAATACCGAATCATGACAGTTCCCTCAATAAATATTTATTATAGTTTAATTTATATTAAGGAAAACCAAACTAGTTATAATTTGCGATCTAACGTGCACGATTATAATACAAGGTACAAGGATAATTTAGAAACGCCGTCTGTCAGATTATGCAAGACGCAGCAAAATTTTAAATATAATGCAATAAAACTGTTCAACTTGTTACCTTTACATATACGTAATTTGGAAAACAAGCAGTTTGTTTATTAGTACATATACACATTAGTAATATATTAATAGAGTATTGTATATATAGTATTACTGAATTTGAGGAATGCATTTGTAATCAATAAAATGTAAATAGCTGGTAAAAATTTGAGGGTAAAGTTCCGTAAACGACATACCTCCTTAAAGGATTCAAACATGGTAACAGTAATCAACTAAACCTGCCATTACCTAATCTACTACTACTATCGCTACTGTTACCTTTGCTATTGCTACTACGGATCTTCACCCAAATTTGAAAAATGTAATTCAATAGAAGGCTTAACCCTAATAATGGTAATAATGGGCTTTTTGTTTATTGATATGTGGTAGTGCCAACAATGTAAATATGAAGTATATTCATTCTATGAAGTATATATGTAGTAATACTTCTATGAAGTAATTATGAAGTCTATATGTAAATATGAAGTATGTAAATATGAAGAATGCAAATTGTGTTATAACTGTTAGTAATAGTTTCAATTAGTTATTAACTGTCAATTAGTAATAGCCATAGTTTCTTTTTTTGTTACATTTCAATATTTTTTTACAATTTAAATACTATTCTGGACGAAGTCTATTGCAACTATGTTGTCTAATGACTAATAAAGTATTCTATTCTATTCTATTCTATTCTATTCTATGCCTGAAGACCTGAATTTAGTAAATTGTTATAATCTATGGTAAATACAGGATTATAAGTCTGGACTCATAAGCAGTTGATAGTGGTAATAAAGTTTAGTTTATAATACTTCTTTTATGATCAAAGGACAATCTAAGGAAATAATTCCGTACCTTAGTTCACTAAAGGGGGTTCATTTTTGGCTCTTTATATTTTTTACATTATATTTACTAAGTACAGATAGTCTATCAATGTATCTAGCTGTAACAGCGCCTAAACCTGCTACTTTCAAGTTTAAAAAGATGGATGTTCATCAAGAAGTTCACGCTTTGCTTTCGTTTTTTGCTTCTTCTGAAAAACTAGATTTTGTGACAACCGCCTTTGGTGAACTAAGATACAGAATTTGACGCGTGTATGTTGTGTTCCGTTATTTTCTTTTTCCATCCAAAGATCATAAATGGAAGGATTAGATATTTTGTATTTACAGTGCTAGCAGCTTGTTTGATCTTCTTATAAAATCGTTTCTTTATATCTTCGAAGCACTCCATTTTTTGATCCTTCGCATCTGGCTCTTCCTTCAACTATCTTACCTTGCAGTATGTTGCTCTATTCTGAATAGCGAATTAAGTTTATGTACATGTCTTAATTACGTATTATGATGACTTGCACCTTGTTTAAATAATAATTATTATGAAATGTATGACTTCGCATACATGACTTCGAAATATACGTTTCTATGTTTATTTCAGTGTAAGTTTGCCTCTTTGCAGAACCAAATTTAAAATATTAATTTTATTAAGGATCATACTCTTTAAGTGTATCTTGTTGGAGTTTGCAGTTGTTCTGCCTCCAAATTCCTCCCGTAATTTTGAGATAAGTCAATCCATATTCGTAATACATAATAATAAGATCTACAATATTCAGCTTTGAGTATTGTGTTGGTTAAAACTTCTTTTTCTTGTACAAATTAAGTATTTTTTTAAAACGATTTTTACCTTACTTACTGGTGTAAATGCCTTTGCAAAAGTATTCGTGTTTTTTTTTTTTTCAGCTCCGCCCCCCAAGTTTTCCATGACGCAGTTTGCATCATAATCTCCTTTCCCTAACTTATAATACTACTTCCTTTTCTTTCTTATCGGCACATCTGATATCACAGGAAAAACCTAACCTATTTCGGAGTTTGATGTGGACGATCTATCAATATAATATTAAACTATTTCTGTAAAATTCAAGGGAATGTAGTTTTTATGAAAGTATTTCAATGCGATATTTAAGTATATGTATTACATTTAGTATTACTATATGGAGTATTCGAAAGCCCAAAGCTTCTTTTCGGAAGCTATATATGAATGATATGGGCAGATTTTAAGTGATTGATTTATACGGCATCGTAAATGTACGAAGGCGTTCCACTGTGCCTGAACCAAATAATTCACTCAGTTAAACAATAATAATTCTTGATGGGCGACAGTGAGTGTTCCTCTAAATCAAGCTTTAGAGGGATGTTTTGCTATTTGGCGGAAGAGCACCAACAACTAGTTCATCCTCATTCTCATTAAGGTTAGGTATGGAGTTGGGGTGAGAAGGAAGACCCTTTTATTTTACAGTTAAACAAAAGAATAGAAAAAGAAGGTTTTAAATGCGTTCGGAGACAAGAATAATTGTTGCTTCGCGCAATTTGTGTCTCCAAATAGAGGGTTACGAGTGTAGACAGTGTAGTGTCGACTAGGCGTGGAATCATTCATTTCACTTGAGCTGCTAACCGAACTGCATTGGACGTGACAAAAGGAAAATCGTATTTTCCGTAACAAATGGATGAATGTAGTACGTTTTGGCTTTGGGGTTTCCCCGTGTCATTTACTACTAGATCCAATTACAAAGCCGGATAGCTGAAAAGTGTCACATTCTTTTTTCTCTTTCTGTTTGGTTCATCGTTTTAACATATTACCAGAAAGATCACTCTCGTCAGTGACATGTGCGCTTTTCATATGGTATTTCTGAATATAGTACTTTTAAAAATCCTATAATGTAAAAATTATATAAATTTTGGGGTACAATCCATATATATGTATCTGAATGCTTGGTTATCTTAAGTTCTTTGTAGCTACAGTGTTACCACATTTGAAAGACGGGAGAAATTAAACCCAAGCCGGTGTCAGAGATGAATTTATAATAAGGGATTGAGTTCACATATCTTTTAAATAATAATAAAAAAATAGAACCAGTAATGTTTATGACTTCATTTTTACATAACATTATTTCCCTAGTTTTTTTTTTTTCTTTTAATCTTTCGCACATATATCATCATCAATATTCTATCCACCTCACTAGAGGTATAACGCCTAGAATGAAAACCCGAAAACCGTAGAATCTCACTTTAATTGAGAGATTACGTAGAGGAAATGTGAGAAAAAATGTAAGAAATGGCGTACAGATGATGAAGGAACCCAGAAAAAGTTTTGGATGGTACTAATACAAAATTAAGAACATAGTGTTGGACTTTTGTTCAAATGGTTTGATATCACCACTGATCTTGGACATTATTTTTGTAGATCACCTTTTTACGTGAAATCTATATTTGAAGAATGTAACTCACATATATGTATGTAGATAGGAAATATATGAAACACTTGTTGTTATTCTCACGCTTGTGAAAATAGACTCAGTACATTCATATTTCTAGAGTAGGGAACATTGTGTACAATCGCTTATATCGGCTTAAGAGAAATTTGTAAGACAAAGCGAGGGGGCAGTGTAGTTCAGAGTGGATGAGAGTCCTTCCGATCACCCTGAAGAGACACTCGAAAGCATTAAGCTGTAGAAAACTCTTCGGAACGTTGAGGACAAGTGTTTTAAGCTGGGAGCTTGTGTGTTTATGATGAAAGGGAAGGTAGTAGTGTTAGTTTTATGAGTGGTCGTCACCTTCATTATCGTCAACATCATAACAGTTTTATTACGGGCCGAAATGATTAAAATTCACACTTTCGTGTAGAACTGTAGTGTGAATGGATTCAATAGTGTCTGATCTAAGGAAGGAAAAAGTAAGATCTTTGACCACTTGTTTATCAAGTGTGACAGTTGGTTTTATTCCCACTATTCAGTTTTCTTTCAATCAGTGAATAGCTATTATTCAACTGATCTGAACAACTGTGTATGACCATACATTGTTAAAAGAGTCCATGTATTTCGTTGAGACAATGTAAACTAGACATGAAAAATATTTATCATATTCAAAGATACTAAGCTGTAAATAACTGTGAAGGATACTTCAACAAACTTCAGCACTGAAGAGAATTATTTTGTAAATTTTCTCTTCAATTGTATGTTCCTTTACAGACATCACCTGTCGACTACGTTATATTCAGTAGGATATATGGGAATTAGTAACCCATTATGGGCTGGTAACTTTCTTCTTCTTCTTCTTCTTCTTCTTCTTCTTCTTCTTATTATTATTATTATTATTATTATTATTATTATTATTATTATTATTATTATTATTATTATTATTATTATTATTATTATTATTATTATTATTATTATTATTATTATACTTCTAAACTATGCTATGTATAAATGTCAGAAGTATTACAGAACGGATATGTCCGTCCAACTGTCCATTTAAAAGTCAAGTCGACAGGTTTAGAGCGAAAACTGTAAAAGAGATCGAGCAGCGGTTTTGTACAATCGATTCAGCGTCACAAGAATAGTTTCCGTCTTCTCTGTTAACTCTCTATTCAAACCGGAAGTGGATTAAATTAGCCATCTTAAGTTTCGATGTTTTTGCCCATAGAATAAAAACGGTAGTAATCAGCGACAAGCTGTTTTCTGTAATCGATTCAGCGTCTCAAAGGAACGTATAGTCGTCACCATCCACAACACTATTTCAAAACCAGAAGTGGTTGAAATTTATGGTACTAGTACTTCCATAGAGCAAAAACGGTAAAAGTGGAGGAACCGTTTTTTGCAATCGATTCGGCACTCCAAGAATAAGTTCCATTGTTTCTGCCATTCAAACTCGAAATGGCAGAAATCAACCACATTGTTTTGTTTCCAACAATGGAGAATTTAATAGTAACTTCCTTCAATACATACAGCTCATTTGAATAATACTATACACAACCTAAGAAGTTAATGTGATTTACTGAAGCAATCATGTGTACACAAGGACAGTTTATTTTAATACTGTATCGCCTGTAATTATTTATTCTGTTTGTCATAAGTCTTTTAACTATTTAAAGAAATTCAATCTTTATTTTGAATGACCCAGATACATAGTTTTGCCCTCCTAATCCAAAAATAGGATATACCTCTACTGAGAACGTGACAACTGCTGTAATTGAATTCTAAACTGAAAGTGTGTGTAGGCCATATAGTTGAATATTCAGAGCTCCTTTGATATAAATGACTTTCATTCTTAAAATTCCATAGTAAAATTGTTGAGTTAATTTAATTTTAGCGTCCCTTTGAGCAGCGACGCTATATGGGACGTGGACCTAAACGTGGAATCCGAACTACATGAGCTCCCACCGGGAATCGGACCCGGGTCTTCCACGCCAAAGGCTCATAGTACAATTGTATATAGACCATATTATATTACTTTATTTATTTTACTACATTTGAAAATTACTTCCCCCATTCTGGTTATTATCCAAAATTTTTACCCCTGTCATGGATTCCTATTTCATGATCAATATCAAGATAAGGTACTTGAAGAAATGTCCGACATTTTCTGTGTTTGAGGAAAACGTACTTCGGGGAAAATAACTCGATACTCAGTAGGCCGTTCCCCACATTATATTGTCTTAAAGAGAGATATGGATTACAGGACCATGTCATCAGACGTCTTTGAGTTAGCGACATGACCAGATATTTTTATGTTTTAATTCGTTGCTCCTCAAACCTCTACAGACCAGTCATTTGTTGGTAACTTGTAGAAATAAAGCACAATGAATATTTCAGTTGAATACATAACTTCGATCTCCCGATTACTGGACTGCTATCAATTCAAACATGAATTGCAGAAGTGATATAAGTGTAAAATTTTGCAAAAGAATATGTAATTCTATTTTTGCCTTGTTCCTGATCAGTGACTATGACAATACTCTTATATGAGAGGTAGTCTACTTCAATACGTGCTACTCTGTTGTGTAATGAAACCATGAACTGAGAATTTTAAAAAATCATTTTTTCATAAAAATTATAATGGCAATTTGGTAGGTGAAGATGGAACTAAGTTTTCTGTAATATTTTAACTTTTGGATACATGCATCACATTATTTTTAAAACTCACAAGGACAGTACTTGTAATCAAGAAATCGTTGGAAGCAGAAGCAAAATAGTCAAGAATCACCTGTAGTCAAATAACATTGCTTGTCAGTAGTAATTAACAATCACGAAAAAGATGAAAGCAAACCTCAGGGTAAATTAAAATTCAAAAATACTTATTTTTACATCATTAGATGACAACAATATTTTGTCAGAAAATGTAATTAGGACTTTCCTAAGATTTTGTAAATTTTTATATTGTTTTTTGGCGAAGTAAAAAGGAAAAATAATTAAGGCAAACAAGGACAATAGTCCATATAAAATGATCAAGTTTGCAACTAAAAATTCATTCTGGATTCTGCATTCTGCATTCTGGGTCCTGCATCCAGTATCACAATGGAATGGTCTATACGAAATTACAAATACCGCAAGAGAGACCATTATCCGGTCAAGACCAAGCGAAATATGCAATGAGGTAAAGTATGACTGCAGAGAACTTTAACTGTCTATTTTGCATGTGACATGAAATTAGGAGGTCTCTGAATGTGACAGGCAAAGTTTAAATACTTAAATATTTAGCTTATTTCCGTTTGGTTAAGCATTCAGTAAAATTATAATGATCTGTTATACAATTAATCTGACATACTATGTCTGGTTATGAATTCAGTACTCTTGGATGCTCACTGTTAAATAATTTATATTGTTACAAAATATCCACTATACTACCATTGTAAGTCAGTTGTTTCATTAATAAAATATTGTCAATTGTGACAATAAGAGATTGCAACCATTCGTTTAATTGCATTCTTTATTTGATTTAAGAATTTACTGTTCCTTTAGTTATTGATATAATACAATTTATTTTGATTTTTATTTCTTTAATATTTTAATTTTTTGACTTACGTTACAGTTGAGCTTGAGACTGATAAAAACTTATGGTCAGAGCGGTTTAGTTGACCAGTGCGCAGTTCCGAAAAATTAGACACTGAATGAACTGACAGATGTTTTGTTACGTCCTTTATTGGGATGATAATAATAATGTTAATTTACCGTATTCAAAATGCAATCGATATAAACCTATAGATTTTTGTAAATGCTACCTTCTAGTAACTGCGCATAGAAAAAGTAACCTGTTTTGAGCCTTACAATGACTGGAGTATATTTTCAGGTTTGAGCTCTCTCTTAGAATAGGGCTTACATTACGAGCAACCTAGTATATACGAATAAAAGCAGAGGACACGTAAAAAGTGGAAAACAGTATGAGCAGAAAGCTGGTTATGGAAGGTTATCAAATCGTGTAGCGTATGAAGTGAAGTTGCAGCGGGTCCGAATCATAATATTTTGCTTGTGATTCTTATTTCTGTTCCTGATTTTAGAGAACAATTAGCTGACGGGATTGGAAAACAGGAGGCCGAGAGAGGACAAATCTAGGAGGCCGATAATAAAATTACGGAGGAGGGAGGGAGGGATGCAACTTGAATCAGAATTTCAGTGCACGTGGGGAGCACCGAAATTATAGTAGTTATTTCATCCTAGTAATTAGATTTTCATAGCAGAAATCAGTTTTTATATGCCTCGTGTAAAAGTTGACAAAAAGGAGATTTACCCTTCCTACATTATTTTCTTCAGATGGGTTGTCAGCGACATGACCAGTTGTCCTATGTTTTAACGCTTTGTTTCACTAAACTGAACACAGACAACTATTTCTGTGGAATTTCAAGTAATCTAACCATGGTTTTTATTTCAGTTGAAGAATATATATAAAATTCAATTATTCTTATATACTTTTTGAAATATACTTAACCATACCAATAGCACTGCAGAAGAAACGATGGAATTTCGAAAAAAAAAAAAACTCTCACAGAGACTCGAATTTTATCTCCCATTTATCACCTGATGTTACTTAAGTAGGTTAAGAATGCATATTTAAGTGCATGTAAGGTCCCAAACTCCTGTCTCACTTCGAATTCCGTTCAGGGTAGAGGTGTTATGTATTGTTCCTTTACCATTTATTTCATTATCATCATTCATCTTTCATCGTCTCCTTTTAACTTTAAGGACACAATAATCTTTGGGTGTATTCCTGTTCTGCCTAATTCCTGTTATGCCTAATGACTCTCCAGCACTTTGTAACACAGTTCTTACCTAATCTTATCTTTAGGCAGAACAGGAATTCCTGATCTGTATAATTCATATTCTGTCTAATTCCTGTTCTGCCTAATTCTCGCAAAAAGGGATATTTAGATTTAAGGGAAATTTAATACTAATTACTTTCCCGACAATTCCAGTTGCTTTCAGGATCTCTTGATTTTCTTATATAATTTCAACTTGTCTTAAATTAGCAATCATAGACCACCATTATTTTACTACGAGTATCTACGCGATATCTGTTGCCCATCTACAACCTCACCGATGTCTAAAACTTCACCGAGGAGATCTTATCTTTCTGGTTGCGAGCGTGCAGCTCATTGAACAGTAACACAGTTAAAGACATATAATTGCCCTTGCAAAAACGTGGATAGATTCTCCCTTATGACATGGAAAATTCTTAAAAATAATAATAAGCAAGTTTGTATTTAAAAAGTGACTTTTGACATTAAGGTAATTCAGTTAACATTTCCTCTTACAGACGTTGAAATATTAAAATATTAAGAATAATAGTAATATATATATATATATATATATATATATATATATATATATATATATATATATATATATATATATATCCGTAGCCTAAATAACAACTATTACTATAGGCACAGTAAGATACTATATATAAAAATACTTCAGTTATGTGGAAATTAAGTATTGTAATATGTAGTATTTAACCATCAAGAAGAAAAGCATACTTCTCAATGGTAAAAGAATTACCCATCTGAAAGATATAAACAAATGCTTGTTTGTCATTGGCCATAATTGGAAAATGTGAACAAATCCTTAACTTCGATTGGTGGAATACCTGTTCACGATATTGAAATGGAACTCGTAGAAATATTTGTATTTTTTTTTTTATGTAAGTTTGTTTTCTTAACAGTTTTCCAATAACTATTTATCAAGTTATTCAGAGTTGAAATATAACATTCCTCTTTCTTCGTTTGTAACATATTGAGTCATTTCTACATAGAAGAACTTGCTGGCTACATTCCTGAATGAATATGTGTTGGTTTCTGCATACGTTATGTGTTGTATATCACATTAGTAATTTACCGATATATATATACGTATCGATTCTATTACAACATACTTCAAATAGATCTAGTACGTTTCAGTGTGAAGACGTTTAACTGTAGTGAACGTATCGGTGTAAAAAAGATATTTCGTAATGAAGAAAAAGGGAGAATTAGTTCACATAGAAAATATAAAATAAAACTTGATCTTGTAAAAAGTAATTTGAATTTTGTGACGTATACTCGGTGCCGTAGTGTAGTTACTGTGCAATAGAATGAACCGGTTAAAATATTATTGAGGCAATTACAGAATGATATTAGAGTGCGTTCATGATAACATATTCAACTTAAAACACAATAATAATAATAATAATAATAATAATAATAATAATAATAATAATAATAATAATAATAATAATAATAATAATATAATATAATATAATATAATATAATAATAACATGAACAATAATACTCAAATTTAGTTGAAATTTATTTCAAAGTATTCAGCGTCAACAAATAAATCTATTTCACAACATTCATGAGAAATCCTCTTACAGACTGAATTACAGGAGGGGGAGGGTCCTGAGGGTGGCCCGGAAATACTAACTTTTGTGTAAATTTGGGATAAGTTTAGGGGATTTCACAAATTTTAATTTAATTTATCCTCATATTGAATTTAGACCCTCCCAAAAAAATACCCGCATATCTGCCTGCCTCGTAGGAATCCTGTTGAAGAAAATCAATTTCCTCAGAATCAACAAATTTAGAATTTAAAATTGTATACAACTTTCAACAAAGTAATTATATCATTAAGTTTATATTTGTACAAATGTTGCTCAGCCTCTTTGTAACGCCAACATATTTTTTGTTTGTCCTGACTTCGTGTCTGCCAGTGATTCATTTTATTTGAATCGCACGTAGAGATTCCTCTCTTAAAAGAGCATTTAAAAACTTCGATAATGAGAGGTTTGAAACATCTACATTCAACTCAAATTACCGATGCGTGTACTTTGGCTTGGGTTTCGTCGCCCTTACCTCCCAAACGTCAACAAAGTCTTGGTTCTTGCTTCTGATTTGACACTTCCACTAATACATGTTATACTTAAGGTTACTTGTATTAAGTTGCTAGTAAAATTTCCAACTTCATTTTGGTATTGACATTTAAGAAAGCATTAACCATGTGCTTCCAGTTCATATTCAAGTGAGTTTAAAAAAAATCACACAGCTTAGTAACATTTCATGGTAACATTTATTTTTTTTTATTTTAGTTATTTTATTTTTTCATGAATTTATTTCTTCCTACTGAATAACTTGCGTTACATTTATTTATTCCTTTTGAAAAACTTTAATTAGAAAGACTGGACGTTTCGCTGTAATGATTGGAAACTTTACACGCAACCAGCTGTATATATAAACGTCCTTATATTGAAACATCGTACATCGAAACGTCTTATATCAAAACAGCCGTATTCGACTTCAAATTATTGAGTGTAATTGACAATGACATACTTTCTTCAGTCTGTTTCAGTATTAGAGGTTTATGTTGAATGTCTCTTTTGAAAATGAGTCTCTTTTTCTTTTGCTATTTTTTTCCGTTTGCTATTTTTGTCGTTTATAGCTGACCTGCCTTTCTTATAGTGTAGTTTGACCGTAATTTGTGGCCATGGAGAAAATGCCTGTTCAAGTGCGTCAGATGCGGCTATTGATGGTTGTGTCCAAAAGTCTTTAAATAGACGCATTACTTGGGCCATGTGGAACTGTTAGGTTCAATTCGATTCTATTCGATTAATTCCGAATTCCACAAGTAGAATGTACTTCTTTGTAATAAGGATTGTATTTATGTTGAAGGTTATTTTCAAGGAGTAATAGAATATCGAACTTGATGAAATGCGTTTGTCTTGACTCACCGCAATATGTATAGTGGTTTAAGTTTCATTAAAAATCACTCGCTAAACTGCTAGTTGTAACATTAGCTTTAAAGTAAAAGCATTTCTAAGGAGTAATACACTACGATGCTATACCTACAATGGGCTGTAAATTTTTCCTTACGTTACTAACACCAAAGATGGTAAATTTTATTTGAAATTCAGAGTAAATATTATATACATGTATTAGTGGAAAGCCATTAGAGAATTCTACGTAATTTATAGAACAGTTCTAATTTAAAATGTGGAGGAATATCTGACCTATTACAAGCAAGAATTCGTTGACATTTAGTTTGCAATCGAAGTAGCTCTAAATGGTAACAAATACTTGTTTCTGATTGACCGAAACTAGATGTCAACTAATTCTTGATTGTAATTGGGCAACCATTTTTCCATAATAAGGAGATATTACAGGCCTCAGATTCAGTTGTCCTTACTAACAGCAAAAGCTACGTAAATTGAATTATTTACACTGTATTATTTAATCGAGCTGTTTTATGAATACGATTTAAGTATTACTTTTTAAATGCCTCTCCACTAATAAAGCACATGCAAATTTAGTTTCAATTTCTAATAGAATTTACCTTTTTGTTAGTAGAGTCATATAAGAAAAAGCGTTATTATGCTATAGTTTTCTGCGTAATGGTCATAAAATGAATAAAATAAGAGAAATAAACCAGGAGAAAAAAAATCTTACCGAATATGGTATACAATAATATAGTAGCATTTGAAACAAAGCAAAATATAGATTTCTGATCTTACACTCGTAGCACACTATAGCTACTGCACCATACTGTACGACTCATTAGTATTGTTTTTACTGCAAAACTTACGTTACAATGAACAGTTTAGACGCTGATTTTCTACTGGAAAATTATGTTAAATATAGAACTTATGGGAAGCAATTTTTTTAAAACATGACTGCATGACTTGTTTTTTTCGTAATTAATTGCAGTTTATGTATTCCTATTTCAGAGAATTTAATTTAAAGGATTCTAGAATGGTATTTGAAAATCAAAGGAAAATAAGTACTAATAAATTTCCCTCAAAACTAAATATCCCATTTGCGAGAATTAGGCAAAACATGAGTTAGGTAGAACAGGAATTCCTGTTCTGCCTAAAGATAATATTAGATAAAAATTGTGTTACAAAGTGCAAAAGGGTCATTAGGCAGAACAGAAAGGAACCAATTTTTGAATGTATAACTTAAGTAAATAAATAAATAAAATTATGTAAACTAACAACAGTCATATGTGTGATTTCCTAAGTAAATGATAATCCAGACATCAATGTTAATTAATAACATGGATTATTTTGGGCCACTATTCCCGAAAGGCACTTTAATAATAATAAAAAAAAATATTGATAAAGTGGTCATCAATGCTCAGTACGAAAAATTAGATTATTATTAGTTTTTGCATAAAAGTGGAGGATGAAATGCAAAATAAAAGCATAAAGAGATTTGATTCGCTCAAACTAATAAATTATAATATGAAGGTATTTGATAATAAATTGTTAAATTTCGTAGTGAGCACAGACAGTGCATGATTATTTTATCAATAAACAGTATCAAGTTAATGCTCATATACGGCGCCAAATATATATCTAGAACGGCGCGTAAGAACGAGCTATGCAATTGTAATATATATATATATATATATATATATATATATATATATATATATATATATATATATATATATATATATACCGTATTTACTCGTGTAATTTTCGCACTTTTTTAGACGAAAAAAGTTGTTTTGAAACAAGGGTGCGTAAATTATGCGGGGAAAATAATTAGCCACATCAGTGAACATCATCTAATTTTTTTCCCCAATCAAAATAACACGAAAATACCGGTACACATTTTCTTTGTAGTAAGAATTGACAACAAACAACTAATTCTAAATTTGTAAAAAAATAACATTAAAAAATTGATTAAGAAGTCGTGTGGTTTCTTACCTTACAACAATGGCTTTGCTGCGTTGCCAATTGTTCATTAGCTACCGTAATTGATTCCTGGAAAAATGCTGTTTCACAAAACATTTCCGCGTGCGCAAATTACACGAGGAAAATAAAATATACAGAAAATGCCCTTCAAAATTGGGATGCGAAAATTATGCGAGGGCGAAAATTACGCGCGTATTTACGATATATATATATATATTACAACAAGGTGACCAGAACTTTTACCTTCAAAACTGGGACGCATACGAATCGGCGACGGGGGGGAAGGGATGACTTCTACATTGCATTTTGGGACTCAGCAGTGTTTTCAATTTACAAAATACAGAAGTAAGAATGATAACACAGTGGTTCTAAATTAAGTATTACTCAACAATACTTTTAACTACTTGAACACACAGAATTCCCACTTGAACCACAGAATACTCTATTCTCATTTGAATATTCAGAAGTTCTAGGCACGGCTGAACCTTCCCAATGAGTGTTTGTACGGAAGAGGGTAGAATTTGCATTGATCATTTATATTTTGACTAATAATTACCGGACACCTGGATCATTTTTGCTTAGAAACGGGACATTTAGGCGTCCCGTTTGAGAATCAGAAAAAAACGGGACAACGGTTGAAAATAAGGGACTGTCCCGGCTAAAACGGGACGTCTGGTCACCTTGTATTACAATTGCATAGCTCGTTCTTTTTTTCTTTTTCTTTCTTTCTTTCTTTTTTCTTTAAGAAAGAAACAATGTGTGCACGTGGTTAAGTGCTCGAAGAAGGCTGCAGTCTTAACTTCCCCACGTAGAAGAAGTCATAAATAATGTTCGGAATTTTTAATAAATGTTTCTAGCTTTGAATGTTGCAAATATTTCAGATTTATATTCTTTTAGACAAGCATTAAATATTATTAATTAATTTTACTTTTTCTCTCTGTTTTAGGACTGACACAGAGACCACTTCAGCCATGACAACACCGTCTTCCGAACAAGGTAAATGCTATGCTTTTTTTATATATATAAAAAAGAACTAAATTATTGATAGCGTACAACACTGGTGCAGAACTAATGGCAGACAAATAGCGCACCTTCAGCTGGATGATATTTAATCAGAGCATTGTTTCCAACCTAGATTACATTCATGAAAGACACGTGTTTAATAAACAAGGACCATCTCAACACATACCAGTCCTTCAAACATTAATTTATTTGTGCTCTGTGTTGATGAGGACAAATAACAATAATTCTTATGATTAGGGTATTTGTACTTCTCGATTTGAAGTTCCTATCCTGATGTCTTTATAGCAAATAATAAAATTGTTTTAACGTAAAATTCATGTTTTAACAGAGAATTCATATGCGTATTGAATTAAATACATTAATGAATACATTCGAGTGAATTGTTTGAAGTCCTATATTCAACTCTTGTGGAACTTAGCAAAGGTAGCCTATCAAGTGTTGTAATGATAAATGCATACCGTAGATTAATACAAAACGGCCATACAATAATGTGATAACTACAATAAAGTAACTAACTACTACTGTAGTTGAAAATAGTTGTTTTGTGTTTGTGCATTAGAGTGAAGTCACAGATTTGTTCAGTACTATTATATATATATATATAAGCACCCATTTAGATTTCGAAATATCGCATGTTTTTATTACTGGATAGAGAATAATGCCTTACATCCAAGGTTGCGCGCGCACACACACACACACACACACAAAAAAAACTCGTCTCGTGTTCCAGTTTACGGTTTAAAGTTGACGTGTTCCTTAGAATCCATATTGATGCTGTATGAGATGAAATTTACACAGGTTAAAAACTTGCATGTTATTACGAATATTATCAATGGTGGTGGCAGTAATAATCATCTATAATACTCAGTCTCGTTGACTATACGTACTCAAAACTGTAATTTCGTGCGTAGCGTGTTTTTGCAGACCGTTATTCTAACACGATAATAACGATGAATGTTTGTGCAGTTTTGTGTAAACGTAATTCGCAATCATTTATTGATATTTATTGATATCGGAGTTCGGAAAATATGCACCATAGAAACTAGCGAAATCGTTACGTTTTTTTATTTAAAAAAAGAAAAAAACGGAGATGCGATTCCCAACCTGTATTTGCCGGATTAAAATACAGTAGGTTGTGCTATATGGTCAAGTGTCTGATGTTTATAATATTAACAGGTTGGCGCTGGAGTGGTGGGGTGCGAGAGAGGAAGCACTTCTGTCGCTGGAGCGGCGGTGGCTTTGGGTTCCTATCGGCAATTAACCCTTCCTCTAATTAAGCGGTTAATTAAAGTCTTTCGCGAATAACTCGCACAGAGAGGATCGCCAACAGCTAGAAGCGTGACCAGACGGTTTTGCACGAAACGACAGGACACTGATGTTGCAGCGCCATCTCTTTGATTTCAGCTATCCTTTCAGCAACACACCAACTGCTTCAAAAGAAATTATTTGGGAATAGTAAATTGATTTTTTGAAAATTTATTGATAAAAATATTACCATTCAGAGTGTTACGTTTTCTAGTTTTAGAACTAAAATCGATTTCAGTGATCAGGAGAGATTCCCTATTATGCGGCCTTCTAAAATTAATAAATTCCACAAAATTGTCAGTTAAGCCACAAGAGTGTGTTGTAGGGAAGTTGGTCACCAAAGAACACTTTTATATCTCACTTTTTAAGAAGTGGACATAATTGTGTAAGGCTAAAGAAAACATATGTTCCTGATATCTTAACATTTCAGCTTCATGGTGTGAAAGTTATAGGGGAAATAAAACAATGAGATGAATATCACGGCAGTTTTTGTCGGGGACATAATTTTGTCGCTTGATAATACTAGAAATGTACCAAGCGACAATGTTTGTCTTATCTACGACAATGTTAAATCTAATTATAATCGATTGTTTTCGACCAATCCATTTGCTAGAAAGCAGTAACAGACGATATAAACCACTATACAGAAATCATAGCCTGTTTCCTCATATTCATTGAAGTGGAAATTTAACAAGGGACACAATATGGGTTTAAAATCAAATATATTGCAGTTTTATCAGATCATTTGTTAAAACTAGGGATGGGCAAAACCGGTTTTTATAAAAACCGAAAACCAGTTTCTATAAAAAACTGAAACCCGAAAAACCGACATTTCGGTTTTCTCCAAAACCGGTTCGGTTTTTCACCGAAACCGGTTTCGGTTTTTCTCCAAAGCCGGTTCGGTTTTCACCGAAACTGGTTTTGGTGAAAACTTTTCGAAAACACATAAAACTATTTCTGTGGAAATGGATTCGGTTTCCGGAGAACAACGAAACACCATTCTGGTCAGAAATAGAATAAATTTTGGAAAAAAACCGGAATCGGTTTTGCAGAAAACCGAAACCGGACCAGCTAAAAAACCGAACCGGTTTTGGAGAAAACCGATAACCGGTTTCGGTGAAAAACCGAACCGGTTTTTGAAGAAAACCGAAACCGGTTTCGGTGAAAAACCGAAAATCGAAAAACCGGTTTTTGTGCCCACCACTAGTTGAAACAACGTGCAATAAGCATGGGATTATAGATCTTGATTTCAAAATTAGATATCCGTAAGATCATTACAACAACAAATAGTACTCATTATATCCAAAGTACTGTCTCTTGGCACGACCATTGTCCATATCATGAATAAAACCCAACTCTAGAAAAGTGATGTATAGTAAGTTAAAATTACCCACATGTAGAAACAATAGATAGATGTCTTAAGTATACTACAGTATTTCCTTGTCGCCTTCATTTATATGTAGCAAGAAAAGTAGTTCCAAATGTCGGAACCAAAAATTACTTTTATACACAAGAAACATAAATGGTCTTCTCGCTGACTTGTTTCGTTGCTGTATGCAATTATTTCACGGTACACAAATTATTTTTGAAGAAATGGCTTCAGCGAAAGGAAGAAAGACGTGCCTCGGAAATTCAGGAAGGTTGTAGGTGCCATGTCTTTTGATACATCCTGTCCCTGGGATGAGCAACACGAAACAATAGTTCTCTTAAGACGCTGACGTTAGTGTTTTTTTTTTTTTTTAATTTTATGTCCCACGTTTATGCACTGAGGCTAAGGAAGAGACTGTGGTGATGCGATGGGTGATAATGGTGAAATGATGAAAATCAGAAAAAAACGAGGGAACTCGAGAAAACCCACGCACACAGTATTTGTCCACCACTAAGCCTATTTCGCACGAGCAGAGGTTGAACTAGGGACCCCATACGCCAGAAACAAATTTTTGAGTGAAGAGTAAATTTTTATCAGTTATTCATACCAATACAAAAGTAACATCTCTATACAGTGTAGAAAGTGCACCAAACGAAGCTTTAGAAACAGCTATAGACAATTTAGTGATGCAAGAATTCGAACACGATACATAAGTGAATAAAATAAATAAATAAATAAGATAAATCGCTTTTCGTCCATCTCCACCTAGCGCCATGTAAGCTTTGTGTTGAATAAACTCCGTGAACGTAGCTTTTCTCAAATTTCTTCCGTTTCCTCCCACTTTGTTCATTCCACCATTTCCTTCATTATCATCATTGTCTCCCTTAGCCTTGGAGAATAAACCTGAGACGTCAAACTAGAAGAAAATTGACTTTAAAAAAAAGTCACGGATAATACTGTACTAGGCATATCTTACGCGATCGACGAATTTAACCTAATGTTACCAATCAGCATGGTAATGGACTTTGACGAATTTTGTGCGCATGTAAAATAATAACGTGCAGGCTGTAGCTCCCCAGTTATTGCCCGTGAAAGTTAAGTTTTGGATTTGCAATTTAAAAAAAAAAAAATCAATAATCGCTATTTAAGACACTGGAACAAATTTGTTGTTAAACATTAATTTGAGCCATTATAAAGTAAATGATGAAACGTTAATTACCAATATTGTAAATGCAAAAGAATTGCTTAAAAATCAGTGGAGGATGATGACTAATTTACTTTCTTTTACTTTCTAAAATTAAAAACAATACAGGGAGTCCACAAAGTCCTGCAGGAAAGTAAAACTCTATAACTTAGAAACCGTTACGTTTAAGTGTATACATTTTTGGGGTTGGAAGAAGGGAAGTTTAAAGTTTTGTTCTGGCCACAATGCTAGATGACATTTGCGCTGGTAATCACGTGACTTAAGATGGCGTCTATTAAAGAAAAGACACAATGTGTTTTGTGGTTTTCGGAATTAAAATCTTCCGTTTCAGTGCGGAGAAAGGTATGGGAAAACACCCCCAGCAGAAACAAGTATCTAGAGGTGGTACGAGAAGTTCAAAGAAACGGGAAGTGTGTCAGATTTACCACGCAGTGGAAGGCCAGGAACGAGTGACGATGTGATTCACACGTTGCAGGACAGCGTAGCCAGGAGTCCAATGAAGTCGCTTAAACGTAGGTTATTGGAACTGGGAATACCGAAGTCAACATTACACAAGATCGTACGCAAGAATTTGAAGACTCCGGCCCTATAATTTAAAATTGTACTCGAGCTGATAGAGGAAGACTGTGACATGAGAATGGGATTCTGTGAGTCAATGCTTACCCGCTTACAAGAAGATGGTGACCTTCTGTCTCGATTTCTGTTTTCAGATGAAGCCACATTTCATGTGTCGGGAAAAATGAACAGGCACAACTGCCGAATTTGGGGGGTGAGGTGGAAAATCCGCGTGAATTCGAGGAGCACAAGGGGGGTAGTCCCAAAGTCAATGTGTGGTGTGCTGTTTCAATGGATCACATTATCGGCTCTTTTTTCTTCGAGGAAGAGACGGTAAATGGTAACAATTATCTGAACATGCTACAGACATTCCTTTTGCCAGAACTTACTAGGTTAGGCATCCTTAATGAGGTCCACATGCAACAGGATGGGGCACCGCCGCACTATGTCCTTCAAGTTCGACAGTTTCTTAACGAAGAATTTAAGGAGAGATGGATTGGCCGAAGAGGACCCACACCTTGGCCTGCAACATCACAAGATTTGTCGCCTTGTGATTACTGGTTGTGGAGACACGTGAAGACTAAAATGTGTTCGCAGAAGCCAGCTAATCTGCACGATCTCAAGAACAAAATAACTGATGTTATTTTGAACATTCCAGACGAGCACCGCCAACATGCAGTTCGTGGTTTCCCAAAAAGACTGCAAGAGTGTTTGGACTTGAATGGTGCACAATTGGAGGCGATGTACCTTAACTAGCTGAAACAAAACTTTGAACCTTTCTGTAAGTTCACCAAAAAGTATTTGTTAATACATTACGTAGTTTCCAAGTTATAGAGTTTTACTTTCTTGCAGGACTTTATGGACTCCCTGTAGTTTGTGCTATCTCACTTGTCTTATTATAATTCAAGTATACATTAATTACTGTATTGTGAAGAAATACTTTTTTTTTTTTTTTTTTTAAGAATCAAAGAAAATGGGGTCATTCTATAGTAAATAGAAAGAACTACCCATAGACGCGGTGTGTTCTGTAGTACAATTAGCGAGTTCTTTATACTTGTAGTTTTGTAGTTTATAGAACTGCTAGAATAAAGCTCAACGAAGAAAGAAAAAATATTCAGAAGATTAATAGTGCCACCAACTATACTGAAAGTGTAATGATTAGATTTTGTTCCACGGAGTTATCATTTACAATTTAAGTTAGACCATGTTTCAAGAACTAAAGTCACGTTGCAGGTGGGAGCATAGGGCGAAGAAGAGTTTGTATCGCATACATTTTCGAGCTCTTTAAAATCCAAGAATAACTGAGTTATTTTTAGACAATGCCCAAGATTTCCTTTTTCTAAAGAAATAACATGATATACGAGATAGTGTCAAAAGTTTCGAGGTTAATTCTGTTTACAAGAAAATACTTTACCTATCTACGTTTACACACTATTACCTTTAAAATAGTCACTTTTGTATAGCAATACAGTGCTTCCAGCGTTTCTTCCCTGCTGAAATGTGTCCTGGAAGTCTTCTTTTCGAAACGTGTCAAGTACCTTCTGCGAATCGCGCTGGATCTCCATAGTGGTGTCCAAACGGCAACCAGCTAGATCTTCAGCTTCGGGGAAATGACGAAGTCTTTAGGAGCCAAATCTGACGAATAGGGTGAATGAGGAAGTGCAATCATCTGGTTTCTGGCAGTGGTGCCCACCCCTCAATTGTCTATCCGTAGGTGTTCTTCCATGAAAAAAGAAAACTTTTCGATTAATTTTTACACCCCCTCAAACATATTTATATAGATTTTTATCCCCCAAATATTTCAATGACGCAGTTTGCGTCATAGCCCCCCTTTGTGGGCACCCCTGTTTTTGGTGAGAAATTCACATGTGAGGAGAGCACGGTGACAGGGTGCATTGTTGTCGTTGAGCAGACAGTTTTTCGTGTACCAGAGATCTGGTCGGTTTTACCGAATGTCCTTCCTCAGATATCTTAAAAACTGGCAGAGAACTCGCTGTTGACAATCTGGCCCCTGGGAACCAATCCGTGATGCACAATGCTGCGAATGTCGAAAAAAGACGATGAGCATACACTTGGTTGAATTGCCCGGTCGCCTTTTTCGGTCGTGGAGATGATGGGCTCTTGCACTGTAAAGACTGTTGCTTTATCGCAGGATCGTGCCCATATACCCAAATTTTGTTATCGGTAATGATCCTTCGCATAGAGGAAAGGTTATCCATCCACGGCACGTTGACGGAGTTCTTGCCAGGCCTGGACGCGTTTTTCCTTCTGCTCCTGGGTCAGCAGCTTGGGAACGAACTTGGCAGCAACACAGCGTATGTTCAAATCACATGTGAGGATTGCTTGCACTGTTCCGTATGACACACCGACAATGACAACAATGTTGTGGATTGTTCGTCGACGATCCTTATCCACAAATTGCCGAATGATTTCAACATTTTCGGGTGTTGTTGAAAGTCGCCTCGTTGATGGTCGCCCTGATCTCTCGTTATCTTCCAGTGATGTTCTTCCACTTTTAAAGCGCGCGTACCACTCAAAACACCACGAACGACTCATTGCAGCATCGCTGTACACTTGCTGAATCATATCAATCGTCTCTGCGGCGAAGTTGCTCAGTTTTATACCGAGTTTCACGTTCGCTCGTTGTTCTAACTTGTTGTCAATGTTGTCTAACTTATTGTCAGACGTGGTAGCGCACGTGGACAGAATAGCACCAGCTGCACAGCTCCCGGTCGATGCTCTCTATCTCCGCGTGCAGCCTTGCCCTGCCATCTGTTAGGGTATTACAGAACTAATCTCGAAACTTTTTGATACAACATCGTATCAGTAAGCTAATAATGACTTTCCCGATTTGCTGAAACAAACTTTCTTTTCCTTTTCTTTCTTTCTTCTTCTTCTTCTTCTTCTTTTTTTTTTTTAAAAAAGCAAATCTTCTATTCTGAGTACTCACAACATTTATTTATCGTTTAACAGGTTCTTTCTTTGTATTTTCCTATAATAGTAGTTCTAAATGGAAATTACTGAAAATTTTCCCACAGTCCAAACCGCACTTTGATGATCCATAACTCAGCAACGAAATATCTACACAGGAAAATGCAATTCATATGCATACTAAGTAAGTTATCCACTACTATATAACCATGCCCATTAATATAACCGTTATCCATTAATATAACCTATTACAACTTTAATATACCCATGAAGTTTCTTCAGTACTGCTGCATTATTATTAACATATCTTTTTTTTTTTATATATATATTGAACTATTGTCCTGTGTTCGCCCTAAATAAACTTAGGATTCCTGAGATATATGTATTGAAAAGTGTTCATGATCCCATGCTAAATCAAAACTCTTAACCTACACTTCCTCTATCTACTCCTGCTCCTGGTTTTATTTTCATATATATATATATATATATATATATATATATATATATATATATATATATATATATATATATATATATATATATTGTGTGTGTGTGTGTGTGTGTGTGTGTGTGTGTGAGAGAGTGATTAAGGTAGAAGGAGCAAGGGGGCGAGCGTTCTCTGTTGGCATAATCTCCTTCCCCGACATGTTATGTTGCAAAGAAGGTCAAGCAATATAAAACTAGGTAAGATGCATCATGTTACGGAAAGAATATAAGCGACACGAATAGAGATTTTTTTCTTTTCTTAAATATATTTTTCAGTTGAATCATAGACTACGACTTTCTTATTTTTAATGTTGTTATTGTTGTTAGAACATAAAACGAACAAAGTTTATATGTGTGAACATAAGGAAATGAAAAGGTGTTAAAGAGTATAGGTTGCAATGCACGTAAGCATGTGTAGTAACAAGTGCCACCTGTAGAGCACGTTCTAATTAACATTTCAATTATAAAACTCGTGACTAAAATAATAACAAAGATGAGATGTGATATGTATGAAACAAGGCGGGGCTGTGTCTTACTTTCGTGTCAATCTTTTTCTAGACATGCTCATACGACTAACATATATCAAGATACTCACTTACTTACACAGACTTAACTTTTATATCTCATTTTTCTTCCAACTTTTCCTTGTTTTTCCGTCTCATTGAAGGAATCTTGCTTTCCTTCGCTTTACCAATGTGCTACTCTTGGGTAGTGTTCCATGCTTCAGCCCCGATCAGTGCAATACTCCACGCGAAACTGAAGTTGAATTCACAATTTTGGTACGATATGCGTCAGTTTAAAACCGGTTTAGATATTATTAACCTATACCAGTAACGTCGAAAAGTGTTTTAGTGGAAGAAATCAATCTCTCCTTCCCCTCTCTCCTGTGCTAATATCTTAGTTATTTCTGTACCAGAGAAAAACAATAGGTAACAGAAAATGTAGCTTCTGAAGTATTAATGATTACTGAAATGTCTTTGAATGCGTTATAATGAAATGAATCGTTATGATTGTACGTTACACGGTTATACTGTAAGATACAATAATGGTACACTTGCATGAATTGCAATACATACGTAGAATGGTAAAGTGAGGGGAGATGCGGGGAAATATAGGGAAAATCAGACGTAGTGTCGGTGCAGGACATTTCTATACCTTAGCACTTAAGAGGCTGACATACTAAAGATAATTCAAAATTTACCATTTTCTTTTGCTTGTTTTTCGTAAATGAAAGAAGATAATGAAATGCAACTTATCACAATCATAGATAATGTTATTCTACAACAAGAAATATGAACCTGAAGATTTTTTAGTGTTGCCATCCATAGAAATTATAGTGTTGCGAGGATAACATTTCCCCCAAAATCGAAGTTAAGGCAGCGACTAGAAGAACGAACTTAAGTGCATTTGATTACATATTATGTTGGCTTGGAATTCTGTGAACTACTTTTTAAATAATAGTTGTATTTAGTTTGTAATAAACAAAATAGTTTTAACATACAGTTATTAAAATTAAACAATTATGTTACTTAAAAAGTAGTTCACAGAATACCAAAACAACATATTACGTAATCAAATGCGAGTTCATTCCTCTAGTTGCTGTCTTAACTTAGATTTTGAGGGAAATGTTATTCTGGCAACATTATAATTTCTATGAATGGGAACACTAAAAATTCTTCAGGTTCATATTTTGTGTTTTAGAATAACACTATATATGATTGTGGTAAGTTGCATTTCATTATGTACTTTCACTTATGAAAAACAAGTAAAAGAAACATGGTAAATTTTGTTTTATTCAAACCTGAACTCCTGAATTGAATGCCAGGTATCAGAGGAGTCTTGTCTTGGCTCTTCAATTTATTGTTGTACCCAGGTCTGTAACTTTTGTTGCTTTGTGAATTCCGCTCACATCTGGTAGGTGTGGGATCAGTGATTGAATCTATACTAGTGCTGTTAAAATTCGAATAATTCATTATTCGCATATTCTAATAATATTGTTCTAATATTTATTCGGATAAAGATTAATTTTTCAAACTATTATTCGGATAACGAATAATTGCTCGAATATTGATAACGAATATTCGGATGTTCGAATAACAGTTGGAAAATACTCGAATAACGAATATTCGAATAATTTTAACACCATTAGTTGCACTTCAACTCCTGGAGTGGGCTGTGTGGTGAACAAACACCTTCGCGGAGTTCTCTTTCTTCCCACTTTCTTCCACTATTTCGTTCATTATCTTCTTCTTCTTCTTCTAAGCCTTGGAACATAATCGTGAGACGTTAAACTAATTTTTTCCATTAGTGTTAATACAAAGAATAATAATTACATAAATTCAGTGAAATCAATTTAACGGCAATATTATTTAAATAAAATGCTATGTGTTGATTTTTTAAATAGACGCAGTATATATTTACGTATTGAAGATAGTAAAATCTGAAAAACAGTAATATTAGTCCAAAAACTATTTTTAATGAAATTTGGTTCCTCATGTATTATAGAAACTGAATAGAAGTTTCTTATGTTTAAGCTATTGTAGTGCTGAATATGTACTATTGTGTTACATGTGTTTATAAGTAACTTGCTCGCAGTTCTCTTACCTTATTAATATTAATGTTATATAATAGAACATTGTGCTTGTGTGTGTGTTTGTCCTCAGATTTTCGCATAAAAAGGAGTCGCCTAGAGCCACCAAATTTTGTATAAGAATAGATATTCACCAGATCTAACCGTGTACGAAGTCATTTTTCGATTTTCAACTCGATAGGGGAGTGGGGATCAAAATTTAAAGTGTGTATTGTATATGTGCAGTGAACCATATTATCTTGAGATAGGCAACCCAGTCATTTTTCCCGTCGCCCAGGTTGCTGGCCCAAGAATTGATAGGGGAAATACCAAAGGAATGCAAGGATTTTTCATAAATATTACTCTTTCCGTGCTGAGAATGGGATTTCCTTCTATTATTTGACAATACTATACATACATTCATCATTCACATGGTCAGGTATCATGCTGGCAATAGCTAAGACGTTGCTATAGCGTGTGGAGAAGTTAACATGTATCCATAATGTTAGTAGCTCGTACGCCTTTTGCGCACTAAGTTTAAGAATTCTAAACTGTATGTTTGTGCTAACAGTTATTTATGAGCAATTTCGGTAATATTTAATTGTTAATGTGTTAACTAGATATATTTTACTTAATTCTAAAATAAATTTAAAAAGTAATTAAGGGATTGCTGTTGGAACGAAATTAATGTCGAATTGATCAGAACGTATCAGCTAACTAACGAAAGACAAATTTACCCAAGAATATATAGCTGGTAGTTCATTCCAAGACAAAACTTCTTTCAAGGAAAAAAAATCTAAGCATTCCTTAATAAATCTTTGGAATTAGCTTTATTTATTTATTTATTTATTTATGTTACCCTTCAAAGAAAAGACTTTCAAAAATGTGCCTCTAATTCCTTTGAATAGAAGAAAAACATATAAATTTAATTATTTTCTCCTATATAGTATTTTGGGTATCTAAATTTTAGAAAGTATTTGGTAAAAAAAGTCAAAGGAAGAAAATAAAATAAATAAAGGAATGGTTTATCCACGAGTAAAAACCAGCTGCTTGTTAACTTTGTTGCTTCAAATGTAAGGAAATCCTTACACCGCCATATCCCATCGGGGCATTTTGCTGGAAACAGTGTTGTTGTTTGTCCACTTCCCTTCCCTTATTTGAAATCAACTCAGAATAAAAGTTTGAAAGGAAAATAGTGTTTTTAAAGATACACGATATTTATTACTATTACAATTAAGTAATTTAGCTAATTTATGTGGATATTTTTTCTAATATCTATTCTCTTGTTCCAAAACAAATATTCCCCTTGATATGATTAATTGTAACAGTTGACGATTTATTTGAAGCTGGTCGTTGTTCATAGTAATGTGGTTTTCTAGATCTAACAGTGGAAAATTGAAATTCGTAGAAAAATTATTCAATCTTCTTGTGACAGTGAGCAATATCTAGACTTTTTTTTTTATTAATTGTAAATTTGACGCAAGACAGGGATTGAAATTTACATATAACAGGTTAGAAACTTAGATGTATTTGCATCAGTGACTACGCTAAAAGGGGGCAAGGGGCATCTCTCCCGATGGCAATATCCGCTCCCCGACTGCCCCCATACATGTTGTAATGTAGATCAAGTAATATAAAACTGCTATTTTGGGTATAGAAAAAATAGCTACCTCTAAAATGTTTTTTGTCACTCCGCCTTTCCACCCAAGAAATTAACTGGCGTCGTCATTGACTTGCATGGCCATAATCTTTACGCTTATTAAACGGTAATGTTATTATGGTCTTTACTTCTATTGAAAACGATCTATGTAAGAGAATATGACACTTATGGAAGATGATGTTCGAAATAAAACATTTTGAAGCAATCAAATTTTCAGTCTCTTTTAATTTTGTTCCTATTGTTCTAAAAATAAGTCATATCATGATCATAACATTCGATGACTCATCTGACCTTCCTCGTGGCTATAAACTAGGAACAACAACAACGTAATGTTGGTTGCGTATAAGTCAAGTGTTTTTAGAAAAACGCCAAAAAATGTGGATACATTTGACCCCCTGCCTAACCTAAAATTGAAAAATAGCATCTAGTCTATTGTATCTGGTGAAAAATATGTTTGTGTACAGAATTTGCTGACTCATTTTTATGCGATGAGTTGATAACAGACACACACACACACACACACACACATTTTATTATTATTTGTTGTTATTATTAAATATCCTTTTTACCAACTTTGTGAAAACAGTTAAATTGTTTTTTGAAAAAAAAAAGTTTTATTTTTAGTTATTGTTTTAGTGCGTTTTTGAAGTCGGTCACCTTTGTTTTATTTATTTTTCATTTTCTTGGAATTATTCGTGAACGATTCCTACACTTTTCACCTTTTCCTTTTTCGCCTTATGACCGATAGCAATGAAATTTGCATGTAAAACCTGTTATCACTTTTCATCTTGATGTAAGGCGGAACGGGAAATCTCCATGTGCGTTTTCCCATTTCGCCTCACGAACTTTATGTTGGTAGGGTTCCAAATACACTCATAGATACAATTTATTTTGTTTATTCATATAACAAAATAAGTACAGTAACTACAAGAAGTACAGAACATCTATACAAGATGCTATTTATCTTCCATATGTATACAATGAGCAACAGCATCTAAGTATTACATTAGAGAAATCTGTTTAGTCACTCTACATTTCAAAGTACGCAGATGAATGTTTGTCATCATTTATATTTTTGGTGTCTTGCAGATGTTCTGCTAAGAGCATGGCCATCGAAGCTTTATTTTCTTATTGTTCCTGCTCCAGTAATTCAGTTAGCCTATATATATATATATTGAGATGAGGAAAAAAAGTGCGAAAAAACATAAGATTAAACTTAGACACCATTATACAATATGTAGTATAGCAATAAATTCGCAACCGTGCATCCAGTTAGCCAAATCGGAGAATCACAGTAGATGATTAACTTCATTTTTTGAAATTATTTTAACGTCTTAGAATTGTTCAATTAAAAAAAATGATTCATTTTATATTACAAACATTCTTCATTTGCTGTAGGCAAGGTTAGCAGCTCCCTATTCTTCTCCCCGGCTTATTGCTCCCATTTTTTTTTTTTTTAATGTTAACTTCACCATATAAAATTATCCTCCCTTGGAGTTGTGGAACAGTTTATTCTTCTTCTTTTTTCTCCTATCTGCGTATAGTCGTACACTTGTTACTTAAAACTTACTAATGAACATTGGGCTTAGACTGTTTGATGGTTGGGAAGTTTTTTGAGTCGGAGTTTCTGCAAAAATGTTTTCATTACGCAATAAATGAAACATGATTATGAGAACTATAATTTTAATTTGTTCTTTTTCTTTACGTAAGTAGTGAGCATCGGCGGGGATTTTTTTTTTTTTCACTCTTCGAAACTTCTCACTCATAATCCGAGTTCAGTTGTATTCGAGGAGTTGCAATTCTATTTCTGTAGATAGAATAAATGATTGTCGTTGAGGTTTTAAAAAAAATAAAATACATGTAACGTCAAGGTGATAGTATTAAAAGTGATTATAATGTTTTTATATACAACGTAAGAAAAAGTGAATCCGGTAAAGAGAAATGAAAAATGACAACGTGAATTTGGGTGGCAGCAGGTTCGAAGCAAACACGTTTGTTTGAATCTGCGAGTCGAAACAAAAATTCGTGCCTCATGTCCGCCGATTAACCAAAATATGATCCTGAAAAATATTTTGTCGAAGCAGGAAAATTTCTTGCTATAGAACATTGTGCTATAATTATCTGCATATAAATTATACGTACAAAAACACTCTTACGCACACCAGGAATTGTAGAACTATGTTTATGCCGGTTTTCTTTTCTTTTTTGATTAGATATAACATTGTTCCCATGAATTGCAGTAGGGCGTTGAAAATCCAAATTCGTGAGCCATGATGGTTGGATTCGTGGGTCAAAATTTTGGTGGTGGACCATAGTTCGCCAGTCCACCCCTGTCCCCTGATCATTAATTCTAAGTCTTCAATTCCAATTCAGTACATTGTTATCTTCTTTTTCAATGAAACTCTTTTCTTTCCAGTTTCTTAATATCCTTCTGTTGAACATTTTAATTGTAGGGCTACCGATATATGAAAATTATTGTAAGGCGAAACTGCAGTTCCCGTTCTGCCTTACGATAACAAACCATTAAAGTCCCAACTTTCGATTGAAGTTTCCTGGAATAAGAATCATAGAATTGAAAATCACGAATTCTGCAAGTAAGATCTCTACTAGTTTACTTGTTACATCCTCGTGCTTGTAGTGCGTTGTCTTGAGAAGTGTTCTGTTTGTTCATGAAGACCCTTTGTGTAGTGGGCGAAGGCTTCTTTATCCCTTTGAGCTCGCCACAGATCGAAGTAGATCATGTTTGTATGGAGAGGATGTTATGACAAAGGATGACTTTGCCTTCTGAAACAATATGTACGATGAATTTAGTAACAGGCTGCAATCTTTCGTTGATAATAAGGGAAGTCTTGTACAAAGAAATCAGGGGTCCCCCTTCGGATATGACATGGGGTCCGACTTAGGCAACCTTGTTATTTGCATTTCACTCGACATTTAACCAGTTTCAACTGTATGTGCTACCGAACCAACAGTACAGTTACAAAGAATAGTACTTCCTAAAGATTAAACTATACAAAGTATGTCCACTAACCCAGTGTTGGGAAGTAACGTAACGCAAGTAACGCGTTACTTGTAACGCGTTACTTTTTAAGTAACGTTTCCTAGTAACGCGTTACATTTTTCCAAAGTAACTGTAACGGTAACGCGTTACAAATTTTTAAGTAACGTACCTAGTTTGCGTTACTTTTTTCGCGTTACATTTCGGATGAGTAACTACAATATATGTATGTTATTTTTTTGGAAACAAACGTTTCTTTCCTGTAAGTGAATTTCTCGGAATGTAGCAATGGAGCATGAACGATGTCACTGACCGACAGTCAGTCACTGGCACTCAAAGAATCAGATAAGATCATAGTACCACTTGCTGTTTTTGGAAGATGAGGACAGCCTCATGGAAATCACGTGTACTGATTGCAAGCACCTGGAAAGTTTTGTCATAGATTTTGACAGCTCAAAGTCCATTCAGTGAGTGAACTACAAGTGCAATAGTACGGTTAGTCTATTTTACTTTGATTGGTGTTGTTTTTATAAAGATGGAGAACGAAAATATTTTACCGTTCGAACATTTGAAAGATACTTCTTAAAAGCTCAAGATGATGGTGGACAGAATTTAAAAGTAAAGTGGTGCCCCGGCGGGAAATTTTGTTAACAACTAGGGTGCCATAATTTAACGATATACAGTAAGGGGTTAATATGAATAAACTGTGTTCTGATGAGCAGGCTTACTTTATTACTAGAAAATAGTTTGTTAATGGTTTGTAATATTGGAGTTCTTTCAGATCAGTTTGCGGATCCTAGAGTCCTGTGGATTATAGAGTTTGGAACAACTAGCTTTAAAAAGCATTATCGATTTTAGAATTACTGGCAAGTTTTGATTCACCTTCAGTTAATGTGTTCTCATTTTATTATTTGTAGTGTAATGTTTCTCAATATTCTGTATTTTCAATATTACATAACAACATTGTTATTATTATATAATTAGTTTAGCAAAAGAATAATAAGCAATCATTTTTTCTAACGCATATTGATGGGCAAGAGTCGAGCTAAAACTCGACTCAGATTCAAGTCGAGTTTTGAGTTGAGTCGAAGGTAATATTGTCGAGTCTAGTTCCGAGCCGACTCACTGTTTTTGGCGTCTAGTTTCGAGTCGAGTTGAGTTTGATAAATGGTTCGCTCGTTTTAACTCGTTTTGAAATCATGGCCTGATTACACTGGAAAGCGAAAGCCATGAGAAATATAAGCTAAGCAGTAATATGGAATACTTTTAGTGTTGCTCACGAGGGGGGACACTGCTTGTATTTCTTCTCGTCTCAATATCGAGACCACAAGAAATTATTTTATAACAAGCTCAGCTCGGCTCGGCTCAACTGAGCCGATGGCTCGAGCCGGCTTGCTTCGGGTGAAACATCGGCTCGAGCTGGCTTGGTTGGGATGAGCCATTTGCTGGTTCGATTCATCTGGACCGAAGGCTCTAGCCGACTCGGTTGGGTGAGCTGTTGACTCGGCTCACTTCTCGGTTCGGGTCGATAGTGAATGAGCTGTGAGCCGAGCTGCTCAAGTCGTTAACAATTCTAAATCTGGGCCGAGCAGTTTAGAAGATATTTGGCCAGTGTCCTATAACTTTTAACAATGTTTGGTTCGAGCCCGAATACTCAATCTAGACCCCTCAACCCAAATTCAGAAGCTCGTGAACAATGTCCTTGACTCCTAGACTTCACGACTACTGAGGTTGGCAATCAAATAGCTTTTTAGTATTCAAATACAAACCGCCTACCTTTCATGTTTAAACACAGTGTTGTTATAATTAATAATAATAATAATAATAATAATAATAATAAAAGTTGTAGTAATAATAGTAGTAGCAGTAGTATCATTGATAACCTATATTGTCTATGCAAGATACTTGAAGAGAGTACTCGAAACTACACACCAGATTTGGCTCGATTCCACTTGAAACTCGACCCGAATTCGAGTCGAGTTGAAGGAAATGTTTCGAGCCGAGTTCTCGAGTCGAGCTCAAAAGTGTCTTTCTACTCGAATCGAGTTTCAAAGAAAACTCGCCCATCCTAGAGTGACCAGATTCTAACAAACGAAAAGTAGAACACAAGTATAATAGTATATGGTAGTTTACTGCGTCGGCAATACGCATATCCTTATTTCAATTAATGTTAACCTTAAATTAATTAACATTTTATTAAAAAAGAAGCACTGAACTAAAGTATTCCAGGAATTCAACACAACTCCAAATGCTTTGACGAATGACAAAATGGTTTATTTTTATGAACATACAGTGAAACTTCGTGTTGGCTTTTAAAAAAATCGAAGCGTGGTATTATTTTAAGAAATGAGAGAAAATTTAGACCGGCACAAGGGAACTTCTACAGGTACTTAACTTGATCATCACTAACATAAGTTGAAAAATAAACTTTTCCTACCTTACCGATATCTCAACAAGCCCTTCTCAGTAAAAGCAATGTATTGTAAAAAAAAAAGGTTTGTTGATTGTTCTCTATTCCTAGTCTTTTGAGAAGTGTAAAAAACACAGCGGTTCATCATTGAGGAAAACAATGCATTTGATTCAAAATGTTGTGAATAAAGAATGAAACATTAAGATATTGCAAATAAATTAACTCTGGACATTTCGCAGAACATTTAAAAGAATAATATTTCTCGATTTTCTAGGCGTCTTCGCAACACGCAGGACAGCTCTTTGAAAAACAGTACTGTACTGCGAAAATCAGTACGTCTGATCACCGTAGCCCATCCCTATGAGTAACGCAGTATGGCATTTTAGTCAATGTTACATTATATGAAAATATTCATATAGCTGTCAAGTAAAAATTTGCATAAAACAATTCAGAACGTGCAATAATAATAATAATAATAATAATAATAATAATAATAATAATAATAATAATAATAATAATAATAATAAAATAGCGGTAGTAATAGTAGTAGGAAAATTGAAGTAATAACATTTTTTCACATATTCAAAGTTTCGGACCTAAAAGTAACGCGTTAGTAACGCGTTACTTTCGAAGTAAAGTAACAGTTACATTTTTGGGACAAGTAACGCGTTACTAACGCGTTACATTTTATGAGAAAGTAAAGTAACTTGTAACGCGTTACATTTTTACAAGTAACTTACCCAACACTGCACTAACCTCCTAAAACTTTCCCAAATGACAGGTTTTTGCACAGACGTCAAAACTTTCCTCCACACCAAAACAAAGAATGCCTCAACTTTGCGGGTGTTAATTATAGTTTGATGCTCCATCCTTCATAACGTAACGATTACGTCTTTACCTTTCCGTTCTTATCCATCCATTCAGTTGTCTTGCGAAATAAACGGGGGGTCCAACTTAGGGGACAGGTCCGACTATGGTGACTTTCCTCTACCATTGTTAGGAATATGTAAGTGACTATTAGAAGAAGAAAAAGAATAATATATATTATATGCTAGTTACAAGTATTTGTATATGTACAGTACATAAATAAACCTGTTTCATGAGAATAAAATTTATGAGTTATTATGGGCAACGGGGAACATTTTTTTAGCGCCATAAAAAATCGATTTTCAGAAAAACTACATATGAAAATTTATCCTCAAACGCGTCATTTTATTCACCTTGGTGTCACCTTTTCATTCATGTGTGTGTCTTTTCTTTGCACAATATTATAGTCATGTTTTAAAAAATGATGTTTAAGAGTTAAATCATAATTTTGCGCTGTATCTCATCGGTTGCGTCGTTTTCTGTATAACTTTGGGAGGAGGTGGGACTGCTTCACGTATGTGTTGCGTAGTCAACTATCGCCTAACAATACATTAATGAGAATCTTCATACAAATACCAGAACCCAAAGAAGTTTCATGGAGGCAAGGGATCCCTTGGGTCCTTTATGATCAGCGACTATGTAGGCCTATATCATTAATCCTGCTGCGTATTGTCATCTTGCTGGACTCGTAACGAAAAGCTTGATAAGGGTACATACTTTAGTATCGGTTTCATGTTAATGGATGTAGTGGTTCTCGTACAGCATTCATTCTTGGATTTACAAAAAAACAGTTTAAGTGAGTTGATTTTGAATTTAGCATCCCTTTCAACAGTGAGAATATATGAGACGTGAACCTACTGATTAATGTGGAATCCAAACCACATGACCTCCTGCTAGGAATCAAACCCGTGTCTCTCACGCCAAAGATGCGTACGCTAACCATTTAGCCACGAAGAAACTCGTTTAAGAAAAAAAAATCTCTGCATAAGGATTTACACTCATCTTTATTATTTTGTTCGGTTTAATGAAATCTATTGATTGATATGTTTCGCATATTTCGCCTTTTTTTTTTTTTTCATTAAACTCTAATCGTATTGTAGTAGAAATTAAGCAAGGCTGTTCATGGATACTAATGCAAGGATAAAAAAAAGGAATAAAGAATGTAAATGGGTTAAAATGTTTTATTTTATTACAGTAATTTTTTTTATTTAAAGGAAATCCTAACTGCAGTTTTGTTCATTTCCTCTTTATCTTCTTTTTCATAAGACAGAGAAATAAAAAGCAATATTCTCAAAAGAATAGTAATGATTTTGCTTCTTTAAAATTTCTCCTTTTACGAGGGAAGAAAAGATTTTTTTAAATGAAGTTGATTTGCATTTTTTATTGGTTTTATGTAGATAAGGAGAAAGAAATTTAATTCTATTAAACTAAAATTTCTATTCCTTTTGAAGCAACACCTGCTGACTTGAATGCCAAATACAACGTCACATTCTAATTGGTTGATTCTTTTTTTTTTTTTTTTTAAAGAGAAAAACGAAAGAAAATATTACTGGATGAGTCGATTCCAACTGCAATGTCGTGTCTTGTCAAGGTGTCACAGAGCACATTTTCAAATAACACGTAATCAATGGCGGCACTTTTCTTTTATTATGTTGTTAAATTAACTTTTATAACTGTTTAAGATTATAGGGTTTGTTTGTATAACGAGAGGCACAAATGTGAAAATATTACATTTTGTTTTATTTTTACATCTTAATAAAACACTTACTCTTGAATTTCTATTATTTCCACGAAAAACTATTCACTGACTTTTCTACTAAACAGCGTTGCCAACGATGAAGTGTTTTGTTGGATAGTTGGATATGTTAAGTGCCGCCGCTACGGTATTACGTGGGGTTGATTGAGTTGATTTTGAGTTTAACGTCCCTTTTATAAGCGAGACTATATGAGATGGGACCCACTGATTAAAGTGGAATCCGAACCATATGAGCTGCCGCCGGGAATCGAACCCGGGTCTCGCACGCCAAAGACGCGTATGCTAACCACTTAGTCACAAAGAAGCTCCCACGGTATTATGTATAACAGGATCGTATTTGAGCTGGGAGTTTTGAGGCGAGGGATAATACCTATTCTTTTACCTTAGTGCTAGGAATCGGAGCTGGATATTTCAGTGCAAAGATGTCTGTATTAATACGAATATTTTTCAAGTGTTTTTTTTTTTCAGTGCCACTACCAATTACTCAATCTTTTTTTTTTATCCCTCCCTGTTGTGCTACTGACTAATACGCGCACCCTTGTTTCTCGTGATTCTGGATTCAATTCCTGGTTTAATTCCCGATGGTTTACCAATAAATACGTCACGATGGTTCGGACTCCACTTTGAATTGTATCTGCACGTCTTATATAGCCTCGGAGTTTAAAAGGAACGCGAAACTTCAATAAACAAATAGCAAATGATCGTTCTTTTCATACATACGTGCTTAAAAATATGCCCAGAACGACTTCTGAGGAGTATACTTGGAAGAAATATTGGGCCTTATGCAGAGTCGTTCTGACCCGTGATTGGTGCCATACTAAAGAGTTACTAATACATGTTTCCTGCAGTAGTCAGGTGTTTAGTATGATGCTAATCATATCTCAAAACGACTCTGCATAAGGCTCATTGTGTTTAATTGAGCAATGTGTGAACTGTGCGTGACTCCTTGTGCAATTATTTCTGTCTAGAAACCGAAGTTGCGTTCCTTACCTCTTATTTGAAGTAGTTATGTTTAATGATGCTAGGTTAATACTGAACACATTTTTCCCAACTAGGAATTGAATCGTGGACTGCTTGGAGCAAAAAAGGCCTGCGCTAACCAATTTGTTATATAGAGATCTTTCTTACGTTATAACCGTATTATTATTATTATTATTATTATTATTATTATTATTATTATTATTATTATTATTATTATTATTATTATTATTATTATTATTATCTATGCTATGTTTTAAGATGAAAATGAGCTACTATTCACATAGCTATGAATATTGAAATGATTATTGGGGTTTGGAGAGTTTTATGAATAGAGGAAAAAATTTTGACAGATGCATGCAAAAAATACTAGATAATGTTTATATCAGTGAATACTGTTTACGGAACACGTGTTTTAAAGTACCCAATCATAATGTAAGAAATAGCATGATTTTAGTTCCTCTGAATTGGAAATGTGAATTAAAGAAAGAAAAAAAAGATTGGCAGATTCTTTAAGCACATTTTAGACTTATTGTATTAAGCAAGTGAATGCTTTATGAGATCTAACTGATAGTTTTAAACAATAACGTTTTGAAACGTTAAGCAAAAAAGTAATTTTAAGACTGCTGTTCTTAGCTTTTCGTTGTTTTAGATAGATAGAGAGCTTGGTAACTTTTACAGTATTTTCAAGGAATTATTTCTACTTAACTGACTTTTATCGACATTATGTTTTATATTAGCATAATCTTTTTATTATTTTCTTCTTCGTCTTATTATTATTATTATTATTATTATTATTATTATTATTATTATTATTATTATTATTATTAGTTTTCGAATTAAAGAAGAAAACAAAGATGACTAAAATTTTAGTGATAACTCTTACTAAATAGATTGCAACGCTGCTCGTAAGTGCCATAAACCGAAAAAAAAAATATGTAAAGAGTATTTTACTTTTCCTTTCTTGACCGGACATGTTGAACAAAACAATAAGTTTGTGAAAGCCCTGGAGGCGTAGGAGTGGCATAGATAAAGAACAAGTCAAAACACAAAATGCATTTGTTCATGTCTTTATTTTCGCTTCAAGGTTTCAATTTGTTTCCACCATGTTCACTTATGTAAGAAACATGTATTAATAGCGGGACCATATAAAACGGTTGCGTGCCTTTCGGGTATAATAATAATAAAAAAAAGATAAGTAAACGCATTCTTTGTGTCTGTGGAATATAATTTCGAAAATGTGTATTTTCGGAGTGAATAGGCTACAGAATATATGTGAAAAAAGGTTTGAAAGGATTCATGTTCGTATTTGTTCTTGTTTTTGTTTATAAGAGGTTGTTGTACTGTACAAACATAGGATTTTACTCTGTATGGGTTTGCGTCAACAAAACTCAAAATATGTGTTATTGTTACCTGTAATCGGTATAGCACTTACAATGGCTTCTATTGTATCAGCTTTGGCGTTGCTTAGCAGTCCACAAAACTGCAAAGGCTGGTATGATCTGAGGCCCACAGTCAGAAGTTCTTTGAAGGTAGAATATTCCTATATATCCCGTAAGGAAAATTTGTCCGTAAAAAGTACAGTTGCGTTCAAAAATCGGTTCTTCTCTGTCATAAATTTTACAAGTAGTATATACGTCATTGGTAAGAGATTATTATGTTAGAAGACAAAAGATAAGCAAGCTGTTTCAGAAGAATAAACAATCGACATGTATTTTTAGTGCGATGAGAATTCGTTTTTATCGAATTTCTCAAAAATTATGCATCAGAATTTACCTTCAAGCATGTAATTTTGTTCAGGTTGGTATGATCTATCGATTGCTATATATCTCATTGTTAGCGGCGCAAATCTGTCTTCAACATTGGGAAGGACGGGTCGATGTTCAAAATATTTATGAAGTTGAAATACAATGGTGTGAGGGATCAGGGGAGCAGATTTGAGGCTTATTCTGGGAGGACATCAATTTCATCTCACTTTCCTTTGTGGCAATTGGACACAAATCATCACATTTCTCTCAAAAAAACATTTCAAATCGGAATATTTGGGGGGACAGTCCCCTAGTTCCGTGATCGGAGAGAACATGTTCCCTCATCCCCCCGGGATTTGCGGCAGTGCTCATTATTGAGACATTACGGCAAGAATTAAAGTTTAAGAGTTAATCTTAACATTTGGCTATATCTCATTAGCAGTTAATCGTAACATTCTACTGGCGTCTTATTAATGTATTAGTGAAAAGTTTGATGAAGGTATATTGTATTACCATTTTCATCTTATTATTGTAGCGAGGTTATTGTAAGAGTCATGTTTTGTTTAGAAAAATTTACGCGTGAGGTTTTACACCCACCTCATATTTTGTTCATCTCAATGAAAGCCATCGATTGGTGTATGAGTAGGGATAGATCTAATCTTTGGACCCTTATATGTTAATAATAGTGGTTTATCCACGCATGTTAGTAGGGAGAGTGGACGAATTCCTTCCCCAAAGTGTAGGATTATTCTCCAAAATTTTAGAAGACATAGGTATAGAATGTAGGGGATGAATATGCCCTCTGCTTATTAGGGCTTTAGATTCGAATGTTTTTAGTTGCTTTTATGGTTACGTTTCTGCTTTGTGTAGATCAATGTTCTACACGAAATATTTGATTTATATTTCTTTCGTAACGTCTGTCTATGCAATTGTTAATAGCCAAAGACATTTCAGAAGAAGACAGTTTTATTTGGAATTTACTTATAGGCTGTACTCAATGTAACTTCTTGAAAGTAATGGTTTTTGCATGTTTATCCATTTACTTTTATTTTTACGGTACTAAAATTCATTTTGTTTCTAAAACATGAATATTCCAGGTTTTATTTTCATATGTAATGGATTAGAGTAAAAATGGAAACAGAAATATTCCATCAAATTATCATTTATAAGCACGCTTTCCTTTTCAATATATCATCAGTTGTATTGAATGTATAACTTTCCTCTCTCTCTCTCTCGCTCTTTTTTAAATTAAAAGAGCTCGGTTTATTATATTTGATATATTAATTTTCATTATTCCTCTTTCTCTGATATGTTATTAATGGGTCTTCGTAAATAGGAAGCTAATTTGTTACATCTATTATTTGTAACCAAGCCAAGCCCATTTTTTTTTTCATTAGAAATGTAGACCTTTATTACAATTTTCTCTTGTGCAATCTCTTTAGTCGCTATATACAGGACAAATTACAAATTATAACACCCATTGTATAACCCACGGTAAAATGTATATCCAATACATTTTAAAAACAAAAATCAATTATATACGTAAAATAATTTGTAAATGGATTTTCTCTTCTAACACGAATACATTTGGCAGTACTTGGTAACTAAGTTGTCTTTTCAACCTAGGCTTCCCAGGAATACTCTGTATGTAGTTGTAACCTGTTTCCTTAATACATTTTGTAATTCTAGTTTTGCATTAGGATCTACATCTCAATTAATTTTGGTAACACAAGTTAGTATACATGTTGGTGGAAGAGAGGAACAATAAAGTAATCCTTTTTTCCCTTGTTAAGAAAACAACTTCATAATTTTGTGGTTCAATTATCCCCGTGTTCTTGCGAAGACTACTCAGAAGACTAGGGATGCGCACGAGTCGAGACACACTTTGTAAAATTCGAGACGAGTCGAGACAAACGTATTTCTCGACTCAAATTTTCGAGTTGAGACACGAGTCGAGTCGAGACTGCTCGTAAAAATCTCGACTCCACTTGAATGCCTCGAAAATCATTCTATAATTTTTAATATTTTGAAGAAAGGTATTCACTCAGAAACAGCCTTGAAACCAATTCCAGCATTTATTACTTTAGGAAGGTACAGAACGCATAAACTTAATAGTTAATCTTTCGAAACCAGGATTTAATTTTCAGCTCAATTCAGTTAATTAAAACTAATAATTAATGTCGTGATATTTGATTGTACTTCAAATATAATAATAATTGATTATCTAGTTTGTATAGAATTATTGCGATAAAGTGAACTTCATAAATTCTCTGAATGAGCAGTTGGCAGTCTATAGTGATTTAGAGTAGTTATAATTATTGTTTTCGTTCCCGAGAACACAATAGGGCTACATAACTTCTGGGTTATTCGCTTCCCCAACTATTTTGAGGCTTTAATGTGTTGTAGCATATCACGAGTTACGGATAATATATAATGTAACATTTGTTGTACATCACATATTATGATACGAGACTATTTTATATAGTATATTACAATAAATGGACTGCTTGGATGCCAAGAACTAGTATAGATAGGTACCCTTCACTTCTATACATAGGTATTTTTAAAAGGATTTTTGTAAACACTAAATTAAAAACAATAAACTACATACAGTAGTTATGGTTTTGGTTCCCAACATACAATAAATATGGGTTGCTCATGAGATATTGAACTTCAACTTTCACTCCTAGAAAATTTCAATTTTGGAGTTAGGCCACTTGTCATCAAAGCAGTTGACTGTACGATAAATACACTCCCCACCTTACTCTAGTAACATAGTTGTTCAGGAGCCTGGGATTTTCATCCTCTCAAATGAAAGCTGAACGATTGCTTGCTACATGCTGACTATATAGGAGTAATAGTGTATTAAGTTTTCGAGCTTTGGTGCGTACCCGTATTTACACAGTGATAAAACATTTAATATGAATTTATTTAGCTTTCTTTTCTTATTGACTTAACACCGATTTCTCTCTGTTATCATGGAGGTGTTCATTTACTAGACATTGATTCTGCTCACTGCTAAAGTAATTTTTATTTTTCGAAAATCACGTCTGAAATGTATTTCCCTTACTTACTAATTAAATCATAACTAACAAATTAAATCGTAATTAAATTGAAGGCTTATTCTTTTAGGATGCGAAACATATTGACACCCATGGTCGTAAGATTAGGTCGGACAGACGCCATTTTGGGTCAGGCTCATAAGTATTCTTTTAATAAACAATACTGAACAAACTACACAATCGTGTTTTAGGATTGTAGAAAATGACCGCGAATTATACTCAAACACAATTATTATTATTACTATATTTATTTCTCTGAATAGTGAATCTTTACATTTTAGTGTTAAACAAAACATAATAATTGTTTGTATAGTATTCAAGAGTTTTCTCTTCATGATTAGTTTTGTAATATTTGGTGTTTATTTCCTAATACAGTTTCATGAAGTTGTAATTCTTCCTGTTTTATATATATATATATATATAAATATATATATATATATATATATATATATATATATATATATATATATATATATATATATATATATCACATTACACAATGACAAATCCAAAAGGTTACGTGTGTTGTATCGGTGCAGTACCAGTTTTTCATGTTTTTCAAAATTTTCCAAAAGCCAAAGAGTAATCTTTAAATTCCGATATTTTAGTCGTTACAAATCACTATTTCATAATGTAGTCAATGTTGATAATTACTGGACAGTTGGGCGTCTAAACTAAAGACATCATAATGGTGTCGAAACCATAATTTTAGTAGGCGATAAAAAATATGTCGCCAGTACTCTAACAATAAATATAATTTTATAAGTATTAAGGAATAGTGGTAAGAGATTTTAAATCACTCTTTTATTTATGAGATATGAGTATTTAAAAAAAAAACAACTAAAATATAGGTTGGCGGAACTACAAAAGACTCGTAAAATAAACATTCTTATAAATACATACGTACGTTACTCACCTTTTATAATTGCTGTGCTTACGTTCTCCATAATATATATATATATATATATATATATATATATATATATATATATATATATATATATATATATATATATATATATATATATATATATATATATATAGAAATTCTAGTTTAGTGATACCTTACACAAGATCATGAAGTGGATTCCAATTTAATTGAAAGCAAAATACAATACTATAATCCACAAATATTGGTTCAAGTGAGTTGAACGATTTCTAAACATTAGTGCGAAATCGGGCTCTGTCGTCGCGGTCGATTTGCAGACCTTGAGACGAAAGTATATTGCGGGGTCCAATGATGTAAATGAGAATTCCATGTCCAGGATGAATAAATTAGTTTGTGCCAAGTTTGTCTTTTTTATATATTATATCTATGATAATGATATCATCTTGTGAGTGCAGTCCGTGACATTAATAGTATATAATCGTAAAATGACTTGCAGAATCATCATGTCTAAATATTTTGAATTTCAAGAATGAATTAGAAATAATACAATTATTACTTTTCCAAGAACCTAACTCTTTCCTTCTATGCCGCAGGATCTGATGCTCACTATTTCTAGATAACTAGCGAGTGCGAGCCTCATTGAGGATCGAGCTCAATGCCCTTAGTAAGTTCTAGTTCAGTGAGATTAATAAGCACGAGATCCAGCTAAAGAGAATTTCACAGTGAATATCAAGCTCAACCTCGAATTAGTGCGAATCTTGACTAGTGTGATCCTCATTGAGATTAGTGAACGCGAGCTCCATTGAGGATAGAGAGCATGAGCCAGAGTGAGTCCCGGTTGCAAAATGACCATTTTTGCTTCTTTCTTTCTTTCTTTTTTTCTCTCCTACTCGAATGCGTAAGGTTTATAGACAGCAGAAGTACTTGCTAGAAAGACCTTAATCAGCATGTGCTTGAATTATCCAGAAGAATTGCTTAGATATCTAATGCAACTTATGTTCGCATTTTAACAATTCAGGTTGTAATTAAAACCTTGAATACTGAACAGATGAGCACACAAAATTTTTGTTGGGGTGTATTTCTGATATGCAATTAATTTCTCTTAAACAAATGCAACATATAGTATCTGAAGCGGCTTGAGTTGGATTGAATGAAAAAATGAGCACATGTATTCGAACTGCGCAATGTATTGTTAAATATCATGAACTGGAAAAATCAGAAAAAGAAAGTGGAAGCGCGACTGATGAACCAAACATCACAAGGCATGAAATATTTGTTGTCAAAGCCAAATGCCTCAAAAAAAAAAAAAAAAAAAAAAAAAAAAAAAAAAAAAAAGATTGTCTCATCAACTATCCGTTGACTTGTCCAAGTCAGTTGCTTCTTGTCATAACTTGTGAAATTTCCTGCAAGTTAATCAGAATGTTGAAAATTTCCGACATTTTAAATTTATTTATTACACACCGATCAGCCAGAACATTATGGCCACTTACCAACTATCGATATAAACCCGTCCAGGCGATAGCAGCGTCACCTGCCGAGGAATGCTTGCTAGTCAGACACAAGTACGGTGCATGTAGTATCAGTGAGAGTGCTGGCCGTATGTAGAATGGGGAAGGCGCGCAATCTATCTGAGTTTGACCGAAGGCAGGTTGTGTCGCGATCTGTCTAGTGGAGCTCGAGCAGGCCACCATGACTGCCGAAGCGTATCGCACTCCGGTTGCATACTACGTACACCCCTTCATGACGACCATGTTTCCCAACGGTAGTGGCATATTTCAACAAGATAATGCACCATGTCACAAGGCCAGGAGTATGATGGAGTGGTTCGAGGAACACAGTGGCGAGTTCCAAGTGATGTGCTGGCTCCCCAACTCTCCGGATCTGAACCCAATCGAACACATCTAGGATGTGATTGAACGTGACGTCAAAGCGCATCGTCCCCCTCTCCGGAATTTACGGAAATTAGGTGACCTGTGTATGTACATGTGGTGCCAACTCTCTCCAGCAAGCTACCAAGGATCATTGCGTCCATGCCAAGACGCATCGCCGTTGTTATCCGTGCCAAAGTTGGACATACTGACAATTAGGTAGGTAGTCATAATGTTCTGGCTGATGTGTGCGTATATTGTAACTCGTATATTATATCTCGACTCGAATTTCGAGACGTCTACGTCTCGTCTCGAATTCGAGTCTAGTCGAGACAGAAACATTTTCGAGTCGAGACAACATTTTCTCGAGTCTAGTCGAGACCGGCTTAAATCTCGACTCGACTCGTGCGCATCCCTACATAAGACAGTTTAAAAGCAAATAAAACACAGATTAAGGTGCTGTGTATTCAACTACGTTTCAAATGATACCATATTTGCTCCTTTATTATTATTATTATTATTATTATTATTATTATTATTTATATAACAGAGTTCAAATACAGTGATATATGCATACCACCCCAGTATTCTATTTGTGAAATTGGTCAGAAAATTCTTTTTAAGAATTAAAGAAAAGAAAGAAAAAAAATATTTCGAGTCAACATTGCCAATGGTGAATTTGAACCCGGAATTAGTTATTAAACGAAAAAAGAACTACCTTATGATAATTCTGAAGACTAATTTTCAATGTTGGTTTGGTATAGTAGGAAAATGATGCCAGCTGCTATAGTCTTTAATATTAGTATATTAAAAAGAACAAGTAGCGATGTTACATGTACATCACGTTAAGGAGTTTGGTTCATAAGGCGTGATATTTGTCCATTAACATTGAAACGAGAAATGGTATTAGATTTCTATCACGTTCGGTTGCATTAGAGAGGTCGAGTTCAGATGGAATGTGGAACATCATCGAAAGTAACTGAATGGTATGCAACCAACCTGACCCTCAGGCATAGCTGGTTGCATACCACCAAGGAACAACTCGTCTATGATAACATCCTATGGAATACATGAGAGGTCCTTGTCTTGGGACTGGATTTATCATCACATTCAACGAACTTGTTTCGTGACTTTGGTCCCTTTACATCCTAGCCAAAATTAATGTTAGGTCCATCAAGTAGTCCCTGAGATTTCTTATCTCGTGAATGGACGGATAGATCAGGTATTATAAAGGACTCTTGGTAAACTAAACTCCTTTTTTTTTTTTAAAAAAAAAAAGGTCTACACTTTACATGATGATTTTATAAAAATGTAAGATGTTTTCTCGCTCCCATACGACTAACACGCGCTTTCTGTGGGAGTTATAATACACGAAATCTCGGATGGAAACCCGTGTAACGATTCCTACCTCCAATATCTTTGGTGACGGGAAGGAACGATGCACTTTTATCAGTCACTTCATTGCCACTAAAATTGTTTGAATGATAATCAATTGTTCATTATTTTAATAGTTGTTCGAATATTATAATATATTCAATTGGAACAATTATTTGTAGTCTTTATCAATCACGAGGACAGTGTTATGTAAGTTATATATTGTTCATTATGTACAGAACTCATTAGGTCGTAACCGAACTCAGCATGGAAGGAGACGTTAAGTTGCTTCATAGGTAATTGAAATTTGGGATTGGGATTTGTCAAACGTTCGAAAAAGAATAAAAAAAAGCACTTAAATTAATAACTATTTTCAAGAGCTAGGGAAAAATACACGGAATAAATTTTTAAACTAAGTAAATGCAGTATGTACTTAGTGTATAATGAGGATTTGCTAAAATCAGTGAAGGAAGATTTATTTTCACAAACTGAAAAACTCATTGTTATTGTGATAACTATTCGAATAATTCTTTATTAATATTAATATTAATATTAATAATAATAATAATAATAATAATAATAATAATAATAATAATAATAATAATAATAATAATAACTTGTGAAAAAAGTATATACAGATGAAATTACTCGAATATTTAATCAATATTCTACATATTTCCACCTTTTCCAATATACAGGATTATCACATGAAACCTCCGTGATTACAAATATTAATTGCATAGAAACAATTAGTGCTAGAGAATAACGTTTACGGCATCTTGAAAAGCAACTCAAACAGTTTTTTTTTTTTTTTTTAATTATCTATATATGCACTTCTATACGGACCCCGTTTGTAGCTCTCAGAATGTCCAGTCGATATTCAATCTTCCGCCATGTGTTGTGTAGCATGTCCGGTGTTATCGAGTTGATACAGTAGCTTCTTCAATTTTGTGACGAAGACCATCAGGAATATCACGTGCAGGTGTGGCGTAGACTCTATCTTTGACATAGCCATATATAGGAAGAAATCCATAGGGGTTATATCGGGAGATCGTGGTGGCAAAGGAGTGGGTCCATCGCTGTCGGTTGGCACTCCCCATGGCTAAAAACTTCTCAAACCATGCTTTAATTGTCTTGACGTTTGGTGGATCTCGTTGGTACTTTCGTATGAAGATTCTTTGCAAGGTAATTGATGATTTAGTCTCAGCCAACCACACCACACACCGCGTTCTCTCTTGTGCTTTTGTCATCTTTATTCATGAATACCTGCAACAAATAACAAAAATTCATATAAACTTTGTTACTGAATACCTGCAGCAAATAACAACAATAAAAAAAAACTGTTTTGAGTTCTTCAAGATGCTGTAAACCATTATTCTCTGGCATTAATAGTTTTCATGCAGTTAATATTTGTAATCAGAGAGATTTCATGTGGATACCCTGTATATTCATTCCCCAGAAAGACCACGTATTGCAATCATACTTCCGAAATTGCGTTTCATATAGTAACAGGAAAAAAATCCGAAAATTACAGGAAAATATTGGGCAATTACACTAATGCTTCGGGTTGACTTATTGATTCATCATGTATATCTTAACGTTAATTTTTCACCCTCTCAACACGCAAATATACTCATAATTCAGTTCGATAATGAGTGACTCGTCGTCATTATTATTTTCCATCATTTTAATATTAAGTTTATTATTTTATTATTGTGTTCCTCCTGATGATTACTCAGCGTAATTTTACAATGATGAGCTGACAGGCGTTTGCCAGGAATTCATTAATAATAATAATAATAATAATAATAATAATAATAATGCAATTCGAGTGTATATACTACCTAGGCACCTTGATCATATCGAAATACAAGAGCAAAAGAGTAAAATAAGATTGAAAGCCCATTTTCTGCAGTAGAATAGTAGCATTGCGTTAGGTTTAGTAATGTGTACAAGGGGCTAATAACTCTCTACTGTAATTGAGCACACATACAGTTTTAGAGGGGAGAAATTATTGCAATCTTTCTTTTCTTGAGCTGTTTGGCTACTGTGGCACGCCTTCTGTTTGCTGATGTGTGGATTAACTGAAGAGTGAGTGAGGGCCCCCTCTCTTACCCTTGGAAGCGAAATAAAAAGATATGTTTGAAAGAAGGTGCCGAACTAGATGAAAGATTAATCCACAACATAGGAAGGGATCGCACGTAGCATCAGGGAACAGTACGAAAAAAAAAAATGCATCTCACAAGATGTGTGTGTGAGGTTGAATGCAACCTTTTTTTCTAGACCTCTGAAGGAAAGGGGGTTTGAAGTAGGGTATTGGAGAAGAATGTTGTGGGGAGATTGTCGAAGCAAACACTTCCTATATTGTAGGATATTGATCTGGTTTTGGGGAGAGGAAAGGAAGCTGCGAATTTTTGTGGTTGTGAAACGAACAAGGTATTCCTATTATTGTTTACATCATTATTTTATTACTTTTTTCTTCTGTAGATAATGGGTTGTCTGTTAGGAGAGTCTGTGGTGGAACTGTTACTCACACACATTTTTGCAATTCCTTCAGGTATTATAATATTGAAATTGGAACGTAGACTCTCCAATATAATTATCATTGTATTTTTTTTTAAGCGTAATCTTGTAGATATATAACAAAATAATAAATTAGGTATGCAGAATCAATTTTAGCAGCAGATAGCCATTTTGCAGTCGGGACTTACTCGAGCTGGTGCAGGTTCAATTCCCACTGTCCTCATTAAGGTTTGCGTTCATTAATCTCGATAAGACTCACGCTAGCTTCAGTGAGGCTTGCGCCCATTTACCTTGTATTGGGCTCGCGCTTCCTGAAGACTGGAGTTCATTATCCTTAATTGGGTCCGCTCTTGCTCGTGCTTGTTTGGAGCCAGGCTCTTGCTGGCTATCCACTTGTAACGCCCGCTCTTACATATGCTTGGGGTCAGTTATTGATCTCCAAGCGGATTGAGCCGAAGACCTAGGATTGCGAGTTTGAGTATTTCTGATGAGCACCGGCCAGTCACCGGGGTGTCACGCAGTCCGCCAAATTTTAGAATTTAAAAATCATAAAGAATTTAATAAGTTAAAATAGAGACACACTGTACCAGTCAATACATTCAGCGGTAGCAATAATGCTCAGTGCTATATAGAGTCATTATAAAATTAATAGGTTTCTCTAATATAATAGATATTATTGATAATAAAAATATCAAACGAATGTTTCGTCAATCAAAAAAGGTTGAGAACCACTGGTCTGGGGTTGTACACTAACGAGACAGAGCCCTTCCGATATAATTAGACACATCTTCCGAGACGAGACGTTCTCATGACGAGACGAGATATCAACGTCTCTTTTGTCTTGTGCATCCCTAACGAGGGAAGGGGGTAAGATTGACAAATAGACATACAGTTCCCTATCATCTTAGTGCTTAGTGTATTCCAGGGTTCGATACCTGAGCGGGTTATCTATGATTCAATTATATTGTAGATTTATGTTTTATAGTATTGTACTTATTGAACTATTAAATCCAAAACAAGTGCGCACATGCTTTCCTTATTAAAACCATTCAAATCACAAAAAGCATATTAAAAGTATGATTTGAAAAAATCTTCGGTAGTGTGTTATTTCATATTTAGATCCGTACAATATCTTGATAGACCAGTTCCTAGGAGCCCAATACACACCCCGTTTTCACAGTAGTATTTATAAAGCATGTACCACTGTCACATCTTCGAGATTTATTGTAAGTTTGGAATCATTGGACTTTTTGTCTATTTGGTTCCTGACATAGGCTATATTTATTGAATTAAGTAGGGTCTACTAGAAACCAGTATACAGTTTCCAATGTAGCATGTATGGAAATGATCTATTTTTATCTCTTCCATTAAAAGTGTAATATACACAAATAAAAAAAAAATAATAAAATACGTACAAACAGGAAATAAGTTTTGCGGTGTTATTGTAATATCGTAGTAGCCAGCAGTTGCTTTTGCGGAGTATACTGAAGTGTCCTAGTGAGAGAGATCGTAAATAAGAAAAATTGGGTAACTGTAAGTATAAGTAGAATGAGCATTTTTTTTCTTTTTTTCATTGACAGAAGGATGATTAGGTGAACGGTTGCAGTGTATTTCTTTGCTTTGCTCTTGTTCACTTCGTACAGAACTCCACAGACTATTAATTATATGAAGAGAAATACAAGCTCCTAAACATTTATTCACCTGTGCTGTGTCTAGAAGAGTTATTGCCCACCTGCTCTCTAGATGTTGCTGTCAACCAAGAGGTTTTATATTGGTTTTAACTTGTCGTTTACGTATTATAGCTTTTACTTGAGAAAAGCCACTTAAATGAAAGCCAAATTAATTGAGGCAATAAATACGTTGCAAGTTTTGTTGCCAAATGCTAAATAAGAACGCGAAGAAGGAAGGGGTAAATACCATGCGGGAGAACGTGTGGAGCGACATCTGTATAGAAACCACATCATGACAGGTTAATTGCGTGTGTGTGCGTGGAATTTAATCCAATAGGTTTTGGTAGGGATCACGTTAGAGAATATAAGAGCATTTCCTAAAATAGTGTACATGACAAACTTTCAGCAGATTGCATTGATTTACTGACCTACTTTCAAAACTTACGAGAAATTTATTATGATTTTATAAATCCTTCTGCTGATTTTCTAGTAAGAGAGTGACTATTAGAGTGAATAAAGTTAAAAGATCCCAAGGAAAGCAAAGTTTTTTCATATCTGGAATGTAATTCATAACATAGAGGGTTACACAGGGAAATTACCTTCTCCACCAAAAGGAATATAAAAACAATTGCGAATCGAGTTTAATAACTTGAAGGTAGCCTCTCACCCCGCAAGCTACGGGCCCACTATCGCCGCCAATGGTTCCGAACGAGATAGGACAAGACAATTTTCGATAGAAACAGTTTTTTCGAGACGAAAATCACTTTCACGATACAATTTCGAGACGATACAACTTAAACTCTTTATCTCGTGCGCATCTCAAATAACAGAGGTAAGTATTTTATCAACCTCAGTAGCTACCATAGTTCTCCTGGTCACTGGTCAAAGAATGATTCTTCTGCAGCCTGTTACATATCTCTCAACCTCTATCTAGAAACATGTACTTGCCGCTCAACTTCATAATCCCTAACCTCAGTCAATGTATGTGTCAGGGACGTCATTTGGGGAGAGCAGCGGGCAGTTGTCCTCCCCCCTGAGTTTGAGGAGTCCGCACTTTTTAATCTGTTGTATACTAATATATAGTAGTAAGAATCTTGAAATTCTTTATGTTGGTGGAGCATCTCGCACCTCTCTAGTAAAATCTAAAATGATGCTATTGTTGTGTAGTTTTTATAGATAACACTATATTTAAAATAATAAAGGCCATTTGCATCGTGGATTTCACTCTCGTGCAAAGCCTAAAAAAGTTAGATAAATTTATATAAACAAAAATGATGCTTGACTAGTAGAGTCCACCTATAATAATTTCTGCGTAGGACGTTTCTGTTTCCTTAAACTTGGATAAAAATTGTCGGATCTGGAATTAAACCGAATATACGTTGATTATGACTGGTAATTTACAAGGTCTCTTCCAGTTCGTATGTTCATGTTTCATACTTTTTCGATCACCTGGAGAAGCATAGGCGTTGATTCTATTTCTCCTTTCGTATCCATGCATATTTCCGTAATTGAGTTTTTAGAGCATATTTATTAAATTTAATTCCTGGTTCTCCTTTCTGACCTGTAGAAACCTGCAATTAATCATGTTTCCTGCGTCAAGCGTGGATGAACAAATTCTCCCTTCCCGTTTTGTACAAGACCTCCCTCCATTCCTTTCGCCAGTCGTAATCAAACTATTGTGCGTCTCAATTAAGCGAGAACCCACTAATCTACGTTCATCAATTTTCATTCCTCAAGAGCGAACACGAGAGCGAGAGGTTTGTATTAAGCTGAAACTTCTCTCAATAGATGGTACGGGGCTGTTTTTGAATTTCGACAGATTGTCTCGCATGTCACAGGATAATTAAAGAGAAATCAATTACAGCATCAAACTAGTAATGAATACATTCTTCTGCAAGAATGGTTCCGTTCTTTCTAAGCTTGAGTGGTTCTTTTGAAAAAGAAAGAAAAATAGTAGGATTTTGTGTTCACTGGAATTAACGCTGGAGCGGAATTTATGTATTTACGTTTAGAGGTATTTAGAAGACAATTGGATTATAACATTGTTTTTCTTTTTTTTTTTTTTTAAAAAAAAAATTGATTATATAAAGGCAGTACTTTTTCCTTTCATAAAGTTTTGAAACTGATGTTAGTTACGTTGTGGGAACCTTTGTTAAGACATAATTTGTATGTGAAACCTATGTATCTGAACTTTTAGCATACGTACTTTTGATGGGTGTGGTTTCAGACTTAATTACAGGGGGTGAACAAAAATATGTAAACACCTGAAAAATTGCACATCACCTTTATTTAATAGCGCGTAGCACTACCTCTGGCACGCAGAACGGCCTGCAATCGACGGGGAATTGAGAAATACAATTCATGGGTGGTTGTCAAAGGGCTGTTGTACCCAGGGGCGGACTGGCCCACCCTGCTACCCTGCAAATGCAGGGTGGGCCCCCTCCACCAATTTTAAAAACATGTGCTCAATTAAACCTACCAGCATCAAAAATATGGCAGGGTAACTCCCGCAAACTTGTGTTTTTCATAAAAAAAAGACGTAAAGTTAAACTTTCATGAACAGACTATATTCTTCTTCACGTTTATAGACTTGAAAAGGTTCCGTCTATGAGACAATCAGGCCCTAAAACATTGCGGGATTTGTGATACAGCAGCTGTTAAAAACGAGCACGTTAACTACTACTTTTTTAAATATAAGAAACACAGTAGATTTCAGGCTGTTATTGGATTTGGATACCATTGCCTAGCCTACTCCGGTCCTTTTACAAGCCGGCGACTGGCGATGTTTTAAAGAAACAATAGTTTCGTAGATATTGTTATTGTGGAAAGTGGAGGTGGAGCCGGAACGCGATTCATATAAGAGAATGCAAGTGTGGATTAAGTACAATGAAGAAAACTCAAGTGGTAGACAGCTACTTCGCCGATTACAAAAAATAAATCTGACAAGGTGGTGGAGTAAAGATCGAGCTCTAAAGAATATCTTTGATGATTTTTTGATACCTTTGCAAAATCGGAAGAGGTTCATGACGCTGCTTCAATGTCTACTCACTATTGCAAGTATGAGTGATTTTCAAGCAGAAGTCACATTTAAAGCCAAGTGTTTGGTTCAAAACTGGTATAAATTTGAAAACATTCTTGTGGCTTTTGTTTTCAGCCAACTTTTTCACCTATGTACACCTACTTCGCAGTATTTGCAAAAATCTGGTTTGGATTATCTAACGGCTACAAAAATGATTTGTACGTTACAATCAGACTTAAAGCAAAAACGGAACGTGTTTTGTTCTATTGAAACTAAAGCTATGGAGTTTGCAAAGGACTTGAAAAGACAATTGAAGGATGCAGGATACGATGTTGCAGTTGAAACTTCTCTCCTTGCAAAGAGAATACCAGTAGCAACTCTTCAAGCAGACGAGCTTTTCCAAGATGAGGCAAGAATTTTAGATTCTCCATCAAAAGTGTTTCAGATAAACGTTTTCAATGTTATTTTTGATACTGCAATCGATCAATTACATTCTCGGTTTATCTGCAATGACAGTCTCATGAAGGACATTGCATGGCTGGATCCTACCCGTTTCCATGAGATAAGTACTTTAGAAGAACTACCTGATTCAGCTCTCAATACTCGACCACATTATTGCAAAGTGGAAAGAGAACAAATTCAAGACGAACTGCTCCAATTTGCTCGTCATTATAGGGACTATAATCCACCAATATGTAAAAAGCAGGATGAGCATGCAGCGAGCAATATGCTCATAGTAGTGAAAAAGAGGAAAATGAAGAAGAGGAAGATAATGAAACTGAGAGTGAGGAGGAAGATGAATGGAAATGTGTAACTTACTCTCTCTTACGTTCTACAAGTTGTGTTTGACTTGGATAACCTTTTAAGGTTCTTGCATTCTGGTGCAACCAAATGAAATTATTAACTTATAATAAATAATATCATAAGAAATGTAATTAATCTTACCTTACTACATTATTCCTCGATAGTCTGTTGGCAGTCTATCTATTCTATCGGTATTTTTGGAAACATATATATATCAATTGGAATATGTTTATTGTTCACAAATCTTCGATAATACAAAGTTATGTCTTTGGAGAAACAGGAAAATAAAAACGAAGAAAAGGAAAAATGTCAATTTACACTATTAAAAAAAAACCGGTCCATAAACATCAACTCAGTATTCAGACTTTGAGTTTCCTTTAATCTTCTTCCACGTAATTGTAACTGATAAGTCTGTTATATCCAAGGTGATGAATGACTAAATTTGACATCTGGGAAATGATATGCAGCTCTAGCCAACTTCAGAAAGACGACGCACTAACCCACTCTCAGGGACACAAGACAAGGACGACGTACATAATAGCACCGGCCAAGTATACTGCTTTACATCATTCAATTATCAAATTTGGACATATTAATGATTTTCCTTACACACCTTTGCTTTCTCTGATAAGAGCGTGAAACAATACACCTACAAATTTGCTCTAATTACACAATTAGCAGTAAGAGTGATAACATTTACTTCTTTGCTTTACTATTAATATATCAGCGCAGCCGTCGTGACTTACAATAAATAGTAATACTATCAAAAATTAGTTCCGAACCACTACAAACGGAATTACACTTTTAAAATACAAAACAAGTCAGTATTACTCTGACAGCGGGACGTGCGATTTATTCAGCAACCGTCACCCAAATATCTTCACTGGTGATACGTGCAATTTACTCAGCAACTGTCACTCACCTTTCATACATCTGAAATGTAACCTGTGTAGACGGAACTCCACTGTATTAACATCTATTTATGCCCATAGCCCTGACGGACTCCACTGTACTCAGATGGTGCACTTTAACAAATTATCAGGCGTGATAGAAATATTTCGTAACTACTTTTCAGATTGAAGTAGGTAGATTCGCCGAAACTGATGGTAAACGCTTACTTTCCAAGTTTTTGACTAGAGAGCATCGAGGAGATACACGTTCTTTTATCAGAAGCCAATTCTGATTAAACTACACTGAAATACGTAGAATGAACCTGACAAATTATCTGAGAGGAACTGCTCTTCGGTATCATCTCCAATAACATACCACACTTTTGTTTACGGAATAGTAGTGATGATAAACACAAAATCAAAAGAACATTATTAACATAAAAGCGTAAATATTTTGAAGCAAATTATATACTGTATTAAATACCAATAATAGCAAGAAGTACCAATAGACATATAGAAATTCTTACAATACACAACCAAGAAACATACGTAAATTTCTTCCAAATACTTTTTGTTGTTAAATTTTTAATGGTTGAGGACGGACGTTTAAGCTAATAGGAATGAAGATTATCGAAGTTGTGGGAGCTCACTGCGGGAAAACACGTTTGTAATTAAGCACTCATTGTAATATTTTGCCACGAGACTGCTCACATGTAAATAGATCCCTTGTTAAATTACAGTGATTCATGCAATAGATTACCTCAATACACCAATTAGAAGTCGTTGGATTAATATGAAAAAAAAAATCAGCAGTACCCGGACCTTACAATTTTTAATCACAAGCCCCCTTAGAGCTGGCTTTTGGTTCAAGAATTTCCAGGTGATGATATGCACTATAAACTATCACTTTCTGAATATTCGATGATGAATTTCCTTGTTTATACTTCTATGAAGACCACAGTATTTCAAATATAATTAGAAATGTGTTTCCATGCAGTTCGTCCCACTGGTCATGCAGATAAAACGAGTTTCTTCCAAAACATCTTGGATATCAATAGACTTATTATCTACACTTTACCTGCATATGAAGCAGAAGAGACGGAAAATGTAAAACAAGCCACCAAGAACTCAAGCTCCCACTGATACATCACTTCAGCAGTTTTAAACACGTGTATCAGCAAGTTGATGTTACACGGCTTTTTATATTTTACGATATTGTTGTAATTATACAAGTAACGAAGTTCCTTTAACACACACTAAACACTGTATGGCTTCTGAATGTTTTCGTATTATTGTTTCTTCACATTAAATCTATTTAACACTGTTTCAGCGTAATATTGTGCGTAATATATTGTACAAAAACTCATATTGTTACGACCTCCTTGATCAGCTAGCCTCGCGCCAGGTGCGCTTTCGCAAGTTCTGACTAACGCAAGCTAGCCTCGCGCCGGGTGCTTTCGCACATTCTGGATAACGCAAATCGCAATATTTGCAACGGAATTTACAAGCTTCGGAAATTTCGGTGTAAAAGTTACTGGAATATTTATGCATTCTTCCGTACAGAGAACAATAATATATATAATAACTGAGGCGGAAAATCAGTCCGTCTCAGCCTCGCTCTAGGCCAAAAAAAGAAAATGAATGAACATTTTGAGTGAATTTATTTTTTTTAAACATTTACCACTAAAATCTAAACATAAGAAACACAACTAATCAAATCTCTATTTACATCGTGAAACTCAGTTTGTGAGGATAATGAGATAAAAGTTCCTGTCTCTTTTCTGCTGAGCAATCGAACAATTTCATGTTTTGGAAATTATGTGTTCCGATCGCTTCGCCAATAAGGTTGTGTAAAACAGCACTATTTCGCAAAATTTTCACTATGACGTATGGACCCACAAAGCAATTTAAATATTTCGACGTTTCCTTTCGGGAAGCTGATGACAAATAATGCGTCCGTACCATGACGAGATCGCCTACTTTAAGAACAATTTCACGTCCTGATTTCTTCACTTGCTGTTTCTTCTTATAGGGCAAGTTATCGTCCACTAAGAGGTGACGATCCTTCTCATTAATCTTCTCTAGACTTTGTGGCCAAGGGAAAGAACGTTTATAGGCCTCCGCGGCTGAGTAGGACATAAACAATTCTGCTGGCGTACAGTTAATACTCGTGCAGATAGAGTAATTTAACAAGTCTTGCGATGTTTTCAAGACTTTGCTCCAGTCGGTTTGCTTCTGACTACACTGTAGTCTTATTAAACGATTAAGTTCCTTGTGGGAACGTTCAGTCGTTCCGTTACTGTTTGGACTGTAGCTAGACGTCAACAAATGTTTGATAGCATGTTTCTGGCAGTACTCTTTCCAGGCTTTTGAAAGGAACTGAGGACCTCTATCCGTGATAATAGAACGAGGATAGGGTGTTAGATAAAAATATCTATTTTCAAGAAGAGCAAGAATCTCTTTCACATGGGCAGTTCTCATTGGATAGTACACCACAAATCTTGAATAAATATCTATTATAGACAGAATGTAATAATATCCGTGACTGCATGGCAATTTTCCCACTATGTCAATGCCTAGTTTATCATGAGGCGAGTCTGCCTCAATCACACAATCTTCCTTCGATATGACGCGATTAGCGTACTTCGTTTCGGCACAGCGAATACAGTCCCTAACGTACTTCTTGATGTCGGATTTCATATGTCGCCAGTAGAAGAGATTTCTACAGAAAGAGAAACACTTATGGACTCCAAAATGGCCTGTCGTGTGGATAGTATTAACTATTTTTGAAGTTAGCTCCTGTGGGATAACAAGCAGCCACTGCAATGTTTTCGGATTCTTCATATACAGAATGCCTTGGTGCAAAAGGAAACGTTCCGATTCAATAGCTTCTCCGAGAGAGGATTTGGTCCTTCGGCAGATCCTTGTTTTTCTTTAATTTCTTCTAAGTCGAAGAGAGATGCATCCTTCACTGAAAGAAAGTTTACAAATTTTTCCTCGGATATAGATGGTACTTCCGGTGGGTATCGACTCAACACGTCTGCTACGTGATTACTTTTTCCGGGAAGATGTTCGAAAATCAGATCAAATCTCTGGAGCTTTAATAGCATTCGGGTTGTCCTTGGATCCAAATTCTTCAAAGTAAAAGCATGAGTTACAGCTGCGTTATCACAGTGGATTACAGTAGTCCTGCCGAGTATATACTGTGAAAAGTGTTCACAGAGGAATAACACAGAAAGCAATTCCAGCTGGAAGATTGAAAGAGAGAGTTCGTGAGGTCGAACCCTACGACTCGCATATGCTATAACATTTGGATCTGTGTCCCCTGATGGCCACTGAGCAAGGTAGCCAGCCAAATTTTCTACACAGGCATCTGAATACAGATGGAATGTTAAAGAGAAATCAGGTTGCCCTAAGGCAGGAGGTTGGCTTACTAGTTCCCTAAGTCTCTTGAAATTTTCCAATAACTCTGATGTAAGTACAAATTTCTTGTCTTTCTTAAGAAGGTCATACAATGGTCCCGTGAGAGCTGCAAAATTTGGCACGAAACGGCGTCTCCATCCAACTAAACCTAAAAAGGCTCTCAGTGCTTTCTTATTTTTGGGAACTGGAAAGCACCGGATCGGTTCATTATGCTTGGGATCTGGTTTCACAGCACTTCCACTTATAACATGACCCAGGAAATTTATTTCAGGCCGGATAAAGTCACATTTCTTGAAATTGAGAGAGAAATTTGCACTGTGAAACGTTTCGAAGACACGCTCCAAATGCTGGAAATGATCTTCTAATGAAGAACTTGAGACGAGTACATCATCCAAGTAAATAGTTGCAAATGCTCTCGTAGTGTTGTCAAAAAAGTTGTACATACAATTTTGAAAAATAGCTGGTGCACTCTTGATTCCCATTGGGAGCGAACACATTACAAATTGCCTCCCCATGTACACAAAACTAGTGTATTGATATGAAGAAGGATCCAACCCTATTCCATAATATCCGGCTGAGCAGTCGAAGCTACTAAAGAAGTTTGCTTTACTTACTTTATTCAGTATATCATTGATGGGCTCAACCTGTACTTTGGGAGCTATTACCTTCTTATTAAGGGCACGCAAGTCTAGAACAGGCCGCACTCCTCCTGACGCCTTACGCACACAGTGAACAGGGTTACGGTATGGAGAGGGTTGTTCCTTGGCTATCCCCAATCTAATCCACGTCCGCAATTCACGTTCAAAATCCTCCTGCATGGCCTGTGGAACAGGATAATATGGTCCAACGATGGGAATCTCGTCAGTCAATTGAATCTTATGCAGAGGGGCACGCACTCTTCGGGGATATTCTGAGAATAAAGGTCTATACTTCAGAAGAAGCTGTTGCAGACGAATTCTTGACGAAGAATCCAAGTCCGTTCTTGTTTCTATGTAATTTCGTATATCCTCTTCAGAAATGTTAGGTTCAGCCTCTTCAATAGGAACATCCGTCAATAATGATGTAGTGGAGGCTGAGACTTTATTTATAGCTACCGGCTGACACGTGAAAGAGTGGTCAGGCATCGTTTCAATTCCCACAGGTATAATTTTGAAGTCTTCATGAATATTCACCTCCTTCTCCTTGGTATTGACAGCTACCAATAGCAGGTTGGGTTCATATGTCTGCAGGATAACTTCCGTACCAGATTGATCCTTCAATTTAACTTCTTTGGTGCGTCGATCAATTATTCCCTGAAATTTGTCCAAGAAAGGGCATCCAAGAATCAAATCCGTACGCAAGTACTTGATTATGAAGATTGGGACTTCAAATAGATGGCCTTGTAAATTTAAGTTAAAAGTTTGTACACCTTGTACAAGAAACTTTTCCTTTCCTGCAAATGCTCCAAGTGATAATCCTGTATAGGGCCGTAACTTGGCCGATGGGAAAGCAAGTTTAATACGCTTCCAAATTTCCCAGTCCATGAGATTAAGCTCGGCGCCACTGTCTATCGTGCAGTTCAAATCAATACCTCCTATAGTTCCTCTTACTACTGGAGATGAAGAAAAATAATATTCTGTACGAGACGAGGATTGGTCATCTTCCACCACAAAACTGACATTAAATTCAATAAAATGATCGAATTTCGGGTCTGAAATAACACTAGTTTCGATTTGGTGAAGAAAAGGTTTGATAGTTACATCTGAATTAGACTTTTGACTATTGGGGTTTGAACTCCCTCCGCAGCAATCTTCCCCCATGACTAAAGGTTGCTGCGAAATGGGTTTTCCGTACCTGACAAGCAATGGTCATGATCGGTACCATTTCGATTAAATGCTCGAGATTGATCTCTATCTGTATAAGAAACATTCTCACTATCTCCATTCCTATCGGTTCGCGCCATATTGTTTCCACCAGAAGGATTCTGGCTATCATTATTATGGAATCTCCTTCGATTTCCATGTCCTCGAAATCTTCGATTCCTACTATTGCCTCGTGAAGAACATCCATTCCTATTGTTCCTATTATTTGTGTGAGTTCGATTCTGCCAACTACAATTATTGTTGGAATATCCAAATTGGTTTGAATCAGTTTGGCTACTCACACTTACCTGTTTGCCTCTGTTTGAAACAATTTTGGCCTGCCTAGCAAACGGGCGTTTCTGAGAAAGTCTTGCCGAATCAACTTGGGATGACGCAGAGTGGCTGGATAGAGTAGCGATTCTACTCATAAATTCGTCGAAATCATGACAAGGATTGACAGTCAGCCACCTCACATCCTCTTCCGGAATACATCCAAGGATGAGGTTCATTAGTTCCGTATAGTTAGGAACTTCAGTCACATCGAAATACTTCTCGATCAAAGCCCACGAGAATTCAAGTAAAGACGAGAATTTCGTTTTATCATACTTGAGATTTTGTAATTGTCGTTTCTGAATATGTTCCATCTCTTGCGAACAATATTGTTTCTTAAAAAGTCGGATGAAGTCCTCGTAGCATCTTATTTCACCAGCAACCGTGTGAAACCAAATGTAAGCTGTGTTTACCAAACAATTTTTAGCTACCCTAATTTTCTCAGCATCCGAGACTGAGTATATTTCAATACATCGTTGAAAATCACGAAGGAATCTGCGAGCTACCCCTGGTTGATTATCTCCTGAAAATCTTGGGAAATCTTTGAGATCTTTTAATCTGAACACAGATGGAAAAGAAGACACTGGTTGCGATACAGTATTAATCCCATCAAGAGAATCTCCAACTAAAGGTTTGGAATTTTCACAAACTTTCGACCTGGAACAATCAAAAGAAACATGAGGATAATAATCTCCAACCATACACTGAACCGAGTTTTTGCTCTCCACTGCTGTCGGTATACTCCAAGACACCGTAGTAGTGGTCGTTGTTGGTATACTATAACTACAGTTAAACATCCTCCAGGGAGGAAAACCGCTAGGTTGGACGGAAGAAGTTATCCGATATGAAGGTACTGTTGATACTTGAGGTAAGTCATTAGTACCGTTCCTAGTAAATATCACTTTATCATTAATATTTTGTCCAGAACCAAAGGAATTACTAGCATTGGAGCTGTAGATAGGAACATCATTACAATTATGGCTCACAAAAGAATAAGAAGTACAATAGGAATTTAGGGAAGGTTCCCTATTTACTTCAAAAATCCGTATTGGACCCTTAAGAGCATGTCCATTCTCAACTGGTTCAGAACTCACAAAAGCTCGTTTCCGCGGAACTACTTTATCACTACATACACTCTCACAATCAGAGTGAACCGAAGATGATTTAAGATTATCAAGTTCATGCCTCAAGAGCGAGATATCCTTGACTACTTCACTATGATTAGCGTGGGTCTGCTGTTGTAGTACCGTAATACGGTTACTGATATAATTGGTTTGGACTTGCAACGAATTAAGGACATCGTTATTAGTATCCTGGCATTCATGAAGGGATGCGATCTCGTGATTCTGCTCCCTCAACGTTTCTGGCAAACTTCTCAATGTCTCGCTTCGAGTTCTCTCCTTTTCGTGAAGTTCTCTGAAACTTTCGTCAAGGGTTTTAATCCTGTCATCATGTTTCATAACAATGGCGGTTACCATATCTATACGTTCGTCCAGTCGCGACGCCTCCGCGTTGAACTCCTCCCTCACTTCCAGTTTAAAACTCTCAAGTTGCTTAGTGACATTCTGTACAGTTGCAGCAACTTCCTTGAAACCTGCTGTAACTTCAGCCTTCTGTTCCTTTTGAACAGCCCTTAATTTCGTCTGTTCGATTCCTATGCTTCTTTGATCCTCACTTATTTTCTTTTGGTCAATGCTTATTTGCTCAATACATTTATTCATTTTTAGCAATTGAGCGAACATCATCTCAATAGTTATGGTACCCTGTGCAGCCGCAACCGGCGAAGAAGTGACAACTGGATCTCGAAAAACTCCAGAATTGTTCGCATTTTCGTCGTTTTCCCGATCCTTCTCAAGTTCAGGGATTTTGTCACCATCATCAGAAATCTTTTGGGATTCGCATTCCTTACAATACCAAAGATAGGTCTCAGCACTGACCAAATCATACGTGCTACTTGATTCCTTCAAGCCTATACAACGAAAATGGTACCAGCGCAAACATTTCCCGCACATGACTGATTTAATTTTCTCGGAAAGTTCAAACACTTCCTCTGATACGCTATGATGGCAACAAGCATATGCACGCTCTCCCGTGTCAGAGCTATTACGACTATTTTCGGAACTATTTGACATTTTGCCTTTTTTTAAGTTTTTCTCTATGTAACAACACAGTTAAATATATGTAACACACAATAAAATATATATATCTAGATATAACACACAATGAACTTCAAAATCATAGAATATGGTTTTCCCACAGAAACACTCCAACAACTCCGAAAATTCTTCATTCCGCCTTTTGTCCTCTCAACCATTAATAATTAACGAATATTACCTTCAATAGCCTTATTTTCAGTTTGCAAGCCAGATGCAATTAATCCTGGCTGGGTCGCCACTTTGTAACTTACTCTCTCTTACGTTCTACAAGTTGTGTTTGACTTGGATAACCTTTTAAGGTTCTTGCATTCTGGTGCAACCAAATGAAATTATTAACTTATAATAAATAATATCATAAGAAATGTAATTAATCTTACCTTACTACATTATTCCTCGATAGTCTGTTGGCAGTCTATCTATTCTATCGGTATTTTTGGAAACATATATATATCAATTGGAATATGTTTATTGTTCACAAATCTTCGATAATACAAAGTTATGTTTTTGGAGAAACAGGAAAATAAAAACGAAGAAAAGGAAAAATGTCAATTTACACTATTAAAAAAAACCGGTCCATAAACATCAACTCAGTATTCAGACTTTGAGTTTCCTTTAATCTTCTTCCACGTAATTGTAACTGATAAGTCTGTTATATCCAAGGTGATGAATGACTAAATTTGACATCTGGGAAATGATATGCAGCTCTAGCCAACTTCAGAAAGACGACGCACTAACCCACTCTCAGGGACACAAGACAAGGACGACGTACATAATAGCACCGGCCAAGTATACTGCTTTACATCATTCAATTATCAAATTTGGACATATTAATGATTTTCCTTACACACCTTTGCTTTCTCTGATAAGAGCGTGAAACAATACACCTACAAATTTGCTCTAATTACACAATTAGCAGTAAGAGTGATAACATTTACTTCTTTGCTTTACTATTAATATATCAGCGCAGCCGTCGTGACTTACAATAAATAGTAATACTATCAAAAATTAGTTCCGAACCACTACAAACGGAATTACACTTTTAAAATACAAAACAAGTCAGTATTACTCTGACAGCGGGACGTGCGATTTATTCAGCAACCGTCACCCAAATATCTTCACTGGTGATACGTGCAATTTACTCAGCAACTGTCACTCACCTTTCATACATCTGAAATGTAACCTGTGTAGACGGAACTCCACTGTATTAACATCTATTTATGCCCATAGCCCTGACGGACTCCACTGTACTCTGATGGTGCACTTTAACAAATTATCAGGCGTGATAGAAATATTTCGTAACTACTTTTCAGATTGAAGTAGGTAGATTCGCCGAAACTGATGGTAAACGCTTACTTTCCAAGTTTTTGACTAGAGAGCATCGAGGAGATACACGTTCTTTTATCAGAAGCCAATTCTGATTAAACTACACTGAAATACGTAGAATGAACCTGACAAATTATCTGAGAGGAACTGCTCTTCGGTATCATCTCCAATAACATACCACACTTTTGTTTACGGAATAGTAGTGATGATAAACACAAAATCAAAAGAACATTATTAACATAAAAGCGTAAATATTTTGAAGCAAATTATATACTGTATTAAATACCAATAATAGCAAGAAGTACCAATAGACATATAGAAATTCTTACAATACACAACCAAGAAACATACGTAAATTTCTTCCAAATACTTTTTGTTGTTAAATTTTTAATGGTTGAGGACGGACGTTTAAGCTAATAGGAATGAAGATTATCGAAGTTGTGGGAGCTCACTGCGGGAAAACACGTTTGTAATTAAGCACTCATTGTAATATTTTGCCACGAGACTGCTAACATGTAAATAGATCCCTTGTTAAATTACAGTGATTCATGCAATAGATTACCTCAATACACCAATAAGAAGTCGTTGGATTAATATGAAAAAAAAAAATCAGCAGTACCCGGACCTTACAATTTTTAATCACAAGCCCCCTTAGAGCTGGCTTTTGGTTCAAGAATTTCCAGGTGATGATATGCACTATAAACTATCACTTTCTGAATATTCGATGATGAATTTCCTTGTTTATACTTCTATGAAGACCACAGTATTTCAAATATAATTAGAAATGTGTTTCCATGCAGTTCGTCCCACTGGTCATGCAGATAAAACGAGTTTCTTCCAAAACATCTTGGATATCAATAGACTTATTATCTACAATTTACCTGCATATGAAGCAGAAGAGACGGAAAATGTAAAACAAGCCACCAAGAACTCAAGCTCCCACTGATACATCACTTCAGCAGTTTTAAACACGTGTATCAGCAAGTTGATGTTACACGGCTTTTTATATTTTACGATATTGTTGTAATTATACAAGTAACGAAGTTCCTTTAACACACACTAAACACTGTATGGCTTCTGAATGTTTTCGTATTATTGTTTCTTCACATTAAATCTATTTAACACTGTTTCAGCGTAATATTGTGCGTAATATATTGTACAAAAACTCATATTGTTACGACCTCCTTGATCAGCTAGCCTCGCGCCAGGTGCGCTTTCGCAAGTTCTGACTAACGCAAGCTAGCCTCGCGCCGGGTGCTTTCGCACATTCTGGATAACGCAAATCGCAATATTTGCAACGGAATTTACAAGCTTCGGAAATTTCGGTGTAAAAGTTACTGGAATATTTATGCATTCTTCCGTACAGAGAACAATAATATATATAATAACTGAGGCGGAAAATCAGTCCGTCTCAAATGCAAACCTGCAAGACAGTGTAAAGTGTGTCTAGTTTGTGCACTGTACCTGCTTCACGAATTAAATCTTTATGGTCCATTATATCCATCGTTGTATAAAGCGTAAAAGTATGTTTTAACTCTATCGTGTACCCAAGTATCATGTGAAAGAATTTTCTCGATTATGAAAGTGATCAAAAATCGGTTGCGTTCATCGCTTGGACAAGATTTGTTGGAAGACTTTATTCTTTTATACATAGAAGGATCATATACGTTTGATTACGACAAAGTGATTGACGATCTTGTATCTAGCTCCAAAGAATTAGGTAGATATTTGAAATTGTGAGTGTAACTGGGGCATTAATATTAGGATACATTTCTGGCATTCATATTAATATTATACACCGTATTATATTAGGTTACAGTATGGAATTCAGTAGAAAATTTCAACTAATTTGATATTAGAACTGATTTATGAGGAAAGAAACTTACATTATTTCTGTCAGTGCTTTAATTATTTAGTGTTTCAAAGTTGACTTGAGATTAGTTTTTACTTATGTATATATTTTGGGTTTTCTAAAACATGACATTCATTTGTTTAAATAAATGGTTTAAATTCATTACATAAAAAACAATGGCACTATATAAATAACTGAAAGCACCAATTTCGGTATTGTGTGTGTTTACAATAAAAAATGATAATGCCAATTACACACTGTATGAGTTACTATTAAAATGTTCCTACATCAGATTTTTTGTAATTAATGTTTTGCTTTTGTATGAATATATGGGATACTATTCATGGGTTCGAAGGTGGAGTTTTATATGTAATACATATGAAGAATGCCAAGTACATTTTTTACATTTTTATATAGTGGGCCCTCATTTCAGTTTAGCAGGCTCGGCCCTATGGTTGTCAGTCCGCCCCTGGTTGTACCATTCTTCTGCCAAAGCAGCTGCAAGTTGTAGAGACGCCGGGTGGGTAGCGGGCTCGCACCTTGGTCTTCAAACCTGACCACAAGGGCTCAATGATATTGAGGTCTGGCGATTGTGGAAGCCAATGGCAGATGTGACACTTCATTTTTGTGCTCATCAAACCAACCCTGGACGATGTGAGCTGTATGAACAGCGTTATGTCATCTTGAAACATGACATTATCATCTGAGAACAACGTTTACACCATGGGATGCAGCTGGTCACTCAAAACAGTTACGTAGTCCTTGGCAGTGATATGTCCACGCTACGTCTTTTATACCAGATGTTTCCATATTTTTGTCCATCCCCCATACCTTTGTAGGCACAGAATTTCCAGTGGTGATCCATAGGGATGAGCACGAGCGAATTCGAGCGAATTTCCATTAAAACTCGGCCCGACTCGAAACAGACATCTTTGAGCTCGACTCGTGAACTCTGCTCGAAAAATTTCCTTCAACTCGACTCGAATTTGACTCGAGTTTCGAGTCGAATCGAGCCAAAACGACCCAAATCGAGCCAAGTGCTGTGTGTAGTTTCAAGTACTTTCTTCAAGTATTCTACGTAGACAATACAATCAATGATACTATATAATACTACAACTTATTATTATTATTATTATTATTATTATTATTATTATTATTATTATTATTATTATTATTATTATTATTATTATTATTATTATTATTATTGTAACAACACCGTGTGTAAACATGAAAGGTAGGCGGTTTGTATCTGAATACTACAAACTAGTTGACTGCTGACCTCTAGCCGTGAAGTCTAGGAGGCAAGGACATCGTTCACGAGGTTCTGGGCTGGAGTTCCGGAGAGACAAGTATCCGGGCTCGAGCCAAAAATTGTTAAAAGTTAGAGGGTGCCGGCCAAACATGTTAAAACTGCTCGGCCAGGGTTTAGGGTTGCCAACGACTCGAGCCACTCGGCACACAGCTCATACACCATCGAGCCGGACCAACAGCTCCCCAACCGAGCCGGCTCTAGCCGAAACGAACCGAGCTGATGTCTCATCCCAACCGAGCTGATGGCTCACCCCAACCGAGCCGGCTCGAGCCCAGGCTCACATAAGCCGAGTCGGTGCCTCATCTAAACCGAACAGGATAAAGCTGTTCGCTCAGTTGAACCGAGCTGAGCCGGTTGACATCACTACATGGGTTGAGCTTCTGCTTGGGCTCAAAACTTCGACTGGGCAGGTCTCAGCCTTGGTGTTAAGAACTACAGTAAATACTTACGTATATTGGTGCTCACGGCATTTGAAGCTGTCTTGTTATAAAAATCCATTGCCACCTTGTTAATCGAGACGAGACGAGATGCGAGCAGTGTCCCACCTCGTGAGCAATACTAAAAATAATCCACATTACTGCTTACATTTCTCATAGCTTTCGCTTTCCAGTCTAATCAGGCAATGATTTCAAAACGAGCTAAACAAGCGAGCCATTTATCAAACTCGACTCGACTCGAAGCTCGATCTAAAAACAGTGACTCGGCTCGGAACTCGACTCGAGAAAATTACCTTTGACTCGACTAGAATTCGCTTCGAGTTTCGAGTCGAGTCGAGTTTTAGCTCGACTCATGCCCATCCCTAGTGATCTAGCGTTATGAGGTATTTGGAAGCTGCCTGAATTAATATCTATTTAACTCAAGTGTATAAACCAAGAAGCTTTCAACAGACTCAAAAAGTACTCACTTTTACTTTTCTAAAATAATAAAAAAAAATATATATTTAAAAATTGTTGCGCGTCAAATTTTCGCTGACAACTTTCAGCATTATGAAGATTAAGGTAAGAAACAATATTTGGGTACAAGTATGGAAATTTAAATGTTTATTTTCGAAATACGAGTTTTTCGAATATAAACATTTAATATCTATACTCCTACTCAAATTAGGTACGGTTGTTTACTTTAATCCAGGGCGCAAACTTTCAAAGTCAGACACGCTCCCCAATCCAAAATTAGTGGTCGCCAATATCTCTTACATACAAATTATGAAAGGTCCCTGCTCCAAACGGCCTTTGGTTTGACAAGGAAAGAGATTACATCAGGGCATAAAATTTCAAAACCAGACAGATAGATTCAGGAAGGTGGGAAAGAAAGGGCGAATTACGACGTTGTGAAGACTTCACACTTTCCATGTCCATTGTGAATACTTCTCATTCCATGTTTTCTCTCACTCAGTGATAATTATTTTCGTGCGAAACAGAAACTGCGTAGCCCTGTGAGTTTAGGAAGAAACAAACCATTTCTACTGAACACTGGTCGCCAGATCTAAATTTCTTATCGCCAATGACGAGCGGAAATTTTGTGCCCTGCTTTAATCTTCATAGTCAGCAAAAACTGGACGTACGATATTTTTCAAACAATTTCTTTAAAATATATATATATATATATATATATATATATATGAGCAAAAGTGAGTACTTACGAGTTTATTGGTAAGATTGCTCTTCAAGCGGTCCATATTACAATGAACCAAGAAGCTTGCTTCAAGTTTCATGAATAGGAAAATTATAGATGTAGCTAACGTAAACAAAGTAATAAAATGATCTTTCTGATTTCCAACTTTAACAACTCACATTTGTTTATTCACAATGACGTGCAAGTTAATGTAAAATGAAAGAAAAACTCAAAAAGTAGTTATATATATATATATATATATATATATATATATATATATATATATATATATATATATATATATATATATATATATATATATTATAATACACACATGTTATGTTCCACGTCAAAGAGGCTCATCAAAACATAGCCGTAAGTTTTCTTGGCTGCAAGAATTTTTCTAAAAAAAAATTCTTTCGTTTCTTTTCGTTTTTCTTTTTTTGAGGGAGGCGCGGTGGCTCAGTGGTAGACCGTTCACCTCTGGTGCATGGGGTCCCGGATTAAATTCAAGCTCCCGCCAAGAGAACTTTGTGGTGAACAAACACCGTGTGCGTGAGTTTCCTCGGGATTCTCCCTTTTCCTCCTACTTTCTTCATTCTACCATTTCATTCATTACTCATCATCACCGTCTCGTTTAGCCTAGCCGGCATAAGCGTGGGACGTAAAACTGAAAGATTTCATTTTATTTATTTTTTTCATTTGTGAACTGGTGTATTCCCACCTCGTGGACTGTTTTTTGTTTCACAATTAATGTGCTTAACTCAAATCTTGTTAATAAACCCCAAGAAATTCCAGGGCAGCTACCACCCGATGACTTTTGTAATTATGTATCAAAATATCTTGCACAAAACTTATGGTGGCTTAAGTTTTGAGTCAACTTCGTGCAGTAAGTTCTGTGAAATTTGCGGAAACGAGAGCACTGTTATCGTAAAATGGTGATTTTCACGAATTTCATCATTGATTTTTGGGACCAGTTCATCTATCACAATGCTCGGTCGCCCCTTCGGTCTTCATTACGAACGTTTGTGTGATCATCTTGAAATATGAAGAACCAATACATCACTCCACTTTCACTTACCACATCTTTATCGTAAACTTCATATAGTTGTTGAATCAGTTTAGTGTTTGTCGCGAACCACAAATCGTACGACCGACCTCACTTCAAAACTACCGTGATTTTCAATCGAAGCACTCACGTTAATAACAGAATCAACACGAACTTACACGTTCCGAGCTGGATGCGCATTGAAAGGGTGGAAGTCCCTAATCAAAATGGCGGCGCTTGCCCCGCACGTACCCAGCCGAAACGTGAGTTACTTTCTGCGTAGCCCTCGTATATACAGGAACTCTTGCGCTGGAGGTCAATTTACTCCTTTTTACTCATCTTTTATTCTTAGCTGGTATCACCTCCGCAAAAGGGAAGTTTAATATGAATCGGTTAAATTTTGGGAAAATTATCCCTGAATATGCAGTTATGAAAGCAGATGTCGTGTCGAATGGTAGATGTCCATTTTTGTTTTCTTCAGGTCAACATAGAATGTGTAATTTTGTTTTAGTCTTTGGGGACACCGAGATTATAAAAGACTTTACCTTCTATTTGTATATACTCGGAACTTCCCAGAACTTGGATTTGAATGCAATAGGCAATTGCACAGATTATTTCGCAGCTTTTCTCCACTATGCTCTTACCCTCTCGTAGACAGCTGCATACCAGAAAAAAATCAAAGGTGATCGGCAAATAAATATCGAGGAAAGAATTGTTGCTATGATCAGATATAACATAAGTTGCTTGCACTGAGGAAAAAAAATGTATGTGGCGTACGTAAAATCGTATGTTACATTTCTAAATCCTGTAGTTTTTGGACAACGTACAGCGAACATATAACTGAAAACGCATGTTTTATAGGTAATACTTTCCGTATAAGCGTTCCATCTGTACGTACTTTCCGTATGAAACAATATAGGCGGTCAGGATCTCACATACAAATGGACGTATATAACATATAACTGACGAAGGTAACATACATGTATGTAATACAAGGAAGACTGTTAGATATCAGACATCCTACAACGGCATGATGTAACACTTAAGGGCAGTGCCTATGTAGCATACAGATAACGTATGCTCCGTATTGATTTCTTTAGTAAGCAAGAAGATTCCGTATATTTGTACAATATACCGCTGTTCGGACAGCGGATTTTTCTCAATGTATTGATACAGTGAAGCCCTCTTAATTGATACCATTCAATGGACATCGCCTTAATACGAACATTTTTAAATTTTTTTTATTCTTCTTTATATTTCGGCAAATATATATGAATATATATCATTACGGGAAAAAACTATCCCTTTTATAAACACTCTCAGCTATGAACATGAACAGTCTTCTTTTCTCCCTAAACAATTTAATTGTTGCTTCATGACAGGAATTACTCTCAGTTCATATTTTTGCCATAGAAAATACTTTTTGCAATTTGAAAATAAATCTGCAATACAGTTCACATTAGACAAAATTCCTTCCACACAAAATGTCTTTGTCATGAGTTGCAAGCTGAATTTCAAATTCTTTTCTCTCCATAATAAATTGCTTTCTGGTTGAAATTATAGAAAACCTTCAATGAGTTACTTTTACTCTTACTTGTTAGTACACCCAATATGCGAATAAAAGGAATTTTATAAAGGTAGGTCAGGATACTTGCAAATTTCCTCACATGCAGTATATTTTGCAGTTCACATCTATATAAACAACTCCCGCAGTGACACATTTGTTTCAATATGATCTTTACGGAAAACGATTTCCCCCTTATTCCCCGGTAATTCAACAATGAGTACAGTATTTTGATATTAATACTATTAACATTTATAACTAATGCATTTACTGTATACTGCGTACAATCGCCGGACAAAACGTTATAAGTAATGTAAATTTCGGTAACCATTATTCAGAGGTTCCATCATATTAATATTATCAATGGCAATTATCAATATTACGAATATTTATTTATGATCTTATATATGACGTCTTTCATTTTCTCATTCCAGGGCACTTGCGATTCCTTAAAACATTGTCCAATGTCACCAAGGAAGCTGGTGAAGTGGTTCGATTGAAGTGTGAAGTAACGGGCGACCCTCCACCAACGAAGTTCCGCTGGTACAAGAACGAAGCCCCAATCATCGAAGAAAAGAACCGGCTCACAGTGAAGAGGTACTCTGTTCCTGGCAGCAGCAACTATGGGACACGACTACGCATCACGGAGCTTGAGACCCACGACACGGGCTTCTACAAGTGTGAAGTCAGTAATAAGTTTTACAAGATCGAGTCGACGGGGATTCTTATGGTGAAAATGGGACGATGGGGTGAGTATTTTTATTAATTTCCACAGAAGCATTATCTTGCTAGTATCTGTAGTCTGTCATCTTTTGACTTAAAAAAAAAAAAAAAAGACAGTGCCCCAAAGAACATGTAGTTTTTAGTGGACACCCTAAATCTATGCTGTAGATGTTCATAAAGTAAATTACAATGATATGATACTTGCGAATGTAGTTTCTCCAACTGTTAAGATTATTGAGTACCTCCATCCAGAGTTGGCGTGGGTCAATGCAAACTTGACCCACCACCCACCGTGACCCACGACCCACTGACCCACCACCCACCATGACCCACTCTGACCCACGACCCACCGTGACCCACCGCCCACCATGACCCACCACCCACGGCGACCCACTCTGACCCACCACCCACCGTGACCTACCACCCACCATGAACCACTCTCATCCACTTTGACTTACTCTGACTCACCAAAATCCATCGTCATCAACTCTGAACACGATCCACGGCCTCTTCTGAACCGACTAAAGAGTTTACACTTGTAATAAAACAAGACTGTAAAATTGTCACTAATTGGAGTTTGAATTTCTAGTCAATCGCTCAAGCACCACACTTTTACAATAACGGTGGATCTGACCTTTACGATATAAAATGGTAAAGTGTTTGCCAGTGAGGAAATTGAAACATTCGAGGTGGGGGGAAATTAGTGTGTGCCTAAAATATACTTGTACTAAGAGAGTATTCTTGCAAGTGTTAATTTCTGAACGCATTCCACAAAAAACTTCTATTCGTAGGAAAATACCCCTGTACAATACGGAAAAGGTTATGGTTTCTCAGTTCACAGTATTTTTCTCACAAAAGACTTGAAAAATCAGTTGTTCATAGTGTATAAAGGCGCTCGGGTATCCTATGTGAGAGCATCTCCATAAAGTATGCTCATAATTGTAATTTGGGTAATCACTAAAACACCACGTTAAATTTAAGTTACAAATATGCATAATTGCAATTATTATAAATATTTATTCCAAAGTAGTTTACCTAAAGCAAAGAAGAGACTTACTAAAAAGTAGGTACAAAGTTGAATAACACAAATAAGCCATTAGTAATACAAGTATACATTTTCCGTAACTCGTAATTTTCCACCTTAAAACAAATCTGAAATCGAATTTATTTCCTGTTGGTAACTTTTTGGCAGTAAATCATCCGCAGTGGAATGATGTCCATCCTTCAGCCAAGAAATAACTAGCTCGTCTATTTTGAGCTTATCTAGCGGTGGGCTATTAACATTGATGAACAACAAGTTAGACAATGTTTGAGCACTTAATCTATTTCTAATATCAGTCATCTGTAAATTCATAAGGGGAAATCCCCGTTTGTACTCTGTCGTGGAAATTGATAATACTTCTACTCGATATCTGCAACTTCTCATCGACAATCTACTTGTTAGACTTCAGTCTGATAACAATTTTTGAAATACTCAGCAAGAAGTATCATCTCTCTATCACCATACAACATCTTTTCCATATCGACCATGTCAGTTGGCAATGTCGACCCATGTAGAACAGAAACTTCATCTTCCACGCCTTTGATAGGAAATCTTGTGAATAAATTATCAATTAAAGCCTGATAAACTGATGATTTCTTATTTGTTTATAAATTTAATGTTTGTAATTACACATGAAGGTTTGATACCATTACCAAGTTCCCTCCCCCGTCTAGAAAGCGAAAGCGAACGAGGTTTCTGGAAAGTATTCAGAGGTGAATGGGAATTTCCCTCCTTCTTCAACTTCAAATTACCACACTGCTGTTTGCCATGTGCCAAATTACGATGAATTTCAATTAATTTATCATAATATAATTATTTCCTTGTTGAATTGTCAATACTTTTCAGTGGAAAAAAGGATAAAACTTCAAAGTTCCAAATCAAAGTAAGTAGACCAATGTAAAGGGAAAAAAGTGTAAAATTTTCCATACAATTATGCGTACAATTCAAACTTCAAATTTCCGTGTAATTAAGCTTACAGTACAAATTTTATGCCTATTTTTCTTACAACTTTATGGGTTGATTGCCCTGTGCTGTAAGCGCTCCATATAATAAACATAAGCTTCAGCAATTATTATAGCAGAAAGCAATGGATATATGGAGCCAAGCACTGTATTTTTTGTTTCTGATTTTTTTCTTAAATAACATCGATCGTTTTCGATCATTTTTACAAACCAATTCACTACCAATTTTCCATATACAGAAAGTGCCCCCCCCCCCACACACACACATAAAGGAGAATTTAAAAAAATGCTAGGACACATTCTGTTTATTTTCAATAAAGAGTTAATACACTGAGTTTCAGCTCCCTAAGTTTAACGGCTTGCGAGATACTCATTTTTTTTCCCGCAAAAATTCGGATCTTCACTACCTCCTTAGGATATTATGCATTATAATAAAAGCAATATAACATCCCAATTTGGATTAAGGCCTAACTATATACCAAAAGTAATTTCAATTGTCTTTGCAATTTGACCGTGATGATCAGGCACACATAGTTACATTCAATTTTTTATAAATAATTTATATATTACAGTGATTCAAAAATGTATTTTTTCCAGTAGTTAGCTCTAAAAACCCACAGGTCTCGAAAGCCAAGTTGTAGTGTAAGTCCTATTGCTATTATTACTATTAAAAATATCAATATCCAAAAGTGCCTGAAGTTCTTTTTTCACTTGGTTAGATATATTCACCTCAGGTAAGTAGACAGAAACAAGTGGAAAAGAAAGGAAAATGAAGGTCTTGAAAGTAAAATGGTGACAAATTTACCAGTCTTCAGAAGATACTCTCTACAATGCAGTGAGCAGAGAGGATCGGTAGATCATACTAAGTCGGTGAGTCGCAGTGGGTGGTGGGTCACGGTGGGTGGTGGGTCGCTGTGGGTCACGGTGGGTGGTTGGTCACAGTAGGTCATGGTGGGTGGTGGATCACAGTGGGTCACATGCTGTTGATCCACGACCCACTGACCCACTCAGAAAACTTGACCCACTGACCCACTCCATCTCTGTCTCCATCATCGTAATTTCTGAGCCAATTAGATCTAATTTGTTTTGAAAAAGCATTCTTCCATTTTCAGTTAACTGAATGGGACTTCAATGATTTGGTTATACTAATTTATGCTTCAAATATCTCTTATCTTTAAAAAGATTTGTAGATAAAGTCAGTACAGTCAAGCAGTTAAAATCCCTGTGTTGATTTTGAAGAAGAGAGAATATTTTCGTATATAAATCAATAGGATGAGAAATCAGGATGGCATAGGCACTCAACAACCGTGACATGATTCATTTTTTTAAAACACATATCTAATCTGGTATTAGAAGTTTGTTCGTAGTTTATTTGTAATCCGTATCATGAGCACTAGAGTATCTACATGTGCTTTTCCATTCATTTTCAAGATTGTTGTTGAAATAAAACACAAGAGAGAAAAGAAGAGGAAGGAGTCACTTTCTGATAGATATATATAGAAATTCATTTCAGCAGCACCACACTTTTTTCTGACAGTATCTACGAGAAACTTTGTAATGACTACAAACACACCCGATATACGATATACTGTATAAAATATAGTAGGCCTATATTCACTAAACTGATTAAAAAAAAAAACTTACGGATTTCTGTTTTCACCTTTATTTTATGGCTTCACAGCTTGCTTCCTTTGTTTTTTTCTTCCAAACTTTTCACACTTTTCGTATAACATAGAAAAGTAATTACTCTACTACACACTACTTTTAATGTACTTTTAATGCTCTTTTCACTGCAGTTAATAGCAATAATACCTTGGCTTCATAAACATTTATTGCAGTAGAAAACTTCGCCTTCTTTCTCTGTTTTTTCTTTGCCTTATACTTACCAACGCACGAGTGGGGTAAAAACGTAACAAAGTATTCAAACTAAATAACTTTTGGAATAAATGAGCTGGAAACATAAAAATTGGTACACTCACTAGTCTTATCCAGAGGGTCAATAGTTTAATTGGCCAATTCAATTTGATCACATTGAAAAGTTTTTAAAATTAAACAACTGCGGAAAATTTCTTCTATTTCAAAATTAACACTTTCGTTGTTGTTGTAACGCCTCCAATCAGGGTCGTATCCAGGGGGGTCTAGGGGAGCCCTAAATTGTTGCAGCCTTAAAATTTTAACGGTGCAACATAGGGGAGGGGAAGGGAACAGAGATATATTTTTTAAAAAATGAAAATGAAAGTTACTGTCTTTGTAAATCCATCAATCTTTAACTACCCAACTGATCTCGATCAAACTTTCAAAATACATGAAGTTCGGACCTGGCATAGTTTTTATCATATCACACTGAGAAAGATCCGTTCTCCGAACAGCGGTATATTGTATGATACAAATATACTTAATTATCTTGTTTACTACAGAAATCAGTACGGAGCATACGTTATCCGTATGCTACATAGGCACTGCCCTTAGATGTTACATCGTGCCATTGCAGGATGTCTGATATCTAACAGTCTTTCTTATATTACATACATATATGTATGTTACCTTCGTCAGTTATATGTTATATACGTCCATTTGTATGTGAGATCCTGACCGCCTATATTGTTTCATACGGAAAGTACGTACAGATGGAACGCTTATACGGAAAGTATTACCTATAAAACATGCGTTTTCAGTTATATGTTCGCTGTACGTTAAATCCAAAAGCTACAGGATTTAAAAATGTAACATACGATTTTACGTACGCCACATTCTACATTTTTTTCGTCGGTGCACTTTGACTGTGCAAGGTAGGGAGCAGGAGGGATATTTAAAAATGATCGTAAATCACCATGTCGAATCTTTAGTTTTCGGAGGCGCTGAAAAGAACAGTGACACTTTCGAAGCTGTTGAAATCCAAATTCAGCCCCGCAACTTGGGGAAGGGGAAGGAGAAGATACACAAAATGACCAATATCAGTGTCAAATCCATAGTTTTCAGGGTCGCTGAAATGACCAGTGATACTTACGATACCGTTTAAGTCCAAATTCAGCCACGCAACGTGGGGAAAGAGGAGGGAGAGAAATATAAAAATGATCGATATCAGAGCGCTTCAGAAATAGTAAAAAGTGATTGACTAACAGAACATATTACTATTATTTTTAAATTTAACCCAGCGAAGCGGGTAATTGATGCTAGTAATATTTTTAAAAAATAAGGTGCGAATAAAAAAATATGAACGTTTCTACTAAATTACTTACGTTAGTATTAATCAATTTCTATTGGATTTACCACAGCTCTACTCACTTCTTTATATTATTTACCAAATTTTCGGCGTCATCATCGTCATTTTCAACTGATCCATTGTTACCTGAACCTCAGGAAGAGTGACGCATAGGAATGCATCCCTACCTCGTCTCGATTTGTTTATATAGAGATATTTCCAATGATCTAGCTCGTGTTTGCAGGATATTTCGGGTTCTGGGTCCATAGTGTGTAAGTTAGTGCACCTAATCATAGATGATCTTTATGCAGACCTTAAATCTTAACCTTCTAATGAACAAGGCACAAGGAGGCACAAACATTATAGGATGAATGGAAATCTGTTAACACATATTGGCAATTTTTCAGTTCTGACTATTTATGACTGATTTTAAATGTTTAAAAAAAACTTTTTGTCACTTCTAATATTATATACGTTGACCAGGTCAGAACATTCTGACTCATACTCAACTCCAGAATACGAAATGGAAAATAACATTTTATTACATGAAAATTTACTAAATATTGTAGAATTTTCCTCCATTTATTCATATTACAACCACTCCCCACAGCTCTTCAATCAACTGCAACTTGAATTCTTATAGCCTCAGGTGGTAATCAACACATATTGACAGCTAATTAGTCCGAGGAAAAAGAAATTAAAATTTAATTTTAATCTCTTTATTGAGTTTTTGCCCCACTGTGCAACGCTTGGTTCCAATCGATCTGTGTTAATATTTTCAATATGAAAATGATTTGGCCTGCATCATTAAAAACAGTGAGCGAAAATGTATAAATAGAAGCTTAATTCGTTAAATTATACCCTGTCTTTTTCCTGAGTTCTTGATATTTATCCAGAAGGACTAAACTGACTAAGATGTGTCCAATCCAATTGGTCTTTCTACGAAGGATGGTGGCTAGAAGTGTTCTCTTCTCTCCTATCCGTTTTAAAACATCTTCCTTTGTTGCTCTCTCTGTCCATTTTTTCTTCTTCATCTTCCTTTTCGAAGCTCTCTAAATATTTCTTCTCTAACTTCCGTAATGTCCAAGTCTCTGAACCATACAGTCCAATTCTCCATATATAGCAGTTAACCAACTTCTTCTTAAGTACAATATTGAGTCTGCTAGTTAAAAGTGATCTTTTCTTGTTGAATGTATCTTTACCTATGGCAGCAATTCTTGATCTGATCTCTTTGGTGCAGTAGGCGTCTCTCGTCAAAATACTTCACAGATACTTGAAATTATCGTCCTCTTCAAATTCTCTTTGTTCTTCTCTGATCCTAAGGGCGTATTTCCACGGGATATTCTCATGATTTTCGACTTTTCGATGTTAATTTCCATTCCATGCAGTTTTCCAGTGTCAACTATTTTGTCAATCATCTCCTATAACCCTCCTTCGGTTTTAGCTATTATAACCGTATCATCTGCATACCTGATCTTGTTAATGATCTGCCCTCCACTCTTGAAATCTCCGATTCCCATTAATGGTTCTTTCATTAAACATTCACTGTAAATATTGAATAATTGGAGTGACAAACTACATCCTTGTCTGACTCCTCTTCCAATCTCCACACTATTGGTTTTTCTTTCATTCAAGCGCAACTTAACTCGTCGTCCTATATACAGTATTGAATGAGTTGTCTATCTCTCCAGTTGACTCCGATTTCTTTAAGAATTTTCAGAAGTTTCGTCCAATTGACTCGGTCGAAAGCTTTTCGCCAGTCGATGAAGCACAAACACAACTCTTCCTTTACTTCAAGAAATCTTTCTGATATAATTTTCATCAATGCAATAGCATCTCTGGTGCCTTTTCCTTTCCAATATTCAAATTAATATTCTTCTAACCTCTCATCTATCTTACTTTCCAGGCGCCTGTTCAGTATGCGTGCAATGATTTTTCCAGTGTGGGAAATCAGGTTAATGGTTCTGTGATCGCTGAACTTCTTTGCTTGCTTTTTCTTGGGCAATGCAATCATTGTAACATCAAGAAAATCCTTTGACCATTCTCCACTCAGGTAGATCTTGTTACTAAGTGAAGTCAGTACTTTCATTGCGTTGTCTCCTAATCCCTTGAGCAAGTCTTCTGGTATGTCGTCATCTCCAGTGGCCTTTCTCCTTCGCATATCTTTGATTGCTTGTACTACTTCACTTTTCAATATACTGGGTTCTTTTTCATCATCATTCACCTCTTCCTCTGCTTCAATCGCAATATCTTTGGGACGGTTCTTCTGATCATACAGATCTTTTTATTATTCCTTCCGAATTCGAAGGATTCTTTGATGATCAGTGGTTACAGTACCTTGTTGATCTTCGATGCCGAATGTTCGTATACTTTGGTTAGCTTTCACTCCTAATTTTTGTGCTTTCTGGTACACCAGATCATATCTGCCGCGCCGTTGAAGTTCCATTATTTTTTCACATATTTACTCCATGTACTTTTCTTTGGCTTTGTCCATTTCTCAATTCATTTTTCAACCTTCTGCATTCCTTGATGTCCGTGTTCTTCGCCCTTCTGCGTTCCTCTATCTTCTTAAGCATCGCTTCAGTTATCCATGGTTTTCTCGGAGCTCTTTCCATCCTGCCAATGTTATTGTGGAGTGTGTTAAGTGGAATCTGTTTAACTTCTCCCCAACTATTCTCTATATTGTCAACCATATCGCCCATTGCACAGAATTTTTCTTCAATCTCTTCTTTCACATCATCGTCGATATTTCTTAGTCGCTCTAAGTTTCGTTTTCGATTTCTTCTCCCATTTTTCTTGATCGACTTTAACTAGATTTGCACTTCCGCCACCAGGAATTTGTAATCCGAATCAATGTCCACTCCTGGCAGTGTCTTCACGTTTCGTACACTATTCCTAAAACATTCCTTCAGAAGAATGTAATCGATTTGGTAGCGTTTCTTATCTCCTGGACTTTTCCACGTGTACAACTTGGTTTTTCTTTTCTTAAACCACGTGTTCATCACCATTAGATCATGTTGCCTACAGAAATCAATAAGCATTTGACCTCGTTCGTTTCTTCTACCTAGTCCAAATGATCCCACTACCTTATTCGCAGCTCCTTCTACTACTACGCTGCTGAAGTCTCCTATTACTATGGCGTTGACCTTACCTCTTCCTTCCTGATGCAACATGTCACTAATCTGATCATATATTACTTCATTATCATCATGGTTGGTTGTTGGCATATACACTTGTATTATCACAGTATCCACTGGTTTTGCATGTAATTTTACAAACATCAATCGGTCACTACAGCATTTCACTTTGGTTACACTTCTTGCTACTTCGTTCTTGATTGCTATCGGGACACAATTCTCGGCCTTATCGCCACTCGAATAGTATATTCTGTAATTTCTCGATACTATCTCATCTTTCCGTGGCATCTCACTTCACTCAAACCCACTGTGTCCACTTTACCCTTGTCCATTTCCACTTTTAAAATTTCAAGTTTTCCCTCACGTCCTAGAGTGCGTACGTTCCAGGTTCCCATGCTGAAATGAAAGTTATTATTTTCTCCTCTGATGATTCTTCCCGGAGTAGTCCCCACCCGGAGATCCAAACAGGGGACTATTTTACCTCCAGAATTTTTTACCTTAGGAAGAACCATCGTATTTATTTATTCTCCTCCTTCGGCTCTTCGGGGAAAAAGATAATGTAGTAGTATTCCCATTTCCTTTCCACATCTCCATGCCGTTGACCTCTAGTGGTTCATCCGCCTTTTAGGACAGTTTCCCCTCCTAAGGACAAGAAGGTGCCCTGACCTCCACCCGCTCATCCGCCCTCCGAGAAGGCGTTGGCACTTGGTAGAAGCTGACTCCTTATCCCGGGAGTCGGTCGGTCCCCACCTACGTTGGCCGCCAAAGACGTTCACAATTTATACTAGCTCCACTGGTAAGTTTACAATTCGGTTACTCCAAAAGGGGTTACTCTGAAGAAAGTTCAAGTTACAACGGTAAAAATGAAACTTGTTGCATTCAACTATGGAACTAAACTTATCTAATGTACTATTCTTGTATTCAAGAATTAAAACACACTATAAGATTCTCGTGTGTTTATTCCATTGCGCTAAGTGTAATAATATAAAAGTAAGATAAAATGATATCTCAGTGAATCGAAGAATTACAGATAACAAAATATTAGAATGCATGACGTCTGAAGAAAGGAGGAAGAATTAAAACAATTTTAATTAGGCCAGGTACACCCCCTAGTTTCGCCTGTGATACTGTACGACTATAACTATTCTGGGGATTAAACACGAACTATACAACGAATACTGTCTCCTCTTGTAGTAGCAGGTGGTGACTTATATACAAGTTGCAGTTGTACATACTCTCCCTCCCTGGTTCTGAGTGTACTTAAGTATTTAAAAATACAAACAGGAAAGTATTTCACTCCCCCTTTTTTTTAAGATTAAAAGATAAAACTCGGGTGCGTTGTATGTAATACTTCCTCTCTCTTCGTAAAAATAACTAGAATTAAGTTCTCTTCTGTTCTTTCTTTCTGCGAAATGTGTTCGTATTTTGTCAACTTTTTCCACTTTCTTGCAAGTTGTTGAGATCCACCCTCTCCGTCACATGCATGAAAACTGCTACGAATTGGATCACGTTAAACACTGCTAACTGGAGGAACTCGTAACTATTATGAAAGTAGACTGACGGTTCTAAAGTGGCTGCATGCACTTGTCTATAATGTGGGAAGATAGGAGCGAAGTTACATGTAAATCCTCATTTCCAATAGAAGCTTTCTACCAAATGCTCAATGCTAGTACATACGGTTGCAGCGCTTATGCAACCACAGAAGTAAACCGCTCACTTTCTTGTGTTCTTGCATAGGAATACTTGTATTATTTCTCTTCAATAACGTATTTTTGGTGTTTAAAAATAGGCAGTTGCGCAAACATTTAATGTAAGGCAGTGCAAATGCTTAAAAATTTTATTTTATATGCTTCGGTTACTGAAGATTTACAACCTGGATCTGGATCTTTATTTTCATCAGCTTTCTCTTGGTGTTGCCCTGTCATTTTCCATCCCATAATTCGAAATTCAGTTCTTGCACCACCATCCCTGCTACACTTGTAGATACAGTACATTTGCAGCATTTTCTTCTCCAGTATATCTACGTGGGCCAGCAGTGGCTCAGTTTTAGAAAGGTCACTTCTGGTGCTTGGTTTCTTTGATTCAATCTCAGCTCGCGCCAAATAAGCTTTGCGGCGGTGGACAAATACAGTGTGCATGAGTTATGTCGGGGTTCTTCCATTTCCTCGCACTTTCTTGATTTTACTGTCTCATTCCTTATCACCATCACCTTGTCCCTTGGTGCATAATGGTGGGGCGTTGAAGAAACAAACAAACAAACAAAAGTACATCTACCGAGCTTCCTTGGAATTACATTATAAACATTGTTTCGGATATTTCACGCTGAAAGTTACTGTGAACATGCTTTTCCATTTAAAATGACCATTTTATTCTTTTACATCATAACCGAACAATTATTCCTCCGTGCTTAAAAAGTCGACTCAGTATCAGCTACTTTACGTATGAAATTAAGTTCCCGTGGCATGTGTAGATTAAGGTATTCTCTATTACTGTTAAACCATATACGAGATCTTTACGCAAGTTGTTAACTATGATTGCTACAATTTTGCGGTTTGTGTGAAGTGAGTTAGGTAGTTTTTGGTAATGTAGTTAATGTATATTAGCAGGAAGAAGGGAGGTGAAAAAAATCTACTAAAAGTTTAGGGAGAGAATAAAAATCACGAGGCTTGTAATTAGGTTTGAGTACGAACAAAAACACCAACGTGAAGACTCTTTCATCAACACGGCAATTAGCAATGTAAAATGGCCGGTAATTAGAAGCAGTGGCGCCACAATGCGGCAGAGCTGAGGAAACTAGATACTAGAATTAAAACTGTGTAATCGGAGACGAATTGTTTCGTCATTTTTAATTGTGACTGAAATCCTTCAAAGTCCATTCATATAGAGTATTCCGATTCAGCAATTCAGTAAAAAGAGGAAATAAATGAAAATAAAGCTTGTATATATCGGGAACGCATATAACCCTCCGACGTTTTCTCTTTCTATTGGTCAATAAAAACCTGATCCAATCCATACAGCTCTGAGGTCCTGCGAGTGACAGAACCAATATTAAATGTATCGACGTTTTCAATAGATGGACCTTTCTATCAAATCTTTCTCTCTGTCCTAAAAGTGTGTGTATTCTCGTTTGTTTATTTTCTAAATCGTTTATATACAGAATGTTGAAAATAACTTCATCAAACTTCAGGAGTTCTTTCATATATTGACTAAACAAACAAATCAATCTAATTAGGATGTGTTTATAAAAATGCTTCGTGAATAACTACCCTCATATCTTTCAATCACATTTTATAAGTTTCAAAACTTTGGAATGAATTGATGTACTAACTCCCAATAAACACCTAAGGACATTATACACAAGCTATTCAATGAATTAACACTCCGTTTATGTAAGTGCTTTCCAAAGACGATGGGAGATTCATTATTCCTTCCTTGGGAAAAGACTGCAACTAAAAAAACTGCATGAGATTTTTTTCTCTGATTCTTATGGATTTTTGCATGCTGAATACAGGAAATATACTCAAAAATGTCATCAGATCCGGGTTTCTTGCAAATCTAGGGTGTATACACCTGCCATAGAACGAACACTGTTGTGAGGTATACTCTATTAGTAAATTCTTGTACACTCGTGTAATCAATAATCAATGTTACAATCTTTATATCTTCATAGCTGTTCTGCCAGTATTGACAGGTCACTTGCCCCGACTGAAAGGCTTCCATGCTCCACGGTCTTCCGCTAATCTCTTGGTTTCCACGTACGATTTTTCTGATCATCGATCGTGATAAGGAATACAAAATAAGGGAGATACAAAGAAATGTAAGGAAGGCTTAGGAAATATGAATGCATTGGGGAAGGGGAATTTGGACTGCTGTTGGATATTATCGGAAACCAAAAAAGAACCAGAAAAAATATGAAAGAAAAGAAGAAAAGATCTCACAGGTCACCAGTAACTACTGAACATTTATCAATCACGAGTGTGTCATGAATGGCAAATGTACGTAATTCTGTTTTACGTGTTAATGAGACAGTATTTTATGACAAATCAGTATATTATATACCTTTATTTTGCAAATAAATTGTACGTGATAAGAAAAATGAAGGGCATTTTCAAACACAGCACACTCTAAAACACACTTAATTAATTAGTGAAAGAAACCTATGCCACTGGCAACAAAATTGCAGATCTTTGTTATCGTTTGCCGACAACTGACTGATTCACAGTGCATCTCTGATCCATGTAAATTACTATATGTACGGTCATATTTGTACCTGTACAATCGGCAGTTATATCTACCAAGTTATGGCTACATGTAGAGGGCATGATACTTGGTGGTAACGCTGTTACCTCGAATGCGTAGAGTTACAAGTTCATTTTCACGTATTTTAAATTTACACAGTATGTCTTCATTAATATTAATAAAATGTATATTTTCATGTGTGACGTGATTTAAGCATGAAGCTGAATTACAGATTTTTTTTTTTCGTCTGAAATTAATTGTCGAGATGTACTATGTATAGCTTGAAATAAGTTTATAAACTATTCAAGAAAATTTGAAAACTTTCAGACTTTAAATCTGCTATATATTGTCGTTAAAAAAAAAAAAAAAGCTAGATAGTTGCTTACTTTTTTCTAGGAATACTATGCCCAGATTCTGACCTTTACTTTGCAGTATTTTGTCTAGTATTATAGTTTTATCAGTTTTATTTTATTCACTCTTTCTTTAACACGAGGTAACAACATGAAAGAGTAAGAAGTATTCTTAAGACGTTGATATCTTCTTTAGATATTCCTCTTTTATCCTACATTTATAGTTAAGATCCAAGATTGTCGCTGCTAAGGTTGTTTTCAATTCTTTACCAACTTCTAAAGCATAGAACGTAGGGGATACTATAGTCTAGTGGTTAGAACGTTGGACTCACGTCCGCGTAGTCCCGGGTTCGATTCCTGACCGGCTTTATCCAATTTTCGGCGTCTACCCAGCGTCGTGAGGCAAACTGGGGAGTCACGCGAGTAAAAGACTTGACAGCCACTAAGTCTAGAAAGCTCCTGATACGCCTATTAGCGACAGGGCGACATAGTGCACTGACCAGGACGTAGTTCAACCGGTCGCTAATAGATGGCATTGTAGTGGTTCAGGCCCATAAAGGTGGTTTGGTTTATTTTATAGCATAGAACATAAAGTTTTTGACTAAACACTTCTTTATTATTGTCATCCTTGTAAATCTCTGTCACTTGCCTCGTTCAAATTTAGATCTACTGTAGTTTTCATTTTCTTGATAAGAAGCAAGAAGATCCATGTATTTCTCCAGTTGCCTTAGTTACAATTTTATGAAGGATTTTCAACAGTGATACCGATTCTTTAGTTTTCGAAATTACCGAGAGTGTGTGTTTGTTGAATTTTAGCGCCCCTTTTGGTACCCAGGCTAAATGAGACGTAAACCTACATTATAAGGTGGAATTCAAAACATTATATTGTTTCAATACTCTCGCACCGGAAATTGAATCCGAAATTACATGCATCGAAGATTAACGCCTAACGTTATCTAATAGACCAACGCGGAACTTTGTAGATGTTTAACTTTGTATTTCATTACACGTCTTTGTATTTCATTACACTTAAGGAGAACTTTCCATTCTCCTTAACATTCGATAGTATAGACCAATAGCGTACGCAGAACTTCATCAAGAAAGGTGTGGTTGTAGCTCCCAAGTTCATATAGTTTTAGGCGTTTTGTTATATCTTGTATGGTATATGTAACATCTGGTTCGTAATATCACGATGGCTCACTGATAAAGAGTTCACCTCTTGTGCATGGAGTCCTTGATTCGATTCTAGCTTGCGCCAAGTGAACTTTGTGGTGGACAAACACGGTGTGCGTAGGTTTTCTCGGGATTCTCCCTTTTCCTCCCACCTTCATTCCAACATTTCATTCATTTCCCATCATCACTGTCTCCTTTAGCCTAGCCGACATAACCGTTGGACGTGAAACTTAAAGATTTCATTTTTTTTTTTTTTTTTTTGGTTCGTAATATCTTATTCAAGGGGAACGGTTAAAACCCAAAAATACTTTTTTCCATTCGTCACTGATATAGACATACTAAAGTTTATGTGATGATCACTTTAACGTTGAAACCCAGTCATCAGAATCGAATTGAAAAGTAGCAACTCAGCTTTAGCAATCAACTTCAATCGAACAATCTTTAAACTAATTTTATCGCTTTTACCTTAGAATATTTTTTAGAGTTAATATTAGAACTGCGAGTTAATACTTGTATTTGCTCTGGTTAATTTCACAAACTTAGTCATAAAATCTGCTTTAGAGGCTGACGAAAACAGGCACCAGAGTAGGAAAGAATAACGGAAAAATAGGAAAGTCACACACAGACACAAAAAAAGAGTGCGTTCTAGGGACAAAAAAACATATTTATGCATTTCTGAGACATATAGATACGGTTTGTTTATCTTGGACGCAAGAGCGGTTCAATCTTTGTGGATTACATCCAGATTTATCTGCTTTAAACCATGAAGTACTGTTCCCAGAAAGAAAACGAAACCTGAAAGAAGTACATAAACAGAATGAGTGGCTTGTAGACGACAGAAGAATTGAGCGTGTAAACAACGATGTTCATGTTCCTTTTTATTGCCCGTAAGCTTTTGAGATTCTATATTTAGTTGTCTTCCACGATACATTGCAAATGGAGGCAAATAAATAGCTTAGAACTAATTGGATAACAAAGCGACGTAGCAGTTTACAAAAATTACTTCTAAAGTGGTTCCACGGTTTGGTTTGGATCGGAGAAACTTGTTTTTTAACGTCTCTGTAAAACATTTAATCCCTTTCATTTTTGAAAACTGAGGAAATCTGGATTGGATGAATGCTAAGTTCCAGGTTGTTGATCAGCGACCACTACGTAACAGACTATTTTCACTGTGACCATGTTATGTTCATATATGCATACACGTTGAAAATAATATTATTTCTAGTGTTATTAAAATCAAGACAAGACGGAATAGTGACAGGAAAACAGCAATTTGTAAAGTTAAAAAACAATATGCTGTTAACTTTATAGTGAAAAACGACATATTTAAAACTATTTTTTCAATAGATAAAATATAACGTCTCAGATCTGGTTGTTTTAATCTTTGATAAAAAGGGGATAAATTAGTAGCAAATGCCCTTCATTATTATGCTTCACAAATAGAAGACAGGGAAATTCTCGTTTCCTATTAGAATAAAAACACAATATTTTCCAGAGAACGTTGTAGAGCTTCCGTAATAATTACATAAAGAAAAAAAAATACAGAATATCTTCCTTTCACCAAGTTAGAATTGATACAAAATGGAACCCGGTCAATGACCTGACAAAACAACAAGTCAGCAAGAAACCCTCATCACAGTATAAGAACCTTCGGTAAAGAGATGGAGGAAAATAAGAATTCAAACTTCAAATATCGAAAAAAAAATCACTCTCTAGTCAATTATCAGCATAAACAGAGCAGTAATATTGAGACAAGAAGAAGAAAGACGTATCTACTGATAATTCCACCGACCGAGGAAAAGTCAGGTTAACTTCTTTGTGATTCAACTTCATAATTGTTTTATTAGCGTCGACTGAGCAGTATAATTGTATGCTTGGTAGTTAAGAGGGCTTATCACAGTGAAATTAAAATACCGCTAATTTCACAGTGATTATGTAATATCTCCAAATAGATAAAAGATTATCGAATAGTGGAACAAGACCTCCTAGATAATATTATTTTACATGATATATCGTTATCACGACTCACTTATCTGCTTTCGATTTCCAATCATTTAGAAAATCGGCATTTATTTTCGCGTTTCTAAATGGCTGCAAACGGAAAGCTACTAAGTGACTGTGATAACGGTACCTCATGCAAAATAATATTGTCTCGGGCGTTCTTGTTCCACATTTCGATTATCTTTTATCTATTTGAAGATATCATATAACTACTGTAAAATTAGCGGTATTTTAATTTCGCAGTGATTAGACCTCTTAAGTTAAAATACTGCATTCTGTATTCAACTGGTAACGAATTAAACATTATAACTTATTTCGAGTTGAATACGATGGTTTTATGATTGTCAGTAATCATTTATTATCGTATTGTGTTTTTGGCTTTTATGAAGTTATATTGTCAAATTTTAATGTGACAGTTTCAATGTATCATTAAACCGAGGATGTTATCATATCAAAGTTTTTTTTTTAAGACATTGGTTTATTATCTTGAATTTTATCTGTACGTGATAGAATTAAGTGCATTAGCATTTATTGCAATAAATATACATATATGCTTTTACTTTATGTTACTGGATTTTACATTAATCTTCAATATTTGCAGGAACTTTTGATGTAAATATTAATATGAGCGTATTAGTTTCAACAGTTTGCAGTGGTGCTAATTGAGACACTTTCATTTTATTGTTACTGTCTGTGTTTCTTACATGAAGAGTAAGCGGCAACTACAAAAGAGCACCATTGTGACCTGTGTGTGCCCTTCCCCAGCCAACATTCTTTCATGAACCATTTATTGGCGACTGTCTTGTTTTCTCGTGCCTGGAGACTGACAGCGCCTCTCTCACTATATCATCTTCTGTCTGCCAGGACATACAGATCCTTTTTCATCTCCACCCCTTCTCACTTTCTTGCTAGCTACTTCCGGTGTTAACTCTATCTTCCTTCCCTTGATGTGGATCACATATGAGAATTTGTTACACATACACGAAAACTCATCATCCGAAGCATGGCACAATCCTAAACATCATTACAGTTATTCCGTATAAACGTTAGATTGGTTCTGGTTTATAAAAGAAATTGTAAATATTTTGGAAAATATCATTGTGGGGAGGGATGGAAAATATCATCCGAATATGTGTGTAGGGGAAGGGGTAGACCTATGTGTGTCATCTGTCTTTATTGAAAAATTTCTTGCTTAGCGCTGTAATAATAATTATTTATTTGATAACGAAGCTTTAAGCACATCCATAAAGCCATTTTACACTGAATTGTTAAAACCCAGGAAAAGGATATATATAAGTCACCCTGCATTTATTTCATGGTATTGAGAGAGCCCCTGCAGTAAGCTTCCAGTAAGAAAGACAGGCTTCGGAATTAGAACATGGGCCCTGTCGATTGCAAATTACCAGCATTAACCGCTTACTTATGTCCTCTCGGTCATCTATACGTATGGGGGTAAAACAAAAGGTATGGTTATGCCAGCTATTCTTCGGGTACAGGATTTTTGAGCATTCTACCCTATTTGTATGGTGATCCCCATAGAAGTTAGTATTTTCTTCTCGCGGCGAATGTGCTTACTGCTTGCCGGTTATCGAGACTTTCGTTGTAAATACTACAGTCACTGAATTGCATGTTCGTATTGAAATTTCTATAAGTGTATTTTGGTTGATGGTTGATGGTAGGTCTATACGATGGTTGATTTTTTAATTATGAATATCATTTGACATTTTATGCACACTTGAGAATGAGCGAGCGCGCAGATTCCCGGCATTCCTGGCATACGATTGGGCACTATTTTCATTCACGGCGTTAGTCTATACACTTTATAGTGTGTGGTTAACATGTGTAACGGACCTAAATTTCCGTTACAGACGTTTAAATACTTTAACAAATAATATAATTTTCATCTCTTTATAATAGGCCTAGCTAATTCGGGTATGAGAAAAAGGATTTCCAGACTTATTTATTTAATTGCATAGAAATATATATTTAGAAGGGCCATGGATTTATAGTTTTCTAAAATATATTTCGATTATTTTAATATTCAGAATTATAATTTCTATTAAATTGTTTTCCTTTTAAATAGTAATATGTGTAAATGATCTATGTAATTTAATACGATGTAATTATGTTTCCTTTGATGTTTGTAAACATATTTATGATATTAGTCTTAGGAAGTTACTTGTTAGAAGAAAAAAATAATAATAAGAAAATAGTTGTTGATTAAAAAAAATGGAGATATATGAAATCTAATTGTGTAACTACGAACGATAGAATTTATAGACAAATGTTGTTAAAGTGAATACAGCTTACTAACTATTAATACTCAGGATTTGTTGTATATTCCTGTCAAAAGTAAATTTTCAGATTAATGTTTAGTGTTGTATTGTGATACGTATAATGAAATAAGTATGTGCGAGTAAAAGAACTACGGGTTCCCTCAGCTACTGCTCTCACCCAACGATGATTAAATTCTCGAAGCATTTGATCTCTCTCTCTCTCTCTCTCTCTCTCTCTCTCTCTCTCTCTATATATATATATATATATATATATATATATATATATATATATATATATATATATAATATATATATATATATATATATATATATATATATATATATATATATATATATATAATATCTGTATTTATACAATTATTGGTCGGAAATCAAATAAATAAATGCTATATGTTACAATCTGATTATGTTGTTACCGTATATACATGTACTTCTTCTAATATATAGGATTGTTATTAAATGTATATAGTCGACTAGTGGTCGTAATGATAGATTCTGCCATTAATGAATATTTCTGAGTTCGTGCCTGAGGTATGTTTTCCGGACTGAATATAATAGTGGTTGGCGCTAGGATCTGATAAGTAAGCCCTAGTTCGACCTAACCTTAAGAATTACCACTATATATGTAGAGAGAAGAAAAGATTTAAGAAATATATGTACTCTTGTTTGCTAAGCTACTCTTTTACAGTTTACATCAATGTACCATCTGCCGTCCTAATAGATGTTTGTGTAACAGAAGAATTAGAATAAGTGCTGAACACTTGATAATCACATATAGGGATTCCAATCCTAGGCGAACCCGGAAAGCGATATCCTTAAACTGTAAATCTTCTGAAACATTTTTAAAGAGAATATTATACATGTTTAAGTAAATGAGCCACCCTCCGACCGTGAAATAGGTTATTCATCCGGCTACTAACAGCAAGGTTGACAGTTGCGAATCTTCGTCGTCAGATATTTGATATACGGTGTATATGATGGCAATTCAATGAGTGACAGTAAAGTACAGAAGTCGGTCAGATCATTTACGGAAGTCGTGCAAACGTCTATAACGACTCGCGCTCTGGTCGACCATCGGTATTGACTCACAATTTGGCTGAAAAAAATTTGATCATCCGCTGTATAGGGGGAACGGCACTAGTCCAAAACGGCACTAGACCTAAAAATCATTTCGCGGCACAAGTCCTAAAAGTCACTGGTCCAAAACAACACTGGGCCTAAAAATCCCTTGTGGCGCTACCATCGCGTCCGTACCAAGAATACTGTCAATCTGTTAGTCAAAAGTTTTACAGTTTCATATTACAGAACCAGATTCTAGCTTAGTTGTTACAAGTAATTTGTATAAATACATATTCTATCGTTCTGAAATAATAAATAAAGGTTTGCATGATAGCATTTGTGTGGTAACAAAATACTAAGAACCTATCGAATGTAATTCCCAGATCTTTCATAATGTCTTTTTTTCTATTCCCATACCATTGACCTCGTATTAGTAACATAATATTGTGTTTTATTTATATAAGTCAAAATTTTGCTTTCTTTGTGCTGATTTGAAGTAAATTATTTTTACAATATATTTATCATATTCAACTCTTTCCGTAGCAAATAGTTGCCATACTCGTAATTAACTACTCTTTACTCGTTACCATTATTAACAATAGTTTTAGTATTACTAACATAGCTGTTACCGTTGGAATTAACTATTATTATTATTATTATTATTATTATTATTATTATTATTATTATTATTATTATTATTATTATTATTATTATTATTAGTAGTAGTAGTAGTAGTAGTAGTAGTAGTAGTAATAATAATAATAATAATAATAATAATAATAATAATAATAATAATAATAATAATAATAATAATAATAATAATAATAATAATTCAAATATGCTACATTTTTGATACCTGAGCCTTTATTGTACGTGAAGTTAAAATCAAAGGTTATGTCACAGACGGCAAATGATGGCTTAACACCCAAAACACTCTTGGTCCCCCAAGTGGGGGTTAATCTTTGTTTAATAATTACAGCAAATTAATAATGTTTATAATAGAATCAGAAAGAAACACTTAAAAAAAAATAAACTACATGAACATGTTAAAATAATTAAAATAACCTAATTAATCATCCACTTTGCACTCCCATTTACTTAACTGGACGAACCCAGAACTAAAGGAAAAGATATTTTTCTCAAATCTCATAAGCAGTGGGAAATTTTAATACTAAAGAAACTGACCCTTCTTCTTTCTTAGAAATGTAATTTTTAACATGCTGAAACATATATTGTATCACTTTTAGTTAAAATTTGAAATACCGAGTTTCATGCATCCAGCTTAAGCAAATTCTTCTTTACTTTATAAATATTTTCTGAATAAGTAATGGGAAATTCGAACATTAAAGAAAGTTCACCCTTTGTTCTTTCCCTCAGATTTTTTTGTTTGTTTGTTTGTTGTACAGTGGAAAGTTTATATGCCGAGTGTCATTTTACTAGCTTCAGAGGTTTACGAGATACATTACTCTTCAAAAAAAATCTTACCCCACCCTTTCTACGATACGTATTAACAAAAATTCTTTCTTATATCCTGCTTTCGTAAGAAAACAATTTTTTAAAATTAAAATTTAACGACTCTACTTGAAGTAGTATGGCCAGAAAGTCACTTATCTTCACTCTTTTATGTAAGAGTACAGAAGATAAACACAGTCACACTCATTGAATTTCATGAACAGTTTCCGATTTCTTTTAACTTAACTTATTCGTACATTTCCCACAAGCTGTAGTTTTAAATTCATGCACTATCAAGACCCAGGTTTCACAAAGGTAACAAACTGAAAATATAATAATAATAATAATATAAGTATTTATGTACGTGTGCAATATGTATATATTTATTGTCTTATTGAGGCTTTCGTAATTTGGAAGTATGCCTTTGGTTTGCTTTTAATATGTTGAAAAGCCTACTTCCCTAGAAAAGTTTGCAGGCTACAGCCCTAAATGACTATGTATTGGTTTCTTCAAACGTATTGTGTTGCATATTACATTAGTAATTTAGCGTTATTTGTTGACTTTTTTTCTGGCTTATACATATCAACTCTATCAAAACACACTGTGAAATATAGTTACTGTCTACGTTCTTTATTGGTATTTACTATTCACTTGTGAAATGATTACGTGTTGTTTGCCACAACTATTTTGGTGTTGTTTGCCACGGCATTGTTCTCTCTGGCTTATCTTATATCACAATCGTGAAGATTTATACACAATCGACTCATAAGCTGAGGGTTGCTAGATGACCATATTATAAAAATCAAATCTATTATATTTACATACAATACAAACTGTCCCAAACACGTTATTGGGTTACTGCGCTATCGGCGGGTTAACACCAATTTAAATTTATTTAGGGTGAGTTCAAGCACTCGAGATAATAATCTGTTTGCTTAGAGACTCTCCAAATGCATTTTCAAAATTGATATGGCGTACAGTTTGTTTATGTTCGACTATGTAGCCAACATTAAATCTAGGCATATCATCGGGACTACCCGTAAGTGGGGGTAACAATCCCGACTTAAATGGGGACCCGAACCTTGTGGGGAGGGCGCGATATATTTTTTTAAAAATATTTTATAATATGTCATAACCTTTCTAGAGATCAAATTAAACAAAATTAGATTTTAAAATATGAATTTAGCCATCTTTTAAATACCTTTGGTGAGAGGAGGGAAATTAGTCTATTGGTAATACAGAAATTTAGTGACTTTTGTATTATTACTTGGCTATTTTCAAGTCCACACAAGGAGCTCCCTAGTGGCTAAGCGGTTAACGTACGGGTTCGGATTCCCGGGTTCGATTCTCGGCGGGAGCTCATATGGTTCGGATTCCATATTAAACTGTGTATCCACTTTTCATATAGACTCAGTGCTGAACGGGACGCTAAAATTGAAAATCAAATCAATCCCATAAAGATTATTAAAATACAAAGGTCGGCAATCCCTGTATAGCCTTTCTGAAACAAGTTGGAATGTGCACGAATTGGAGTGGATTTGAGTTAAGCATCCTATTCAGCAGCAAACTATGAGGCCTGAGCCTACATCTTAACATGGTTTCCGATCCACATGAGTTTCCGCCGGTAATCGAAGCCGGGTCTCCCACACCAAAGGCGCGTACACTATTCACATAATCACAACGAAGCCCTGTGTACGATTTGAAATAATAAAACCTATGGTAGAAGTAAACGGGCAGATACGTTTCTCTAAGTTAGAACCATCAATTCCCTGGGACGTTTGAAGGTAAAATTTAGACCATATAAATGTAAGAAGTTGAATCTCGCAATCGAAAAATAACTCATTTGATACCGAATTACTCCCAGAAGAAACCAATCGCTTTTTAATGTAATCGTACACAGCTATCTCACGTGCAGAAACGAGCAATATTTGCTTAACCTTTCCAGTAATTCTCAGTGACGCAATCAAGAAATTAATTACAATATATTCTGAAGATTTTAGTTATAATTTTGTCAAAGAGAAACAAGTGTATAAAATCAGTCTGTGTGCAGCTATTTTCTCGGATCTTAACAATGAAATTGAAGTTATACGTACTTGTGTTTCCTGAACTTTACAAGGCACTCAGAATTTCCTCGCGCGAAGTGGGTTTTGTGATGGACAAACACCGTGTGCGTGAGTTTTCTCAGGGTTTTTCTGTTTCCTCCCACTTTCTTCATTACACTATTTTTTTATTCGTTCTCATCATTACCATATCCTTTAGCTTACACGGGATAAACGTGGGACGTAAAATTGAAATATTTCATTTTTTTTTAAAGTACCGTTAGACCCTATATAAAATCCAGTTCTTTAGTCGCGTAGCATAACGGAAAACAGAAAATTATTTAACAGAAGACGATATTAAGAATTCTGTTAGAAGAGAAAATGCAATATCAATTTACTAAGCTATTGTTATATTCATGATGTTTTGTGTTCATTTGTTTGGAGCATAGTATTCTCTTTCAGCAGCGAGTCTAATGAAACTTCCCTTGTTCCAAAGGCGAGAACATTTACCACTTGTTCTAGAGAATCAAAAACAGAGGTGCCTGGCAACCCTTCCTTTTACTCCAGGTGTGTGTGTAAATTTTCACGATAATGAGATATAATAAGATCGGAATGCAAATACTATGGCAAAATCGTGGCAAACAACACGAAAATCGAGTCGTAGCAAACAGCACGAAAATCGAGTCGTGGCAAACCACGCCACCTGTTAAATATCTAGTGGGCTTTTGTCCTAATTAAGCAAACTTTGGTGGGCTTTTGTCCTATCTTTGGAAAATTAGAGTGGGCTTTGTCCTACTCTTAATAAAATACGCTCCACAGAGTATATATATTGCAATTCTGAGTGCTTACTTGGCTTCAGAAAAGTCTGGTAAAATATGCTTTTTAAACATTTTTTTAAAATTCTTTTTTTTAGGAATTTGTCATGGGACTCTCGTATCTCCATTTGAAAGAAACGAATTTCTTAATCAATTATATAATTAATTCTTAGAATGAAATAGCTTATATAATGTAATTCATGTATAACTACAGAACAGATAATGATGATAATGTTAGTAGTACAAATATAGCTGTTACCGTTGGAATTAGCTACGTTTGTAACATTATTGCCAACTAGTTACTGCATCGTCACAATTTCGTGTGGCGGTGGCGAATTTCAGAACTAAAGCAGTGAATGAAAAAGGCACTAGTCCTAAACGGCACAAGACCTAAAATTTAGGTCCAGTCCCTATATTTTTAGGACTTATACCGTTTAGGACTCATGAATGTTACCCTTGTATAGTACAGATACTACGCCCAGAGACTACCACCTCTTTCACCATCTGAAGACCTCCCTGGAGGGATTCGATCCCAGCCCCCGCCAAGTGAATTTTGTGGTGGACAAACACCGTGCTCGTGGGTTTTCTCGGGGTTCTCCCGTTTCCTCCCACTTTCTTCATTCCACCATTTCACTCATCTCTCATCATCACCGTCTCCTTTAGCCTAACCGGCATAATCGTGGGACGTAAAACTCAAAGATTTCATTTTCCCTGGAGGGAGAGGGGCAAGTGTTTAGACACTGAGGAAGAAGTGAAAACGATCGTGAATAACTGGTTATTATTACAGGCTGCAGAGTTCTATGAAAAAAAAAATATCCAAAAACTCGTTGTTCTTTACGATAAATGTTTAAACCGACAAGGAAATTATGTAGAAAAGTAGATAATTGTGTAAATTCAGAACCTTTTTTACAGTGTTTACTTATTATAATTTTATTGCAAAACGAACTTACTCAAAAAATCCTCGTATGTTCGATTAATTCAAATACCAGGTAGGTCTAGTCAATTAACTACGTTGTAACTATAAGTCCAACCTAGTGAATCTGAAATGAAATGTTTTTTTGTTTTTTTTAATTTTGACCCGCAGGTATGCCTGTTAGGCAAACAGAAATAATTAAAACAAATAAATAAATGAAATGGTTGGTGGAAAGTAGACTGAATTGGAATAGTCAGGAGAATCTCACACATATAACAGCATGTGTTTATTTTCAGGAAAACAATTTGGATGCTGTTTCATATCCGACGGATACTTTTTTTTTTTGATTTGTGGAAAGAAGCACAGGATTATTATGTTTCTAGTAATCTGTCAATTTGTTTTTTTGTTTTTAATATGCTTCTCTAAAAATGTGGGAGCAATCTTGCAAGAACCGTATTAATTATCTTCTGTATTTCTACTTGTTTTCTGCAATAATAATTAGTAACGAACGTTACGAGTAGTATGTGCTTAATGAAGGATGCCCCTCCCACAAAGGGCTTGGGCGCAATCCCCCAAATTTACCATTCTTCTCCTTATATGGATGTTTCTGTCTCCAAATTTACAATTTTCTAGTTTGATTGTATCACTTTCACTGCAAAATTATATTCCCGAAATATTCTCATGGGGGCAACCTCGCTCTAAAACCCGCCTGTAGGATTCCCTGTGCGTCATTGTTAACGGTATATTTCGCCGTTAGAAGACAAAGACAATCTGCTAGTTAATAGTGCAGCTGTTTAGTAATTAGCTTCACACTAGCGTCGGTCTATATTTAACCTTCACTCGAGCTACATTGTCATTACTTCTGGATGTGAATGAGTGACATGAGTAGTACTAATCCAAATCTTCCTTCAACGCATGTGACGCTTGAAGACGCATTGATTACAAAGTTTTAATGTCGGGCTTTCCGTAATGCTATGTTTCAGAACCCGATATTTCCAGATCAATGCAAAATTTTTATCGTGTACCAGTGCTCCAAAGTACACTCTGTTACGTGTTACTCACACTGCTTTATACTTTGCTAAGGATTTGCATTCTGCAGCAACTCAGCAGAAGCGAACTGAATTGGATTTGACTGTATACATGAAGGCCTCAGTAATTAGCGCGCCCCATACCTGTCTCTTGAGTTTTCTAATTAGCGCACCGAAGCAATTCTCATTGATCTTGTACATAATCATTGTATTCTGCATTTAATTAAAATTGTATAATGGACTCATGTGTCATTTTCTGTTTTCTTTTAGATCGAGTAAATTCTCCAGCTACCATTCCAAACTTCGCACCAGTTTTCCCAAACTTTCCAGGACTTGGAGGAGGGTAAGTAGTATGAAATGTTCTATAAAATGTACTAATAGATAAATATTGCTGTAGTAGCCAAATTATGCGGATTCGTAGGTTTACATTGGAAGGAGAATATTACACATGTACTATTAGACATGTAGTCTAAAAATAGTATAGTAAAATTGAATTAATTGTCAGTCTTACCAAGGCTACATTAAACTACGATCTTCGAATGTATATTTATCCAGTTAGCATATAAATTAAGTTTGTCGTTAGAAAGCACAATTTTATTGCGAAGAAAATGACGTGTTTTCGACATAAAAAAAAAAAAAAACTTTATAACAAACCCAATTCGCTGTGGATTATGGAAGAAACGTGGAAACTTCTTTGTAATGGAATATACTTGATCTTGAAATACAGGATGTTTGAAAAAGAACTCCCTAGTTTTAGGTATAAATTTAATTGGGAAATGAATGAAAACTTACATCAATGAGTACATATCATGAAAGAGAATTCCTTCAAGTTTTGTTTAATGTTGGTAGACTTCAACGTGGGATCCATTTGTGGCCCTGCACACGTCGAGACGATATTCCACTTCTCGCCACGTATTCAGCAACATTTCAGGTGTAACTGTCACAACGCCGCGACGATTCTTTCCCGTAAATGATTGATGTCTCTGATCTTTTCACTGTACACAACATTTTTTATGTGGCCCCAAAAGAAAAAGTCCAGTGGGGTTAAGTCTGGGCTTCGTGATGGCCAAAGTATTGGGCCAGCCCTGCCTATCTACCTTCCTGGAAAGCGAGTGTCAAGAGCCGCACGCACATGGTTACTGTAATGAGGTGGGGCCCAATCTTGTTAGAAAAACACAAGCCCCTTTCCGCCTCAATATCGTCCATTTGGGGAAAGACGTATTCTGTCAGGATGTCATAGTAACGTCCCCGTTTATTGTTTTCTCTACAAAAATGAAAGGACCAATCACATGATCTTCCATCAAACCGCACCAGACATTAAGTTTGGGAGAGTCACGTTAATGCTGAATAACTTCATGTTGATGCTCTGCCTCCTAAATTCTGCAGTTATGACGATTAATTGTTCCACTGACATGAAATGTAGTCTCATCAGAAAAGAGAATCTTTTTTAAAAAAAATTGACATCATCATCAATTCTGTGTAGAAAGTCAGCAGCAAACTCATACCTTTCGATTTTATCAGTAGGTTTAATTTTATGTAACAGTTGCAATTTGTAGGCGCGCAACTTAAGTCTTTAATGCACAACATCATATACAGTACCTTTAGGCACTCCTAATTGTAGGCTACGTCTGGCCAATGATTTCTTCGGGATCCGAACACAAAAAACACGGATCTGTTCAGCAACATCTTCAGAAGTTCTCCGTCTACCTGGTGATTTTGCTTTTAAAACATTACCGGTTTCCTTGAAAGACTTTAGCCAATGACGGATAGTTTTTGCTGTAGGTGGTTCACCACCATACTGACGTCTAACATTACGTTGCACTGTTATAACTGACTCAGTTTTCACAAGCCAAATAACACACTGCGCTTTCTGTTGCGGAGTACACATTGTTGCTGAGTTCATCTGCACCACACGCCTGCCTGGACTGAACTGAGGAAACAGAGGAAAATAACAGCACTGGTGCCGTCTCAAGGTCAAGCAGAGCTGCCAACTGCAGGGGAGCCAAACTTGGAGAGTTGATGAATCAAACACCACAAACTAGAATAGTGTATGTCACTTTGTACAGATTCTAGGACACATTAAAACTAGGAAATTCTTTTTCAAACACACTGTATATTTTTCTCGAAAAATTGTTCTGAGTTTAGTTACGAGAAAAATGTTTTTTCTTCTTTCTTGAAGAATATGTTTTGAAACTAATGGTCTCTCAAAATTCTTTTGTATTATAAATACCTCATTTTAATGGAAGATTTTCCTATGTTTTTTTTTTCACTAGAACATATCATGAATACGATTGAGAAAATAAATAGGGATTTGAGAAACATCAGCGAGTGCATCTTGGTTCTCTCTCACACAAGAATGTGCACGTTCTACGTCTCGTTTTCGAGTAGCTTATGTAGGACCGAATAATAATAATAATAATAATAATAATAATAATAATAATAATAATAATAATAATAATAATAATAATAGACTGTGAACATATTATTGGTCTAATATTATTAGCAAAAAAGAAAAAGAAAAGAAAAAAAAACTTGTTTCATCTTGTTGAAATAACACAACAAAAGTTATGTTCCCTTTAGAGGTTGCCCCCGCCCCCTTCTGGATCCACCACTGATAGAGGGGTTCAAAATTTATCACGTAAAAAGTACATTATCTCACGAGGAAGGTCAAGTTAGGTTGACGAAACTTTGTAAATAAACTCCTCATTTAAGTAAATGGTTACGTGTCCCAGTGGTTTTGAAAATTTGTTTTAAGAGAAGTTCTTTCTATAGGCTAATTTCCTTTCTTGACATTGAAAGCGATGTTGTCATTTGGCCACGAGAAAACGGTTGAATCAACTGAAATTAATTTTGGAACATAGTACCAACCTCAAGCTGAGATTTGAGCTCCCTTGTGGCTAAGCGGTTAGCGTACGTGGCTTTCGCATGGGAGACCCGGGTTCGCTTCCCGCCGGAAGTTTATGTGGTTTGGACCCACATTAAGCTGTAGGTCCACGTCTCATGTAGCCTCGATGTTAAAAGGGACACTAAATTTAAAATCACATCAAATGAAGCTGAGATTTTTATCGTGTCACTTTGATTGAATGTTTATTAGGATAGGGATCCCTTAGGAGAGGGTGAGGGATTCTGCGAAAAGCAATCTAATGAGTATTTATTTATACATTTTGATTAGAATGCATATTCTAAGAGTAGGGAAGTTTAGATACAGATGGTGATCAGAAAAATGGAAACACCTGAACGAAATTGCAACTTACCAGATTAATATGGTGTCGGGCCACCTTTCGCCTTCAGAACAGCCTTGATGCGACGTGGGATGGAGGCATAGAGGTCGTGTGAATGGTAGCAAGTGGAATTTTACACCATTCCTCGTGCAGGGCATCGGCCAGTTCTGTGAGAGAGGATGGAGGTGGAAATCATCGCCGGAGTCGTGTTTCCAAGACGGACCACAGATGCTCAATTATGTTGAGATCTGGGAATTGGGCGGGCCAGGGGAGGTGTTGAACTTCATCCCGAGGTTCCTCAAACCACGCTGCAACAACGCCAGCTGTGTGAATGGGTGGATTATCATCCTGGAAGATGGCGTCATTGTCCGGGCACAACATCCGGACCATAGGATGCAAGTGGTCTCCTAAAATTGCGACATAATCGTTGGCAGTGATTCGTCCGCTAAGTGTGACCACAGGACCCAATGAAAACCATGATATTGCGGCCCACAGCATCACCGAGCCGCCGCCATGTTTCACAGTTGGGCGGAGACACTGCAGATCATAATCTTCTTTGGGCGTTCTCCACACACAAACACGGCCCGTGGCTGTAAATAGGGTGAAGGATGACTCATCCGACCATATCATGCGTTTCCAGTCCTCAATTGTCCAAGTTGCATGGTCGCGGCACCATTTGCGGCGTGCGAAAGCGTTATGGTCCCTGATGAGCGGTTTGGCCCGTGCAACACGACCCCGAAAGTTCATGTCATGTAATTCGCGGCGGACTGTAATTGGCGAAATAGGGTGGGGGAGGTGCTGATTGAGTTCCTCCGTCACTTGCTCCGCAGTGGCAAGACGGTTCTGCGTGACAATGCGCTTTAATACCCGGCGTGACCTGTCACTCATGATTTTCTTCCGCCCACTGTTCCGCTTCCCCGATGTGGTTTTCCCGTGTGTTGTGTAGGCTGTCATCACCTTCGACACTGTCCCACGCGATACACCTAACACAGTAGCCACTGCCGTCACACTCACTCCACATAACCGCGCACCAACAATTTGCCCTCTTTGAAAATCTGAGAGGTCTCCCATTTTACACTACCTCGGTCTGCTGCAGCCACTGGACACTGCTGTTCCACTGCGCCTGACGTAGTATGGAGACCGACCTAACACGCCACCACCAGCGGTCCGGCGCTGCGGGCGCCACGACACCACTGCCAACCCATACATCTGACGTGTTGCCAACTACAGGTGTTTCCATTTTTCTGATCACCATCTGTAGTTCCTCAAACATACTCTCCTCATACTTGGAACAGGTATTTTAACTAATGTAAATATAAAACAAACCTCTCATGGGAAGGAAATGATAATTAAAGGGTTAAATACAAGCTGGAAATTTAATGCTCCATAACACAAGAGCCAAAGATCTGCACACTACATTGTTTTACACGCTTGTATAACTAGTCAAGGTCTACTATCATGCCAAGTTTAATCCAGATCGAGCAAGTTCCGTTAAATTCTTATCAATGAAGGGCAGAACTAGTACAAATAGTCTGCTAACGTAAGTAGCGGTCGTTGATTAGTAACCTGGAACTCGTTATTTTTCCAGAGAGAAAATCATAGAAAATTTTGGTAAATTACTTTAAGATATTTACTTTTTCTTGGCCGCTAGTTGGTAATCATAGACGAATATGAACTAAAACCTCCCTACTACAAAATCCTGAAGGCCACTAACCACCATTGACATGTACGAAAAAAAGAAGCAGAAGAAAGGAAAAGAGAATAGAATGTAATATCTATTTTTAGTGGCCATGTATACCATATTACGTAGTAAAAGTTGTTACATATTCAGTCGGTGCTTTTGTCGATAGCCACGTATTCACACACGCCTAGCTCGTGTTTGTGAACCCACCGTCTCTGTGTGTATAATGTATCCAGTATGTAACCGGGTTCCATTGTGTTTGCAACTCAAGCGAATTATTAGGTGGCTGATGTTGTCGCCTTCACGGTCATCGATTGTATTTGTACGTGTGTATATGTATATATGTGTGTATGTGCGCATACGTGCGCTTGTATGTGTATATATAAGAATATATGTGTATTGTTCCTTCCATGCGTATGCGTGTGCTTATTCACGATTGTATTCATCATGCGTGAGGCTGTTGGTTAACGTATCTGACAAAAAAAGACACCAGTGAGGCGGAAACTGAATGAACATACGAATTCTTCAATATTATTTGAAAACATTTGTTTTAGATAGTTGCATTTAAAAAAAAGAAGAAGAAAACTTTATTTATATTTTAATGTTGTTTCTTCTCAAACGTTTCGGGCAGTCAAAACTCTGAGGGAGCATATTGAAAAGGAAACGCGCATTGTTTACATGAGGTAGTTTCAAATTTCCCGGGATCTCATCCTTCTTAATAAAATGTAATCATGATGAATTAACATTGGCATCATAGGCATACCTAGGTGTGCCCATAGACTCAATGGGTGGTTGGTCACTTGTAATGTTTTGAAGTGCTTGAAGTGCTAGTGAAAATCCTGCCAAATAATGCAAACTTGAACAGATTCACTACCTTGTCTTTATCTGGAAGTCTTAGATATCTCTTATGCTCTAAATTAATCTCACTGGATCTCTCTTTTCCCTTTATCAAGAAATCATATCAGAAGATATCCGATGGTACCATCTTCTAGACACGCTTATAAGTAAATAAGAAAAAAAAAATACAATATTCATGATTTTATACTTAGTCCACTTTCATAGGAAATACATTTTACTAATACATTAACCGAAAATACGAAATTGTACAAGCAGACGGATATTGAAACCAGAAGCGCTTCGTAATGAAGGAGAGCCTTCGCAGAAGTTTCGGATCGTGATAGGTCCTAATAGATCAAGTGACTTTCGTCATTGGTTACAGCTGATAGCAGAAAATATAGTGACGAGAAAAAGGAAGAATTACGGTGCGCCGAGTAGCTGTAAGTTGGTGGTGTCCATGGCGTCACAACAGGGGATACTGTCACTTTCTCTTTCGTCATCGCTTTGAACGTGTGTAGTTGGTTACTTGATTTAGAGTTTAGTGCCACATTCAGCACCGATCCTATATGAAACGTGGACCTACAGCTTAATGTGGGATCCGAACCCCATCAGCTCCCACACAGAATTGAACCTGAGTCTCTCGCGCCGAGGACACACGTGCTAACCATATAGCTACGACGAAACTCGTGTGTAGCGGTAGGGTAGTTGTTAGTATAATATGCGACTAACAGTGTCAGCATTCAAATAATGCCGAAAAATGTCATGTGAGTGTAGCGTATACTAAAATTGAGTATTTACGTCAGAAAAGTTTCCCACATGCTTAGAAAGCATTATTGGTAGATACAAATAGGTAATATATTTGTGCCAGAGATGAAACTTGTTCAACAGTAGCCCAACTGGCCCTTTCATTACCTAAAAGAGATAATGAGGAAGCAGGAGAAAGACAGACTATGCAGTCAAGCCGTAATGCTAAAGTGAAGAAACAGCTAAAATGAGCGCTCTACCACCGAGTCCCAACTTATTTCTGATATGTGGGTCTCTTGTTCGATCCCAAGCCATATGAAGCCGAGACAGAATATGTTAATGTTGGCATAGTAAAAAACTTAAATGTTTTGTAAACTTGGTAAGTTTTTTCAATGAAATCTCAACTTTTATTTTTTGTCCCTCACAATTTCGCCCTCATAATAGCAGTTCACCCTCACAATTGTAACATAATAATCAAATTTCTCACAAGAATAGCTTTCATTTAGATTTTGTCTGACCCATATAACTTTTTCTTGAATTTTATCGCCGTGAATTTGTTCTTATTCCAATATTGTTCATTGTTGTTCGAGACCTTTATGCGATGCCACAAATGGCAAAGTTATGAACTCGTGTCCTCAACAATGCGTTTCTTAAAAAAGTGTTCTTTCATTGAATCATAAAATCGTAAACAAGATAGTGTGGTACCTACTCCAATATTTATTTCCTAAGATTCAGTCGAGAACTGATTGAATCAGAAAATATTTTTCAATAAAAATACATAAAGAATAACTATTTTATGTAGTAGTTCTTTTCCGAATTTCTACTGCGTAATAGTGAACCGGATCGTATAAATTTGACATCAGCCTCCTAAAGCAGGTTTCACAAGAGGACTGAGGTCGAAGTAGAAAGTACATATTAATATTGTTATGCTGATCTGTACTCACGAAACGAAACAGTACTTTTCACCAGAGGTGGTAAGAGTGTAAATCATCTGGGGTTTTCTTATTTAACCCTGGATTACAAACCATTCGTAAATTTTACGAAACAGATTGTCCATATTAATATTGTTATGCTGATCTGTACTCACGAAACGAAACAGTACTTTCCACCAGATGTGGTAAGAGTGTAAATCATCTGGGATTTTCTTATTTAATCTCCTTATACCGCCACTTCTCTTAGAATTACACGCAAATTTATGCAGCCATAACTGCTTCAGATGGGACTGACTTCATCGAGGGAGTCGAGGGAGTCGAGGGACTCGAGGGAGTCAAGGGAGTAAAAATAATTACTAGAGGGAGTCGAGGGAGTAAAAATATTCACTCGAGGGACTAAAAATATTCACTCGAGGGAGTAAAAATATTCACTCGAGGGAGTAAAAATATTCACTCGAGGGAGCCGAGGGAGTAAAAATATTTACTCGAGGGAGTCGATGGAGTAAAAATATTCACTCTAGGGAGTCGAGGGAGTAAAAATATTCACTCGAGGGAGTCGATGGAGTAAAAATATTCACTTGAGGGAGTCGAGGGAGTAAAAATATTCACTTGAGGGAGTCGAGAGAGTAAAAATATTCACTCGAGGAAGGGGAGGCAGTAAAAATATACACTCGAACGAGTCGAGACAGTAAAAATATAAACTTGAACGAGTAGAGGGAGTAAAAATATTCACTCGAGGGAGTCGAGAAGTAAAAATATTCACCCGAGGGAGTCGAGGGAGTAAAAATATTCACTCTAGGGAGTCGAGAAAGTAAAAATATTCACTCGAGGGAGTCGAGGGAGTAAAAGTTTTCACTCGAGGGAGTAAAAATATTCACTCGAGGGAGCCGAGGGAGTAAAAATATTCACTCGAGGGAGTCGATAGAGTAAAAATATTCACTCTAGGGAGTCGAGGGAGTAAAAATATTCACTCGAGGGAGTCGATGGAGTAAAAATATTCACTTGAGGGAGTCGAGGGAGTAAAAATATTCACTTGAGGGAGTCGAGGGAGTAAAAATATTCACTCGAGGGAGTCGAGGGAGTAAAAATATACACTCTAGGGATTTGAGGGAGTAAAACATTTCACTCGAGGGAGTCGAGGGAGTAAAAATATTCACTCGAGGGAGTAAAAATATTCACTCGAGGGAGTCGAGGGAGTAAAAATATTCACTCGAGGGAGTCGAGGGAGTAAACATATTCACTCTAGGGAGTCGAGACAGTAAAAATTTTCACTCGAGGGAGTAAAAATATTCAGTCGAGGGAGTAAAAATATTCACTCGAGGGAGCCGAGGGAGTAAAAATATTCACTCGAGGCAGTCGAGGGAGTAAAAATTTTCACTCGAGGGAGTCGAGGGAGTAAAAATATTCATTCGAGGGAGTCGAGGGAGTAAAATCGAGGGAGTCAAGGGAGTAAAAATATTCACTCGAGGGAGTCGATGGAGTAAAAATATTCACTTGAGGGAGTCGAGGGAGTAAAAATATTCACTCTAGGGAATCGAGGGAGTAAAAATATTTACTCGAGGGAGTCGGTGAAGTAAAAATATTCAGTCGAGAAAGTAAAAATATTCACTCTAGAAACACCCTCGAGTGAATATTTTTACTACCTTGCCTCCCACGAATGAATATTTTTACTCCATCGACTCCCTCGAGTGAATATTTTTACTCCCTCGACTCCCTCGAGTGAATATTTTTACTCCCCGACTCCCTCGAGTGAATATTTTTACTTCCTCGACTCCCTCAAGTGAAAATTTTTACTCCCACGAATCCCGAGAGTGAATATTTTTACTCTTTCGAGTGAATATTTTTACTACCTCGACTCCCTCGAGTGAATATTTTTACTCCCTCGACTCCCTCGAGTGAATATTTTTACTCCCTCGGCTCCCTCGAGTGAATATTTTTACTCCCTCGAGTGAAAATTTTTACTCCCTCGACTCCCTAGAGTGAACATTTTTACTCCCTCGACTCTCTCGAGTGAATATTTTTACTCCCTCGACTCTCTCGAGTGAATATTTTTACTCCCTCGACTTCCTCGAGTGAATATTTTTACTCCCTCGAGTGAAAATTTTTACTCCCTCGACTCCCTAGAGTGAATATTTTAACTCCCTCGACTCCCTCGAGTGAATATTTTTACTCCCTCGACTCCCTCGAGTGAATATTTTTATTCCCTCGACGCCCTCGAGTGAATATTTTTGCTCCCTCGACTCCCTCGAGTGTATATTTTTACTCCCTCGACTCCCTCGAGTGAATATTTTTACTCCCTCGACTCCCTCGAGTGAATATTTTTACTCCCTCGAGTGAAAATTTTTACTCCCTCGACTCCCTAGAGTGAATATTTTTACCCCTCGAGTGAATATTTTTACTCCCACGAGTCCCTCGAGTATATATTTTTACTCCCTCGACTCCCTCGAGTGAATATTTTTACTCTCTCGACTCCCTCGAGTGAAAATTTTTACTCCCTCGAGTGAAAATTTTTACTCCCTCGACTCCCTCGAGTGAATATTTTTACTCCCTCGAGTGAGTATTTTTACTCCCTCGACTCCCTAGAGTGAATATTTTTACTCCCTCTAGTAATTATTTTTACTCCCTCGAGTCCCTCGACTCCCTCGATGAAGTCAGTCCCGCTTCAGATATATAAATCTAGTATCATTCTGTTTATTTCACAGAAACTTTCTGGTAATATATATTTATGTATATAATGTATGTATGTATGTAATGTATGTATGTTCCAGCATATTTGGAATGCCTAGAACAATTTTAACCAAACTTATTATATATATGACTTACGGTCTGGAAAAAATACCAGACGTGTGGGGGAGAACATCCTTAGTACGTTAGAGTGGGGCTAAAACATTTTCGCGCCAAAAGGTTAATAATTTAAAACCTGGGAAGTATGCAACCAAACATGTACTGAGAAGGTTGTGTTTGCATGTTTATAAAGGACAGTTTTGCCTATATAATAATATCTCTTTTTCTGTATGTCCACCATAACTCAGGATCTCCTTGAACAGTTTCAACCAAACTAGATTCATATTACTTACAATCTACGAAAATACCTTGAGGTGGGGTGATATGTTAAAATAGTCGAAAACTACCGATATTAGTGTCGAATACGTAGTTTTCGGGGTCTCTGAGATGATCTAGTATAAGTCCATGTTAAGCTTCGTCGGCATAGGGTGAGAAAGAGTGAAAAATAAAATAATCTTGTGTATAGAAATGAAACTGATCGAATCACGGATATTTTTATGTCACTTTGATTAAAGGGCGTATCGTAGGCGGGTACAGGATTAAAAAATTTATGGCAAAAATAGATTATCTTACGGGTTTTTAACACTACAATTTCATTCAAATTCGTATCCTAAGGAGGAGGAAGGGTTCAAATATCTTCTATGAACTTATTCTCTCCGTGCGAAGAACGGGCATTGCAGCTAGTGTAAAATAAATTCAAGGTTAATATTGTAAAGATGGTAGGCCATTTGTTTTTTAGAGATTTTGAATTAAAAGCTGTAAAATTAAAGTTTATTAGAGTGTTTTGTTAAATTTTGAAGTAGGAATGCTGAATATGGGAAACAAATAATGAGCCGGGCTGCAGACTTTAATTTGTTATTTATTATACGGATTATACTAGCCATTTTTGGCTTCCTTTATCCAGATTATTCGCCTCTTTGAAAGTGGGATCCGGGCATTTGTTATAGAAAAATCTGACCATTTAAAGAAGTCGGTTTTCTTGAGTTGCACATTTGTTCAGCTTTCTTTTTATTTTTAAACTACATTTTGGTTTTATCTTCCGCATATTCACTTAGCGCTCTGTTTTCCAAATATTACCTTCCCCATGAGTTGTTGTTAGTGGGATGTTGGTTTATTTATTTCTGTCTGTTCAAACATCTTGGTTGTGTGTTGGAAATGGTCAGCTGTCTTGCCTGTCGGGGAAATTTGTCTCTGAGGGAGCATTTAGAACGGACGCCTCGTCTTGTGACAGGAGAATGCATAAAGAAGTCGCAAGGAGCTTTTCTATGAGAAAGGGGGAGAAAGAAGCTTTCCTTCCTTTTACAAGATGTAAACATTAATAGGAACCGACTCACCCCAACAGAGTAGAAGGGGAGGCGAAATTTACTTGTGGTGGAGGGTTACATCGTGTGTCAAACCCCGTGTCTTTCCCCTGCTCATTTTTTATTTGTTCATTTCGTTCTTATTTCATGAATATATCACAATATTGCCGTTTTATTTTTTCTGTATTTCAATGTATTCCGAGTAAGTTCAGGTCCATGGTGTAAAGTACGATAATCTATTTGTCATAACATGTTTTAAAGAAAGATTTTCTGGGGTTTCTGGTGTAAACCATTTATGGCTGTTAACAAAACGCGCCCCGAATTCATAACTTTACGTATAAAGAAGGTGGAAAAAGTAAAGCTATGGATCGCCATCCAGGTCATATAACTACGGAGCGTTTTATATTGTACTTGATAATCACTACTGTTGGCTCAGTAATCGAAGTGCTTTTCCGGGTGTGTGTGTGTGGGGGATTGAATTCACCCCAATTATGCTTGATTGACTTTAATCCGAAGTAATATGGATGAATAGTAATTGGTGAGCTTCAAAGAATGCGTACGGTACTATCTTTGGCCAAAATGGACTTTTCCTTAAAAGAAAGAAAAAAACTACTGTAAAAAAGCAGCTTTATATATTATTATTATTATTATTATTATTATTATTATTATTATTATTATTATTATTATTATTATTATTATTATTATTATTATTATTATTATTACATTATGTACCCAAATTTTGAAGTTGGAGTTGAGGTTTTCCGTCTTTTAAACCGTTATCCTTCACCAATTTGAGTGCGAACCAATATGCCTGTTTGACAAGCCTCAAGGAAAGATTTCATCAATCGGAAAATACATACGTACGTTATCGTATAACTCACATGTATATAGTTTGCGATGGACAGTATCATGTTCATGAGCTTTCTCGCGGTTTGACCGTTTGCTCTCCCATCATCATTGCATTAATTATTTCTTTATTATCTACTTTCGCTAATCATCTATCTACTTGAGCGTACAGGGCAAATCGTAAGACATAAAACTATAGATTGTATTTCATCTGTCTGGAACGTCAGTGTCACTTGTCTGGATTTTCTTTTAGTTCAGCGTTCAACTATTATGCACTGAGATTAAGGGAGACGGTGATATTGAGATAAATGATAATGGTGGAATTAAGAAAGTGGGAGGAAACAGGAAAAGTAGTTTATTGATAGAGGTAAACTTCGTTTATAATGTAGTGCTTACATTAGGTGTCTGGTGTACACGTGCCCTTCATTATTATTGAACTGAAATTAGTTTTGCCCGAAGTTAGATCAGTCATCAATTAAGATAATTACAGCAACTTCTGTAACATAATACACATAAGAAGCAAAGTTTTCTATTTCTACATTGTTATTATACTAGGTGCATCAAATATGAGTAAGTATTTAAGTTCAGATGATACACTTTCTCTGCCTATGTTGATTTACAGGCTGGAGTCAAATAATTTCAGAAACTCCAGTTACCATAACATGTCACTGGAATCATAAATAATAGTCTGTGTACAAAATAGTCTGAATTTATGTATTTATTTGTAACTTCTGGTTGAGTACTGCGAAGAAAAGAACGCTGTTTTAAAAAGGATTGAATAGTTTTTGTCCTGAAAGGAAGAAACTGTTTATTCTTAGCTATATTCTTCAGCAGATGTAATTTCTTAGCATGTATTGTATATTAATTATGCTAATTGCATCTACTCACTCATCTTTCGTAACAGCAGTTCTGAACTTTTTGTATTTTAAAAAGGGGCTAATTAGGCTATATGGATGTAAGTGTTGGCTCTGGCACATTAAAATGCGAGCTCCATTATAGCATCATTTATTTAAAAAACTTAATTTGTTCATATGCATGGAAGAGGGAGAAAATGTCATCAAAAATCTGAGTTTAAAAATAATGACCAGTATGTGACGCGGGTACCAAGCCATGACGAATGAGGCTAAATAATCCAACGAAAAGGTCGATATTCTGGACAATCCAGAGCGACACATTTAACAGAACTATACAAATAGTATATTATGGATTATTTTTAAATATAGACTATACGAATGTCATTTTTTAGTGTCTATTTTAGGTAACATGCTTTTCTCAAACTAACAATTTCTGTATCTGGTAAATCGATATTGTCACAAGTAGTCATTTTAAAGTAGTGTTGGTGTCGAACTTGATTTATCAAAATGTCGGGAGAACGAAAATCAAGAACATGAAAGACAGCAGTCCAGTAAGGTTGGCCAGAAGATGAGGCGAGGCAGAAGTTTCATGACGAGATGTGAGACGAAACAGAGCTCTTCCAATAGAAACAATTTCCGAGGCGAAACATTGACATTCACGACATCTTTCGACAGCCTCAACTCTTCCCTCTACGGAACCCAACGGTTGAGTAGTTACGTAGTACTAACGTACGAAACAAAAAGGTCAATACTCGGGAAATACTGGTAGTGTTCGTTGGGTGATTCCACATTTTCTGTCTTTATTTCTTCTCTCATCATTTTCAAACCTGTACAGAGGCAGATATAGCCCGGAGCCGGGGAGCCTATGCCCCCCAGTGTTTTGAGTGCCAAAAATAATTGAAGCTATTATTTATATATTTTTGAAAGTTTATAGTAAACTCATGATATACCTATCATAGTCTGGGTTCTGGTTGCTTTTACCTTCTAGACCCGCCTCTGAACTTGTAAGAGAGATCTCTCGTGGTTAAAAGTTAGCATAGGCACCTTTGGCATGGAAGACCTGGGTTCAATTCCTAGCGGTAGCTTGTGTGGTTCGAATTCCACGTTAAGCTGTAGGTCTACGTCTCACTGCTGAAAGGACTCTAAACTCAAAAGCAAATCAAACCTATGAGTAAACGACAAATAAATACTACACTTACGGCTTCCTGTCATAGCTTCGTGAGTACCTGCACGAGTTATATATATATATATATATATATATATATATATATATATATATATATATAACAGACTGGAGTCATAAATAATTTCAGAAACTCCAGTTACCATAACATGTCACTGGAATCATAAATAATAGTCTATGTAGAAAATAGTCTGAATTTATGTATTTATTTCCTTTTAAAATGAACCGAATTTTAATCTTTTGATTTTGAAAAAGTAAAACTGTTCATAAAAGCTTGTATATCATATGAAGTTCAAGCATTAAACGTTACATCTATGTAATGTGCATGTGAAAGATCTTGGGAACAACACTTTTTTTTTTTAATCTGTCAGTGTAGACGTCTTACCGAATTTCCAACAATAATTTTAGTATGAACCGCTTCATGAATCATTATACATCTTATTTTCTTGAAGATCAGAGTCAGTAAGCTTATTACCAAGAATTCGTGTAGTGTGCTAATGTGTTTCTTACATTTTTTGACAATTCAAGGAAGTTAAAACGAATACATGTAGTGCCGACATAATGTTAATTTGTATATCCTTCTCCCGTGAAGATTTTGGACAATAGCGTGGATACTTTTTGCCAAAATACCTGGGTATGCCATCCGTTACGGGAAGGAAGCTTTTTGCTTGTATGGCGTTCGAAGATAGGAAATCTAGTAACATTTATCGTAACATAGTTCTTAAGAGAACTCCTTAGTACTTAAGTCTTATTAAACCTTGGTAGGCATATTGTAATAGCAAAACACCTCAGTGTGTCAGTCATGGTTCCTAATAGTTCACAGTCAGTCAACTAGTTGTAGCAATCTCCACTGCCTCCTACTTGACGCTAAGATATGTCGCTAATGTGCAGGCAATTTGCAGACCAGCCGAAGACTTGGCGGGACCAACCCGTAGTACAATTAAAAAAAAAAAAAGAAAAGAAAAGAAAAGAAAACTGTAAGGGACGCAAAACGGTAAAAAAAAAAAAAAAGAAAAACACGATATTTCTATTACATTAATTATAATTTGATATATAGGTAGGGTGGTGAGAGCATTTATTTGCCTAGGGCGTCAACTGAAGAAGACTGAAGAATTATTCCGTCTTTTAATTATCATTGTTTAAATGCAGTTCTATCTTTGACAACGAAAGCAGTTAACCTAAACCTGTAAAAATAAGCGTCCACTTTGTGTCACTTTAATGCAGTGGTTTTCAACCGGTGTATCGCGTAATCAAAATCACGGATGCATTTAATAATTACTTAAAATGTATTTTGAGACAGACTGTACCAGCCAATGCCTCCAGCGGCAGTAACAATGCTCAGTACTACATGAAAATCACTACTTTATGAAAACTTAGATTTTGAGGCTTATGTTATTATAATGTATATTATTGATGGAAAACGAAACAAGTGAGTCACAATGTCGTAAGCATTTAGTAAAGTGTGCCATCAGGCAAAAAACGTTGCTCTAATGTATGAAGAAGGATTTGATTTGCTGTTATACAGAGACACCATACTTATTTTCAGCGGCTCCGGTTTCCACTGGGGATAATCGTTCAGGTACCTGTATTTTGCTGTTAGACATGGGCGTCTCTGGCGGGGGGGACGCGTCCCCCCAATATTTTGAAGTAACATAATCTAACATTCCGCTAAGATACTAGCAGTTAGATCATTTCCTTTGATGTCCCCCCAAATTTTACATGCCAGAGACGCCAACGCTGTTAGATATCCAAATCCTAGTGGAGACCGAAGCAAACTTTGGGGAACACTTTTCCTTCTTCCCTAGGATTGACGCTCGTGCTAATTCTCAACTTTTCTGACTCTCGAATGCATAGTTGAGAACCAAAGGAGGGACGTGTTTCAAAAAATGCAGTCCTCTGTTGCTTGGATTCGCTATACTCAACTGCTTCCTTCAGTTACAAAGTAATATCTAACCTATACACCCTAATCTATCATTACGCATGACTTTGTGTGTGTTGTTTCATTTTTATAAAATGAAGTATTAATGTGAACTGATCACTAAACCTCTGCACGGTATAGAAAAGGAATTCTAGTGCGTCTTCGATTTTTTTTAACCCTTCACTCTTCTATATTTTCTGTTGAAAATTGTGGCACCAACGTCAGTCAAAAAGTCTGCCGCGGTTATTGTGTTCTCTTTTCATTGACCCAACCCAAATTCTGGAGTGCTGGGCGGATTCGTATTTGTGTGTGATGTGCTTGCTCTATGGAAGGAGCTTAAGTGAAATTGTGTGGAAAATGCCCTGACTTCTTCTTTCATTTATAATGCCTTCTTTCGTACCATTGCTCAGACTTACTGAAAGTAATAGACTGTTTTTCTACTGGCTTCCCACTCTTGATTTTTTTAAAACCCTTATCGACTTCTATGTATTTCCACGCCCTTTTTCTATTTTCTTCATATAAAAATGTCCCTTTGGTTTAAGTTGTTAGAAATTTGGAAACGGAAAGAAGGCGTGAACCGTGAACACAGTTTTAAATTGCAGCTGTGCTCAAATGAAGTTCCACTTCTTCTTCTCAGAGCGCGGGTCCCTGTTTCGCTTCCCTTCTTTTCGGAAAACGTTGAATACTTCTTTTTACAAAAAATTGAATGAAATGTGTCTCATGGGTCTTTCTGATTCTCTGAGAGGAAAGCTAGTGAAATGAACATTTAAAGATATCGCCGTTGTTAGTCTTTCGAAAGTTCTCTGATTACTTCGGGATAGTAGTTGAAATGCATGAAATAACACGCAAATGTAGTGTCGTCTGAGTAATGCAAATTGTAACGACCAAAGCTAATTATATGTATAGAAATTGAATTAGAACGGAATAATTAACAATAGAATATATTTAGAATTGACATTATTTATTTTTAAAAAATGAACCAATTTGGATTTATTGACAATTTTCAATGTCTTGAGCAATCTTTTCCTGAAGTAATTTAACAGTATTGAGCAATAGCGTACATAAGGGGGGTATCCGGGTTTAACACTCCCTTGGGCAATATATTATGGAAAAATAAAGATTTTTTATACTAAAATACGCTAAGCATACAAAAATCACGATTGTCCTAAAATGATAACTGAGATTGAATGCTTGAATCCCCTCTTGATGGAATTTGCGTACGCCACTGTTATTTTGAGTAGCTGCGATGTCTTTCTTTCTTAAGGCTGTAGACTACTAAATATTTTTGAAAAACTAATAATTTTTCTTTTGCCCGTTTCTCGTAAGTGGAAAGAGGTAATAAAATGTAACTTACCACAATAATAGATAATGTTATTCTACACCTGAAAATACAAATCGGAAGAATTTTCAGTGTTGCCATCCATAGAAATAACAGTGTGACCAGAATTTGAATTACTCAAAAATCTAGGTAAAGGCAGCGACTAGAAAAATGAATTCAACGGTAATTGATGACTTATCATGCTGTCTATGTTCCTTGTTTACTATTTTTTAAATAATGTTTCTATTTATTTTGTAATGACTTATTTATTTTGTAAGAATTTATGTAAGGTTTATAAAATAAATAGAAATATTATTTAAAAAGTAGTAAACAAGAAAGACAGACAGCATGATAAGTCATCAATTACCGTTGAGTTCATTTTTTCTAGTCGCTGCCTTTACCTAGATTTTTGAGTAATTCAAATTCTGGTCACACTATTATTTCTATGGATGGCAACACTGAAAATTCTTCCGACTCGTATTTTAGGGCGTAGAATAGCATTATCTATTATTGTGGCAAGATATATTTTATTACCTCTTTCCACTTACGAAAAACGGGCAAAAGAAAAATTATTAGTTTTTCAAAAATATTTAGTAGTCTGCCCCCTTAACTCAATGTTTTATACAGGGAAGTATTCCTTTTTGTTTTCATGGATTCTACTGACATCTTTTTAAGTCTAATCCCTTTCGCCATCCAAAGGCAAAAGACCATATCGACACTTTAACTAACTAACCGTATAACTAACAGAAACATATGTACTTTTCGAGACGATACGACACAGCGCCAAATCTCGTCTCCTGCACAGCGCTAGAAATCACACGTACTGAAAATGCAGACACTAGCCATTGGCCAGGAAGAGGCTTTTTTTTTTTTTTTTTCAAGTGACAGTAAACATATTAAATAGGTAGGTATAAACGGTAGATTTTTTATAAACGATATGGCTCACTACACAAATATTTAACTAAGTAGAATTCAATATATGAGTAAACTCCCACGATATGATGCATATTTATTCTTCAAATTCTAATTTGATGCATTTTACTTTAATGTGTATCCCCGACTATTGCTATCGAGTAGGCTACTGTATGCTTAAAAATTTATAAATTTCGGTAATGTATGTAGAGCTGTGCAGTTTACTGAATAATCTGTATTCTTCGGGCGTAGTTTGTAATTAGTGTGAATGGGAGAAGGGAAAGAGGGCTGGAGTGTGAAATATTTGGTCAAGCAGCTTGACGTTAATTGATGTTAAAGCGAAATTTAATAGATGAGATGAGGAAACGAAATGAGAAATTAATTATGAAGAAAGTTTCCTGCATAATTTTCCACAAGAGTGTCCCCTTTTTTTCACCCCTTTTCCTGAGCCTTGACAAAAACAAATGAGCTGAGAGTAGCGTATTAACACAATAACATTCTGGGTGGCCATCAGGAAATGTGATTACGCATTCTAAAATAGTTGATACCTTCATCAGCTTTAAAGATAGTTCTCCTCAAAGAAAATTAAATCGATTATTTAAAAGAAGAAAGGGTCTAGTGACTTAAGATACGGATAAATATCAAGATTCTGGAAGCATGGTCCCGTTAATTACTTTTAGATTGTATCTCATTAAAGGGTAAAATATGCAAAGAGTTTTTAAAGGAAGACAAAACTGTATTTAGTATTCTAAGCTATGCAACCAAGACTTGTACGTTACGTGACGAAGTGTGGTGCTTGTCAAGTTCTCTGCAGTGAATTAATAGCAGGGCTTTCCTTATATTATGTATAGAGCCCGGAACTTTGGCAAAATGCCTTTCTTTTAAAGATGCCTGTATCTGTATTTTTTAAAAGAAAAAAAATATTTTGTGTTGTTGTGAGCCTGTAGTGAAGTTTTTTTATTTTGCCTATTTTGTCTTTTAATAGCTTCAACAACTTTTGGATGTGTAAATGCCTTTTTTCTGCCTTTTTTGCAATTTTAGATACAAAAATTTCAAATTATAAATGCTCATTCTCGATTATGAGTGTCATTTTTTCATTGAAATGTCTGCGTAGTGTGATATCATGTTCAACAATAACATTGACTTCAGGTTCAGGTTGATTTAAAAACGCTAGCTTAGACGAAAAATTTCATGTTTCTAACCGTGGGATACCGAGATATTGTATCTTATTATAATAATTGTAATCCCTATTTCCCGTTCCACGTCGAATTTCCAAAAATCCTTTCGTAGTGGTACCTCACGTCAAAATATCTATCTATCTATCTATCTATCTATCTATCTATCTATCTATCTATCTATCTATCTATCTATCTATCTATCTATCTATATCTATATCTATCTATATATATATATACATATATATATATATATATATATATATATATATATATATATATATATATATATATATATATATATATATATATATATATATCCATTTTCAAGATTAATTCACTCTGTCTTCTTTTATACTCACTTGTCAGTTGTAAGCAGCAGATTGTATCTATCGTTGTTTGATTTCTACTAACAGTGACGCACATGCTCCTTACATTGGTGCACATAATCGTAAATGCTATTTGTAAATTAATAAAAAACGATTATAAAAATAATAAACTCTGCTGATGTCAGTAAATTTTGTTGTTTGTTGCTTTCCACTGTAGCATCCCTTTCAGCAGCGAGGCTATATAACACGTGGACCCCCCAGCTTAAAGTGGAATCCAAACAACATGAGCTGCCGCCGGGAATCGAACCCGGGTGTCTCACGCCAAAGGCGCGTACGCTAACCACTTAGCTACGAGGAAGTTCTTAACGACAGTAAAGAGGATCACGCGAAACTAAAAAGTAACTAACTTTTTGTAATAAGGAAAGTTACTTATCGTTTATCATAGGCAACCAACAATGCTTTGCTGCTGTACATGTTGCATAGAAGTTAGGGAATGCCATTGATTTTAAATGATGCAGTACGATAAAATCACCGTTATCCGTGAAGATGTTAACGGATTGACTTCATGAACGAAATCGACCGAGATAATCGCTCTAGCTATCTATCTAGTAAAAAAAAAAAAAAATCAAACATTTCCTTTCGTTCAAGAAGTATCGTGTTGAGTAACGGACGGACGTACTAACAGAGTACAATCTTATAAACCTGACTGCGTGATCCTAACAAAGCATAATGTGTGTTGCTGTAGTACAGAGTTTTTCAATCTGGGGGCGCTATAGGAATACATGGGGGTCGCAAAGGGAGATGATAAATGTAATTAGGATCTATTAATGGAAATATATACTTTGAAATCGTCGCATGAGAACCAGAGGAACTTAACTCCAAACATGCGGTTTTCGTTTTCTTCATGTTTGGACATAATTTTGAAAGTCCCACTTGGTGTAAATGAAACGGAACGCCATCTGTTCTCCTTGCTAATCATCTGTTGTAATGTATCTCAATTATCATCTAATTAAAAACACATATCTCTAGGAAAATAATATTTTTGTCCTCTTCCCTGTAAACATACGAAAATGGAGTTACGTTCCTCTGGTTCTCATGCGAAGAAGTGTCATTTGAATCTTTTATTTTGATAGGCATAGTTTTATTTGTATGCCAAATACAGCAAAGAATATGAAATAAATAATCGTCTAAAATAACAGTTGGAATGAGAGATGAAGGAAACTGGTGAAAATTGCATATTGAAATTAAAAAAAAAAATACAAATAGGTCTACAACAAAAGTGAATATTGGCATATTCAAAATGGAGATTAGTATGAAATCTGAGCCTGATCTCATTTCACTTGCCTTCACAAGCGTTAAGCAGCATTAATCATAAAACTTACTTGTGGGGGTTACTTGTAAAAGGATGGGGCAAAAGGAGATCGTGGTATGAAATAGCTTGAAAAAGCCTCTATTATTTATCATATCCAACGTGTTAAATAAGCAGTTATTTTTTACAGCAGTTATGATAGGGTGACCTCTATTTTGATTAATTTCACTTTTCATAGCTTTTAAAATAATTATATTTCTTTTCTGCAAGTAAATCTTTTCATCGCATTTCCTGGCCGCCTCACTTTCTTATGAAGATTCAAAGAACTTAGCGCATGATATCATATTTTAGGCTTTATTTTCCGTAGGTCGAAGCACCATCTATCCACCATAACCTTTTCCACATGTTTTCGATTTCAAGGAAAATGAAATGGTTTCATAGAAGAAAAACTAGAAGAAATCAAGGGAAAATTGTTTCCTTAAAACATACATATAAAAAAAATATTCATTCCTTTTTCTTAGAGCATTCGTTGCAGAAGGAGAAAGAGATGTTTGTCTTTCTGATTCCAGTTTTTCCTCTCAATATAGTTTATTTTCAATAAATTCTTTTTTACGATTGTTTTTTGTTTTCATTCGTTCACTTTACCCTGGGCTCCATTTTTGTATGTCTTTCCCCTGTTTTTGCCTTGCCGCCAATAGTTGAACCGTTTCGGCGCCCACAGCCACAGATAGCTGCTCTGTCGATTTTTCTTTCTTTTGGGAAGGAGGAAACACGAAGTACGAAAACTTTTTTTTTCTTTCGATTTCTCGTAACGAAAATAAAAGGCCAAGAGAAAGGAAATTTCACGTGATGAAATGTCGAAACCTATCTGATTCAGAAATCAATGGAATGTTTTCTTTTTCTTCAACTCTATAAAGGAAAATATAAAAGGCTCCTTTTATAGCCATGTCTGAACATACAAAGACGATCTCTATTCCCAAAATACGGAAAATAATTTTCTAACTTATTTCTCGTAGAAAGTAACCATATTTTCCTTGAGTGTTTTTGATATCTTTATGCTAAAAGAGAATCGGGTAAATGTGAGATACTTTTCTTCTGTGTGTGAGCATGTTGATGCTCACTTTTGGTATGTCTATTTGTAGCAACAATCAATTTTAAAGAAAGAAAAAAAATGTCTTTCCATAGACTCCTGCGTATTTCTCTCGAGTCAAGGTGAAGAGTCAAATTAATATACAGTAGTTATGTAGCGCTGAAAATATTTTTAAAATCTGTACTTGCTTGCATACAAAAAGTATGTTTCTCAAATTCCAATTACTAAATATAACATTTCTTCTTCTTCTTCGTATTATTATTATTGTTATTCTATTTATTGTTATTCTGTTTTAACCTACTAATGTATGAAATTTTGATACATTAGTATTGCTGGACATTAACTACTCACTAAGTAAATTGTATGCAATTGGAAGCTTAGTATAACATTGTTGGTTATTGAATATTCCTTCTTTAATATACAAATGGTTACTGTCAAAGGATGCTAATACTACTGTCAATCAGGTATCTCACTAGACGGAGCAGATATTTCTATTAATTATCGTATTTTCTGACTGGTCATCAGTCAGGAGGAGGGGGTAATTTACTTAAAGAGAGTTCTTATACATTGCTCTTATGGAAATATAATTCGGCTCTAGTAAAGTCAGTTGTGATGAGGGGTTTTTAGTGTAAAGAGATGATCGTTTACAGAGGTTTCACTGTAACAAATTCGTACTTTCTGAAATAAATTATGTGATTTTATGTCCAACTAAAATGCCCGTTCTTCGCACGACAAGAATTATGTTTATACAAAATATACTGTATTTGATATTATACTGGAACATACATGTATATTCTTTGTGCTCATAAAAAGGGTAGTTACAAAGAAACATGTAATAGCACTAAAATTTCCCCATTTCCCATTGAAATAACCAATCCCAATTTAAAAAAGAGTATTGTCATAGGAGTTATCTATAGGTCACCTGATAAAAATTATGAGGAATTCAAAAATTGTTTAAATTTAATACTAACTAAAATTAATAGCGAAAATAAATATTGCGTTTTTGCAGGGTACATTGCCATTCACTTGAATGATGAACACGAAAGCGCAGAATATATACCTATGCTAAATAGCAATAGTAACGGTTCCCACCCGTATTCAAGGAAATACATGTAGTATAATACATCACATTGGGAGAAATATAATAAATAATAAAATATTAAATAGTATCAGGGGCAATAACATCCCTTAGTGATTGATCACTTTCCTGTTTACATGTCAATGTCACTGATCACTAAGGAAATTTAAACAAAAGAGTACGGGAAGGTACTGCTTGGGATTACAAAAAATAAAGCAGAAGATAAAAGAAACAAAATGGTCCGAAACCGGAGTGTACACTACAGCATGCCCATCAAAAGCCTTACAAATTCTTCAAACAACAGTAGAGAAGTATATAGAAGAATGCACTGAAACGAAAAGGTGTACTAATAAATACAACAGAAAAATCCAACCGTGGATGACGATGGCTATACTTAACTCAATTAAAAGAAAGGATACTCTTTCGAAAAGAAGTACTCAAAATCCATTCAATTTATGGCTTCGCGAAAGATACAAGCAATATGGCAATACTTTAAAGAAAGTTATCGAGAATGCCAAAAACACCTATTATATGAATAATATGATAGAAGCAGGGAGTAATATTAAGAAAAAATGGGAGATCATCAAATCGTCAATAAATATTCCAACAAAAGGAAAACATGCGGAAATAAATATCATTAATAAACTTGGAACCCTTATTAATGACCCGATAAAAGTAGCAAATGAGATCAACAGTTTTTTCATAGGAGTTGGGACGGACTTGGCGGCCAGTATAAAATTATTACCAGGGGACTTTTCTCACCATATATCTCGATATATTGAGGCAAATCTATTTCTCAGGCCTGTTAGTGAAATTGAAATATGTAGCATAATTAGGGCCTTACGTAACAAATCAAGCACAGGACATGACAATATAAACACAAAAATTATCAAAGATTCTAGTAAGGAAATAGCACTCATTCTTGAACATACAATTAATAGAATTTTAGGAACAGGAATATTCCCTGATGGACTGAAAATCGTGAAAGTAATACCAGTGTACAAAGGCGGTAAGAAAACATGTAAAACTAATTACAGACCAATTTCGATACTCCCTATTTTGAGCAAGATATATGAAAAAGTAATCTACTCCAGATTAATAGAGTTCATAACAAAACATAAAATAATAAATGAAGAACAACATGGGTTTCAGAAAAATAAGTCTACACAACTTGCCATTAATAGTCTTTCAAACTACATCTCAGATGCTCTTGATGAGAGTAATTATGTGATAGGTGTGTTTATTGACCTTAAAAAAACGTTCGACACCGTAAATCACAAAGTATTACTGCAGAAACTACAATGTTATGGAATACGGGGAGTCGCCTTCAATCTTATGAAAAGCTATTTAAAGAATCGGTTGCAATACACTAGTGTGAATGGACACACATCAACCATAGCACATGTAAACTGTGGAATTCCTCAAGGTTCCATATTAGGGCCATTGCTGTTCTTTTTATATATTAACGACTTGTCATGTGTATTGAAAAATTCCCAGCGCTGTTTGTTTGCGGACGATACAGTTATATTCACGAAAGGACCAGAGCTTAAAACAATACATAATCGATTAATTTTGAGTTAAACAGATTATCACAGTGGTTTCGAATTAATAAATTAACTTTAAATGTTGACAAAACTAAGTGCGTATTTTTTAGAAACAGACATAAAATGCAAAACATAAATAACTATTCTATTACAAGCTCTCAAAAAGTAACAGTTGTTGAAAACATAAAATACCTAAGTGTTTGGTTTGGTGAGCACTTCACATCGGAGAAACATTGTTCTGAAATCAGGAAAAAAGTTTTGGTACACACTGGGTTATTGTTTAAAATATCAAAAATGTTTTCGAAATCTATCGCAAGAATATATTATTGTGCATTCATCCACCCATACCTTTCATACGGAATCGAAGCCTGGTATGGAAACTTAAGTGCTGAGCTTAAATACAAGCTCCTTGTTCTTCAGAAGATTGTAATAAGAATAATGAAAAATGAACATTTTCTTGCACATACAGAACCGCTATTCCATGAACTGAACATATTAAAATTAGATAAACTTTTTCTTTACAGGATAAATTTTCTAATGTACAGAATCCTCAAGAAAGATGCAATTATATTTTCAACACAATTTGTTGAAATAAAACACTCAGTTAGTACACGTGCAAAGACAAGCGAAGAACTTTAAAAACCAAAACCAGGATTAAATTATGGCATCAAAAGCATCAGGTACCAATGTATTAAGGCCTGGAATGTCCTTCCCCTAGGTATCAGAGAACTACAAACTTTTAGAAAATTAAAAAAAAAAAAAAAACAATAGCTGAACGAGTATTTAAAAAATTGAGACAATACCATGTTAATGTGTCATTATTATTGTTATTATTGTCATTATTTTTATTATGAACTAATTAAGTATTTATAACCTCACGTAACTTTGTGTTATCTACATAGCCTATGTTAAGTATATACCCGCCATCCTATAATATGTAAATAATTTCTGAAAGAGAGAACCACAAACTGCAGAAGCTCGGCCTCTCCCTAAATCGCTATAAAGATTGTTAAGTAACTGTTTTGTACTTATATACATATTAAATTCTATTCTAAAAATACCTTTGGATTAGAATTTAAAAAATGGAGTGAGTGTAGTACTTGTTTGTCTTCTCTGTATCAAAACGTCCGTATACACGAAATATCGTGCTTTTATAGCAAACGGTTCAAAAGAAATATGTAATGATATTATAGGATCTTTATATTTTGTCAATGAGAACTTGAATAATACGCGAAAGTGAATGAGTTGTGTATATTGTATGCACCACAAACTCATATACCAAGTTTCGCACCCATACATTCAATGGCTCTCTGCGCTCACTAAAAGCTACCTTCTTTTCTCCTCCAGCACCCGTGTATTGATTTCATGTAAGTGAATGATATATTTATATTAGTGATAAAGAATTTTGTATTACATTTCTTGTGTTCATATTAACCGGTTGAAAAGAAAGTCTCTTATTCCAAGTAGTATCTGTGTCACTGTTATAGAAGTATGTATTCACTGTTACGAGTGTGTGTGTCAGCGTTAGAAGATGACTAACAAGAATTAATAGAATCACTTACTTAGCAGTGTATTTTTTCATATACGGTACATAAATAAATAAACAACCTGTCTCGGCAGAATAAAAACTATCAGTATTATGGTAGTCCTACTCTTACAAGGAAAGGACATGAACCTGTGAACGGGACTTCCTAATCAAACCTAGTCCATTCGATGAACATAACAAAGATACAGTATGTTCATGCATAAAAAATTAGGTGACATGGACAACGGAGTAAGTTCTTGGGGCCCATTGACCCTGTTAGTATAAAGAAAATCCTAGACTTGCAGTGAAATAGCTATTGCATCAACACTGTTCATTAGAAAGTCATGTTTTATAGTTCATTAGGTGTATTGCCAGTATTGGTATACAAGCTTTTCCCTCATATCTATTCCGTCTATAAATACAAAACTTGGTATACACATTTCTTATTCCCTGTACTATTTTTGAGATACATTTAGATTGTGTGCATTTACCCGGGGCCACTCCAGAGGAGTCCAAAGTTGATAGGAGGGATTTCTGGAGGGAATTTTTCCGACATTCTCCCAATTTTCCCTGTTCAGGTACGTTATGGTCCTCAATATATAGCACCTCTGGAAAGCTTGTTTCATGCTGAAGAGAATGAACTATAAAACATGATTTTCCAATGAACAGTGTTGATGCAATAGCTATTTCACTGCAAGTCTAGGATTTTCTTTATACTAACAGGGTCAATGGGCCCCAAGAACTTACTCCGTTGTCCATGGCACCTAATTTTTTATGCATGAACATACTGTATCTTTGTTATGTTTATCAAATGGACTAAGTTTGATTAGTAAGTCCCGTTGACAGTTTCATGTCCTTTCCTTGTTAGATTTTATTTCAAGTTAAATATAATTTTTATTTTTGTAGTATAAGTTTACGAAACCATCAAAAAATACGGAACTAAATTTACTTGCAAATAATTGTATGTGAAGAATTGAATCATAATGTAAACTCTGTTATACAATCATGTCTATGAATTTGTCTTATGCACTGATGGCACTTTCTCTTACATAATTAGAACTCACTACGAAAAGCTGACACAGGCATAGATCCTTCCTTCCTAAATTCCGAACTTTGTTCTGGTACTTCTGGAACCCGGAGTCGAATAGTTTTATTACTGCACGTGGCTTTATTGCAGTTCAGTGAAATTTAGTCCAGTTTTATTTAGAAGATAAGATACATAAGATCTATTTCCATTGTTATCATGGACATAACTCAAGTTCTGTACTCTTCGTTTATCTGACTTCAATTTAAACAGTGTTCACTTAAAGTTTAACATGACCGAAATGGAGGGTATTCGGCATAATCGTTACAGGACTAGTAAAGGATTACTAGTCATCAGTACTTTGCCTCTGAGATAAGAATCAATCAAAACTATATCAGGATTGGAGCTGAAGTGACAATAAAAAGCAGGGAACTGAATATTCATCATCGTCAGGATCTACCAGGTGTGTGTCAAAGAAATATGTTTGTATTGACTCTCCAGTGTATAAGACGATTCACTTACAGACACATAAATTCACATTCAAAATTAAACCCGTATGAAAACTCTTTTAAGATTGAAGTATGAGATTTCATTATTGTACGTTTCGCAAAATACCCCAAAACTAGAACTTAGAAATGATATAAATCTTCTATGTAAACATTATTGAGAATCTTGAGAGAAAAGACGATTTCTTTTCTGTACCATAAAAAAAAAAAAAAAAAGAAGTTCTCGCTATTCTGGAAAACAACTCGTGGGAATTCATCTCTATTTCATGTACACTCATGTCCAAAATTATTGTCGCATGACTATAAATATGTTGTTCTAGGAATATAATTTGATAACGAATTCGTCCGGTATTTCTTATAATGTTAGTATGTGTATAATGAGCGAAGACATGTATGTGGCAAATTTTATGTCAAAAGAGCAGTAAATAAGAACAATATAACGAAAATAAAATTTTCTTGTCCATTTAATAACAATTTATTTTACTCATTATAATTTTCGTATTTATAATTCTTTTCCAACGATATTTACCAGAAATATACACTTACCAATTATACACGTAGTATCAGTATTAAAAGTACCCTGCAGAATCATTATGAAATTATATTCTTACAAGAAGACAGTTATAGATATGTGACAATAATTTTGGACATGAGTGTACAATCGATTTATGTCTCGTCTTCACACAACATCGTAGTTCAATACAAATTAATATATAAGAGTTAATCGTAATTTTGGAGTGTATCTATTTAATCACAGTGTGTGCTGTTGTCTAGTTAGTGTCACAATGGAAACTTTGATTTATTTATATACTTCCATTTTATCTTAATTGTGGTATAGCTATCGTATAGCATCAATTTTAAGGAAAAAATCGATTTGTAAAGTTTCTCGAAAACTACACGTCAGCAACAGTACCGTCATTTGAGATTCTGTCAGGGACCGGGGAGAGGGAGAGCAAGATTGTCCACCAACGCAAGAATTTCGCTTTCTTTTTTTTTGGGGGGGGGGTCATTTTGTTAATATACAATTTATTAAAATGCCTGTGTTTCTCAAAGTCTTGGAGAAGGAATTATCCCCTCTGCCCTTCCTAAAATGATGCTCCTGGTGAGTCATTACTAGAGCCCTGATTTCCATGCACAAACTCCAAAATATGCGTGCAAATATGCACGAAATATATATATATATATATATATATATATATATATATATATATATATATATATATATATATATATATATATATATATATATATATATATATATATATAATTTAACATATGCGCTGAAACATACACTAAAAAAATAAAATGTCAGTTTCTTACAAAAATATCTTATCTTAAAGATCTCTGTTGCAATGAACTATTAACATCTTCCCTAGGTTTTTTTCTTCTATAAACCCTCTGCGTTTATTAGTAAGAAATGTTTTGTAGTTCGAAAAGTTTCTTTCGACATCAGCAGAAGTCAATATTGCATGTGAAAAACATCAAATGTCTTACATTCACTTCCATTTTTTCACCATAAAGTACGATACATTTGCAATGGCACAGATTGTTTTGTACCCGGGATTTTTGCCTAATACTTTGCAAAGTTCATCTGACGCTATTTTCGCAAGACCGTGAATTGTTTCACTGGGCCAAGTCTGTGATAATTCGCCCAAGGAGATTGAATGCTGCTAAGCATTCTTACGGAATTCCAACTGTCTGATAATTTCAGGTATTCTCGAGAAGTGTTTGTGTATGTACTTAATTTTGTTCTCAATGTCACTTGTAGAGAAACATTTTTGAGACACATAAATAGCGGAAGCATCATCGGGACTTGGTGAGTCTACATCTGTCTTCACTTGATTTAAGTTATTTGCATAATACAGCACAGCTTCTAGCCACGAGCTCCACTGATTGAGAAGGCACTGAAAAATTTTCCGCAACTTCGCGAAAGATACGTACGCGCGATAGATCTTTGACAAATACTTTCTTTACATTTGATACAAGCGCGTCTACTGTTAGATATTAGCATCTGATTGTTTCTGCTACGCAGTGAAGACCGTGTGCAAGACAAGTCAGGTGGACTAATTTAGGATAGGATACAACAATGTCTTCTATTATTCTATACAACATTTTATTCTACATTTGCGTTTTCAAAGTGAATCAGTTCACTTTAAACATAACCTACTTTCTTGTGATATACTCTCAAATATGCTAGTATGCAGCAATAAAATCCGGAAATATGCAGTTTCCTGCAAAGTTTACGAAGTATGCATGCACATCCAAATTCACTCAAAATATGCACTTATATGCACCAACATATGCGACTCAAATGGATCCTTGCAAGACCGTCGGAAAAAGAAAACATTTTCCATACTTTTCTGCATGCTACTATAAACATGCATTTTGCATATAAATCCGGGCTGTAGTAATTACGGCCGTCCTATCGATTGGTATAATCTTTGGACGTTTTTTTTTCGTTAAACCTTAATAATATAGTGGAATTAAATATATATAGTGATCGGGGTGATCTAGTGTTGCACACGTGACTCGTCTCGTCTTACGGGAAACACACACACACACACACACACACACATATATATATGTTCCTCATGAAACGAGTCACGTGCGCAACACTAGATCAGCCCGTTCTTAGATATATTTTAAACATTGTTTAAACGTGGAAGCATTAAGAAAAAAAAATGAGGCCATATAAATTTTGTACATAAGTGTATAAAACGATCAAGACGAAACTAGAAAGAATTTTTCGGGAATCGAGACGAGACAGGAGATCTAAAAAAAAATCGAGATGAGATGAGAAAGCCTTATTTCTCGTCTCGTGGACAACACTACTATGTAATAAACAACTTCTGCACCTTTTACAGTTTTGGCCAATTCCAAGATCAAGACGTAACTCTAAGTAGCCTGTAAGCATGAAGAAATGAACATTCAAATGATGAAAGAATTATTGAACTGGTTGAGTTATTTCGGAGATGACCTCGAGCAAACGAACATTTTTTTTGTTGTTGTTGTTTATAATAGTTAGAGATAATTTTGTATTCATTGCCACAAGTGGGTACAAGTATTCCTATCGAAATGTGTAATCAAGTATTTATTACAGACCAAAACACAATAATTTCTGGCAATACGAGACGGCGAATAAACAAATTACAAAATTCATTTAAATATGATTTGAATTACCACACTGAAGATAAAAGTTTTAAAAAGAAGGAAAAAAAAACTCAAGAAAATTTTGTTTAAACTTGTTTCTTCAGTGTTATCTTCAGATAAAACAAGCAAAAAGAATGTCGGCGGTGATACATTATATATATCCTACTTCTTGCCTCTTCATCTTATCAAAGCAACCCTCTCCTCCTCTTTAACTCGGTCTGACATATCCTGTTTCTTGACTGTAAGAATCTCTGATAATAAATTCACCCCGTCTCGGGCGGCAAAGAATAGTGTATTAAGGGAGCATCCATACATCTTAGAACCATCTGGAGATTTGTGGGAATATATTCTCCCTTTGATATATGGAGAGGGTTGTCCTTTTTTCAAGATAAAAAAGGGAATATAAGATATTTTATGTTTTCTAATGTTTTTTTTCTTATTTCGTTTTGTTTCTTTCTGTTGGAAAGGGTTCGTGTCTTATATACATGAGAGTACACTTGAAATATTAGAAAGTTATTCCATTACAGAAAATAAAATAAACAGATATGCAGACATAGTGCAGGAGGGATGTCATCATAATTCGTACGTATAGAATGTTTCTGAAATACGGTTGGTACGAGTATACTAAGGTCATATTGAATTCTTTCTGTATCTCCGCCCGCCCTTACATACATGCGACACATTTTTTGAGTATTGTAGCAGTAAATCCGCTTAAGGGAATTGTATATGAAAGGTATTAACACACTAGCCACACAATCTAGAGATTTGGAACTTTAGGAAGAAATTTTCATATACTGTATATATAATGCCATACTAACCTTCGCTTTGGGATGTTCTTTTCTTAAAATTCTTGTATTTAAACAATAAATACTCTCAGAGTTTCACTGACGCTATGGCATGACTAATACAAATTAGAAACAAAAGATTGCCATCCTTTTTTCAAGCAAATACAGTCAGAATTATTGTTATCTTGTTCCGAAGATACTACTCTATATATTATTCTGCCACTTTTTTCTTGGGTTTCGCAAAGAGCTTTTATCCAAAGTGCTTCTCTGTTAGAAATGAAAATGAAGTGAAATTTTTGAGTCCCACGGCTATACCGGCTAGGCTAAAGGAGACTGTGATTACGAGAAATGAATGAGTTGAGTTGAATTTCAGTTTAGCGTCCCTTTCAGCAGCGAGGCTATATGAGACGTGGACCTACTGATTAACGTGGAATCCGAACATGAGCTCCCGCCGGGAATCGAACCCGGTACGCTAACCGCTTAGCCACGGAGGAGCTCGTGAGAAATGAATGAAATGGTGGAATGAAGAAAGTGGGAGGGACGGGAGAACCCTGAGGAAACCCACGCACACGGTGTTTGTTCACCACAAAGTTCACTTGGCGGGAGCAGGGCTTGAACCCGGGAACCCATACACCAGAGGTGAACGCTCTACCACTGAGCCACCGCGGCCCCAATTCGCTAGAACTGTATACATACAGACTGTGTTCTGTCCGTCTTGTACGCATGACATTCGATGACGCTTGTGAAGCTGTTTCATATTGAGTAATTTGCTACATTAACCGTTTGTTTGGCTATACAATACGTGCACCAAATATTTTCCACAAAGCTTAATTATTTCGATATTACTCAGGAAGATAAAACGTTTTAAACGAATTAGGACATGGATTTCTCGCCAGTAGTATACTTGTATTACCACATAAATAAATAAATAAATAAATGGAATTCGATTCGAATATCCTTCCACAACCATCTTGATTCTTCAGAACCAATATCCAGAATATGTTTTACCTCTTTCCATCTGTACTTTTTTTTTTTTTTTTTTTTAAGTTTAGTTTAACGTTCTACGTTATGTGCCGAGACTAAGGGAGACACTGATGATGGTAATGAATGAAATGGTGGAATGAAGAAACTCGGAGAGATAAGAAGAAAAAAACGAGAAAACCCACGTACATGGTGTTGGTTCACCACAAAGCCCATAATAGGCAAGAACTGAAATCAAATCAGTCACCACGTCTACCCCTACATTCGTATTGTACTGTTTTGCCGAAAATAGTCAAAAATAAAACTAGTAATTAGTATTTTAAAGTAATATTTAATTTAGCCAGAGTATTGTGACTGCGTTATGTCTATTTTTATCCTGTTTACTAGAACGGAGTTCATCGGTTGTAGGAATTACTTGTAGTCTCAAAATAGTTTCTTAGTTCTCAAATCAAAACAAGGATTTTTTTCAACAAAAATTTCAAAAATATAGCTTTAATTTCGGGATAAGTTATGGAAAGTAATAACAGAACACAGAACGTTTTGTCGTTAGTTTCTTATAGATAGATACTTCTTATCATTTTACAGAAAATAGATTTATTATTGTTTTGTCTAAAAGAAAGTGAACGCAAGGAACACAAAGTTGCTAAAAGTGAACGTACGACAGCAAGCAGTAACGAACATCTTCACTAGATGGTAGCAGCGCACGGATGATGGTTTCTCTGCAGCTGTTAATCAGCGTTGCCAATGCCTCGCAAAATAACAGTGACTTCTTCACTCCTTGTAATAAAAGTTGTCTAAAGTTATTTTGTTTGTTGAAATATAGGATCTCTTTTCAGTACCGAGACCGTTTGAGACGTGGATCTATAATGTAAGATAGATTCCGGACCACTGTAATGCGTTAAAATTTCCGTTCTCCCCTACCGCGAACCAAGCTCTGGACGCGCATCAAAGGCGTGCGCGGCACCCACTAGGTCAACATGATTTTTTTAAATGTCAAAACTTTGTTTCTACACTTACTAAACGTACCTCAATGAAACTTTAAAAAATTCCTTTTTGGGGTACAGTTCGTGCAGGTACCTAGGAACGAACAAACCAATACTTTCTTAAAGCAAATTTCCCAAATTTTGCATCCACGAGGAACTAATATAGCATAACTCGAAAACCTGCTTCATTTTGAAGGTGTTGGTGTACAGATCATGAACCTTAAGGTACGAGTGTATACGGCGCAAGCAGAGCGCATTTATTATTATTAATTTACCACTTTCCACTACACGTATGATTGGAAAATATATTTTATTTTCGTGCCTATTATCCCTGTATCAATAATTCGAATAACATCTTGAGGGAAGAGATATGCTATTTTTTTTTTTTTTAAAGTAGCTGCAGCCAGGACCCCGCTAGGGATGCCCAAATAGGTTGCCGGAAAACCAGGTTCAAATTCTTAAAAACAAAATCTCCCAAATTTTGCACCCGGGAGAGAGGATTAGAAAGTCAGACTTATTCCAAGAACAAAAATGGAAAGAAAGAAAATTTGTTGAAAATTGGCGGTTTTCAATCTAAAACGATGGGATTGTTCCAATTGTGCCAGCCGTTTAGGCTCCACACTCAATGGCGGATCTACGCCGGGGCTGGGGGACTATACTCCCAGTTTTTTAAGCGACAAAAATAAATGAAGCTATTATTTATATATTTTTGAAAGCTTATAATAAACTCATAATATACCTATCATAGTCTGGGTTCTCACTTACACACCGAATTAAATGAAAATGTAACATTTCCAGTTCAGCAGGCTATTCGAACGGAACGTGAAGGCACGCAAAAATGACACGGGGAATGTGAACATTGTTGTGTGAGGGAACTTAGAACACCTTAAATCTTTTCCCCAACAATTCTGTAGTATTGGGATGATGAGGGCCCAAGGGAAAACCCTGCTGAGCTGGCAACGTTGCTTTTGTATTTAACATAGGGCACCTTACCAGTGTGGAGCCCAAACAACTAGTGCGATTGAAAAGATTCCATAATTTGAGATAGAAAACCGCCTTACAAAAAGTTCTTGAACTATATGTGATTGTATGTGAGAAACTGTATTTTAAGGTCAATAATAATAATAATAATAATAATAATAATAATAATAATAATAATAATAATAATAATAATAATAATAATAATAATATGAAAGTAACATGTTCTTGACCTTGAGTAAGATACAAAGAATGATAGTAATGAGTCAAACTTAGGCAAAGAACTCACAAAGAAGTCGTCGAAAACGGTAAAAAAATTTAAAAGAACTTAAAATCGGGTGAAGCATTGTGCAATATCGATAAATGTAAGTAACGTCAAAAAGTTGAAAATGCAGCTTGACGGGTAAAAAGAGAGAGAAGAGTCAAATTACATGCCTTCGGTGCGGGAGATCCAGGTTTTATCCAGAGGAAAGCGGTTTCAATACAGATTTACGTAGAGAATAAAACGGTAAGAGATTTGAGATGCAGTTTTTTTTTCAGTCGACTCAGCTTTACCCTCTATTAAACCCTAAGTGCTTAAAATTAATAGTTTGAACATTTATCTCCATAGAACATAAATGGTAATAGATAGAGACAAGTGGTTTCCTACAATCGATTCTCGGTGTCAAGAGTACTTATTATTACATTCAATAAAACTCTACCGAAGCAGGAACTGGTTGAAATTTACTACTACTTCCGGTTTCAGTACTGATTTCCCTAGAGTGAAAACGGTAAGAGGTATCGACATCTATTCAGCTTCCCAACAGTAGGTTCTATGTCCTCCATTAAGCATCTATTCAATCCGGAAGTGATTCAAATTAGCTATTTCCGGTTTCAACCTTTATCCCCATAGAACAAAAATAGTAAGGCATAGGCAAGCGAGTATTAGCTTTTCGATATAGATTGAGCGTCTGACGAACAGGTTCTATCTTTGATCTTAGTAATCTGCTAAATAAATAAATAACTTCCAAAAATTTTATTAAACATTTAATAAATGCCGTTAATGGGGCTACTTGGACAACTTTAAAACACATAAATTGGAATAACTGGGTGCGATATTGTGTTATGGCAAACGAGAAAAATGTTTAGTACCGACTGGAAAGTAAGTTCACAGGGACGGTAAGAGAAGTACTTAAATTTAATTCAGCCAAAAAGGTACCGAAAATATATGTCGACGTGTCGAAGTAACCGCGGTGATGGGGCTACTAGGACACTCACATTTATGTCTAGATTGTGTAGATAGTGACACAAGTGTGTAAGTAATTGAGACAAAAAAAAAAAAAAAGAGTTGCATGCAGAAAGGTTACACTATGTTTATTATTGTTACAATTAGTATGCATACCAGAGAACTAAGCTGGAAGTTCAAAACCAGAAAGAACACAAGAGGAAGTAATGGGCACAAATGTACAGACAAAGAACAGAAACGAATGCCCCATGTAATTACTGGGGTACAAAATCTTTGTCCTTTGTACAGTTATCACACTGTAACTTTTTCCTCCTATGAATCGTCGCAGTGGGGGTAAATGTGAAATGAATTTGTACTGCCACCATTACAAGGATCGCAAATACAGGAGCTGCACCCCCAATTCACATTGCAAATGCTACAAATTCATTTTGCCTTGGTCATTCTAATTTTGCACACTGGTCTTGACCGCTGCAGTTGAGTACGTCAGTAGTGTCTAGCAAACTACGTTGACTTTGACTTGAGCATGCAGTACCGCACTGGTTTGGAGAATCCTCTGACGTGTCCAAGTAACACCTGTACGGTGAGAAATTGTAAATATGCCTTTATAATATTTTGACAAATATTTTTTTAAAAAGTGAGGACAGCAGGCAAAAATTTGAGGCTCCCTTCCCTTGCACAAGTGATACTGTGGGGGATCTACCGAGGAAACATACAGATCAGTGAAATCGTGTGTCATAATTATGTGAAACTAGGGGTACCCACAGGCAGGTTTTGCAACACAAGTTGGCGCCCAAGATTTTTTTTTTTTTTGGAAGATATAATTTTTAATTAAAAATGGCCCAGTCGAACTTTAATTACATAATAACGATGCTTTTGAGAATATTACATTGGATAACTTTTAATCTACCATGCAAGCTATTTTGTTTTCGTTACAACCAACTCTAGTCTCTTCTATATACTACTTTTCTGCGGGGAAATGAGCACCTCTGATTTATATGTTTCGCCTTTCTGACATAGTAAAGACAATACCAGCATATTAGATCATCCTTCATTCCTTAATCAAGAAGTTGATATTTTTGCCCTCTAGGTTAAAGGAGACTGACAATGAAAGTGAATGATTGTGAAATTAAATTCTTGAGCTCTCACGCCAGGAATTGAATTCAGGACCACGTGCACCAAAGACACACGCGTTAGCAATTAGACCAGCAGGAGAGAGCTCCCTCCTTGGTCGAAAGTTTGATTAAGAAACTGACTGATTTGAGTTGATTTTGAGTTTAACGTCCCTCGCTGTTGAAAGGGACGTTAAACTCAAAATCAACTCAAATCAGTCAGTTTTATGATGCTTATTCAAACTTTACGAAATACTAAATACTCGTTAAGTATTTTAAGGTGGCTTCTTCACGTAGTGTGGCACGCTGGCTCAGTGGTAGAGCGCTCACTTCTGGTGCATGGGGCCCGTGGTTCGATCTCCGGCCAAGTAAGTTCGTAGTGGACAACATCGTGCTCGTGTGTTTTCTTGTGGTACTCCCGTTTCTTCCCACTTTCTTATACCACCAATTCTTCCATAATTATTCACTCTCGTTGCTTATTCGTCTCTGTTGGTTTACATGGGATGATCATGAGACGTAAAACTGGAAACTTCATTTCATGTTGATAATCATGTTAAAACCAGGATTTTGGCTTTCAGGGTTTTTTTACTTTCTGAGTCATGAGGCCATCAACCGATATACTGTTGGTGAGTATTTATAGTGGTCTGCTATATCTGTGAGCTAGCTAAACATGATCTTTGGAAGCCAAGGTCAATAGGACTCTCCTTGATAACATACGTCAACTTTATAATCGATGAGAAAGTTTGAATTCCTACATAGGTCCCCGGTATACAAATACTGTAGTTGAAAACTGATTTTGTACAACGAGATACTGCCAACACTTCCATGCCTGTAAAAAAAACAATTTATGGTTCTGTAGGGGAAGTAAAGGGACGCTAACCGTATAGTATACCTGCCGAAGTGTGTGGGTGTGGTGAGAAAGATTGTTGTAATTTATAATGCGGCAATAATTATATTATGATTCAAAACCAGCTATTACGTATAAACATTTATTTTGTGGCAGTGTTATACGTGGTATTTGCCACTGATGTATCAACCGAATCAGGGAGATCAGACGAGGAACTGTAAGTGTGCTATGAACATGCCTGTTGAATGTCTACTGATAAATTCATTAACATTTCGCATGAAAATAGGATAGAAAACCAATCAAAATACTATATATTCAATCAATACTAGAGTAATCAGAAATTGACTTAAATGATATTTATAAATACTGTTTTGAAATGCCCTCGATTCACGATTTTATTTTTAATGATTATTTTATACAGGAATAAAAGACTTCGTTGTTGTTCTTCTCCATATAGTGTTACGATGGATGATACGTACACAATTGCAATTTGTCTTGTACTCCTCTGTAAATTGAGGTAAACATAGTAGTGCAAATATCATAATAATTATGTTACATATAAATTAAATTTGTGTATAGAGTAGGTTCATATATTACGGTATTTTAGAATATATGTCAACAAATAATAATAATAAAAAAGGATACTACAAAAATATCATCCCGAATATAGACTCATTTTTAAAACATTTGGGTATACTTCCGTACATGGTATCACAGTCACGGGAACCTACTAAAGTACTACCTAAATTAAGGAAGAAATAAGGTTAGTTCCTTAATCTATGGTATTATCATAATTTTGGTGGTGATGCTAACGATTACAGATAGTATATGTTTGAGTTTATATATATTTTGTTAGTAGCTGATCTCAGCTCTGGTCGATCAGTCCCTGGTTTGAACTCAGACCACGTAACTTTTAGCAATCGCATCCCTGGATTTTTGTTTTAGCCATATTCGTACTAACTTCATTTTACCTATTCGTGCATCACCATTCACTTGCATTTACTATCTACTCACTTTACTCAGAACTGCTCGTGGCTATGTGGTTAGCGTACGTGCCTTTGGTGCTGGAGACTCGGGTCCAATTTCTGAAAGGACACTATTGTTTGGATCCCATGGTAAGCTGCAAGCCTACGTCTGAGCCTCGCCGCATAAGCACCAACAGTCCACATAGCCGCATAAGCATGGAACACTGATCTTCCAATATCATTTCGCATGCAATTTTTTTATACAGATCCATAGTATAAGTAGTAGTAGTAGGAGGAGGAGGAGAAGTAGAGTAGGAGTAGTAGGAACGGGTTAGAAGCACCGCAGGGTTTTGTTGGTTCTGTTTTCGACATAAAATGAGCAAATTACAGACTACCCGAATTTTTTCCATACATTTTACAATCTGCGGATCCGCATAGTAAAACTACATTTCATTTCGTTTCATATACTACGGATTTTTTAAATACCTCTTTTCAGTACCTATGCTGTGTAAGATGGGTCCACTTAAAATTTATTTTAAAGTCTGATCTCAACCAGTATCTGACTCGAGTTTATGGCCGAGGCAAGTGCGTTCACCGAGGCTCAAATCCGGGTTAACCCTCACAGCCTCTTCATAAAAGTGGTACTTTTTGTATAATATTGTATGATGTGAACATACTGTGGATCTGGGGAATATAAAAGATTCTGTAATATTATAAAGGATGTCATTTCATATCTCCCCCAAATCCATCGACGGCGCTGGGGCCGGTACTATGACTTACAGTTAGCCGTTGCAAATGACGTAGTTTACTCGTATACCCACCATCGCTGACGCCCTTCCCCCTACGGACGCACCCTCTTGCTACTGCTCGGCCTCCCTGCTGTGCTCCTGCCCTGACTCAGTCAGATGACATTCGTGTTTTTGAGTGACCACCAAGCACAAGTTGGTTAATGATTTATGCACTAGTTTTATGCCATGAGTCCACACTGTATTTATACTCATCACATTTACAAATAACGAACCGTAATCAGTACGAAGCCAGTCACTAACAAGTGATTTGGGGGAGGTTGTAAATACAATTATACAGAATGTGTATGTGTAAAATCGTAAGTAATCCAGTTATAAATGGGTTGGACTTGAAACATTTGACAAGTCCCCTTCGTCTATAATCTAATGGGGTTAGACGATATAGAGTTAATGTTGAAGGTGTAGTCTCGTAAAATTTTCCTGCCCCTGTAAATTAGCAGAACATTATTGGTGCCAATTCAAAACGCATATAATACATGAAATTTTGGACTAACAGGCCTCATTTTCTAAGCTCTTCATCTATCTATATCTATATCAATCTATCGATATAATGGGTTTACAGTATGAGAGTCCTCATGTATAAAGTTAGAGAAAACAGAATGCTTCTTATTTGCTGTTCACTGTTTAATGTGTTGACGTGTCACATTGAACTTTCAGAAATAAACGATAGACTTATTGTTGATTTCTAATATTGGAACTTTACGTAATAAACATCTTAATCTGAGTGTTAATGAACTGTCCTCTTCCTTTTTCATCTACTCCACTTGAACCATTGTGCAACGAATTTTAAACGAGAAATCGTTGACTAAATACATAAAGGTTTGTTTCACTGTTTCAAGGCATAAGTGCTTCTTCCTCAGTGCTCCTGATAGAATTTCGCTGCTAAACTGATTTTATATGATAGAGATAGATCACTGGGATAAATTCTGAAAAATAAAAGTAGAACCTTCACCCAGTATTAGTAAGGTTTCCTGATGATCTATTGTGTACTATATACTACAGTAGAACCCTGCTAATCCAAAATTTCTAGTAATCCGAACCGAAGCTTGGCAAACGAACGTAGAACCGTGTCTTTGTGGAGCATATAAATCAACCAGATGAACTGAGTTCTATTCAAAAGATAAATCCAATGTATGTTCCACATTTTCATACGTATTATTGAAAGTACTAAAAGCAAGTTCAGTACATGTACAATATCAGTAACATTATTGTGTGCAACTGATGATAAAATCTGCTCGCGCCAAGTAAGCTTTGTGATGGACAAACGGCGTGTGCGTGAGTTTTCTCGGTGTTCTCCTGTTTCCTCTCATTTTCTTGATTCACCATTTCATATATTTCTCATCATCGCTGTCTCACTTAGTCTCGGTGCATAATCATGGGACGTTAAACTTAATATTTCATTTTTTAAATAATAAAATCTGACTAATGCACAATACGCAACCTTATTATTCAGGGTGTCTTTCGGTCACGAATGTAACGAAAGATCACGAAATCAGTAAACGGCCATGAAAGTCAAGAAAGTTGGCTTTTTTTTTTTTTTTTTTTTTTTTTTTTTTTTTTTTTTTTAATCTGTACTAATATAAGAACAGACTGGAAAATTTTGTTCTATAAAACGTCAAAATTCACCAACAAAAATGTCTATGATCGGCTTTAGACGCTACCAAATCGTAAGCAAAGCATGCTTCTATCGCATGCATGAAAATTCAGCCTAATTCGCACCCAAATTTGCTCTTGGGAATGTTAAAACATTTTATAGTTTGATCACGAAAAAGTCACGAAATTTCATTTTGGAATTTTAGTGGAGACCCTTTTCTGTACTGAAAAAAAGTATTATGGGCGGGGAAAAGAATTAAAGTTCAGATTGCAACTGTTCTGTATGATGGTTCACCATGTCATTGATTTTATGACAAAGATACTTTGTGGGAAAGAGATTTTCTGTCTGCTGTATTGCATCACAGGCAGGATTAGCAAAAACATGGTTTTTGTTGAAAAAACCAAAAAGCAGTTTTTTTTTTTTTTTTTTGGTTTAAACCAGGTTTTTTTGGTTTAAATAATTTACTCTATGTATTTATATTAGATATGGACAGAAATTAGTTTGTTTCGCCTTGGTGTTATTATGCAACGACAAAGTTATGCTGGAAGGGGTCACATAAGCTTAAAGCGGAATCCAAACCGCTTCTCAACTTACATCCAAGAGAAATTATCCATTTGGACACGAAACCGGGACTAATTAGTCACAAATGCGACTGCCGACTCACTCACGAAGGACTCCTGATAAAAATACGTTGTACTGATCTTTACATAGGCGTACTTGTTAATATAATTGTCAAGAGTCATTTCAAAAGGACAAAAAGATAAACAGTTACACAAGTAAAAACATTATACAGAATTATATATAAAAAGGGAAACTCCCGCCTTAGCCATTGGGAAAATCCTGTTATTACTTTAAATGTATTTGTATGTAAAATTTTAAGGTCAATATATCATGATCACTACGCTATAACTGAGGTATTAAATTACAAATTTGGTATGTAGATATCATTCAATAAAATTAAAACAAAGGCACATCCAAGTTGATGTTGGAAGCTACGTAGGCAGTTGATAAATTTTGCCAATTTCTATCAATGAGAGGAAGCTTAGCTTCTTTATAAAACAGGCATTCATTCAAGTAGAAATATATGATTTGGTTTCATTTCGTATGTTTAGGCTTTACATCCTTATGAAATACCAAGGTTATCACGGAGAAAACTTTCGCTTAAAGGAACACCTCGAATCGCTACTTGGTTTACACTTGAAAGATGGGTTGTGGTTCGACCGAGAATTGAACACGGGACCCCTTGATTAAAAGGTGAAAAGTAGATAAACGTAATGCGGATGGTATATATATATATAAGTGAACTATGCAAAATGTCTTAATCCTCAGAAGAACTGACAGCAATAAAATGGCCACAACATATGAAGTTATCAACTAATTGACGCTATATGATACATATTTATAATCTAAAATTACTAATTTTAATGTATAGAGTTATCCTCTGCTATAATGTTAAAAACAAATCTCCTTTTGCAACGTTCGTGTATTTAATGGAAATGTTGGATACCTACTTATATATGTAGACAATTAGCATACGTAGATGATCCAGCTCATGATCAACTAGAATCGTAATTACATACAGTATCATACAGATAACGATCTCCTAATAGCTACACGTTAATCTTAATTAGGTAAGGCTTAATTAACATATAAGTTCTCCGCTTAATCCCGATTAATAGATTTAATATCCACCACGCAAGACATCACGTCATGCGATACAGAAACATACATAATCAAAATAACTCTCGAAAATCAATACCCACTACATCTGGAAAATACGCTCTTGTAGCTTTACAACTTCATCTCTCTTTCTTGAACAACTTAAGTACAACTCTAAATTATAATATAACGGATTACTCATTAATATATTCTGTTTACGATCACACTGTATAAAACCATTTATTTGTCAATCTCTCTCACTCTTCGTGTTGGCCAAGACTCGAAATTCAGTGAGATTACTGAAATAGAGTGTTGATCAGGTGAAGTGTCAAAATGATGTCGAATATATTCAAAATATTTCCTTCGTTCTTTACACTGTAATAACATATTGTTAAACATTATTGGTGTATGATCTGATTGCTGAACAGTAATATGTAACAAGTGACGTAGAATGGTATATTTAGTATTAACGTTTGTCTTTTTTATTGTTTGCAGAGTACCGAATGTAGAGGGCTTAGGACCAGGGCTGCCCCCTCACCCCGGCGGCCCGCATCATGGAGTAGAAGGAACATGCCAAGTGTACAGAGGAGCTACGTGTTCCAAATTTGTTGGGAATAAAACTATCTTCGTGCCTTCTTCACAAAGCCAAGGAACGATAGAGGAAATACTGACAGCAGCATTCAGTGTTATCACGCATTCACAGTAAGTATTACATGATATCTAAATAATCCACGCTTTATCAAACATATTAACTTTATAATTAGTAATCATACAAGAACAACATATAATTTTCATAGTGTTTTTGTTTAAATAAATGTTTAGATAAACATCGTATGACTAAATCTCTTTCCTTATTAAGTGCTTCGTAGAAGGCTACGACGCAAGTAGCCGAAATTATAAGATGCAATGGTAAACAAGGTTCGTCGGTTTTTTTAGTTTTATCAGAAAAATAAACACACTGCTGAACAAGACTGCAATTATTTAATATAAAAACACATTTACACGTGACGTTTCGATCTTCTAGCCAAGATCCTCATCAGAGGTACACTCTAGATGTTAGAGACTGAGAGTGTACATCTGATGAGGATCTTGGCTAGAAGATCGAAACGTCACGTGTAAATGTGTTTTTATATTAAATAATTGCAGTCTTGTTCAGCAGTGTGTTTATTTTTCTGATTTTATTCGCAAGACGTTGACTATGATTGTGTGTCAGTTTAGTTTTATATTCGGTGAATTAAGAACTGACTTATTGATTTAAAAGAATGGGGGAATAGCCATTGTGTACTACTTGCTTCGGTATGGGTTTATTTTATTTATTTATTTATTTATTAATATTTGATGGTTTTGGCTTTCGTCCGTTGTTAATCTTAACGGAATCGGTAAGCCATTCCTGAGAAATAAAGGCGTAGGGACATGATGAAAGACCACGAATCTCATGTTACATCTGTTAATTGAAGGGATCAGTAGAAGAAGGACCTATCCCAATTTTACAATTTTGAGAGAAATGCAATTAAAGTAGTTTTGATGTAGAAAAAATTCTAAGTAACGTAGGAACTTTAGTTTGTAGGAGTAGATACAGAACAATATTGCATGTCCCACAATGAATTGGGTTCAATGAGTAACACTAGATGACACTAGCTTACACTTCAGGCACAAAACTCATTTTTCATGGAGGAGTGAGATTGGCCCTTCTTCCATCAAGCCCTTCAATTGCTCTCGTGGTTTTCCAACGGTTTTACTCAAGATAAATTCAGTGCTTTATTACTAATCATTGTTCTGTAAACATTGTATGAGTATAGAGTTTACATTAAACATTCATCGTATCTGTACTATATTTATGTTAATATATAACACTGTAATGGGTGGGAGTGGACACAAAAACGCGAATAGTGGTTCGGATTCATATGCGGTAAGTGTTCCGTCTCAAATAGCTTTGGTGTTGAAAAGGGGAGTTGAACTCCAATCAACCAAACTAAAGGGCGTATGTATGGATATACGCATTTAAGTGAAACTACAAAATCAATTTCGGTGACCACGAACTTGTTCATTACAGTGTATAGATTTTAATGTATGTAAAATGCCTTTTGTAATCATATCATGCTAGTAGATTAGAGCAATCAGCACCCTTCAGTGTTGTTGTTCAACACAAGATTTTTCCAAAGCTTCTATATACAGTATTTTTAAGGAAAAGGAGAATCACCTTCTTGATCGTTGGTTGTATCAAATTATTATTATATGTTTGCCTACACATTAGATGAGCGATACCTGAAATAGTTTCTGGATAAAAATATTTCTTTCGTAATGCATAAAATTTGTTTCCTCTTGGTAAAACGGCCAGTGTAAGGTCAACTCATATTAAGAATTATTATTTAGCTGTTTTACATTTGAGGAGCGAGTTATGAATTAAAATTAGTTAATTGGAACGGCGGGTGCATCATTATTTAACCATTCTGATTATTAAGGTAGCTTGATCCTAGTCGGGAAGTGATACACTAATGATTCAAAACTGACTTCAGATTTAAAAGGAAACATCAATAATATCTTTGCAGTAGTCACGAGTTTTAAACTGGTTTCCATGAAATATCACTGTTGTATTTATAAATGATTCTTTAATTGTAGATTCTTATTATTATTCTTAGTTATGAATGAGCTCTCAGTGGACTACACAAAATACTTAGAGGCGTTTGTTTGACTTCCTTTGCGCACATATTTCTGTATTCTTCTGTTGTGGACTTTTTTTTCTTTCTTTCTTCAGACCAAATTGTTCTGGTCTTTTTCTTCGGTTCAGCTCTTGGTTCACTTGCCATCCACAAATTTTAGAGCTAAAGATCCTCCTGTTTTTGATTTCTTATATGATTCCTACTAACTTTAGATCCTTTATGATTTCCCCAATCCATTTCATGGTGTCTGTTTCTCACCCCCTGTTTTCGTAGAATTAAACTATTCGTTTTGTAAGCCTATCCGGATTATTCTTTTGATGTGTTCGTGGTACTTTAATTTCAGTTTTCTACTGTTATCATGAATGTTTGTGTACTGTGTGATTTCCTTTTTTACTCCTAAGGCTGTAAGTTTATCTTTGAGTTTTGAGTCTAAGATTTCTCTTATGATTTTGCATTCCGTCTTCTCCATGTTTTCGAAGAACTTGAATGTTTCTGATCCATAGAGACATTCTGGTTTAATGACTGTGCTGTAATGCCTTAATTTTGCGTATTTGGAGATGTATTTCTTATTGTAGATATTTTTGCAATTTCCATTTCCTGGCTTTCCTGAATTATTTCACCGAGATATTTGAATAGTGAGACTCGTTTTGATTTTACTGTATTTTGTTTCCATATATCTTGGTACTTGTTTATTGCAGATCATGTATTCTGTTTTCTTGAACGATATTTGGAAGCCAACTTTCTGTGCTGTTTCTCTAAGCAGCTCGATCTGTTTTATGTTTGTTGGAAGATCACAAGTTAAGATTGCTAGAGCATCTGCAAATGCTAGGCAGTCTATGTGTATATTTCCTCTATCTAATCTGATTGATTCGTTAAATCCGAGGGTTTCTTTTGGTTTGCGCCATTCTTGTATAACATTGTCGAGGACACAGTTGAAAAGTAATGAGAGAGTCCCGTTTCCTTGTTTTACTTCTGTTTTTACTTTGAACATTTCTGAAATTTTTCCCATAAATTTAATTTTGGACTTGGTTAGTGTTTCTTTTATGATTGCAAAGGTTTCGAGGTTATTTATTGATTCATTATTTATTTATGTATTATAAGCTAATTCATGTGTCATTATCTTTCTCCTTGCAGTGACCTAAACCAGCGTTGTGCAGAATTTGCAATTCCATCGCTATGCTACACAGCGTTTCCATTTTGCGATCAGACGAGAGAGCGGCCATCTCCTCGACGAATCTGCCGAGAGGAATGCGAGATCTTGGAGAATGATATATGCCGGGTCGAGTACGCTATAGCCAAAAGACATCCTCTTATAGGGCAGAAACTTATGTTACCAGAATGCAACGATTTACCACCAATTGGATCGAAAGAGAGCGAAAACTGCTTGAGGCTTGGAGTTCCTCAATTAACACAAGTTGTCGAAGGTAGGTAGAGTTGTGATTTCCGAATACATATAATTTTAATAGGTACTGTATATTGTATTTATGGTGTGAAGATTTTCTTCAACGAAGATGTTCATAATTTCTTTTTCACCCACGTGTGAATGTTTCTTTAAATACTGCAGATATCAAAGAGTGGTTTAAAAGTTCACTTGCGTATTTAGTACTTCAAAAGTGTTGTCGACAAACATAGTAAAGTGTTGATGATCTTATTATTGAGTAGTTCATCCCTGGAAAGTTTGATTTGATACTAGATTTTAAGACGTTTTTTATGAAATGAGAAATTCGTGATCAGTGGCGAAATATGCTCTTAAGCACATAGCAAACACTATTCACCGAGAAAAGATAAATTTACAGACAAATTAACTTGCAGTGTTGTTTCAGAGGAATTCTTTTAAATAAATATTTGTGATATAAACTGCACTAATAACCCGTACTTAATTTATTCGCAGCATTGGGTTTCTAACTAGAAACAGCGTGCATAATAAAATTAAGTACAATATTCAAGAGAGATTTTTGGAAGAGGATGAGAAAAACTGTGAGCCCCCCGGTGTAGTACCCAATTATACTTTTTGTCGTGGGTTTTTTCTTCGTATGGTTGCTAATAAAATCAAGCCGAAATTAATTTTCCCTTGTTGCATCAGAACCCTACTTGGTCTGAAAAAAGCTTATCAGAAGATGTTCTGTACCCTGCTTTCTGTTCTCCAGAGGACTCTGTTATAACAATCTCCGGTGCAAGCTCTGGTGATACTCCCTTGTAATGAAGGACGAATCGAGTTCAATAACTGATGCCGTGGCTTTAGGTGAACATTGTGGGGTGCTAAATGTGAACATTTTGTGAACGGCTCAGCCTTCTGTACTAGTCAGGGTTATTGGGATTTTCCCCAGCCCAAAATTCCCCAGTGTTTTTTTTGGAGGGGGGGGGGGGTAAAACCCACATAAAAAAACAATAAAACCCAAAAAACCCATCTCAAAAAATTTACTTCGAAACTTGGAATGAAATAATAATCATAATATAGTTATAATTATAAATACTTCCTTTAGCCGTATTTTTTAGTGTATGCCTAGTTTTAAAATTGACTTAAAATATGTATTTACAACCAGAACAGAACACCATGGGAATCATTCATAATGAATTTTGATTGCACTCGATCAAATTCGCTATAATACTGTTCAACTCTAATCTATTATATAAAAATAAAAAAAAAATCTTGTTTGTGCGCGCAACACGGGAAAACTGTTAAACCGTTTGGTATGAATTTTTGGATGCAGTTATCACGTGCCTCAAATTAAGTTTTTAATCAGGTTACTTTGATTAAAATACATTTTCTATGGGGGGAGCGGAGGGTCAAAATTTATGCGAAAATCTTAGTATCTCACGATCCCGTCAAGTTAAGCATTTTTTATGTAAACTTCCCATTAAGTGAACCCGTGTCTCAGTGATTTTGAGTTTCCATTTTAAGTGGGGAAGGGGAGCATTATCTATCATTTAAAAGGGATGCTGCATGTTGTTTCTGATTGCATCACAAGGGGAAACGGTTAAGCAGTTTGAAATGAATTTTTAAAAATACAATTGTTAGTACCTACCCTGAGCTGGAATTTTTATATTACTTTGATTCAAGGGCGCATCGTAGGAGAAGGAGCAGAGGAAGTTCAAAATTCATGTAAAAAAAGAAATACAGTATGTCACGAGCCCGCAAAGTTAGTTAGATCGGTATGTAAACTCTTCATTAAAAATAAGGATGGTATGTGTTGCAACTTTTTTGAAAATTTTCGTTTTAAGAGGAGTAGGTAATTTTCCATGATTCTTTTATTTCCATTGAAAGCGATGTTGCCTCTTGTTTGCGATCACATCACGGGGAAACGGTTGAACAGTTTCAAATGAATTTTGGAACATAATTCATTATTTATTTATTTATTTATTGTTACTTTGATTAAAGGGCACATCGTAATACAAGTTAAAGGGGGTTTTAAATTTGAACCAAAGCTACAGAATCTTGTTAGCAGGTCAAGTTAGGAAGATGAAATACGCCATATTAACACTTCACTAAAAATAAGAGGATACGTCACTTCCTGTTTATGAAAATTTTAATTTTAAGGGAAGAAAGAGTGTGTTTTCTATAGTCTTTCTTTACATTTAAATCGACGATTTAAATTGCCTGTGTATGATCGCGTCACAGGAAATGGTTGAACAGTTTGAAATGAGTTTTAGAACACAGTCAGTACCTACCTCAAGCTGGGATATCATGTAACTTTCCTTAAAGGACGTGTCCTAAGGGAGAAGGAGGTTAAAAATTCATACCAGAAGTAGAATGTCTTACTACACTTTCATTGATATGCGTATCCTAGGGGGAAGAGATGGCTCAAACATTTTCCTTGATCCTAATTCTCCCGTGCAAAGAACGGGCATATCAGCTACTATGGAATCAAAGGTAATGTGGCTACATTTCCCTTGTTTTGTTACATGTTTGCGTATTAACAGATAAAATGTCTTTCTCCACTTCTATTTTCTGAACACTAACGGCAATCAGATCGTGGAACTCTCTAGTTCTTTTTGCGTATCTGATGGAGTATGTGAAGCACAGTACAATTATTGTATGTCACAAAACACTGTTAATCGTAAAATCTATTGTAAGAAACCAAATTGACAACTGAAAATTAGGAAAAAGAATCAATTTCCAACAATTTAGTTCTTAAAAAAAATTCTTTTAGAAAAAACAACAATCATTTAATAAAGCCATTTTTTTTTTTTATCTCTGACTCCTGAACTTGAGGTATTTGCTTGGCTTGTTTTAAGTAAAACTTGAGGGCCGCGGTGGCTCAGTGGTAGAGCGTTCACCTCTGGTGCTTGGGGTCCCGGGTTCGATCCCAGCCCCCGCCAAGTGAACTTTGTGGTGGACAAACACCGTGTGCGTGGGTTTTCTCGGGGTTCTCCCGTTTCCTCCCACTTTCTTCATTCCACCGTTTCATTCATTACTCATCATCACCGTCTCCTTTAGCCTAACCGGCATAACCGTGGGACGTAAAACTCAAAGATTTCATTTCATTTCATTTTAAGTAAAATTTAGGACGGCTTTATCAGTTATTTGAATCATAAGTGTAAGAGGGGATTTTATTCATATTCTATATTACATAAAATTATCCATCTTTTTGTTACTCTAGAAAATTGTGTACTTCTTTCATTCTAGAAATCGATAAGCGAGTGTCAATGGTGCAAAGTGTGTCCCACGAAACGGGTATGGGACTTCATGGATTTCTTGTTCATCATTTTTTCTTTCTTTTCTGTTATTTTTAAGTTTAGTTCAATGTTTCATGATTATGCACTAGGGCTAAGGGACTGTGATGGTATGGATAATCATGGTGGCATGACGAAAGTGATAGAAAACGGGAGAACCCTGAGAAAATCCATGCACACGATGTTTATCCACAACAAAACGTACTTGGCGGACGCTGGGATCGAACTGGGAACCCGCGGCAGACGTAAACTACCGCCTTCCCACAAGGAAATTTCATACTTTCATTTGTACAGTAGAACATATATGCTTAAATGGTATTTTAAGAGGAATATAGCTTTAAATATGCGTACAAAATTTAATAAAACTCAATATTACCCAATAAAACCCGATTTTGCCCAATAAAACGCACTGGGCTGTTTTTTTTTTGTTTTTTTTTTTAACCTGGGTTTTTCACAACGCTGGTACTAGTACCATTTATTTGAAACTACACTATTTTTTTGTATGTGTCAGATTACCTTAGAAAAGGCCTTAATCTTACAATTTTTCTTTGAAATTTTTACTGTATAAACAAATATTACGTAGTACAGTTGTTAGTGTTATCGATACCAGTGGCCAGCTTCCTAGGTAAGTACTACTCTCTTAGTCTATTTCCACCCTCTGTTTTCATTATCGAAGAATTTTCTTTCAACGTTCAGATTACCATTCTGACAAGTTTTTGTCCGCCCATTTATATAGTACTGATTTTGATAAATACAATTCAATTAGAAAGAATTGTATTTGGCTAGGAAACTGGCCACTGATATTGATAACACTAACAAGTGTACTAAGTAGTATATTGTTTACACAGGAAAAATTACAGAGAAATAATTGTAGATGCGTGGTTCGCTAACCTCTGCACCCATTTTCTTCATTTTGGACACGAGCAAAAAAAGCCTGTAGGGAATATCGCTTGCTAGAGAAGTGGTAGTGGAAACGTTAATGTTTGGAGTTGATTAAAAATTGTACGAAAATTAAATTTATTCTCCAGTTGAGAAAATTCAGTAATTCGTGATTTTGATAAATACAATTCAATTAGAAAGAATTGTATTTGGCTAGGAAACTGGCCACTGATATTGATAACACTAACAAGTGTACTAAGTAGTATATTGTTTACACAGGAAAAATTACAGAGAAATAATTGTAAGGTTATTATTATTATTTTGATTTCATTTTTAAATCTCGAAAATGTGAAAAATGAGGAAGGAACTGATGGGTAGCTTTAAAATCCAAATACATACCCATTTTGCACAGAAAAAATACATTTAGTAATAAATAAGGATAAGGATTAGTTAATATTTCGTTGAGCTGCTACGTAACGTGAGGGAAATAATAAAATGTTTAATATAAGGTAAGTTAGTTACAAAAGTATAGGATGGAAGTTCACTGTGTAATATAAACATAGTGTTTGTGTGCGTTTACTACCAATATTTCACTGATTTCAAACTAGGAATGCTACATATAAGATAGTATATTTGTAGTTGTTTATTTGTACGAGGTTTCCTTAATTTAATTGCAGAACACCTGTGTTATTGGGGTCGAGGAGAAGAATACAGAGGCGTAGCTAGTCAGACAATATCTGGTCACAAATGCCAGCCATGGAATCACCAGTTCCTAATGAAGGTTTCTGATTACCCGGAACTAATTGGTGGACACAGTTACTGTCGAAACCCTGGAGGCATGGAGCCACATCCTTGGTGTTTCGTCAGTGACAGCCAGCATGTCAAGAAAGAGCACTGCGACGTTGCGCAATGTGGTAGGTTGACTATGAATAAGTTGTATATATCTGCTGTACTGTCTGTACTGTAACATTGTCATTTTAAGATCTCTTGAACTATACTTCCTGTTACGATCCATTAAGAGTATGACCATCCAGATGGCACAAAATCAAATAGCGTATTACTTTTGTCAGTTCTTTGACTATTAACGAAACCATTGCGTTTGCAGATCGGAGTTTGCTATTTTTTATTCCCAATGGATACATCAAGTAATTCGTCGCTTCGGTGAAAATGAAAGTGCAAGCCTCCAAAAGTTGTGATTTCGATCTCAAACAGTGTAACTGCTAGGTAGAAAAATATAGACCGATGTGTAATTTAAATATATTTCCATGCATTACGTTCCCTCACCTTCGTAATCTTCGATCAATTATCAATTTTTTGTTTCAGAAATTAGACAAAAGAAATCTGTCTGATATTGTAATGTTCATAAGTGAACACAAAACATAACCATTGTTAGTTCCATGTGTAATACATTTGTTTGAAACCCACCAGGAACAAATAATGCCGGAAGTACATCATGCTTGACGTATCTAGTATATGTCTAAGACATAGAAAAGTCTTAGTAAACATGGGTTTAATTTCACTTCGAATCAAAGACTTATTTTACGGAAAATTACTCTTTTTTCTTTAAAGGGACTAAATACTTTAATATTATTACATAGCGTCGAATGGTAAATCGAAAAAAAAAAAAAAAAAAAAATGCACATACCTGCTTTCTTCAAGTAGAATCACGATTTGTAGTAAGTTATGAAAGGAATTTCCGGGTGCTCATCTTCATTGATTAGAGGCTTGTACTACATACAGAGAATATACTAAATAAATTCTCCTAATTGACTTCAAATCAAAATGTTAATATCCAGTTGCTATTCATAGTCAGGTTGCCGTCCATTTTAGTATCAAACGGTAAATTGTGAAGTTAGGAATGGACTTTGTCATGCGCACAAATTTAGGAGGCAAATAGAAAATTGGAGTGGTGGGGGGTATGCGGTGATAGGGAGATAGAAATGGGACTCAATCAAGCAACGTTGGAATTTACGTTTGTTTTTCTCTTGGGGCAAGGCCAATAACTTAAAGTTCAATTTTTATTTATTTATCTTTAATGTCTTAGTTTCTTGTATTTTTTTAAAATTGTATTGCAGAAAATACATTATTCGCTTTGCCAAAGAAGACATATATATATATATTCTGTTTTAATGCCATATATTACATTTACACTAAACGAAAAATATGTTTTGGATGTTGTTTGTATTTTTCTCAATTAGATTCAATATTTTTATAATTTGTACGGTAAATGATAGCACATTTTAGGACACTTAAACATGACAGGGTTGCCTGTCGTGATGCTTTAGTTCAAATGAGAATACAAAAACTAGTTTTGTCAGCACTTGTTGACTTTCAAATTGGAAAGACTTAATACATTCTGTTGTTTCTAATTTTTCTCTCGTTCGTTATCACTTTCTTTTAAATAACTTAAGTCAATTCAAGTTACCTAGGACATATATGTGTATATATGTATTTCTTCTAAATTCTAGTGTAATTATGCTAAACTGTTTCAGAAAGCACTGGTGCGTTCGTCGGTAACTCACGGCAACTCAGCTGTAACTGTTGTTACGTCTCAAAATGTCATCTTGCACTTTTTGTGTTTGTACAGGTGAATAATAATGAAGTTAATGCCCTTGGTAACGTAAACGCCTCCTACTTAAACAACTCTTTCAGTAATTTTAACTTCATTATTTTCAACTGGCACAGCAAAAAGTGCAAGATGGTCTTGTGAGAAGCGACAACAATTGTGTATGTGAAAGTTGCTCTGAACTACCAATGAAGGCGACAATGATTGCTGAAATAGTTAAGTACACTTACAGTAAATTAGATGCATCAATAATAATAATAATAATAATAATAATAATAATAATAATAATAATAATAATAATAATAATAATAATAATAATAATGACCTTCTTCTTCTTCTTCTTCTTCTTATTATTATTATTATTATTATTATTATTATTATTATTATTATTATTATTATTATTATTATTATTATTATTATTATTATTATTATTATTATTACTATACAAATATGAGTCAAATTGTATTTTTTTTTTTTTTAAGTAAATGTGTGTGTTTTGTTTTCAGTCGACAACTTGTGGCTGTATATTCTTGTGCCGTGTCTGGCTGCTGTGGGTTTAATTATCTTGTGGCTTGGCTACTGGTGTGTACAGCGCCGAAATCAGAGTCGAACGAATAAACCATTAATGGGGAAGTCAAGTGGAACTCATCAAGTAGAAATGAATGCTTTGTTGCCAAAACCGCCTGTTAGAGCACGCGAATATGCACTTCATAATGTACATTTTCTTCAAGAGCTAGGAGAAGGAGCATTCGGTAAGTACATTATTTTCTTTCGTAATATTGCATAAAGGACACATTATCACAAAATCACTGTAATGATCTTTTCCAATTTCCTATTTTTATGTTCGTAGTTGCTGCTAAATTTTCAGGGGTTGGGGCTATCACCTTCTTTCGAGTCTTTTTTAGGTAGAAGTGGAGTAAAGATTTTATAAGTTAATGATGGAAAAGGAAAATATAAGCTGTACAACAAACACTTTAATTAGGATGTTGGCCTATTAGTAATAATTCCCTGTGAATTTCTTTCGTTATGTTCTTTAGCTCTTCACTTGTATAATGAAAATATACTATTGTCAGGATTTTTGGTCGGATTGGAGTTTAGTGTCCTTTTCAGCATTGAAGTTATATAAGATGTGGACCTACAGTTTAAAGTGGAATCCGAACCACCGTGATGCGTTCAAATTTCAAGGCTCTCACACCAAGAATCAAATTCGGGACACCATGCACCAAAGGCACGCGCACAAGTCACTAGACCAACTGGGAGGGGTATTGTCAGCCCTTTGAAGTTTCCAAAACTAACTTATAAAATACTAACTGAAAAACTAGTACTTATGTGCGATTTGTACTTGTGTGTGCTAATTCACTCTTTATTGGAACTTTTTATAATTCCATGTCCTATTTTGGTTACATTTACATGTGTTCAAAGAAGCCTATTATATGCGCATCTAGTATGATCCGTAAGTATATTTTCACATCTGTAATTTGGACTTTTGTAAGTCTGTGTATCTTTAATTTAATGTCATTATCTGCTAACTGTTCTGCAGCTATGGCGGTACCGTTATTTTCACACACTTTTATGTGCTCTTTAACTCTTGTTCTGTATTTCTTCTCGTCATTCTTTATCTTCACACGTAAGTTTATGTAACTGGCACAGCTTCTTTCTTCATTTGAATAATTTGTGAATTCTGTTAATACATTTTCTGCATTTATTGGGTGTTTTAGTACAGGTTTAAATTGTACTTAGGTTTTTTAAAAGATTTTCGAAAACTTTGAACCCGAAGAATCGGTCTTTATTACTTGTACGTCAGCATTCTAATTAAGGTACTTACCATTCTGCTTAGAGCTTGTCCTTTTTCGTACGTACCTCCAATTTATCAAACCCGTAATCCACACTTGTAGCTGAAAATCTTGAAGAGGTTCGTAGCCCCGATCATCGAAACTTGAGCAGCAATTGCGATAACTAAAATAGTTTTCTTCGTTTATCCAGAAGCTATATTCGCATGAAAAAGGTCTTTACCAGGAATGATAAATATGTTGTCCATAGTCCATTATGAGTATTTTGATCTGAACCATTTTCTAGTCATTTATTCAAGTTTGATACTAATTATTTGGTTTATAATAGTGAAATCAAGGTTTTGGTATCGAAGAGGACAGTTGACCTCTCTAACACAGCTCAATGGGAAGTAATCATTCTCTGTACTCTAATTACAAGGACTTAAATATGGTTTACCACATTGTTGGTCATTTGTTTAGTCTTAATGTAATTTATTACACAATATAAATTAGAACATTATATAAAAAAGCAAAAAATTCCATTGATGCACCGTTATTAACAATATTCAGTAATAATATAACGAAAGTAAATTTAAAAAATGTTATTTTCTCTGTAGGAAGTATTGCATTTCAATCTTTTATAATTTTAATTAATGGTAGCCTTGAAATTCTAGAAATTAATAAAGACTTGAAGCATCTTTACATCATGCTTGACAATTTTTCTGCCAGAAGGAAACGTCATTATTATTATTATTATTATTATTATTATTATTATTATTATTATTATTATTATTATTATTATTATTTATTTATTTATTTATTTATTTATTTATTTATTTTTTTGTTATGTTAAACTTCGTTTGATTTCTTTGATGAACGAACATATTAATTGCTTATTTTTGTTGAAGAGTGGACTTTGTCTTGTCCTCGCAAATCGATGTGCTTTCGTAGCGTGTTGGTAGTTTCCAAATTTATTATAAAAAGAATGGTAATGATGGTCATACTGATTTTATAGTCAATTTTCGTAACAGGAACCGTAATAATAATAATAATAATAATAATAATAATAATAATAATAATAATAATAATAATAATAATTATCATTATTATTATTATTTTAAAGTGAAAATCCTTACGAAACAAGATCAAATTGATAGCATCCCAAACTGAAGAATCACATTACACACGGTACAGTAATGATCACTTTGCAAGTAGATTTCAACCTTCTTCTTTTTCGTTGGCAACGGTAGTTTTTATAAGAATCAAAAACTTCAAAAATCAAACCACTAAGCGTGTCAATCTTTTTGTACTTGTCCGTCGCATCTGTGCATATAACCACTCATTTGAGGATGTTATAATAAATGTAGTGAGTCATTCGTGATTTGAACATGAATGAAAATCAAGTTACAGATCAACGTGGATTTATCTTATGGTCGAGCGAATTTTCCATTTTCTAGACCATAATCGGTATGACTGTCTCTACTAATTTAGTACCTTACGTTTATAAAGTAGATTTGCTTATATTTTTCAACCGTGATTGGTCAGTGTCAATTTTGTGTGATAGAGTAAAGCTTAATAACATACTGTAATTGCTTACTATGCAGAAATTAGTAACTGAAACATTTAAGAAAAAAGGGAGTTCCCATGTTTCGGGTGTAACTGTATACTATTTTTGTATTGCGTTGTATCGTAAACTGCTTCCAAAACATATTCCAAATTTAGTAGAATGTCAGTTTCCCCTCTTTTAAAATTCTTGAGGACTGTTTATAACGTTTGTTGATATTTTCGAATTTTGTAAATTTTGTAATTGGCTTTGGAGCCAATGATAAGCCGTTGGTTTGGTAATTGCGTGAATTTCTTCTACTGTTCCTATAAGGCGTACCTGTATTGAATAATAAATAGATTTTTAAAGCCGATACAAATTTTTTGCGGTGCTTATATTCGAGTAAATACGGTTTTTTCCGTGGACTCATTGTTTTCAAGTTGATGTATTTTTTTCGTCAACAGTCTTACAGATTTGTTTTGAACTGTTACTGAAATTGCCTACTGAACGAGCTCGCAATTTTTGTGTATTTATTTATCCCCTGTATGTAGTTTTTGTACCCTTTTTTTTTTAAAAAAAAAAGTAACATTCCTTTATATAAAAAATTTTCTTTCGCAGGTAAAGTATTTAAAGGCGAACTTGTTGGTCTCCCAGGGGAACCGCAGTCGTTGGTAGCTATAAAAACGTTAAAGGAAAATGCCAGTCCGAAAACTCAGCAGGACTTCCGACGTGAAGTGGAGCTGATGACAGACTTAAGGCACCCAAACATCGTGTGTCTCCTAGGCGTTGTTATGAAAGAAGAGCCTTTGTGTATGCTCTTCGAGTATATGACACAGGTGAGCGATGAAATTCACAGTTTTGTAAAGGAGTAATGCAGATTTTGTATAGGTTTTATATTTGTTGAACTTGTCTTTTAGAGGAAAGAAAAGAAGGAAGGAAGCCAAATAACAACAACAACAACAATAATTTGATATATCAGTTTTAGTTTTAGTTCTGAACAACAGTTGTTCCATGCATTCGTTTATTGTGTTAACTTATTTAGGGATTACATTTAGAAACACTTGAAGATCAATAGTGGGAATTTAAAGAAACCAGATAATTAGGAATACCACATTTCGATCCTCTTACGTATCCAGTTATAAATAGCAATTAAATCCTTATAAAATTTTTGGAGATTACCAGAAAAGAATACGCTTTGAAACAAATAAACAAACAAAACTTATCAAAATCGGTGAACCTATGTCAAAGTTATGCGTTACCGTACGCATATAATATCGCTAAATTAGGCTTCTGATAGTACACTTGTTGGAGTGTTTCAGGGTCTAGCTCCAAAGACTATAATTAAATCCGAATGAAATTTATATGGGATCACCAGGAAAATCTCTTTCAAACAAAAGAAGACTAATCAAAATCGGAAAAACTATGTTGAATTTATGCGCGAACATCAGTGTTGCTAATGCTTTCGCCTTCGGTGCGAACGGTCCCAGGTTCGATTCCCGATAGGGGCACTCGGTCGAAAAAGCGTAAAACGTAAGCGTAAAACGCTTTTTCAGGTAAGCCACCCTGAGTGAGGTTTTGTTGGGTTTTCCTCATTCACACCAGGGAAATGCCGGGGTAGTACCTAACTAATAGGTCCCAGGCCGCTTCCTTCCTTCCCTTTCCCCGAATAGTGTGCTCGCCAAGGGACGTTATCCCTCAGATGTGACGAACTAAATGGCCATAGATGCCGAAAGTTCAGAAATCTAAAATCCTAATCCGTATGCGCGAACATCGACACAACATATGAGTAGGTCGAATTTAGAACTTTCTTCTATTTTGAAGTCGGCTATGCCCAGGAAAATTCTCGAGAAAATGAAGAAAGTTAATTTGTAAAGCTAAAAAATGGTTATGTACAAGAATCATGCCACTTATTGAGCTGAAAGTCCTACTGAAATACATTCTCATTAAGCTTTTCATTATGACACTAATAAGATAACAGTACATAATATGGTTAATGAGATATAGCCTAAAATCGTTATTAAGTCTTAAATTTTTATTTGTGTTTTAAGTAAAATATTGTCCAAATATGAGACTTAATATGAATCAATAGTTAACATGGAGCTGAATAAGATAACATGCTTGGTTATACTCATGTGTGATTTCCGAAAAAAATACCTGGTAGGAAAAAAAGAAAAAGAACTTTTGTGGCCCAAAAAATTATATCGTTCGTTGTCATTAATAGTTGAGAATTTTTATTTTGCTGAAAAAAAATTATTATTTATTTCCGTATTGTACATGTAGAAAATCCATAAACTAGAATATTGTTTGACTTTTTCTAACAGTGACTTACATACTCCGTACGTACATAACTACTTGCTAAGATCTCACATGGTGGTAGTTTTAAAACTGAGAATTACCTTTTTAGCTCCTCGTATTTTCTTATTAGAAAATTTTCGGCTGAAGTTGAGTGATCAGCGCATTCAATAACAGCTTTTTTAATAATACTACTATTAAAGGTGGTTACATACTTGATGCAATCAAGGTTGCTAGGGAAGGGAGCATAAATGTATTTTTCTTCCAGTATTTTAATCATAATTGTGCTTCAAGAAAATGAAATCTGTCTTTGTGAAATCTTACTTTTTGGTTTTTGGTTATAATATCTGGTGCTGTCTCTCTCAAATGTGCTTGTTTTATTTCAGTATTACCTATTACATACTTAAAACAAGAGACGAAAAGAAACTGGTACAGTTAAAAGGGGAAAATTTCATGTGTTGTTTGTTTGAAATAGTTACATCTGGGTACGATAAAGTTAACAAAGTATCCATTTGAATTCAGGGTGATAAGTATTTGAAAAGAATGATTTAAGTGTGGGAACAATAGTAAAAAAATAGATCCAACTGAAAATGAAACTGATTCCTTTTTTTGTAATTAATATTAAATATTTCATGTTATTTCAATTATTTATTAATATACTTTAGGTTCCGTGATAATAAATAGGAAAGGATATTTATTTTGTATGTGTACTATAATTTTTATAAATGTAAAATTATACAGTTAATATCTTAACATTGCAACTACGTTTTTTCTTAGGGAGATCTTCACGAGTTTCTTATATCTCATTCACCACGTTCAGACGTCTCTGCAAGCAGTGACGATGGAACGTCACATGTTTTAGAGCAGCCGGAATTTCTTCATATAGCCGTCCAAATAGCAGCAGGTGAGCAGAAAAGAATAATTCATTTCCATAAATTTCGATTTCTTATATCAGGGACTTATATCACTGTCTTTATCTAATATTGGGTTATGAATATTTTTAATCACTTGCCTGATTAATCCGAATATGTTTAGTTTCTTTTAGGGGTTATCTGAGTTGTAGATATCTGATTTACCTCTTACAAGCATTAAAAAGTTAATGCATTTTTCATTTAAGCCGAATATAATTGCTTTTAACTTTAATACTTACAAATACATTTTGGTTCATAGGTAAAACGTTCAAATCGGTCAAGTCACACTGCCATCTACTTTATTATATTCGCAGTACATAGTCTTCGCCTTATCAGTAGTACTTTTAACGTTGAAAATGATGCATTGTTTTCTGAGGTTTGGAAATGGAAAGATATAAAGGATGATATTGTCAAGAATGATACATTATTGTTAACATTCATTCTGTTAAAATGATCACTATAGCAAGAAGGCGTGAACACTAAAGAAACCATGAATGATTATGGATTTCAATGAAAAAATAGCCGCCGATCAACACCTATGAGTTTGTACCCATACCAAGGAAACATAACAAAAAATATTACAAAATATATTACAAAAATTTGATGGATTTTCTCTGTGAAATGTGTACGCGCTTTACAACAAAACAGGTGGAATTAAATAAAATCAAAGTTCCACTTGAAGCTTGTTAGCTACATTATAGAGCAGTACCATTCTACTTCCTTCAAGTTCCAGCCCAGTTCTACTTCGCTTGTCAAGACACGACCTCACTGAGTACCTTCTTCCATTTGAAAAAAGACAAAATCTAACAAAATAGTGTGTCATGTGGTGTACAGTTCGCAACGTCCATAAAAAGAAGGATTCATCTGAGTCAATGTTTCTATCTGTTTGTTCTTCTTCTCATCGAACTATAGCTGTAATAGGTAGCGTAGTCCTGTAATGCAGTTTTCTTATTAGTAGAGGGAATTGCCTATTTTGTAAGGGTTGGTGTTGCATGATGGTCTGTGCGTCCGCAAGCTGCACCGGATTCAATCTCTGGAACTCATGTTAATAATAGGGCCTCTCCTTCATAACCTTGGTCTTGCACAGGAACGTAAAACACAGAACTAACAACTCTTCGAACTATATCTTCCCTAATAACGTTGAATGGTGTTAGAGATAGTCCATTACCTTGTTTCAGATCACTTCTCTGCGAACCATTCGCTTCCATGTTCGTCAGCAGTCGGCAATAGTAGTTTTCATAGTTATTTAACCTCCATATTGTTTCTTCCATTTCAGTCTGCTGAAATTCTTTACACATTGTGCTCCATAGGTACATAGTCATACGCATTCTGTAGATCTGTAAATGCTGTGACTATTTACTGTACTCCAAACTCTCGTCAATTAACTGTTTCATTACAGATGTGACATGTATTGTTAATCTTCCTTTCATAAAATTCTATTTCTGTTTTATACATGTTCTATTTGACTTATATTTCGATATGTCGTAAAATTTATTCAAACATTTTTGCACATTGTCTTGTTAGTTATTAAACTGTAGTTGTTTTATTTTTAATGTTTCCTTCCTTGATGATCAGCATGATTTCTTCTCCAGTCTTTTCACCAGATTTGGACACATGTCATTTTCTGTCGCATTTACTCTAATCCGGAAGCTATATCTGATTCTGGTAATATTATTAATTTATCACTGTTGCCTCCTCTTTTAGACTTTCATTTTTATAGATTGAAATCTTTGTAAAATTTTGGCTATGGTTATTTAGAACAAGTGGTAATACTTTGCTTTATACGTAGCTAGTTATTAATTTAACGTATTGTTTTGTTGTTTATGAAACGAAACATTCGTAAAGAAGTTCATAACTCAGTTAAATAAGTAAACAGAAATGTACGTTATTTTTTTTTTTTTTTTTTTTTTACATGTTATTTTTTTTATTGCAGGGATGGAATATTTATCGAGTCACCACTATGTACATAGAGATCTGGCAGCTCGCAATTGTCTAGTCGGAGATAATCTCACTGTAAAGATATCAGATTTTGGTCTGTCTCGAGACATCTATTCGTCTGACTATTACCGTGTTCAGTCGAAGTCCCTTCTTCCTGTACGGTGGATGCCTCCAGAGTCTATTCTCTATGGAAAATTCACCACCGAGTCAGATGTATGGAGCTTCGGTGTGGTACTGTGGGAGATATACAGCTATGGATTGCAGGTAAGATGATTATAGTGTAGCAGCATTTAGGGTTTCGAAAATTCTTATGTAACACGAAATCGGAAAATAAAAGAAAAATTGCAGGTTGCAGATGGAAAGACGAATTTCTACTTACAGATATGAATGCATTAATTAATATGATAAAATGTCCCGTTAAATGTCAAATAAGACGTGGGACATCAGTTAGTCATTTTCGATTTATTTGGGAATAGAATCTTTGTTTCTACTGGAGGAACCAAAAATTTATAAAATGATTTTCATTTTTTATTTATTTATCTAACAATCACCAGATACAGCTCAGAGGCCATTTTATACTGAATATCTAACAACAACAACAACAACAACAATGGAAAGGATTTGGGAAGGTATCGGCCAGGGTCTGGTTAGTAGGTACCATCCCGGCATTTGCCTGGTAGGGCTGAGGAAAACCCCAGTCAGGATGTCGGTAGCGGGAATCGAACTCACGACCTCCCGAATGCGAAGCTAACTCTCTACCTCTTGAGTTACTTTGCTCAGGAAAGGGTGGAAAATTTAACGACGATTTAAGTCATTTTGAAAATGGGAGTAAATATTGAATTACTAGAATTCAATTCTAAAATTCCGTGTATAGATTTCTAGAATTCAAATTAGATTTCTAAAATTCCGTGTATAACTAAAAACTATTATTTTAAGTTCTTAAATTATGGTTTCGTTCCATACATGAAAAGGCACTTCATTCCGTACAAAACATAAATTCAGACAACTAAACAAAATGAATACACATTACGAATAAAGACTGGGAGGAAATAGAGAACTCAGTGCAAATCCACAATTTGTTCGTTTTTAATTGAATGAACTATAGCAGAAATAAAACTTACTAAAATTTTATTGTCTTTGCTGAGGTGAATACTTGCTATTTATTTAATGTTACATCTATAATTATATCGTTGCGGACATTTCTGTAGTTGAGTATAAAATGTTAAATAAATAAAAATAGTAAATAATCTCAGAAATGGAAAATGAAAATAATTTATGTAAAAAAATAATAAGTTATTTATAAATGAAAAACTTCACGTTCACCTTTCTTCTATTCTATAAGTACTGGTTGCCCGTGAGTAATGCCATATTTTTGTACAGTGAGAAAAAGGACGATAACATACCTGGAGCACTACCGTTAGTTAAAAAAATCCACCAGATTCCACAACTCTCTGCCACCTGCCAAACAACTAGCTGTTCAATATTTTGGAGGCAAATAATTGGGTCACTGTTCGTCGCACGCCATCCTCATCTGGCAGGGTCTTCCCGGAAAGATGGTTTTGCAGACTGCGAAAATGACAGTGGTGCAAGATCTGGTGAAAATGCCAGGTGGAGGATTTGCTCTCAATCACATTCCTTGATCTTAGCATAGGTTGTTCTTTCCGTGTGAGCGCGCGTTATCACCGTGTATGAGCACACCCTTGCGATGAACCAAAACAGGACGTTTCTCCAACAATGCAGTCCGTAGGCGTTCAAACTGCTGATAGTAGACATGTGCATTGATTGTCTGGTTACGTAGCAATAGCTCAAAATGTGTTACTCCACGGATATCCCACCAAACACTCAACATCACTTTGCAGGGTGGAGGTCCTGTTTAGGTACAATTCCTGAGCCCCTCCCCTCATAGGACTCACTTTTCATTCCCTATCACCATTTTGTCCAGTAATGCCTCACGTCTATGACGGATGAGCAGGAAACTGCCGATGTCCACTTGCTACTGCTTATGTTGAGACGTTAACGCAGGGGTATCCATTTACCGAGTTTTGACACATACCCATAGTCCCGAAGATGACGATGTACAGTCACATGTGTGACATGGAGTAAGTTGGTCAGTTCTTCAACAGTTTACATTAGAATTGCCACTATCATTGCTTGCAAGGTATTATTATTCAACTACACAGGTCTCCTTTCTTGTGGCTTATTGATGAGGGTGGTGTCCCCAGATCCTGACCATATAGGACACATCATCCTGACCATATAGGGCATTGATGTTTCGTACCACTGCGCTAGCTGAGTGTTCCTAGTTGAATTCATACAGCATGACATGTCGTATGTGGTCCTCCGCCAGCACCATGATCAAACACAAACCACAATTCCGAAACGTGGAGTAGAGCGTTCTACACACAGCTGCATAATGAAGTGCCCTATACGATACAGCTATTGCACACGTGCTGTGTCTACTTAACTATTTTCTCGTCAGATGACGTCATTGCAGCGTTCGTCGAAAAAAAAAACTACATTACTTATGGGATAAGCTGATACCTAGACATTAAGTTATCTTAACTTAATTATTTACGTAATATCATTAAATAACTATGGGATATAGAAAAGAAAAGCAATAGGAAATTGATTTTTGCGTGTCGACAAAAGTACATCATTTCAACGATGTAAACTTTTAGTGGAAGTACACCAATCCAGTTCGTAGGCAAGATTCGTGTGGAAAGTCTTCAGGAATGATTCTTTTTTGTCGTTCCCTGTGAGGATTACTATGTTAAAAGTAAATTTATAGCTATATAACGAAATCTGTACCTTAAGAGACTCAAAAGTTCATCGACAAATGCTTCATTGTACCTTGTACTGTTCCAACCAGTCTAGTTCGGATTGTTAATACCTATACGGATTGTGTCCTAAGGATTCTGCTTTACATCATTCTCTCGCCCTCCTAGGACTATACACTTAGCATGTATTTCCCATGCGAGTGACATGTCTTCCCTATTTCAACTTTCCATTCATTATAAGTATGGTATTAAATGATCGAGATCTGCAATATGTAACTGTCTCAACTTATGTACTTGTCTCTTTTTGCACCAGTACCTTTATCAGAAATACTCAGTTGTTCTGGTTCGTCAATAACAGTAATACTCAGTTGTTCTTGGTTCGTCAATAACAAAGATTTACGTGCATACAATATTACAGGTAAAGTTATATATATATATATTTCAATATTAGTAGCGATGATAGAATGTTTAGTGAGGGGTGACAACATGTATGAATTCCCTGTCATTAATAATTTCTTTTAAAAAATTCCGTTGTGACTAACTTATTACCTCTGCGCTTATTTACCTCCTCTATGTGAGATCTAAATTTTTGCTGAAAATATCTTATTTCCGAACACTTCGTTTTAGTATTGAGTGTATATGAATTGTTTAATTTCTCATATTTATGTATTACTTTTTATGTGTAAAAGAAACTTCCTTTTTCTAAGATTAACCGAAACCTTGCTCTTTTCTTTATTACAGCCGTACTATGGCTACAGCAATCAAGAAGTGATCGATATGATTAGATCACGTCAACTGTTGCCTTGTCCCGAAGATTGCCCATCGCGGATATATTCCTTGATGATCGAATGCTGGCATGAAGTTCCAACGCGAAGACCTGCCTTTCCGGAAGTCCATGCACGGTTACGTTCTTGGGAGAGTATTGTTGGCTATTGTAATCCCAGTGGCTTAAACAGCACGAGTCATAGCGGCAGCACGCATCATAGTGGAAGTCAGCGCTCCAGCACAGGACCAAGCAACAACACAGGTTCTACGCAGCTCAGTGGGAACGGTCCAACAGCACCATCGTCATTCCAGCAGCAACAGCAAGGAACCAACACCGTAGCTACGAGTACTGTTCAAACGCCATCGTCAGTAGGCTCGTATCCAGTGACCTTTCCCAATCCACATGTTGCACATTTTAATGGAGGACCTTCAGCAGGTGTGAATACGTTTAATAAAATGATTCCGCAGCATCAGATCGTAATGAATAGCCGATCCAACAACCCATCAAATCCCGCGCAGTTGGTGGTCAGATTGCCCCCACCAGGATCGCCATTTTGCAAAATGACGGAGACAAAAATCTCTAATATTTAATCTTCAACAGAAGCACTGAATGATGGAAAGTGAAAATGGATTTTTGTGTTAATAGGACAGCTAGTCGCAGGGAAGGTAACGATTTGACTTTGTCCAGACACCTCGTTTTCTGTTAATGTAATTGTTCTCGCATGAAGAAAATTCTGTTTTTCACTAAAATTGGAAGACATTTCTTAAAATAGACTTGTATGCCATTCTGGTTGTTTGTAAACGCAACGGAAGAAATGTTAAAGAGTCTTCACTTCGTTCCACACTACTTTCCTGTTATTTTTGTAAATAACTCATAGCTACAAACAATATAACAATCTGAAAACTACGCCATTTAATATTTATAAAATGAAGTAACAGTTGTTTCCAAGAACTTTTTTTATTTTTAAAAATTTAAGTGCCCCACAATTATGATGTTACCCAGTTTTCTGCCATGTAAGAAAAGTTCTGAAAATAGTTGTTCACTCGTTTAATATTGTTTTGTAGATACTATATGCCTTTTTTTTTAATATTCCTTATTGTCTTTAAAATATTCAGTAAAATTAAAACTGAAGTGGGGAACTCAGTGAAGACCCGTAAGGAAATTTTTACTTCAATTTGCCTCTTCCATGAAATGGTAAATTATTCATTTTGCATTGGAACTAAGTGGTGGTCTGAATTTTAAAATTAAAAAGAAGGAAATAAAGAAAAATTGAAAAACAAGTAAGATGAAGGAAATCTTAGAATATAATTTTTCTTCCTTATCCTAAACAAAAACCCTGAAGATGATTTCCTTTTCCAAATGCAAGATGAATAATTTCTGTTTCTCCCGGGAGAGTTGAGTTTAAATAACAATTTTCTTAATATTTCATCAGTTACAGGTTAGATTTGGCACTGATTCCGAATTTTGTATTTACATGATATGTAACATTTTTTATTTAGTTTTATTTATTTATTTATTTTTTCATTTTTTAATTCAGTGTTCAAATCTCAGTGAAATACATCTAGATGTACTCGTAATGTCTCAACAGTTAAATGTATATAGTATATTTTAAAACTATTTTTTAGCTAGTTTTATGCAGTTCGATGATATGAACGTAATGTAATTATATTTGGTTTGATTAGACGCAAATATGCATTTTGACTTCCCATCATATTATATTATTATTATTTTATTATTATTATTGTTCATAAGTTTTCTCCATACTTTTTCCCGTTAAATATGTATTATCATTTTTATACCGATTTTTTTAAAGAGACGAAAAAAAGAAGACCAAACTGAAATAACTAGTATTTCCTTTTATATATATATACAAATAAACCAATTTTTGTATAGATGTATCTGTGGTGATATTACCAGATGCATTTTGTCTGTGAGTGAGATTCAAACAATATATATATATATATATATATATATATATATATATATATATGAGAGATTGTAAGAACGAATGCGTATAAAAGAAGTTATAAAAAAAAAGTATACCAAAGTTTTCAGAAAACAGAACGTTTCTTTTTTAAATATTATTGAGTTTAAAGAGTAAAAATAAATGCCACTTGGTGGATTTAAAAAGAGTACGAATGTGATTTTAAAGAGAGATCGCTGGTATGAGAGTTCGTTTTTTCTAAAGTTCAGTGCGTGTATATGTGTGTGCGTGGCAACGCTTGCCAGTAATATAAATACGGTACAAATGACGAAATTATCTATGTATGCGTGGGAATGTGTGTGTGCGTGTATTGTATGAATTTCTGAAATGGTGCACTTGACGTAAAAAAAAGTACTAAAAGCTGTAGAAAGCAGACAATTATTGGACAAAGACTGTCTTGAGCATCAAAAAGTTTGTCATCAGTGTACAGTTGTAGTATCTATTACTATTATTATTATAAAAAAGAACTGGAAAGAAATGTGTGTGAAAATATAAAAAGAAAATAAAGTTTTGTTACTGTGTAATAAAATATAAAACATTGTATGTATTTTGATGACGTAGTATTATTTCAGTCTTTTTACCTGACTTGAATTGAGAGGACAAGTGAGAAAAATGCCGGAAAAGCTTTGGTTGTGTATGTATTCAATGACCTTACAATAGTGTTATTAGGAATAGTGAAAAACATTCGGATATTGCCGTTCTTGGGTGGCTGTTCCTTAATATTAGAAACATTAAACAGTCATGTTGACCGTTTACCTAACTGTATTTTCTCACAATTTTACAATATTTGAAGTGTTTACAACATAACATTGATGATTTGCATTGTTTTGAGTCCATTAACATGGTCAAATTGCATTTGAAACAGTCAGTCTGCTGTGAATGTTTTGAGCAGAATACATACATATTTCACCGTTTTTCACGTGGTAAGCACTTAAGATTCCTGGATTAATTCGATTACTCCTGGACATCCAATAAAAGTGTTTACAATAAAGATTCGCCCGATGAACTCCACAGCTGAATGTTAGTGTCATACGAGAGGGGGCCCAAAAGAAACCGGATTAGAAGTTTGCGGCCGTTCCTACACATAGTAGAGAGTTCTTCCGTTAGGTGGGTCTAGTAGAGATCTTACCAAATCAAGATCTTACCAATCTTGCCCTAGCGGCGTCTGTGTAGGAGGTTAACGTTTGTTCTTAGTGTTCTTTTTCTCAACTGTTCTCGTTTGTCGCCTGCGAAATCGTTATGGCAGATTTAAAGGAACAAAGATTGTTCTTGAAAAATCGGAAACGGAGCGTACCAAATGTTTCAACAGGGTTTCAGAAAGAATGCTATGAACAGTACACAAGTTTTCTAGTGGTTTGAGCGCTTTAAACGTGGTGAGATGAGTGTTGAAAATCATTCTCGTTCTGGGCGTCCTTCATCATCTCGAAATGACGAAAACGTTGAAAAAATTCACCGATCGATGAAATTTCAGAACAGACAGGAGTGAGTTGGAGCCAGCACTTTTATTTAGAAGTTTTAAGACGTTTGGGGAAGGATATACAGAGGAAACGCCCGGAACTCTGCCCATAAGGTGACCGATTCCTTTACCAGACAACGCCCTTGTACACAACTTTTTGTGTGTAAACTGCTATTTCGGCTTTCAGAAGAGCTGTCATTCCCCACTCTCCATACTAGTCAAACCTATCCCCGTGCTACTTTTTTCTATTACCGAGAATGAAAAAGTAAACTAAAAGGTTGCGTTTTGATGATGTGGAGACTATACAAAGAGCTTCACAGAGGGCATTGGACAATATTAAAATTGAAGAGTTCCAGAGGTACTTCAGTGGGAAAGAAGACTGGAGAAGTGCATTGCATCTAATGGATAGCACTTTGAAGGAATCTGAAAGAATTTTGTTTAAAAAATAATAATAATAATAAAAAAATAAGTTGGGTTTCTGCCCTCGTATTATTCAATGAGAAATGGACAAGGAAAGGATATTCAGAGATAGTTTGAGTTCTATGTGTAAACTGTAATAAGAGAGAAAATATATTCAACAAAATTAATTGGAAGCTAAAACAACTCTCTCATTTCTTCTTCGATGATTTTTATTCTGTTAGGTTATTAGAAACTCCATTATTATTATTATTATTATTATTTTTTTTTTTTTAATGTGGAGATCACTCGTTTTATTATTCTAATATTTTTCTTTCTTGGATAATTTTACCAATTTCTGAGCACTTGCCTGGAGTTAATCATAAGATATTTTCCGGTAGTACAAAGAAACAATAGTTTTGAATTATTTTTTACACGACGGTCCTGTACGTACCAAGAAAAGAGTGGTAATTGAATAAGGTGTCAGAAATGTCTATCTTCCCCAACTTAAGATTTTGATTTGGTGCCAAATTATACTAGCGAATGTCAGTAGATAACTCACAGAGAAGCTTAAAAAATAAATAAATAGTAACGTAAAAGATCTTGTCATACACATGATCGTCAATACATATCAAGAAATTTCAGCATACAGATCATCATGGGAGAGAAAGTAAGCATATCTGACAAATAATAATAATAAAAACATAAATGAATAATTACCTCCCGTAGAATTCACCTAATACTGTCTCTAACTTGGATTACTCCATGGACGCTGATTTGGAAGTGATCTCACGACGTGTATCAGTTCACTCATAAGTAGATCCCGTAGTTCCAGCAACATACGGGGAAGATTATTTCTGCGTTTTTACATGCTGTTTCAAATAGTCCCACAGATTTTCAGATTTAAATTCGCAGTTATCTTGGAAAATGGTAATGTTCAGTGGCGGCCTAAGGGCGGGGCGAGCCGACGGTAGGTAAAAAATAATTACTAAGGAACCTTGTTAGCATGAGCCGTACAAGGGCCGTCAAGGTCTATAATCCACACCTTCCCTAAAAGTAAACGCAATTAATTCTCAATCAGTATTACACCAAATAACGGATAAAACAACAAATATCTGTCTAATAAAGCTAAAGAGTGCTGGATTTCCGTATAAGCTAAACAAGCTATGAGCTTCGGGTCTTACTCTCTTGGAGACCCGAAAGAAATTTAAAGGAAAAAGCTTTGAATATAGGTGAAAAATAAAGTAAACGCTTCATACTCTTGGGGGGGCCTAAGAAAAAGGCTGAATGCAGATAAAATAAATAAATAAATAGGTGAAAAATAAATAAAATAAAAGTTTTACTTTCTTGGGGTCCCAAAGAAATTTAAAGGAAAAATTATGTGGATTAAAATATGAATAAAATAAAATATCTATTCAATAAACTCAGAGAAATTTAAAGAAAAAAGCTGAATTTAGATTAAAATATATAAAGGAAGTCAAGTATATTGTGTTGTTTACATTCTACGGTCTTATGATGCAAGTAATGGGGACCCGTATGCTAACCTGCTTCCTAAAATGTCTCTGTTTATTTATTTATTTATTTATTTATTTATTTATTTATTCATATATCAGTTCAAGAGAAGGGTAGAAAGAAGGGATCAACGTACATAATGCTTTATTAAGGTACTAGCATTCTGTTGCTAGCTAAAAGCTCTTTAGTGCAGACGCTATAGTCGCTGATTCACTTGTTTTCCTTCTTTCTCTTTTCTTTTGTCCTTTACAAGTCGAATTTTCAGCGAGCGAAACCCTTTTGCTTAGCTGGTTTCCCCATTTCTGCTCTTGTTTTTGGCGTATGAATTTACATTTCAGCCCACAAATTTAGAGTGAAGAAAATGTTCAATAAAAAAACAAATGTTCAAATATTCAAAATACTTCAGCATTATATTTAATTCAACTCGTGATTGTTCTCATGTGGAACAGTTGTCACAAATCATTCGACTTGTTCACATACAACATGATTCTGTTTAAGTTCGGGAAGTATTTATTGATTTCATCTATGTGGAAGAAAAGACTGCTGAGAGTATTTCTGCTGAAATACTGAAGAAACATCAACGTGATAGGCTTGATATTAAGATTGCAGAGGCCAGTCTTGTGCTAATCAGGCTACAATGGCCGGGCAATATTCTGAAGTTCAAATTTTGATACGGATATATAAGTCCTTCGGCCATTTTCGTTCCTTGTAACAATAATTCATTGAACCTTGTGTGTCTTTCATGCTGCGCACGTTAACGTTCTGGCGGTCACCTTGGAGCAATGGAACGTTTGTTGGTATTCTTCTCTAGATCTATTCACCGATGGAATGTGCTGCAAAATCATGTAGTAAAGATTGACCTGAAACGTGAAAGTGACACTAGATGGAGTTCAAAATCAGAAGCTTTAAAGGCACTTTCTAATCAATCGGATGAAGTAATTGATCTGTTGGAAGATCTGCGTGAAACTTTGATTGAAACGCTTGATACTAGAGGAGATGCTGGTCTTCTTCTTGCAAGTATCCAATCATTTAACTTCATCGCTTTACTATATTTCTGGTCTGCAGATCTCTCATATATTGATCGGATCCAAAAATGCCTTCAATCTCAAGATATGAGTTTCAATCAAACTCTTATTCAGTTACAGAGTATGGTTAACACCATTGATACCTGGAGACATGAGCTGGGCAAGGAAATCATACCCGCAGCTGAAAGAAGTTGCAGGGTATGGAGCATAACTGTGGGTACACACAGTAGGAGGAGATGCATGCCTGCAGAAGTAAAGAATGAACCCCTGACTGCACGCACAGGCCGAAGTGAAGCGTTCTATCAATGAAATTGTAGATGAGATGAGACAACAAATGTATGATCATTTTACACAGATGCACGACCTGAACGACACATTTGGATTCCTGTGTTCTATGGCCAATTTTGTGCAGCAGCTAGATGATGAGAGCGAGGAAAGGCTAAAAGCATGTTTCTCTGATTTGGCTTTGTTCTACCCGAATGACCTGGATGGCTTAGAATTATTTCAGGATTGTAAGGATATGATCCGTTCACTAAGGTGTGCTCAGTAAGCTAAAGAACAACTTGACTTTTCCTCACAAGGCATCCTGAAATATGTATCTTCAATGGGGCTTGAATTTACTAAAGTTTGGCAACCGCTCTTCAGATTTTGATAACACTGCCCGTATCTGTCGCATCATGTGGAAGGTCTTTCAGCAAAATGAAATTGATAAAATCATACTTGCGTTCCAGAATGAGTCAAGAAAGATTCACGAATTTGGCCATTCTTTCTGTCGAAAATGAAATAGCATCCACTTTGGATTTTGATAATATAGTTGAGACTTTCGCTGCTACCAAAGCAAGGAAGGTATCATTCTGAATTTTGGTGAAACACAGGCTAATATGGTAGTGAAACTACTGTCGAAAGTAGTTTCATGTTTCAGGTAAAGGCAGTAAAAATACAAAAGTACGAAAAGAGTAATAAAAAGCCGTCAAAATCTGTCAATTGACTGGTGGTAGCTGGTAATGAAAAGTAGGATGGTATAACCCGTAGTAGAATTCTGTGCTTACATATTTAATCTATAATATATTCCCAATTATTCAATATATTCAGGATTTTTTGTTATATTCTACTAAGTATGTTAGTAAGTGGTAATGGAAATAGTCATAAGTGACAATATAAACATGACTGAAGTATTAAATACAAAATAATATAATCATGAAACAAGTGTGAGATCTGGAAACAATAGTAAAAAAAGACAAGCAAGAGAGAAATATTCTAGTGCTTAACTATTAATTGATACTTCGGCAAAAGCAGTGGGACTAAATAGATCGTACATTATCACAGGAGAGAAACCTAGTAAAAGATAAATGAAGAAGACACGCAGGGGAGAAATCTATTGTAGCCATTATTTACCGATAGTTCGGTAAAAAAAAAAAAAAAAAGTGTTTATGTATGTGTATGATCACTGGAGAGAAAAATTCAGACAGGGAGAAACTATGAATGAACTTAACTATATGAGAAATTGCGCAGGAGAATCACCAAAGACGAGAACCGAACAAGAATATTCTAGGAAACATAGAGCTTACATTTAGAAACCGCATCGGTTATATTGCTATTTGCAATGTTTGCAATATCAGCTCATTGTTACGTTTTGTACGTAAATTTGTCTCTAAATGTATTATTAGAAGCATTACTTCCACTATTCCATCTAATTACAGTACGCGTTGATACTAGGATAGTATAGGTGTAGGATAAATTCTGGATTCTTGATTGTTACGGTTTGTTTTTTCTTAAGATTATGTTATTTTTATCGTGGGTTGTAGTTTCCGTTACACTTGTATCCCTAATCCTTTTTCTATCGTGTCCTTTGTTTAAAAATGAATAAAAAAGAAAAAAATGCAATGATAGTCCTGGTCCAGTTTTATTTTTAGATATCAGCCTGAGGGCGGTTCTAAGTTCTAAGCATTAAAAAAATAGATAGGGATTCTGAATGTCACCCCTATTTGTTTAATATATCCCAGATTAAAATGATCTAAACACACACACCAACGGGAAAGGGGGAGGAGTAAACAGAAAGAATGATTATGTAAATGAATGTCAAATATAGAAGTATATAAATCACGATCTATTTCACTGGCCCCGGGCTCCAGTTTGCCTTACGCCGCCACTGGTAATGTTTACTGTGTATTCATCATAAAGTTTTTGGAGTGGCAACATCTGGTCACTCCAAATAAGCATACATACTTGTTCATGTTTGCAGTCACTTGTTTACATGCAAACCACCCTTCCCCCATACCATCACAGAATCTCTAGCTTGAACTACACACTGTGGGGGAAGTGCTTCATCGGGTTTTTGTGCACTAAGTGCCTTTTCTTCATTGGAATATGGACAACGCGACATGTCAGACCAGACCACGTGTTTCCAGTTCACTGCAGTTTAGTGTCTTGTTTATGAGTCTGTGGAAGATCTGCAGTTTTATGTGTTGCAGCAAGAACTGTTTTCTTTCGTTGTGCGTGTCATCAAATGTCCCTTTGCAACGTTCTTTGGCAGATTAGATGGGATGTTCCTAGAGACCTTTCCAAAGTTTCCAATTCGCGTATTTCGATAGATAATTTTCCTTGTTTAGTTGCTGTATGTAAAGTGGTGTTTAGATATACATCTTGGGTAAATGAAGGTAATACCTGCCTATAATAATTCCGTGATAGAAAGGAGCGATAAAATGTTTCGTATGTAGATCTGAATCAGGATAGCTTTCCGTTGTTTTTCGAAGTGCATTTTTAAATGTTCAGGCTGAGTTGTAAAATTCCATGCAGCTTTGGTAGTTATTCCCTTTTACCGTGTTGGCAGTGGAAGAAGGTTTGTCCATATTTAAGTCTTTTGCTTCTGATTTAATTACTTTAATATTGAGTGAAATATGTTCAGCAGTAATCTTCCCTTCTGTTGAAATCTTCAAAAATTGTGAATATATAAAGAAAAAAATATTTTCGGTGAAACGTCATTTACAGTGTATGACGAAATTTACTTTTTTTTTTTTTAATAGATATAAAATATCTAGTTAACTCTTGTAGTTCCGAAATTGTGAAGGCTCAAATTTGGACTGCAGTTTTGTGCAGTTTTAAATTCTGGATCAAATTACCGTGCCCCAAGTCCTTTCTGTGCTTTCTGACTCCTGTTCTTAACGCATATTTTGACTTGATTTTAGTTTAGCATACATTTCAGTAGCGAGGCTATATGAGATGTAGACCTACAGCTTAAAGTGGGATTCGAACCACAATGAGCTGCCGGAAATCGAATCCGTTTTTCCTGCGCCAAGTGTGCGTACGCTATCCGCCTAGCCACGAGGCAGCTCCGGCTTATACTCCAATGTAAGTCTAATGTGGTTAAGAAGGATGACTTTTCATTTACGGAAGCTATTGGATGCATATTATTAGAAAAAAAAAAGTTCCCACCTTGCATCCCGAAAATAATCATAAGACGGGCCGCGGTGGTTCAGTGGTAGAGCGTTCACATGTGGTGCATGGGGTCCCTGGTTCGATCCCAGCTCGCGCCAAGTGAACTGTGGTGGACAAACACTGTGCGTAGGTTTCCTCAGGGTTCTTCCGTTTCCTCCCACTTTCTTCATTCCACCATTTCACTCATTTCTCATCATCACCGTCTCCTTTAGCTTAGCCGGCATAACCGTAGGACGTAAAACTCGAAGATTTAATTTCATAATCATAAGAACATACTGTTTTAGGATTTCTTTGGTCGCTCTTTCAATGTTTTAGTGGTAAGTGTAGTAACATAATATACATTGAAAAAGGGACCAAAAACGTCGTGAAATGTATATTGTTATAATTCTCATGTTCAGGATGTGAGGTAGGAGCAATTTTTTCTAATGAAGGAGGACATATTAGATTAACGTCATGTTTCTCGTTCCTCCGTACTGAGTTCGGTGGTCTTTCCACTTCAGGATTGTCTTTATTTGTGCTCTAACGAAAATAACACCTTTGGTGTTTGCCTCAAGTAACTTGAAGGAATAATGTTGAGGTTATTAAAAGTTGTAGACTTTTTAATAAGAGCTATGGCAAATTGTTTCATGAGATATATTTATATATGTAATGATGATAACATGTGAATGTCCACTAATGTCATACTTGACATTATACCTTTCTACAGAGAACCAGTTCTTTGTGTAGTAATGCGCTACAGCGTTCTTGCTGTCCCAAAGATAAGTATAACAACTAAAACTGCTAAACCGTACTTTGGAAACAAATTACGACCTCTTAGTTCTACTTGTCGTATTTCAAGGTTTGTAGTAAGGTAGAGCTGATGTATTTTCGTTTCAGAAGCATCGAATGAGCCATGGAAGAGACAGATATTTGTTGTCATATTACCCCCTACCCAAATAATAACAATCATAAAAGATGTAACTTCCATGTAGAGTTTTATTTTGACTGAAAGCAGTTTTTGCATGTACGATACAAATAATAGCAGGTTGTCTAAACAATATTAAGCTTTTGGAGGTCAAAATTTAAAATACATTCTTTGTGATTTGAACCACATACGCACCACTTTGTTCAAAGACGTTCTGCCATTTTTCCATCGACACCGTAATCTCATCGCTATAGGACTTCCTTCTGGTCACGTAGTTTTCACAGGCCTCTTTTTAAACTATAACTTAACACAATTCAGTGAGTTCTGCAGAACCGAAACAAATTGTCTGATGGTTATACGGTGGATGCATTAAAACTCCTAGACAAATTCTCCCAATTTCTGACGGGTCGTTCAAGATGTATGCGGTGTAGCATTATCGGCGTGTACGACACCCTTTCTGTTGACCAGTTCCGGGCCGACCATTTCCTTATATTACTAGGTAGAACAGTAATTGTCAACAGTAGAGGTCCGAGTGCATCGTTCTACCTGGCTGCAGCAGCTCGTGGTGCATGATGTCCTTCCAATTCCACCAACGCAGAGTATAACTTTCCTAGGTGTCAGTATGGAATTTCGACCACGATCCTTTTCACCCATTGTTATCCTAGGTTATCCACTTTTTATCGCTCGTGATCAACCGCTTCAGAAATGGCTCGAGTTTGTTACATTTCAGTGAAGATTCGCAAATAGAAATTCAATTGAGTAAATGTTTTTGAGTCCGATCATGTGGCACCCAAACGACGAGGTTTTTTATTTTTATTTTTATTTTTATTTTATTTTATTTTATTTTTTTTTTAGTAATTAGCTTTCTCTAAACCGTGTAACGTGGGTTTCTGTCACCACGGCATGGCGCGTCCTCAGGTTGTGGATCGAGGAGAAGGCCTCTAGATATAGAGGTTAGCTGCGAATATACTGAATAAGCAGTCGCGGACAGCCGACTAGGAGTGGTCCTCCAGCTTGGGGGTTTGGGTAGGGCTAACAACCTCATCCTGTAAAATTCACTTGTTCAGAAATATTCACAAAAGCCTCGGACAAGGACTGATAACTTGACACGACCTCAGCAAAAGAAAATGGACATGAGATTTGGAACATGGAATATTAGGAGTCTTTATAGGGCAGGCGCGTTAAAATCCGTAACGAGTGAGTTAGAGAAATACAGGATGGACGTAGTAATAGTTCAGGAAGTTAGGTGGGAAGGAAATGGATCTGAGAATTCCGGAAATTCCAAACCCAAATTCTTACCCCAAAATTTTTCGGGTTTACATAGAAAAATCTTCCTGAGAATTCAGGATGTTCTATCGAAAGAAGAATTTTGCATAAAGTAATAAGATTTATAAGCGTTCACTAATAGTTATTTAAAATCATATTATACGAATAAAACAGTGGGTGCGTTGTATATTTTCCGCGCCTACTATTGATAGTGTCCTATACAATAGGAAGCATAAAACAATTTTTCAGTAAAATTATCCTCATTCTTTAATTTATTCCTGAGGTATAAAATTGTTTTACAGACAGGTTATACCAAAAGTAGAAAATTAGCCTCTTTTACGAAGGTTAAAGACATGCAAAATATTGGTGGATGGCATTGTATCCATGATTTTCTCGGGTTTCTTCTGTTTCCTTCCTCTCTTCATTCCGTAAACTCTTTCACGATTCTGCTTTTGGTGCATGTGGTGCGCGCAGAGCACAAACATTAAATTTCATAATCATTTAAGTTCATTAATCATCTATCTCCTTTATCCTAACGGGCATATTCGTAACACGTTAAACAAACAAACAAACAAACAAAAAAAATCACTATCATCCGTTTCCTTCAGCTACAGAGTATAATTGTTGCTCTATCTGAGCTTTGAGGTGCATAAATATTGAGATTTTTAACATTTTGCGAAGATAGTGAAAAAAGACAAACTGTTCTGATTTTTGAATTATTTAATATAATGTAAATAATGCAATTTCGCAATAAATATTCAAAAGTACAAAATCTGTGATTAGTTTCGAGGCATTCCTCAGCGCACTCAAAGAAAACTTGTTGCTACACAGAATACATGATGTATGAAATTCTTTGCTTATCCATCCTGTAGAATAAAGTGATGAGACAAACTTGTAGTTCGATAATAAGATTTCTTTCTTTTCCTAGTTTATGAGTAAAGAAAAACTTTTTTTTTTTAAAGTTACTTCTATGTAAGATCACAAATAGACACTCAATTGACAATCTTTAGATACACTGAGGGAGAAGTAAGGATTGCCTGAAAACCGTTTGAAAGATTTTTGTACTTTTGGAGGTATAAACTGTTAAAAGATACATATCCCATCGTATCAATGAGTAAATATTGTAATATCATCTTGGCTTATATGGAAATTACTACACTATGGAAAGAAATGATTTCAATTGTTTATCCTGAAACTAAATGAAAAAGAGCATTTTTTCTTCTTTCAAAACTTTCCTTTCATTCTGTTGATAATTAAATTCTCACAACTTGTTAGCACACGCTACTAATGTTTTTTAATATAATTAATGTTTTTTTATTATTTATTGCTATTATCAAATAATCTACAAACTAGTTTGCGCACGAAATGGCGTTAGTGCTACAAATCTCATAGTATAAGTCGCAGCGAGACAGGCTTAACGTCATTTGACAGTTGAAGCTAGTAGATGCGCAAAAAGCGATGAAATTCTTATAATCGCCGTGAAGATGAGTGAGCTTTTCACAAAAATTCGTTATATTGTACAACTTTATCCCGATAAAAGTGGAAATGCTGCGCAGTAAGACATTTGCGCTGTGTATGAGCGAGATACGTTATCGAAAGCAACAGCTAAAAACTGGTTCAGTTGGAAATTTCGATGCTGAAGATATTCCTCGCAGTGAGTGGCCAACCGCAGCAAAAGTCGATGATATTCTGGGAAAAATCGACCAAGACAGACATGTAAGCATTCATGACATCGTCAATGACGTAAATATCCATCACCTAACAGCGTTTATGATTTGGAGAAAGCTAACTAACTAACTAACTAACTCTATGGCCTATGGAACCCGGAGGTTCAATGCCGCGTTCACAAGAGCTCTCCACTGATTTCTATCCTTAGCTAACTGCATCCAGTTTCTACTTTGTATTCCAATCTCTGCGAGATCCATCTTAACATTGTCTTCCCATCTGCGCCTAGGTCTTCCTAATGGTCGCTTTCCGATAGGTCTTCCAGTCAAGACTTTGAAAGCGTTTCTATTTTCTTCCATTCTAGCTACATGACCCGCCCACCTAAGCCTCCTAGACTTGACGACCCTAACAATGTTGGGTAGACCATATAAATTATGTAGTTCCTCGTTATGAAGTTTCCGCCATTCCCCATTCCCGTTCCTCTTGGGTCCGAATATTCGTCTCAGGATCTTGTTCTCAAATACTTTCAGTCTATGTTCTTCCCTCAGGGTAAGCGACCATGTTTCGCAACCATACAGAACAACAGGCATGATTATCGTTTTGTATATTTTAAGCTTCAGATTCCTCGATAGAATTCGCGACGACAAGAGATTTTGAACTGAATAATAACACGAATTCCCTGCTTTTAGTCGACATTTAATTTCTTCATGAATATGATTTTTTTTTCTGTTAATATTGATCCTAGATATTTGAAACTATCCACTTTAACAAAAGTATTATTTAATATTTTAACGCATCCATAATTTGCCGTATTACGGTCCCGACGCACTTCCATGTATTTAGTTGTTTCTGCATTTACTTCTAAACCCATGTCCCTGCAAGCGTTTAATAAGATCTCTGCATTTCTTTCTATTGTTCTCCTATCATCCCCTGTTAAATTTACATCATCAGCATATGCCATAACCTGGTGAATACCGTTCAACTGTAGGCCCTGGTTGCTATCTGTGATTTTCCTTATAGCGTATTCCAGAACGAAGTTAAATAATAATGGCGACAACGCATCTCCTTGTTTCAGCCCATTTTCGACGTGAAAGCTCGTGGACAAAAATTTTCCTACCCGGACTTTACTTTGGATTCATTTAAACACATCTTAATTAATCTAATTAGCTTTCTCGGTATTCCAAGTTCTGTAAGAACGTTGTATAATGTTTCTCTCCTAACCGAGTCGTACGCCTTTCTAAAATCAATAAATAATTGATGTACCGGGGTATTGTATTCCCACTTTTTTTTCGAGTATTTGGCGAATGGTAAATATTTGGTCGATAGTTGATCGATTTCGTCTAAAACCGCACTGATAATCTCCAATAATTTCATCTGCGTATGGGGTCAGTCTTGCTAATAGAATATTTGAAAGGATTTTATAGAATGTTGACAGAAGAGAAATGCCTCGATAATTATTACAGTCAGTTTGGTCGCCTTTCTTGTGAATTGGAACAATGATTGATTCTTTTCACTCTTGTGGCAATTCTTCCTTGTTCCAGGTAAGGAGAATGAGTTTGTGCATTCTGTTCCACAGTTTTTCACCTCCAGCTAAAATTAACTCAGACGGAATTTCATCTACACCCGGAGATTTGTGTTTCTTTAATTTCTTTATAGCGGTTTCTACTTCTATTCGGTTGAATTCTGGAATATACGGTTCTGCGGTGTGTATCACCTTTTCTCAGATCCATCAGATCTGCGGAAGCCCCAGAAATCCGGCCCCAAAGTTTCGAGCTTGGGTCCTTTCTATTCACCAATGAAATATATAATTCTTGGACGTGGGAGGTGGCAATGGAAAGGTCGTGGTCCCCTGAGCACAGTGGAGCTGTCACACATCGAGCCCGAGGCCTGATGTCTCCAGATATTGGGCCCCGAAAGTATAGGGTCGGGTCCCTTCTATTCACCAATGAACCATGAAGTTTTTGGACGTGGGTATTTGCACTGGAAAGGGTCGGTTTCCCCTGAGCACACCGATGATGTCGTCGTAAATCACCTTTTTGCTCACAAAAGTAAGTTTCTTTATTATCCTGCCTGAATGTTATTCAACCGAACATTGCAAAATAATACTGTGATGCTACATGTTAGTAAGAGACAGCGCAAAATATTTGATATCGAATAGAAGGGACCTGAGTCCAAACATGTGGGGTCCGAATTCTTGGGTTTCGGGCCACAGAATCGATTTCTAACGTCATCGCTGTGCTCAGGGGACCCGGTTCTTTCCAACGCCGCAACTAGCAATTCCAACTCCATGTCTAATACGGTTTTCTTATTGCGGGAGAATTTTCATGAAATATTCTCTATATTGTTATCCAAGAGTAACATAGACATTACAAAGCTGTGGGAATTAACAGGGCATTAGATTGGGATAATTTCTTTTTATCGTATATACCTAGGTATAAAGTACACGGGAAATTGTGAACCTCAATGGAAACGCACCACTCCTTTCTTGCAAATCTTTATTATTTTAACTTATGATTATTGTTTTATATTTTACTTGCTTTCAAAACTCGGGTAGAAAGAGTTTTCCATTGCTGATGCAATCACAGTTTTCTTTCTTTCTTGCTTTTTTCTTTTCTTTTTCTTAAGTTCGAGTCGATAAAGAGGAAGGGGGATAGCAAGATGAGGTTTTTAATTCGGTATATCTAACAATAGTACACGAATATTGACGGGGGCCCATTTGTGAATATTGCGGGGTTTGGGGGCACGCGATCTTAGTTAAGCTACTAATAGCAATAATAAAAAAAAAATGATGGGTCTTTATGTGTGTGCTATGTGGAATAATTCATCCTAGGGAAATGTATGGATTTTACAGGTCATATGGGTTTCATGCTTTATCAGAAATGTTTTAAAACCGTTTCTCTGAACTTTCTGTGTTTTCATAATGTTACTTTCCTTTTTCTCACCTCCATAATAGGATGGTTACTCAATGTTCTTCATTTAGTCCAGTGCAATTACGGTAAAAATTGACCAAACCTAGACATTTAAAATGAAAAGATGAAACCTGTTGGAATATGTTCTACGTACCGGTCTTATTACCCAGCAAAAAGTCCCAAAAATCCAGTTGCGGATTTTCCTTCATTTTGAATAAATAGTCAGCCATCTTGGATTTCTCACATGCACTTAGTTTATGCCACATAACTTCTAAACTAATTAACGTAGAAGGATCATTCTTTCTTTATTATACTTCTAATATTATAGGCAATGTAACAAATTATTATCAGTTTTCTCCAAGTAACATTTTTGCATAACTTTAGGATAAAGTGAAAAATTGTGATCTGTATTAGGTGACATATTCTTTTCATTGCCTCATACAACTTAACAGAGTAGAAATATGAAAAAAGTACTTGCATAAAAGTTGTTGGGAATTTCATACGCTTTAAAATGATGTATATATTGTCACTATATACAATGTCAGAGATCCACAATGAAGCTTCAAACGTCATCGGACTGCGCAAAATTTCTGTAAAATATATATGATTGAATTATTTAACATGAAGAAAATAACATTTAGTGATTTGAGACGGCTTTTCATTGAAATTTCCGGTAAGTATCAACAGGTTTGAAAGTCCGCCTAGTTTAATAAATAGTTCATAAACAGTGGCGTCGCCAGGGTTGCGCAAGAACCCTAAAAGTAGACTTTCGCCCTATGTTTCTGTATGTAGGCTTATATATTCATTCGAGATAAACATTTTAAAAAGAAGATGAAATCTATAGAAGTATGTTTTACTGATGTTATCCCTCAAAAAATCTAGTTGCGGGTTTTCCGCCCTTTTGAATAAATAGTCCTAGTCCAGTGCAATTACGACAAAGATTGATCAAACTTAAAGATTTTTTAAAAGATTAAACCTGTTAGAATATGTTCTATGTACTGATATTATATACTAAAACAGTCCCAAAACTCTAGGTGTTGGTTTTTCGCCATTTTTACGACTAATTATATGAACAATATGTATGGTATGTCACAAAACACTATGGGAAATAATGTATTGTATTTGATGGTTATGATGATGGACCTAGCGTAAAGAATATTGGACACTGGACACGAACAAAGAAACCATGAATACCTGTAATTGTCGAGGATAACATCCATGTTCGTTTATTTCAACAGGATTCTTTTCAACCCAAAGAACAAATCCGAATTGATATCACTTCTGACGAAATTTCTCGAAAAATCTGGTTGTACCGTATATCAATCACTTGGAGAAGCAGACACATTAGTTGTGTCAATCGCAACAAATATTGCAAAATCTGTCTCGTTGGTAATAGTGGGAGAAGATTCAGATATTTTGGTTCTGATGGTAACATTCGCAACAGCTCAGGCTTACATGTTTATTCCTGGCTCGAAGCCACTACATAAGATATACAGCAGTACCAAACTTTAGAGAGCATGGGGAGATATGGTAAATTGCATTTTATTTCTATATGTCTTCACTGGTTGTGATACTGCTGCTTAACACAGTAAAGGGAAGAAGGTTGCGTACAAAATACTGGAAAGATAAAGAACTGCGTCGAGGAATGAATGTTTTCAACAACCCATATCGAAGCAACGCATTAGTGACACTTTCAACTTAGCAGTACTACCTCCAACAACAGCTACTGCAAATCAGCATAATCTCCTTGTTTTCTATCAAGTTCAGCAATGAAAAATCAAGAGATGACTCCAACTGAATAAGGCTGAAGAATTTGTGGTGAATACCTTCTTCTTGTAACAACACTTGAACAACCTGCTTCAAAAGATTTGTTAAAGTTTATAGCATGCAACTGCCAGACGAACTGTAGAAACAATTGTGAGTGCAAAACAGGGACGGCGTTAAGGGTGGGCGACCGCCCACCCGATGGATGGTCTCGCCCACCCATCCGCCCACCCCAACAGAAGTAGAATAATGAAGGTGACCAGTGCCGGATTCAGGTTTGATGGGGCCCAAAGCTATTGAAGTTAATGGGGATCTTTGTATTTCTAGCTTTCTTTTTCAGCGACAAAATTTCGCCTTTTTTATTTTAATATATGCTATATGGTAATTTATGGACCTAATACATATCTAAATACGTTTTCGCATATATTTCGTTATCTTAACTTACTGTTTTGAATACATTACAGAAAAACTGTAAAATTTGTAAAATTAGCGGTAGTTTAATTTGGTCCCAATAAAGCCCCTTGCCGATCTTCTCTGTTTTCTTTTTGCACCAACTATGATCAACGCTCCACGCCATGCTTCTACAATATGTGGAGGCCGCATCATTTCTCATTCCAAGTTGTTTCTAGTCAGTTGGGTAAAGTTTGAAACGTTTCCAGGGATCCGATGTAAGTAAATACAATCTGAATATGATCCAGGGTTGGTAATTGCTGCCTGAAGCTCAACTAATCGTGTAAGCTTTTTCAAGGTCAGGTTACTAGAGTAACTCAAAATGGAAATCAACTCTCGAAGATTACACAAGGTGTAATACGACACAAATTCGCTGGAAGCAAAGGCGAATCTAGAAGGTTAAAACTGGAGGAGGGGCAACTAAAACCCAGATTAGATAGATATATCGTGAGTTTACTATAAACTTTCAAAAATATGTAAGTAATGGCTTCAATTATTTCTGTCACTCAAAAAACTGGGGGCTTAGACCTCTCCGGCCCCTGGTTAGATACGTCTCTGGCTGAAAAACCTAACTGTTGCAATAAAATTATTATAAGTCCTATAAATGTAGGTAGCATGTTTTTACTGCGACGTGAAAAGATGTTGGTACCTTGTCTGTTATGTAGTAACTAGTGCCGATAACCTAATGCATTCAGTCTGCTGCACACTAACTTACACAACGTATATTCGGGCAGTTCTGAACGTAAGAATACATAAAATACTGTTAATATATACGAACAAACGACTCATGTGCCTATAACGAATGGATGAAATCACTATGATTCGTGCTCCTATTTTTTCCTTTAGTCAGGGGCGGATCCATTCTGAATGTTTGGGGAGGCAGTCTCTCGAAGTCAATAGGTTTTATTTTACGTTTATAATACAAAGGTGAAAATTCTTAGGATAGGTTTTATTTTTAAAATAAAAAAATATTCAATTCTGGGGGCGATCGCCTCCTGGATCCGCCCCTGCCTTTAGTGATTCATTGTTGCACTCTAAAGACCACTTTATGAACTCCTCCGTGACTAAGCGGTTAGCATACGCACATTTGGAGTGGAAGACCCGGGTTCGATTCCCGGAGAGAGCTCATGTGGTTCGGATTCCATGTTAATCAGTAGGTTCCGTCTCATATAGCCTCGCTGCTGAAAGGGACATTAAATTCAAAATCAACTCAACTCTATAGATCACTTTGAAAATCTGTGCCAAGTTCTGAAAGTTATGAAAATACTTCTGCACACTACTTTTCATACTTACGTACAGCGTAATATCTATAATTTCGCGATATAAAGATTATTGCCGCTTAGGGCTGTAATTCTAATATATTTTACTATTATTTCGCCAGCTTATCGTTTCATGTCTTCTTCTTATGCATCCACTGTTACCAGACTCAATTTCTTGTCGAATTCCAAATAGTACGTGAAAGGGTAGTACTAGAATTCTATCCGCATACAAGATACTGTATCACTTATGCTGTGAAGTCTTATTAAAATAGTTAAGTGTAATGGCTGTAAAACAGGATCCCGATTACAAATAAGGCTCTGAAACAAGATCCCCATTACAAGCGGAGCTGGGAAACGAGGGCTCCATTATAAGCGGGGCTGGGCAACAGAAATCCCATTGCAGGCGGTTTGGAAAACAGGGCCCTATTACTTGCTTCATGAGAGCTTAATACATAATAATATAGAACACCGTTGTTGTATGTGCGTTTTATCTTACTTACTTTTTCATATTATTTGGAAATGACATTACAGCCATTTTTCTTTAATTTTTTTTGGTGCCCCCAAGCTTATACGTAAATCTGGCACTGAAGATGACATTCTGTACTTCAAAATCAATAGGTATTACTTTCGATTGAAATGTAATAGGTTCTAGGACTCTGTTTAACTCTACAATGAACAATGATATTAAGACAGATACTTGTAGTAATATAATGATGACAAATGTCCTGATAATTGAATTAAAGTTTAACACACACATACACAATCGTGCCATTGAAACGCCAGTGTTTGTATGTGCTGCACTGAAAAAAAAGAAAGTACATTTTAAAAAGCCGACTAAATAATGGACAGGTGGCCAGCATTGTCTATTGTCTCATTTCAGAAAGACAGGGAGCCAGTGGCGTCGGAAGTATTTTTCAGCTGGGGGGGGCAAACTGCTGTCTTGAAAATAGATACGTGAATGTAACATAAGTTAGATAATACGAATATATGTTTGTAATGTAACAATAATTTGATTTCATTGGTTAATAATAATAATAATAATAATAATAATAATAATAATAATAATAATAATAATAATAATATAATGAGGCTGTAAACAGTTTTGTGTGAGTGAAATTTCCATCTATGATAGGCATCTTAGTTTACATCTTTAGATTAATTAATCGCGTGTCAGTTTTGTGCTGGATTTTGGTCTGGTGCAGAAATTTTCAACCACTGAAATCAGAATTAAAAATGGTCACACAGACACTATTACAGAATCTTAAAGCTACTTAAATAACTTGGAAACGATGAAATTAAAATTATATTTTTAAAAATCCAGTTCTACTGTTGCAGTACACTATAATATTAGAAATTGCTATTTAGAAATACAAACTTTGTAGCACTTTGTAGTAGAAAGTAACTTCAACATTATAAAACAGGCTACATAATCAAGTAAGAAATAAGAAAATATTTTTTCTACCTACTTCACTTCGTGCCAGAAATGGAAAAATGGAATTTTCACTAAAGACTTCATAAAATGTATATAGAAAATTCAATTAAACTAATTACGAGAGTTATTTGTATTTTTTACTACACTTGTAATAAGCCTCTCACCTCTCTATGTTATTATTAAACCTCTCATAACAGGATGGATCCTGTTTCAGTCATGGGAAGCTTGTAATTAGGATTTACTTATCAGACTTCGATTTTTAAGTGCAAGTTCGGCACGAGTAGTGAGTTAATCGAACAGTTGAATTTCCTTTGTTTAAAAAAAATCAAACCAAACTATCTAAAAATTTCTAATAATGAAAATAACACTTATTATTTTGCAAGCAATAATAATTTCAATCTCTCTTCTAAGAAAAGAACTTTGTTACATCTTCTCACAATCCATTAGAAGAAAAAAATTACACCTACTCAGTATTTAAAGAGATGACAAAGTCTCTAGTACATAAAGCTTATAAACATGAATGCAAAATTCTAACAAAATTTAATACATTAAAATAACATTCAGTAATCAAATTTAAACAAATAAATATGTCAATAATTAAACGTTGAATACAACTATTTAGACAAAAATAAAACGAACAGATTGAATATAACTATTTAGACAAAATAAAACTGGAACAGAATAAACAGTCTGTTACAGATTACCACTGTCACCGAAAAAAATATGTGAATATTTTTTTACAAGACCTGATATTTCTTCAATAAATCTTGCCTTTTTGCTAAAGAACAATTAAATAATTTAATATTTCTAAGATTTTGTGTTCCAATCGACTCTCCAGTTAGTGAGTGCAGGACAGCACAGTTTCTCAATAGTTTATATACAACGTATGGTCCAGTGTAGGTGTCCATATATTTATGCGTTTATATTTGTGAGCTACTGATAGGTGATGTGTCTTAAGCATAACTAAGTCACTTTCCTTTAACACTGTTTGCGATTTGTTCTTTAGAATTTTCTTTGGTTTTCTTTCTACTAGTAAATGTCTATCTTCCACATCAATTGAAGTTATTTCTGGAGGCCATGGGTAAGAACTTTTAAAACTGTCAGTTGCTGAATAGGATAAAAACAATTCCGATGGACATTGGTTGGTTGAAGAACAAATAGAATTATTCAGTAAATCCTGCGTTTCCTTTAATATATTACTCCATAGAGCTTGATTTTTCCCACATTTCAATCTCATCAATCTGTTGAGTTCCCGATGTTGCCTTTCTACTAAGCCATTAGCGTGGGGTGAATACGGAGATGTAAAATGCTGTTGGATAAGATGACGTTTAAAGAAATTTTTCCACGATTTAGAAGTAAATTGCGAACCATTATCTGTGACAATATGTTTGGTGTATGGAAAATTATGAAAATAACACCGGAGCAACACCCTGATAATTTCTTTAGTATTTGCATTACGCAAGGGATAACAACTAATGAACCTCGAATAAACATCTATGATGGAAAGTACATAATGAAATCCCTTGCTAGAAGGTAAGCGACCTCCTAAATCTAAACACAATTTTTCATGGCGCCGCCTAGCCTCAATAGTAAACTTTCCAGCGTCTATATTTCGATTGCTAAACTTAGTTCGAGCACATAGCTCACAATCGCGAATGTACTTCACAAAATCACGTTTTTGACTCTTCCAGTAAAATAAGGCTCTGCAAAAAGATACACACTTTTTCACACCGAAATGTCCTTTGGAATGTATTTTAGAGACCACATCGTTTACTAAGGTTCTAGGAATTACTAACAACCATCGACCAGTGGATTTGTCCTTAACAAATAATAAGTTTTCAAAACTCTCGATTTTATTTCGATGGTTTCCAGAATCCAACAATGTTTTCAGTTTTTTACAATACTCGTCTGTTTGCTGTTCTTCAATAACTCGATGTACATTTATAGTTTCTGGGTCTTCTCTAAAAACAAAATTTGTGGCGTGAACCTCCGTTTGTAAATGATCTTCAATTTCCTCTTCACAACATGAGACAAGATTTATGTAAAATTGTTTAGTATCTCCACTGCATTCTGGCGGATATCGACTTAGAATATCTGCGATTGTATTGCATTTACCGGGTATATGTTCGAATTGTAAGTCAAATCTTTGTAACTTGAGTATAAGTTTAGTCGTACGAGGATCCAAGTGTTTCAGCGTAAAAGCGTGTATAGCAGCACTGTTATCACAATGTACTATAGTGCTTCTGCCTAGTATGTAACTCGAAAAATATTCACATAAATATAATATTGCCAAAAGTTCCAATTGAAATACAGAAAGCGAGAGTTCATGTAATTATAATCTACGACTTGCATAAGCAATAACAACAGGATTATCATCATTATTAGGAAATTGCGCTAAATAGCCAGCTAAATTATACGCACACGCATCACTAAAAATATGGAAATTTATAGAGAAGTTGGGTTGGCCTAATGCTGGTGGATTGCTCGCTAAATTTCGTAGTACGTTAAATGCATGTATTGCATCTTCATTCATTACGAACGGTTTATCTTTTTTTAATAATTCGAACAATGGAGCTGCAATAATAGTATAATCCTTTAAATACCGATGCCTCCATCCGAATAACCCAAGGAATGAGCGTAAATGTTTTCTAGTTCTTGGCATAGGGAAACAACGTATAGGCTCATTTGACTTCGGGTCCACTTTGATCTCCTTTCCATTTACTAGATGACCTAAAAATTTTATCTCATTCAACAGAAATAGACACTTTTTGAAGTTTAGTGAAAAGTTAGCGGCATCGAATATTTGGTACACTTTGTTTAGATGGTCAAAATGATCATCAAAAGAGGAAGAAAAACACAACACGTCATCTAAATATACTATCACAAAATCTCTTGTATTCATTTTAAAGAAGCTATTCATGGTTTCTTGGAAAACTGCGGGTGCAGATCGTAGACCCATTGGGAGAACCAGCATGCAATATTGCCTGCCTAAATAAACAAGGCTCGTGCATTGATAAGAGGGATGCAGATGTACACCATAATAACCTGACGTGCAGTCAAATGAAGATAATACAGATGCTCCAGTTAATCGTGATAGTAAGTCATTAATTGCTTCAACTTGTACACACGGCGAGATAATTTTTGCATTTAAACCTCTTAAATCCAGGACTGGACGTACTCCTCCTGTAGCTTTCCTAACGCAATGTACTGGATTTCTATAGGGAGATGACATTTCTGCAGCAATGCCATGATCGATCCATTTCTGAAGTTCCTGCTCAAATTCTTCTCTCATAGACTGAGGGACACTATATATTTTGCCAACGACAGGTATATTGTTTGTTAATTCAATTTTATAAGGCTTAGTTTTGATTCGCCGAGGATATTCGGTGAAGAGATGCCTATATTTACATAAAAGAGTGTATAGTTTTGCTTTATTATCTGGAGAAATGTCTGTACGATCATGCACATATCTATGTAACTCTTCCTCCGTGACATTAGGCTCAGGTACCTTACAGAAATTAACTGCTTCTACTGGTGTTGAAATTAGGCAACTAGCATTCCGAAAATAAAACATGGTATTACATGATTGGTGCCCAACGTCAGAAATCGATAAATAGATTTCTGTAGGTTTAGTTAAACTAATGCACACTAAATTTTCTTGATTGTCAGTTAATTGCAAGCGTTGATTTCCACTATCAATTATGGCATTGAATTTTTGTAACAACGGACTTCCAAGTAATAAATCAGGTCGCATAGCCCTCATAACAAAAACTGGTACCTCAAACAGATGTTCATTAATACAAAAATTCAACATCTGCATTCCTTTTATTTTGAAGTTACTGTCTCCAGTAAATGTTGCTACTTTCACACTGTCATATTTTAGTAATTTGGCAGACGGAAATTTCTCTTGAATTTCAAACCAGACTCGTTCACTAAGCAAGTTCAACTCAGCTCCTGAGTCTATGATCGCCGTTAAATTTACTCCTCCAACGCTACAAGATACTGTGGGAGAAGGAAAATAATAATCATCATTCTCCAGTTTATCTTGTTCAGGATCTTCACCTACTACAAATAAGATATTGTACAACAACGAACACTCAACTTGCGCAGGGGACATTAGTTGCGCGCACCCTCCTTCCCCCTCTACATACGGATGCGCGTCTCGTTTCCCTGTTCACTAACATTAGATATTTCATTGCTAACGACTAATGCGTTAGCAGCTTGCAACATTGCCTCCGATGTTTGGCAACTCACATCATTTCCAGTCGATTTTCTTTGTCTCGTATTAAATGAGTTATTAAATCTTCCACGATAATTCCAAGAACCATTATTTCTTCGCGCAAAGTATCTTTTGTTATTACCTGATCTCGTGTAACTAGCTTCTGTTTGACATTGCGTGTTAGGAGACTCAGATCTAAAGTTATTTTGAGCCATTCGTATATACGGAGTTTTTGTATTGGTATTACGTCTTGAATTAACGCTCCATTGGTTAGCTTCAGCTTCCGCTGAGTTGATCTCAATAACACTCAACAAAACTTCTTCCACTGTTTTTACTTTCGATAACCTCAAAATCTTAGCTTCTTCCAACGGAAGACACGTTAACAGAATATCACGGAGCTCTTTCTCGTCATAGTTCACAGTTATATTGTGATATTTCTCCACTATACCCAATGCGAATTCAAGAGTATTAGGATATCTGGATTTATCGTACTCTGGTATTACGCAGCTGGCGTTTCTGAGCCTGTTCGAGTTGTGTTGACATATACTGATCCTTGAAATGTTGCTCAAATTCATCAAAAGTAGTTACAGTATCCGCTATAATTTCAAACCAACCGATCGCCGCTCGTGTTAAACACTGAGGTATTATAATGAGCTTTTCGGCGTCTGAAAGATTATACAATTTCGAGAGTCGATTAAACTCTTTCAAGAAATTTTTCGCCGCTCCAGGGGTTAATTGTCCACTATATCGTGGGAAATCACGCAAGTATTTAGGTTTTAACATACTGTTAGACGTATATTCGTTATTTGCAATTATTCTGCTCTCCTTAGGAGTCTCTTTAGTAATATGATATATCGGTGACTGTCTTATAGGACTATGAACTTCTTCTCTAGTGATAGTTTGTTCTTCCAATTTACGAATTACATCTTCAAAATCTAAATGTGAAGTCGGTTGAAAATGATCCCGATCACTCGCACAATCGTCAACTCGAAAACGGTTGTTTCCAGTCTGAAAAAAGGGAATCCTGTTTTCTGATACAGCACATCTACAACCAGATTCAAAAGTACTCATTACAGTAGAAACTGTTGAAGTTACCGTAGTATTACTAGAGGTAAATGTGGGTATTGATACAGAGCGCGTCCCATTATCTGAGGATTTTGGAAAAGGTACACGAATATAATCAACATGGTTAGTATAAAAATTATTATCTGCTTTTTCATACTTACGCTTTATAGCATCTACTTCCTCTTGCAACAGTTTATACTTACGGTCTATTACTTCGTGACAATGTTTACAACTATTCTCTATTCTTTTTATGTTCTCATCCGACATTTTAAAGTTTGATTTTAGTACATCAACTTCTCTTTCTACTTTCTACTTCCAGCGCTTTGCACAGAACCATAACTGCTTTTAAACTTTCCGAATCTTCCGACTGTTTTTCCATTTTCTTATTTATTTCCACAAGTTCTTGGTCCAAACGTGCTACTTCCTTATTCAATTCAGTTTTCCAGTCCTCTCTCATCTTCATTTGATTACTCAATTCTGTAAATTTTTCATTTATATCCGTCCTATTCTGAGCATATTCTTCTCGCAAAATTTTTGTTTCCTCGCCTAAAGTATCAAAGCGCTGATTGGTAACCTCACTTAAAGCATCAAAGCGCTGATTGGTATCCTCACTTAAAGCATCAAAGCGCTGATTCATTATCAGGACCAAATCTTCCAAAGTAAATTTTGATTTCTCAGTCGCCTTTGTCTTCTCTTTTGAACCGTCTCCTTTATTTGTTTCCGGCATTCTTGGTATATCACATTCCTTACAATACCAGTCTACTTCAGAATTACTAAATTCGTCGTACCTATCATTATCAACATTTACACAATTAAAATGGTACCATTTGTGGCAACGTCCACACATAATGGAATTAACCACTTTATCATTTTCCACTGTCTTTCCACTGCAACATGCATAATTTTCACTGGAATCACCAGCTCTCAGTCTTTTCACTTTCTTAGCCCTAGGCATTTTCTTCTTTCAAAGTGTTATTTACTATTTTCCCCGATGATTGTCAATGTCAGATGTAAGCTTTACTTCTGTTGTTTCTTTTGCCCAACTTTCAATACAACATTACTACCAGAGTTATAAATAGATGGTACTCTGCTCCAAATTGTCGTGCTTACGGTCGCCATTTTGTAATAAGCCTCTCACCTCTCTATGTTATTATTAAACCTCTCATAACAGGATGGATCCTGTTTCAGTCATGGGAAGCTTGTAATTAGGATTAATTTATCAGACTTCGATTTTTAAGTGCAAGTTCGGCACGAGTAGTGAGTTAATCGAACAGTTGAATTTCCTTTGTTTAAAAAAAATCAAACCAAACTATCTAAAAATTTCTAATAATGAAAATAACACTTATTATTTTGCAAGCAATAATAATTTCAATCTCTCTTCTAAGAAAAGAACTTTGTTACATCTTCTTCTCACAATCCATTAGAAGAAAAAAATTACACCTACTCAGTATTTAAAGAGATGACAAGGTCTCTAGTACATAAAGCTTATAAACATGAATGCAAAATTCTAACAAAATTTAATACATTAAAATAACATTCAGTAATCAAATTTAAACAAATAAATATGTCAATAATTAAACGTTGAATACAACTATTTAGACAAAAATAAAACGAACAGATTGAATATAACTATTTAGACAAAATAAAACTGGAACAGAATAAACAGTCTGTTACACACTTACTTCAGTATATCCAGTTTGTTATTACATTCACCTCTCTTCCTAATCTCATTATATTCACTTCATTTCACACTAATAAAGTACGACACAATTAATAAGGAATAATTCAGTTTATATTGAATTTTAAGTTCTATTTTGTAATTTAAATAATTGGTTATATAACGCATAACATTTTCACTTACGTAATTCTCCATTTATTTCTTTTCAAAATTGACCAAAAATATATTTTCTTTCGCTTGTCTTTGATATTAATTCTCTTGCAATAGTGTTTAAATCTAAGACTGGTCGCTACACATATGCAACAACAGCAGATGAACCAATCTTTCCTGCGTCATGGACGTCCTCAAATATGTCTTTAGACGACGCAAATAGCTGAATGATCTTTCGCAAATGCTCAAGAAGCTGGCATAGTGAGAACGAAAGTCCCTAGACGAACAACTTGGTCGAGAAGGATGCGAACAGTTGGGGTTTAAGCACTAATAGTTTTTAATATTCTGGTGGTCGTCAGCGACTCAGTCGTCATCAAAATAGGTGGAAGCAGCCTAAGCTAAGCTCATAATCTATCCAGGTTAAAATCCGACGCGTGAACTCCCAATTCCTGCTTCAAGTAATCTCTTGAGAGAGGCCCACCAGCACATATAGTTCCTTCACAAAGTATCTCCTAGAGTTTTATGGATTGTTTGAGGCCTGGTTGATTGAAACGAGGCTGTATTTCATTCAACAAATAGTCAATGATTTCGAAGTACATTTTTGGAAGATCTGATACAGGTTCTAGGGTAGGTGCTATAGAAGGATTATCAGTCTGCTCCAACCTAATTGGTGTTCTGTTTGATCTTGATGAAGTGGGCAATTTTAAGTGTAGTCTGTCTGCATTTTCCTTTGCTTCCTTATAGATGTTTTCAAATGCACTGTCAGTTCGTAGGTTTCTCAGAGTATCCTCTAAATAGAATTGCTGCTGCTCTTTTAGCTCCAGAAGCAGAAGCTTCAGAATTTTGAAGTAGTTTCGCCAGTTGTCCGCAAGGTACAAACGCACGTATGCTTGCTGATTACCAGAAGAAATATCATTCCGAATTTGTTCATTCTTTTCGAATACCCTTTTAGAATTACTTTTTGATCATCATTTGGACCACTTGTATTACTGATGGTTCTTTTCCAACGTGATTTGAATTCGTTTGTAGTAGATTGAAATCTGCTTAGAGATTTTCGCCTAACACACCAGCGAGTAGGACAAAGAGGCAGTAAATATTTAGGATTACTTTCGTTGATAGTTTTACAGGGTTCAAGAACAATGCCGGCGTATGTTGTCTATCGTTTTGCAGAACCCAGATTGAGGTTTCAAACGTCTTTTACTATGGCCCGTACGTCACACAAAGATTCGCATTTTCGTGCTACTTCCTGCAATGGAAGATATAATGCATGATTATTGCAATGAATGTATACAGCTTTCGGATGTTGAGTCGAAATTATCTTCTGCACACCATTCACTCGTCCTGACATAATAGCTGCACCATCATGACACTATTCGCATATATTTTCTGCATTCAGGTTAAGTTTCGTTAGAATATCTTTGATCGTGAATTCTGTTTGTGCCCTGTGGGGTGATCATTCCCACAAATATTTTGTTGGGTTTGATTAATCAGAGTCAATACAGCGCATAGAGAGACAACAGACAACTGTCCTTTCTTTGAAATATCAGTCGTGGAGTCGGCTATGATTGCATAAAATAGAGACTCTTTAACTTCTGCTACCAAGTCTCTCTATATTGCATGTTTCATAATCTTTAACATTTCATTCTTTCAATCAGCACTAAGCCAGTTATCTCGCCGATTAATCCATTGATTGAGAACAGGCACATGCATTTTTCTTTCAACCAGGAGCGACATCAAATTATCCGTACTATGCAAATGTCCACTGATTGCTTCACCACTGAGAGCTAAATATCTAAGACTACTGGTTATTATAAGCAGTGACTGTCTTCCTTATTCTTCTTTACGAACTTGGTCTGAAAGAAGAGCTGAAACAGGTATTCTGTTTCTGCACTCATATCTTAAACCTTTCACTACTACTGGGACATATGTGTCCCACGATACATTCTCGGAGGACCCGTGGTAATTTACCGCATGTTACTGCTATGAATCGATGTTCCACTAGTAAAGAGAAACCTGGTAATGGTTCACAGAATTGTTATGAACATTATCAAATAGACAGTAGTGGAAGTGAACGTGAACAATGAAAGCGAGGAACAATGTGCTAGTGATGAAGCAATGGTTGCATGTACTATTATTTGGGAAAGGATGCCGAAATGTAAAATATTTGAAATCATAAATACGACCCATTTTTTTTTTTTTGGACAATATACGTATCAATATTGAAAATACACGATGATCATTCATGTCACTACCACTGGGACATATAGGTCCCACGTAAAAATATCAGTGGAATACATAATGTCCCACCCTTTCCACAGCGAAAAACGAAACGGCGGAAAATGTTATATTATATATATATATATATATGTTTTGAAACAAAGTAACCATATATTAATGTTTCTCACTCCGAAAAAAATTGTAGTGAAAGCGTTAAACGAACGGAACGACAATGGAGTTCGCATTTTTCATGTCCTCTGAATTATTAATCCTACCTTATACGTTTTTCCTCCTCACTATAAAAGTTACTGCATTCTGCATATTGTTTGTAAAAACATTAACTTTATGGAAAATGTATTTAGGCCCTAAATGTCGCGTTACTCATTTAAACTGTTATATTTTTCAAACTTTAAAATCTCGCTCGACGACTCGTTTCATATTGCAGACTTACGATTATTTAAACAACAATTTTTAAAGAATTTACAGTGTTTTGAGAATGTACCTCAATGGAAATAAAGAGAATTTTCAGTTATTTTTCCTAACTCTTTCTGTCTAACATCGGGGCAGGAAAAGTGCCCTCCCTTGTTTCTAAGAGAAATATGAATCTGGAATAGAGATTTTTTTTCACATTACCATAAAAAGCAAAATTTAGTTCTTATAATCAGTGTTGTGTGATGTTTTTAGTCTGAAAGTGAGGGGGCAAAACGAGTATCTTGCCCCGTCTGAAAATTTCAGGATGGGCAACTGCCCCCTTGCCCCCCGGTTCCGGTGCCCCTGCAGGGAGGGAATAGTGCTTTGTATCGGCGCGATAGCTTCTTATAAAAGGGTTGCAACTTGCAATTATTTACAGCAATGTACCAATTACCACCTGTCTTATCCGTGTGACATTAAACAGATTTGAAAAAAAAAACTTATTACAGCATTGTTGAGTTGATCTCTGTTGCGTTCAGAAGTCTCGGTGGTCGGTGCTTGTTCAGCTAATATGTCGATAAAACTTATCAGCGATCTCTTCTCAGGCTCAGTGTCTTCCTTGTGTTCAAAGAAACGCGATTTTCAATCCGTTGACGTTAGTGATAATACTTCTTCAATAGGGAAAAAGACAAAAATACAAATACATGTGACAACCAGGATTCGCCATTTGAAGTGTTCGATTACGAAGAAAGTGAAAATGAACTAGATGCTGGAGAGAGCGAAGACAACAGTATTGCTTCTGAATATAGGGTCTACTGATTTATATTTTTTTGTCTCTTGCTTTCTTGTAATAAATCCATCAAAGATAAAAATGTTTGCAGTTGTCTATTTTATCCTTGGTTTACTTTACCTACTTGTTGGGTATTTTATGTTATTAACGAAAAGTAGAGTATTATCTGTTAGTCTGTGTTGTTGGAACCTTCTTTTATTTCTATGCATTCATGTGCATTCTTGGAGGGAGAGGAGTTAAAGCTGTCTTGAACTTCATCGACTACACAGTACACACCGTTATTATTGCTTTAAAAAAAAATTAAAAAAATAAAAAAAAACCTGGAAGTAGAAGTAGTGTGTCTGCCACGCGGAATTCTGTAGGTCGAGCCTATAGCCCATCCTAAGTCCTGCATTTCTCCAGTCCCATCAGGCGAATGCCGAAATTGTACCGTCTATAAGGCCAAGACAGCTATTTTCCACATCCTTGTTCCTCTCCAATTTCGGTCTGAGCCTTAGCTAACTAAAGACTATAAAAATTGAAACTTAATTATTGTCAAAAAATGTCTACATTACCCAGTTCTCATTTTCATTGTCCGCCCACCCAGGAACTAGGCCCGCCTCTTTCCGCCCACCCCATCGAGCGTTCCTGGCGCCGTCCCTGGTGCAAAAGAAGAGGGCACCTTGTTCATCATTTTGTCGGCAGGTAGTGAACATAGATCTCTATCTGTCACGACTCTGGAACTCACTAAATAAATAATAAACACTTCTGACCAGAGTATATACACTTGTTTATTAAAAATTAAATTAGAGTGTAACGGTTTCGACAACTTAACATTGTCTTCATCAGACACTAACTAAAAGAGATATAGGTGTGTTATATATGTCTGAAAAGATAAACAATGGTGGGAGGGTCATTAAGTCAGGGCAGGTGGCCGACAGATGACGCCCGAGGAAGTAGGACTCAGGTGGCTTCCCATGCACACAAGGAATTTGAGTTCTTTCACTTTTAGTATAAATATCTATGCTCTAAGATATCTTTTTCAGTGCCCACGCGAATATTCCTTTTAACAGCACAAACCAGGAAACAACATCTAGCATGGGCAAAGAAACACTGCCACTGGATCGTGGAAATGTGGAAAAAGATTGCCTGAACAGATGAGTCACTTTTCATATTGGTATATGCAGATGGACTAGTAAGGGTGCGTCGCCAATTGCACGTTGCAATGCATTCATCGTGACAGCAGGAAACTGTGCAGGCCGGTGGTGGTGGTATCCTTAACTGGGGCATTTTTACGTGGACTGAAATGGGTCCTCTAACACGTGTAACACAGTCCCTCACAGGTAAACGCTACCGCGATCTTCTGGAAGACCATGTCATGTCATTTTCTCGGCTGCCACATCCAGGTGGTGGCCTCATCTTGCAGCAGGACAATGCGCCGGCCCACCGCCCTAGGATGGCAGCAAACTGGTTTGATGAGCACTTCTCTAATCTGGTAACACTTTGCTGGCCATCACGGTTATCAAACCTCAATAGTGCAGTAGCCACACTACTGACGACTGTTGCACGGAGGTGTATAGAGAATTTCTCTTCAAAATTTGTTTCCTATATGTCTAAGAATAGCTTTTAGCTTGCGTACGGATTTCTGGTATGGGGAGGTTTCTTCCAATATCGCCGCCAATATGGTCGACCAGCCAAAGTGCAACGTTTGTGGAAAATAGCCTATATCTCCGAAACTATTGCCTTTAGCACAAAATTTCAAAGGAACAAAATTGATCAGTACATTATTATACATTAAATACGCCATTTTTTTTACATGAATTACATAAAGTTTTGTATTGACAATGAATATAATTTATTTTTTGAAACCATTAATTAAACTTGGTAAGAAAACTAAGTATGTAATATTAATTATTTGATTTTTTTAAATATTTTAGTATTTTAAAAAGCTGCATCTGTAAAAAGACAAATAAAGGTCAAAAAAAGTACAACTTACTCAGCATCAAAGCAACAGAGAAAATAAACAGTTTTAAAATATGCGTTATATGTAAGACCCCATTTCATGTCTCCACTGCACAGGAAAATCATGGAACATGCAAATCTAATACTTTAATAACATCTTTGAATCTCGTTGGTTTATGCAGTAGGTATGACACTGTTCAAAGAATGAATCATTCTTCTGTTGCAAGAGCTGTAGAACTAACGGTGAACCACCGCGTCCCATTGCCAATACACTTAACCAGAGGTCTCCGTTTCGAGCAACTATGGATAACTTTGACCTTCAAGAGGATACAAAATCAGGCGTTGGTAGCTCGCATGACACAGTCCTAGTGCAGAATGTACACTCATGCCAAAATTATTGTCGCATGTCTATAAATACGTTGTTGTAGGAATATAATTTGATAACGAATTTGCTCGGTATTTCTGATAATGTTAGTATGTGTGTGGACATGTATGTGGAAAATTTCATGTCAAAAGAGGAGTAAATAAGAACAATGAAACGAAAATAAAACATTCTTGTCCATTTAGCAACATTTTGTTTTACTCATTCTAATTTTCATATTTATAGCTCTTTTCCTATGAAGTTTACCACAAATATACATTTCCAGATTATACAAATACTATCAGTATTAAAAGTATTCTGCATAATCCTTATCAAGTTATATTCTTACAAGAACACAGTTATAGATATGCGACAATCATTTTGGACATGAGTGTACATCATGATGCAGTCATTCAGAGCTTAGGTTTGAATAGTTTTATATTTGATAATCACAACAAAACTGAATGATGTTTTGAGCTGTCAAAAGCTCGTGCCATTTAACAACCCTAAAGTAAGAAGGATGATTGATCATAATTTATTCTCCAGTAACTACCTCAGCCACGCAAACATCAGTTTCAACATTAAAAATAGATTTTATATGGTTAATGGTACGTTTTTATCAGATTATGACTTATCTAATAGTAGTTTCCGAGATAATTGCTCTGCCTTTGTGGAGCGCTTTTAACTTACTTATTACTGAAAAGAAGCTTCCAAAAACTATTTCAGCATCTGTTTCCTTTTTTTCTTTTCCAGTCACCAATCAAGTATCTAGATACAACCATAGTAAATTATGAGGACTTTTTCATACAGGAAAAATCAAGAGAGTGGAATTCTGTGGAGTGACGAAGGAATATATCATTTAGCCAAGGAACTACATTTGTAGTTCCTTGATAAGTTTGAAAATACTTATAAAAAAATACCTTGGTTCATTTCATACAACTAAAATCATAATAAGCTGTCTTGCGCTATATCTCAAATATAGCGAATCTTTTAAGCATTAGTGGAGACTGAAATATTTGGTCCTAAAGTGATCGAAAATGCATTACAAGGTAATTATTATTGTAGAGTAGCTCGTGGCATGAACATAATAGCAGAAGCTGTACAACGAATCCAGTTTCAACAGCTTTTCATGAAATCTGAAATTGAGAAGTACCAACACTCTTTGATCAACTCAAAAATCTGAAAACTTTGTGCAAGGATAAGGATCGTATTAATGCGAAGAAGAAAACTGAACATGTGAGTGGTCTTCTACACGACTTCCATGACTTTCTTACCTTGTTCAAACGTACGGACGAATAAAAGTCCAAACGTTTCCTTATTGAACATTTCTTCTAAATACGTTATTCCCTATAATGAGAAACATCATTAGAACTGATAGAGAGGAAAACTGGGATCTCTATTTATGTGCATTCGGCAGAGCCTTGCCTTTGGTAAAGTCAAGTATCCAAGAGGGCTCAGTTTACTATGAAGACTGTTTGTTCCTTATATAGTAGAGTCTTTAAAAAGAATCGAATTTGTTATTCAGCATGAAGAAAGAAAGTTCAGCAGTGTAGGTTGAATCAGGACTTGGAGATGTGTTAGAACTAACCAGTTAAAGAGGAGTGTGGCATTACAAGACATAATCAATCATGAGACGTACTCAATAAGTATGCTTCTTAAATAAATCTGTTAAATTGTTAAAAAAAAAAAAAAAATCACGATAGATTCATTTCCGTTAAGAGGAGGCCACTAGAATAAAGAAAAGCCAAAAATTATTGATGTGAAATGGAAACATCTAATGCTGAGAGAAAAATTGATATTTCAAGATATCTTGGCTACTCAATTAATAAATTTTTAACATTTGAGCTAAGACCAATGCCATTCTTTTTAGCCAAGATAGCAATCTGATAAAATCAAACAAATCAGAATTAGTAAAAGAGCTTGAAATAAAAATAAAAACCACATCCCTATGTCATCCAAACATACCCTGCATAGTATTTGATTTTATGCTTCATGCTTGCACTATAGCTGCTATGTTGTAAATTCATTGGAAAACTTTTGGCAATTTCCCGGAGAATATGCTAAAGGGGATAATTTGCCTCTCGAAATCAACCAAAAGGGTTGATATTATCTTTGATATTTACAAAAGCAGCAAAAAGATAGAGACGAATTAAAAAGGACTCAATTCACATAACAATCTCAAGTAGTGTTACACCTTTCCCTAACGACATGGATGATTTTGGGGCTTCAACTCAAAACAAAATACAATTCTAACTGTTCTGTAGAATATTTTATTCAACAGGTTCTCAAGTAAAATAGCATATTTTAGTGATATAAATGGAGAACAAGCTCACAAATTAGAAGAAAGCAATGTGATAGAACATTATCAGTGTAGTACTCTTGAAGAAGCAATGAAAGAATATTTCCTCACATAATTCATGCTGTAAGTACTCAAACGTTGAGAGTGTGCTAATAGCATTATTAGAATCAGATGTGTTTATTTGTGTTGTTTATTATTTTCATAGAGTTTCAACTGAATGACGTAAACGAATTTTGGACCTTTTCTGAGAAAGGACAATCTACAAGATGTATCCCAGTATACCATATATATCAAATTGTTTCAATACGAGTTAGTACTTCCTGTGATTCATTCCCTGAGTGGATGTGATACTACTAGTAAATTTAGTACGAAACAAGCAGCTTTAAAGCTGACAGAATACTATTCATACTTGATTAAAGAATTCCGAAAAGATGACTGTCAAGCTCAATAACTGAAAATGCTGAAGAGTTTTTGACAAGAATGTTGTCTAAAGACTTTAGGAAAATGGATGACTTAAGAATCATGAAATACCATCGAATGAATACTTCACAAAGCTTCCATCAATATCATCTAGTACGGTATTACATATCGAGAGGGCATATTTACAAGCTAGCTGGTGGCAGAGTCTGTTAACAGATCTACAAGATATACGTAATCTTAATGAATAAGGATTTGTGAAACTTGAAGCAGGGTGGATTCCTCAAATTACAGCAGAACAACTTCCTCCTGACTTCCCTCACATTTCTATTTGTCAGACTTGTACACGTCAAACATTTCTGTATGTAGGAAGAATGTAATAGCCTGTTCCTGATTCTGTACTTGTGAATTTTCAAAGTATTACACTGATTAGAATTAACCTCTATTATATTACATATAGAGATTAGGTCTCACTAATAATCATTTATTGCTCAGTTTTTAACAATTATAATGACTCATACGTTTAAATTGTGTAAGTAATCAGAATGTATATTTTATCTTAGTAATGTTGCAAAGAATGCAGTGTTTTCATTAATCAGCTTTTTAATAACATTTAAAACTGCTTGCACATTATCAAAAAATATGTACTGATTAATTTTGGTCCTTTGAAATTTTGAGCTACAGGTAATAGCTTCGGAGATATGGGCTATTTTTCACCAACGAAAACATTAGCTGGCGGCCATTTTGGGAGAAACCTCCCCATACCAGAAACGTGTACCCAAGCTAAAAACTATCCTTAGGAATATAGAAAACAAGTTTCGAAGAGAAATTCTCTATATACCTCCGTGCAACAGTCGTCGTAGTATGGCTCCTAGTCTACAATCTGATCTAATACATCTGGGACACCATGGAGCGACACCTTTGGCTGTGGGCTCTCTTACGACTAATCTACAGGCTCTATGGGAGAGTTTGCAGCAGACATGGATTAAGATGCCACAATAGCACTTCAGGTGCCTCGTGGAGTCCATGCAGCGGAAAGTAGCCGCCGTTATCAGAGCGAAAGGTTGTGCTATACGTTATTAGGTAGATGTCTATAATTCAACTGGTGATCAGTGTATATTGTCTTCCTATTTATTATAAGTACAATATTTTTAAGTTTAGCAGGTTAGGAGATGCGCAGAAGAATCTAAGCACAATTATAAAAACTCAAAAGCTAGTACGTATTTGCGGCTACTTAGTGAATATCATGAAACATGATATGATGGTATTTGCTGTAAATCGGATACAAAATGCATCTCAAATAATTCCGGTAAGTATGTTTTCCTTCATGTTTAATAATCAACCCCTTGCTTAAAATCGCCATTTTTATTTTTTTCCTAAAGTTATATTTTCAAGCATTAATAGATAAAGATTTAATTAAGGTATACTGAATATTGGTAACGCGGAGAAAAGTGATGACTTATGATATAAACTATGATATTAGACGTATAATAGTGAAAGAATTATACTTTTACGTTTATTGGCTTACGAGCTATAAGGTAAAAACTACGTGCTGGGGAAAATTTCAAGATAGTGTACTAATTATTAAAAATGGCGGAAAACCAGCAACTAGAGTTTTGGGACTGTTTTAGTATAATATCAATACATAGAACGTATTCTAACAGGTTTAATCTTTTTCTTTAAAAAATCTTTAAGTTTGATCGATTTTGGTCGTAATTGCGCTGGGCTAGGACTATTTATTCAAAAGGGCGGAAAACCCGCAACTGGATTTTTTGTGGGATAACAACATCAGTAGGCTTATGTATCCATTGAAATTAGTGTTCGATATAAACACTTTAAAAAGAAGATGAAATCTATAGAACTATAGATTTCATCTTCTTTTTAAAGTGTTTATATCGAACACTAATTTCAATGGATACATAAGCCTACATACAGAAACATAGGGCGAAAGTCTACTTTCAGGGTTCTTGCGCAACCCTGGCGACGCCACTATTTATGAACTTTTTATTAAACTAGGCGGACTTTCAAACCTGTTGATACTTACCGGAAATTGCAATGAAAAGCCGTCTCAAATCACTAAATGTCTTTTCCTCATGTTAAATTATTCATTTATATGTTTTTACAGAAATTGTGCGCAGTCCGATGACGTTTGAAGCTTCATTGCGCATCTCTGACATTGTATATAGTGACAATATATACATCATTTTAAAACGTATGAAATTCCCAACAACTTTAATTCAATCAGAGCGCACCTGCCTTCAAACTTACCTCGCTGTAGGGCTACTTCTGGAAATAAACCTAACAATATTGGTACTGTTGGAAAGATAATTTAATGCTCTACAAATTTAATTAAGGATGTGATTTCCATATCTCAACTCACTGGAGAGATACAGAGCAAAAAAGAAAATATTTAGAACAAAATATGTCAGTTTTTAAAGTTTATGTTAAATTTTCCGAAAAATCGTTGGGTATATATCCAAAGCATGAATATACAAAATTGTAAAGCACACCTTACAGATAAAATCGGAAAAAGAAATTCATTAATATCTTTATTAGTTTCGGAAATATGGTCTTTTATTAGAAACGCCCATTTTTTGGGGGGGCTTCAATAGAGGGTGGAGGGGTGTACGGGGGAACTTCCGCTCGTATCAATCGACCGGCAGTCTAGAAATGATCAGGATAGTGGACTTGATGATTTTGGACCATCGTTGCTTTTACTCTCTCGGGTTGATCCAACTCCTTATTTTGGAGACTTTTCCAGATTCTGCCTCCCGACTATATACGAGGGTTAAATCATAAGTAATGGCAACTATATATTTTTCTTTTGAATGAAGCACAACAGGCCAGATCGAAGATACAAGTTGAAAAAATTATAGCTTGTAATGTTGATTGGTCCCCAGATCGTGTATGTGAGTAGAGCTGCATATCTGAGCACGTCCCGAAGTTCAATAAGTAAGCGACAGTAGTCCGGAATGAAGGTCATAAAAAGCGAACAACGTACGTATCTGAAAGTGACATTTATCCGTGGCAGAAATGTACGGGAATGACACACAGAGTTACGATAAGCACTACGTGCGCGTGCTCTACCCTTTAAACAGTGCCGAGGTGGATAGCGGCTTTCAAATGGGGCCTAGTGTCTACTGCCTATCTGCCGTGCAGTGGGCGTCCTATGTCCACGGACAAGGATGTACAGTTGCTGGTGCTGGAATAGTGCTTACTTGATGATAAGTGCTGAACACTTGCGGAATTAGAAGCCCAACCAGGGATTCCGGCAAAGACAGTGCACTGCATTTTACGATAGGACCTGAACATGCCTAAAGATCATATATCTGTTTCATGAATGTTTCACAATGGCGTTCTCTTAGGTCACCACGGAAAAACAAATTTCAATACAATCTTTTCCAACAAAAGTCATGGTCATTCTGGGGTATGACTATCAAGGTGTTCTTGTATGTCATCTAGTGCGTGAGGAGAACACTGTAAATGTGCATTATTACAAGTATTTTTAATGTCACAGTTGTGTCGTACAGTACGTACCAAACGGATGGAACTTTTGAACAACGCCATTATCCTACAGATAATGCAACAGCACACACAGCAGATTGTGTCAAAATCTCCTTTACAGAGGTGAGGATACACCCGCTATATTCTCCTGATCTTGCAAAATGAAATAGCCATTACGTGGGAAACGTTTTGGTAACAAACCAGACACTGTGGCAGCATTTCGACGCGAGATTTCTCACGTTAGGGCTTCACATAAAGCAGATGCTATTCAACGCCTTCCTCACCGCTGGCAATGGTCAATAAACTTAAAGACTACTTCAAAGGCTGCCAAACATCCAGGGTAACTTGTGAGACCTGTACTATGTACAATTGTAATGTCTGTGTAAGTAGTTTTGTGTAACCGTTGCTCCAGAAGATTTCCATTACAATCTCCTTCTGATTAACGGATCACAAAAGATCTTGTCTTAAAACGAAGCAAGGCTAAAACCAAGGAACTATTGTGTTCATTTCACAGATACGTCCATTACATTATTCCAAAGCTAACTGCTTTATCAAACTATAATTATCATGTTCTGTTAGTAATTTCTTCCTATAGTTTGAAGTTAGGTCCTGTATTATTTCCTTGGCTGTCAAAACCATGTATTTCTTAAACATGTGATTAAGGACTATCTGTACTTTAGTTTTCCCTGCTTCACAAGTCATCTCTGCAGGTTTTGCTCACGAAACGAAGAATATGAACTTTTTTTTTTGATTGACTCCACAATATCAGGAATGTGATTAAGGTAAGTTTAGATTCATTGCTCCTTAAAAGCACTCTCACATCCATCATAGTACCTAAAGGATTCATTTATTTTTGGATCCAATCGAAGACCTTTGATTGGAATATCTGACGAATGAGAATCTATCTGTAAAGACAGAACGCTTTTAAGAACTCAGACACATTTATATAACTTAAAATATAAGATATTTTAATTATATTTTCTATTAATCAGAGGCACTATCATCACATTTTGGAATAAACTGAATTGAAAAAAAAATTGCAACACCCTTAGTTGTAGCAACAGAGATGAATCTATGTATTGATTGAAATATGAAATATCTCTTTTATTTATTTTATGAATCATTCATTGATGGAAAATATACGATAAGTAATTCTAATTATTAAATTCGGTCAAATATTTTTATATTGATATAAATTACAAGTAAGAATTTCAAAATTAAACAGTTGCAGTAGGTCGGTCATAACATGTGTAAGTTACTAGTAATACATCAATTATGTATTGCAATATTGTTGTTTCAATTTTCATAGTTACTGGAATTAAAATAGGTAGTTTGTTCTTTTCCATAATTGGAAGGTAATGAGTTTAATAGCTATTTTATTGTGAATAAAATTTTCCTTCGCTTCACGATTTGAATATTAGAATACTAAAGCGTCACCAAAAGTCATTCCTGCTTCCTACATATTGTCTTGTTGATAACGTGAAAAGAATACTTTCAACTTTCTTTGGCATACTAGGAATGTAATCTCGTAAACTGTATTCAAACTGGTGTAGTAACAAGAGAATATTAGGTAGGTAGTACGCAGTTTTGTTGGGAACTGAACATGTAAACACAGGGCAACCTTCACCATTCTTATGGTCCTATCTCATCTTGCTATTATTCCCTGAAGTCTCATTGAAATATAGTTTAAGATCTAGAAAATTGAAGAAATAAATTTTACATTAAAAAGACATTTTTAATGTAGTTTCTACTAAATATCACAATATGCATACCAGAATGAAACAACAGAAAAATCAAGGTATGCATTCTTCTCCTTTGTGTAGTTGGTTGGTCATACAAGTAAATAAAAAAAATACAGGTTAATAAGAATAAAAATTAATATAGACATTTACATTAGTTGTATTGCTTCGTAGAAAAATAGATTTATATCACCTGGAGATTCTTCTGTCCTTTATTGCACTTAAAACTATATGACTGAAGTTACACTGTTTTTTTTTCAATTCTCATAAGAGGTTTTGTTGGTGACTATGCAACACAGAAACTCATATCTTGCTAGTGAAGAATACCTCTTGACGAGAAAACACATTGGTTCTTAATATTTGAGCAAACCTTCATAAATTCGAATTCTTTAAATTTATTATCATTTGGATAAATTATTTTGTATATTCATACTTTTAGGTTAAGGGTTTAATGTTATTGTACAGTAGGAATAATTTTCATTCAACATTTACATTCATATTTCTGTCTATAAAATCTTTTGATAGTCAGAGAGAACGCACTAATCGCCCAACATATCGAAGTCTTCTGAAGATTCCCTCTATTCAGGGCTGGATTAACCTATCTGGAGGTCCGAGGCTAGGAAAAATATGTGTCCACTGCTGACTTCACCTAATATATCTATGAAAGTATAGTAAGAAAGTTTAGGGAATATGTTTAATATTTTTTGCCATATTTTATTTTATCATCATGATTGCATCTTCATGATTCTTTTTAGATATCCAGTTAAGATTTTGATCAGAGTGGAGGCCCCTGTCGACCTGAAGGCCCAGGGTTATAGCATCCCTAAGCTCTCCCCTTAATCCGGCCCTGCCCTGCCTCTATTCTTAAATATTTCCTGTAACATGTTTCGCAATCAATATGGTAGTCAGAAGTAAACTCTGATCATCCAAATAGTCATTAATTGTAAATAATTGCGTATATTAGTTTCATAGTTTTAAAGGACTTCAAAGCCTTTGTGTGTCGGATAAAAGTTCCTTGTAGGTATGACACCCAGAGTGAGTCAGCGCGCAGTATGAAAAAAAAAGAAAAAAACCCACCAAGAGTACCTATAAAATAATTGTTCCTTCTGTCGATATACCATCTTTACTTTCTACCTACTTTGTACTGTTTACGTATATCATAGATAGATTTGTGTATATGTCACGTAAAGAATCATAGAACTTCAACACCCGACATCTTTCTTCTGAGTCTATGCTCTATGACGGACGGAGTCTGAATAAAAATTATGAAATTGCGAAAGCTTTTGCTTAACACTTCCAGTCCATTTACAATAAATACTCCTCCTTAACTAAAAATAGTATTGATTCACAAGAGAAAGAAACACCTACATGTGGAATATCAGAACTTATTTCATATCAAAGAGATTAGTACAAGAGATATTGATAATGCAATAAAGAAACTGAAACCGAACAAGGCAATTGGGTCTGATAATATATCGCCTTATATTGTGATGGTTGTAGTAATATTTTGAAATATCCGCTATATACCTTATTTACCCTCTCAATAAGGACAAATGATTTTTCGGACATATGGAAAGAGTCAATAATATACCCGATCCCAAAACTCGGCAATAAAAATAGCATAGAAAACTATCGTCCAGTAGATATATTACCAACAATTGCAAATGTATTTGAAAGTGTCATTTACGATCAGATCATGCATCATGTTAAATCTCCAATTTCAATATACCAACATGGCTTCCTACAGAAGATATCCACGACAACTAATCTCACCATCATTTCAGATTTCATAACTTCATCCTTGAATATTAATAGACAAATAGTGTAATATATACGGATTTTAATAATGCACTTGATACTACGGCTCATGACATACTAATTCAGAAACTTGTCATTTTCAATTTTAGTCTCCCTATGATAACTTTTTTCAATTCTTACTTGAGTGAATGTAGACAATCCGTTCTGTATAAAAAATTTAAAACTAAAAGCTTTCGTGTAAGTTCTGGAGTCCCCCAAGGATCTAATTTTGGACCTCTTTTGTTTTTGTTATTTATTAATGATTGACATTTTATATCTATAACTCTCATAAATTACTCTTTGCAGATGATTTGAAAATATTCGTAAATGTGAAATCTATAGATGACTGTCTACTCTTGCAACAAAATCCAACTAATATACTAAAATGGTGTACTACCAATAGAGTTGAAGTAAATATTAATAAGTGTAAAACCATGACATACAGTAGACGTGAATAAACGTATGACTATATTTATTTGATCAATAGAATAAATTTAGAAAAAAATTGATACAATTAAAGATTTAGGTGTGATATTTGACAAAAAATAACCTTTTCGTATCATGTGGAAATATTACCAAGGATGCATATAGAAATCTTGGGCTCGTTATCAGAACGACCAAAGAATTTACAAATGGTAACACTTTAAAAGTGCTTTATTTTTTTTACGTAAGATCCAAACTTGAATATACCTCACTTATTTGCAACACTTCTGCGAAAACACATAGTTAAAAAGTACGAGCAGATACAAAGCAAATTCATACGTTTTCTCACATACGAGGGGACAGGACTTTATCCAAAATACGAACCGTATGATAATTTACTTGATAATTTTACACTTCAGACACTTGAACAAAGACGGGCGTTGAACGCCCTCCTTTTCTTACAGAGACTTTTGCACAACAAAATAGACTGTATAAACATAATTGAAAAAAATAATGATCCAGGTTCCACCCCTCAAAACACGCAAGGGAAATAGTGGCCTACTCTGCTGCAGGAAGGCACGTACAAATGCACTGAATATGTCACCTAGATGGAGAATTTGTGCTACATACTATAAAATCATTAAGGATTATGAAAATGTAGATATATTTCATTGTTCAGAAAAGTCATTCAAAAAACTAATATGAGCGTCCTGTAAGTAAATAAATAAATAAATAAAGGGAAGTAAAATATGTTATTTTAATTTAATATTCTATGTTCAAGCATCAGGTTCATTATAATTTAATTTTTTGTGTTCAAGTTTTACGTTTTACGTCTAACATTATGTATTTAAAATCATATGCAGACACTGTAATTAGGCAGTAATGCCTGTTGTGTTAATAAATAAATAAATAAATAAAGTTTTAATACAATAGTTTTATATCTAAATTAGCAGAATGGTTGAGTGTAAGGAGAAACTAGATTTGAATAGAGAATTCGTTATAGAAGTTTTTCATTTGTGACGTGAAGTAACAGTTCTTCGTTTCGCTTGTGATTTGACCTTCTGTTTTGAATTTCCAAATGAGTTTCATGAAGTGATTGGAACCTAAGACGCTGAGAAAAGGAAACAGTAAAACAATATACTGAAAAAGTTATACTAAAATTCCCAAATCAGACTCAACGAAAAATGTGTACCATGGAAACTCAGCATAGGAGAAAATGCCTTTCCAGACTACGAATCTGTGCTTCAGTAAGGAACATTATAAGCCTTCCAATAAACAAACGATTGTTTGTGAAAAATAGAACCAATTAGCATAGTGGTAAGGCAACTACCTACCAACTGATTGGTCCTGGTGGGTGGAAATTATTTTCTCGTTCTACCATTCTTCCAGTGGGCATCACCTAGTCTACCTACGTATATAAAATGTGTATCTAGGGAAGCCTGGGGTTAGAGGCGCTCGGAGTTTAGTGCTGATTACACCACTCTTTAAAATGCTGAGTATGGAAAGTGTGAAGTCTTTCTTCCACCCAACACTTGCGCTTCCTAAATGTGAAGCCTTTCCCAAGTAAAGGTACCCCTTACCTGTAACCTTTAATTATCAACAATAAATTTTAAAAATCGGTTGTTTACTTATCAAGCAAAAACATTTTTCACTGGAATGAAACTTGTGCCTATAATTTTTCTTTCTTCGAAATGAATGAAACTTAAGCTTAGGATAAAAGTCTCAGAACACAAGAGAACTTGTCTTTATTTAAAATAACACTGGAAGCATGAATTAGTAAAATACAGTATATTTGAAACAACGAACAATTTTCGTAATAGCTTATAGAGTTGAGTGAATTATCTTTTAAAATTAGTTCCCTTTTGTTACTTAAAATGCAGAAGCATAATGTTTAAACATGTTTTAAATCTTCTACAAGTTTTCAAGTGTCATCAAATAAGAACAGAAACTGATGATAGTAGAGTACTGCAATATGTAGAATTTGTTGATTGATTAATCCTCCATATCTTGTTACGAAACCTCCAATATTACTTCAATATTGAGCTTTATAAGAATTTATCAGAAACTTTCTTTGGTAAAGAAACAAATACTAAAATGTAGCCAGTTTTCAAACATTATCTTTTATTGGTGAGTATTTACAATGAAATATTTCAACAAGATTAAATTTCAACAATATATTTTAATTTGACTATAATTAATGTACCAATTGTAGTTTCCTTTATCTATATTTTCTTACGACGTGATTTTAATTGTATGGACAACTCCAAACGTGCATTACCACTTGCAATTCTCCACTTCTTGCAATAGGAGGCAACCCAAACAACTTGATCGCTGTGTTGGTTGAGAATTAGAAAGGCGTTGGACCAACCTGAGTTTCGTTACAAATATATCAGTGTGGCAAACTACAAATAAGAGAATAAAATAAATTGTTAAGAATAACGGTTTTCTTATCGTAAGGGCAATGAATGACATAAAAAGTTACCAAATGATCGTACTTAAGTAGTTTAAACAAGATGAATGGTAAGAAATAGACATGAGAGGAAAGCAGTTTCTCTCCTCCCCCCCAAAAAATAACCTTGCAAGAACAGAAAAAGGCTACTTAATGTAAAGGTTTAATAAGAAATCCTAACAACACAAAAACAAACATCCGCAAGAAACAGAGATACAAACACAATAAGAGATACCAGTGGCGTAGCAGACTTGAGGGCCTCCCATGCAAGATAAAGAGAGGGAACCCTATTTGTAAATTCAATTGTTATAATAATAATAATAATAATAATAATAATAATAATAATAATAATAATAATAATAATAATAATAATAATAATAATAATAATAAATGAAATCTTACGTCCCACGAAATCTTGAGTTTTACGTCCCACGTATATGTCGGCTAGGCTAAAGGAGACGGAATAATAATAATAATAATAATAATAATAATAGTAATAATAATAATAATAATAATAATAATAATAATTATTATTATTATTATTATTATTATTATTAAAAACTCGTTTCCTTTTCAAAATCTCTAACTCTGGCTAAGAGCATGTGTGCATATAGCGGTCATGTGTGGACTTTTTGTCCATGAATGGTCTCAAAAAACAAAAAGGATGGAAATCTCGGAGAAACAGGACCAAAAACTTTCTTATGATAAATTCTAGGTCAAAGTTCGAAACATTTGCTTTTTAGAGGTGTTTTTTTTGTTTCTTTTGTTTCGGGAAAAGACATGTTCTGCCAGCTAAGAAAGGACTGTATACCGGTATAAATATTGCAAATTTGCAAGTGGATTTATTTACATTTTAATTTGTGGTAATAAAGAAGTTGTCATTAGAAGACATTCTTGTGAAAATTAAGTTTTATTTCGCGATATTATTGTAAAAATTAAGTTTTATTTCTTCATTTATTGCAAATCTCACGGACTCCCTATATCTCGCCCCCCGAATATCGATATCAAAAATTTAGGATGTTGATATATCGATGTCGATATATTCCGGATATCTAATGTTTGATATATGTTAATATCAATATCGACGATATCGATATATCAACATATCGCACAGGCCTTAATACGAGAAATGATGCCTGAAACATATTGGAATAAGCAGTCAAAATCTAAACATATTCTACCATTTCCGTATCCAAGATTGAGGGGGAATGGGGTGAACCCGAACAAAAATTATAACACCAAAAATTTTGTTAAAATAAAAATAGTTATACTTCCTCACACACCCATGGATACCCTGTGGATATCCTATTTTCATTCCACATAGCCTTTATTCATCCCGGTAAGAGGATTATCCTGGAAATATTTTTCGAGGATATTAGGGTATCCTTTGGCTGTGTTGGTCACTGTTAGTTCATGAAACGGAATATCTGTAAAGGAAACTAAAGAGTCTTTTCGTAACAAGTTTTTTATTATATAATTTAGTCAAACATTATCTTGTTAATAGAAGACTATTACTGTAATTTCCCATCAAATTCTGTTTCTCATGTCATCACAAATCAGCGACAGTACACATACTTCATGATTAGGGATGCGCACGAGTCGAGTCGAGTCGAGATTTAAGCCTGTCTCGACTCGACTCGAGAAAATGTTGTGTCGACTCGAAAATATGTTTCTGTCTCGACTCGTGTCTCGACTCGACAGTCTCTGTCTCGACTCGACTCGAATTCGAGTCGAGACGTCTCGAAATTCGAGTCGAGACAAAATGTACAAGTTAAAATATACGCACATATCAGCCAGACCATTATGACTACCTACCTAATTGTCAGTATGTCGACTTTTGGTATGGATAAAAACGGCGACACGTCTTGGCATACACGCAATGATCCTTGACAGGTCGCTGGAGAGAGCTGACACCACATGTGCACACTCACGTCACCTAATTCCCGTAAAATCCGGGAAGGGGGGCGATGCGTTCTGACGTCAAGTTCAATCATATCCCACAAGGGACATCACTCAAATGTCCGGCTCCAATTTCAATGAAACTTTTTTTGCTGATAGAAGGCATGTATGCATTACTTGTGATGACAAATTTTTGCCATGTTGCATGTTTTCTATTTTTTTTACATAACTTTTAAGAGTTATGATATGGTTATTAGAGATTACTACAGAAGTCCCTTACTACCCTTTGTAAACGGAGCGTTAATGAAGACAAGTGAAGAACAACCATGTGGATACATATAAGTCCTGGGGGGAAGTCGTATGGTAGGTATGACCTTGACGGCAGCCATCTTGAAATCCGCCATTTTGAATTAAGGTCAAGTTTTCAAAATAGGACTGATACATAATTTCGGGCTGGAATTTAATTAGGAAAACAATGGTGAGGTTAATTTTAAGATACACCCATTTGGGGGAAAGTTACAGGCAAATTAATTGTTTTTACTTACCATGTGCGTAAGTCCCTCCTTACTTTCGTCTCAAGACCTGCCAATCGATCGCAAAGGCAGAGCCCGGTTTCACACTAATGTTTAGAAATCTTTAAACTCACTTGAGGCAATATTTGTGGATTATTGTATTGTTTTTTGCCTTTAATTAAATTGGAATCCACTTCGTGATCTTGTGTAAAGTATCACTAAAAGAGAATTTCTGTTTTTATGGAGAACGTAAGCATAGCAATTATAAAAGGTGAGTAAGGTGCGTATGTATTTATAAGAAAGTTTATTTTACGAGTCGTTTGTGGTTCCGCCAACCTATTCTTTAGTTGTTTTTTTTTTTCAAAATACTCATATCTCATAAATAAATGAGCTATTATAAAATCTCTTACCACTATTCTTTAATACTTATAAAATTTTATTTATTGTAAAAGCACTGGCGAGATATTTCTTATCGCCCACTAAAATTATGGTGGAGCTCCTTCGTGGCTAAGGGTTAGCATACTTGCCTTTGGCGTGGGAAACCTGGGCTTGATTCCCGGTGGGAGTTCATGTGGTTCGGATTCCACATTAATCAGTAGGTCCACGTCTCACATAGCCTCGCTGCTGAACGGGACGTTAAACTCAGAATCAATTCAACTCAAAATTATGGTTTTGACTTTATTATGATGTCATTAGTTTAAATTCCCAACTGCCAAGTAATTATAAACATCGACTACATTATACAATTGTAATTTGAGTCGACTAAAATATCAGAAATTAAAGATTATTCTTTGGGTTTTGGAAAATTTTGAAAAAAACGTGGAAAAGTGGTACTGCACAGATACAACACACCTTTTGGATTTGTCATTGTGTAAAGTGATACAAACTAAAGAAGAATTACAACTTTATGAAATTGTATTAGGACTTATTATTTAGAAATAAACGCCAAATAACTGTAATTGAATTGTTTACAAAACTAATCATGACGAGAAAACTCTTGAATACTATTACACAAACAATTATTCTCTTTTGTTTAACACTGTAATGTAAAGATCAAATAGTCAGAGAAATAAATATAATAATAATAATTGTGTTTGAACATAATTCACGGTCGTTTTCTACTATCCTAAAACACGATTGTCTAGTTTGTTTAGTATTGTTTATTAAAAGAATACTTAAGAGCATGACCCTAAATGATGTCTGTCCGACCAAACCTTCAAGCCTGATTACGGCCATGGGTGTCAATATGTTTCCCATACTAAAAGAATAAGCCTTCAATTTAATTATGATTTAATTGGTTTTTTAAAAAATGAAATGAAATCTTTGAGTTTAACGTCCCAGGATTATGCCTGTTAGGCTAAGGGAGATAATGATTAAAGTAAGTGAATGATGATGGAAGAATTGTTGGAATGAAATTGTGGGAGGAAACGGGAGTACTCCGAGAAAACCCACGAGCACGATGTTGTCCACTACAAAACTACTTTGCCGGGAATAGAACCACACCCCCACGCACCAGAGGTAAGCGCTCTACCACTGAGCCATAGTGCTCCATCTAATTTGTTTAGATAATAAACTAAGTAGTAGCAAAGGCTATTTCGAAACCACTGGTTATTTACTAAGTAGTATTTTGTGTTCGCAAAGATCATGTACGCAAATGTTACTACCAGGTCTCAAAGGGTTAAACATGCATTTCGCGGTCTGCAACCCGATTTCCAATAGTGATTCTGGACAAACATTTATCTAGCAAAAGATAGAAACACGCAATGAACCCAGGAACATTGTCGAACATGATCGTTTTGGTGTACAGGTGTTCTTGTGTGCGATTAAAAAAGAAAGAAAGAAAAGAAAAGAAAAGGAAATGAGTTCGTGGCTTCTATTGCTACCAGTGTCGCATTTAAAATAACATAGTAAATAACTATTAGTCTTGTAATCTTTTCTTTAACTGTAAAAATTTGAACTGCCCGGTAAGTTTGTCTAGGGTAATTAACAAGCACAGAGTGGTACATACCACATGTTTATGGAAACTTTGATAAATAAAGCATTTCCACAGTCCATACAGGATATTTTGGTGCTTAAGAATGGTGCTCTGATTTGAGAAGAATTTCCTTTAAGTTAACTCTCATGAAATAAAAGACCAACTTTTCAGTCCGGAGAAGAAGTCGCCTACTTAAGCCTTCATGAAACTATAACTTCAAATCGATTTTGTTTAACGCAGCTAAGCTGTGCTTTAATCGTGAGAGAGCAGAACATGTGTTTTCTTACATCATACTCCCTCACATCTAAAAGACAATTTCAATAATCAGAAAGCTGTCTGGCCTAAAGTCCTAAACATGAAATGGTCTATAAACAGATTCTCCATCAAAAAGACTAATTCTGTTACTTATAGGATTGAGTTGGTTGAATATAAGAAAATTCCTCTCACCAGAGAAGTGAAGCGCCTTTAGCAGAATCTTCGTTTGAGGTTAGGTTCGCATCGAGAACTAGTCCAGTATTCTTTAAGTTCACACTCAGTTGAATACAGTCAGACTGTGGTTTAAAAACAGTCTTTGAACCTCGTAAACAAGCATCCTTCTTGCTCACAATTCAAATAAGGCTCTCACTCTAAAATCCCTACAACTTGCTCCGTTACTATGGAAACCAGGTATTGCTAGCAATTTTTAATATACGTGGAAATGTCAATATCCATAAAAAGACACTGTCTTCCGTGAAAATGTTAGATGTTCCCTACTAAGAAATAACATAAGAGTAATCTATTTCTCTATCCGAGGATTGATTTACCTTGCCTTAACTAGAAACAAGTCGAACTGACTCAAAATAGTTCTGAATTCCACTCATATTCTTAGAAATAACTTATTTCAACAGATATGCTGCCTGCTTCAAAGCTTGTTATAGAGAGTACTGCTCCAACTCGAGTTGTAAATCTGATATATCCCAGAGAATCCATTATTCTCGAAGCGAAACCTTTAAGTCAGAGTTGCCACTCTTGAGACAATCGATGATGCCAAACACGGACCTGAAGTACCATATATTTTTCTAAATTATGCCAGATTCTTTACTAATATTTCCACACTAGTTTTAAAGACCAACGACCACTTATTTTCATTAAGAAGAGCTAACTGTATTCATGTACTTGTATTAAAGAAATAACATGACTCTTTCACGAACGATATATATATATATATATATATATATATATATATATATATATACGAGGGCTATCCAGAAAGTAGATTACGTTTTCGTCTGTGTCCGCTAGGGGCGGGGCTAGCGCGGCCATCTTGGGGTCAGAGCGTTGCGCAGCTCAGTCGGCATCTAGCCGTGCTAGTGAGAGTTTCGTGCTGTGCTCCGTTAAGATACTGTGACGGTTTGAAATGTCTGCGTTAATTGAAAATCCCGCGAGCTGCGAGGTGCGTGCAGTAATAAGGTTTCTGACAGCAAAAAACTGTAAACCGATAGAAATCTATCGGCAGCTGTGTGAAGTGTATGGGGACAACATTATCACTGAAGGTGGAGTGCGACAGTGGGTCATAAGATTTAAAAATGGCCGAACCAATGTTCACGACGAAGATCGAAGTGGGAGACCCAGCAAAGTGACTGCCGAACTTGTCGAAAAAGTCGATGTTAAAGTCCGTGAAAATCGAAAGTTCACAATAACGGAACTTTCTTTGAGTTTTCCACAAATTTCGCGAAGTTTGTTGCACGAAATCATCAGCGAAAAGCTTGGTTACCACAAGTTTTGTGCAAGATGGATTCCAAAAATCTTGACAGAGGACCACAAAAATCAGCGAATGGCTGCAGCGTTGCACTTTTTGGACGCCTACAATAAGGATGGTGACTCTTTACTCGATCGCATCGTTACTGGTGACGAAACATGGGTGAAACACGTGAACTGTGAAACGAAATTGCAATCAATGCAGTGGGGGCACACAGGTTCTCCCCAAAAACCCAAGAAATGCATGCAAACAATGTCGGCAAGGAAGATGATGGCGACTGTTTTTTGGGACAGAAAAGGTGTGATTTTGGTGGACTTCCTGGAAAGAGGCACTACAATAAACGCTCAAAGGCATTGCCAAACTCTGCAAAACCTCAGAAGAGCAATTCAAAACAAGCGCAGAGGAATGTTGAGCTCTAAGATCTTGTTGATTCACGACAACGCCCGGCCCCACACGGCAAATGTCACGCGTGAAGTTCTTGAATCTTTTCAGTGGGAGTTGTTTCCTCATCCGCCGTACAGTCCCGACCTGGCACCGAGAGACTTCCACCTATTCCCAGCAATGAAGAAGTGGCTGGCTATGCAGCGTTTTGATGACGACGAACAGCTGCAAGAAGAGGTAACGAAGTGGTTGAAGTCGCAGGCGGCCGAATTTTTCGACGAAGGAATTTCCAAGCTCGTACATCGCTACGATAAATGCCTTAATTTGAATGGTGACTATGTCGAAAAGTAGTATTTGTGTGTGGCTTTCATCTGTATATAATAAAATTTGTTTCCTATACTTTGTTGATTTTTTATTCCAAAACGTAATCTACTTTCTGGATAGCCCTCGTATATATATATTCATATTCAATTTTTGTTTAAAGGTATTTGAATGACTTAAATTTATATTTGTACGTTTTTAGTTCATATCCGTATCAAATACCAAGTTTATGATGAATCAACTACACAAAGTAGGATCCAAAAACGCTGATTGCAATTTGTTCCATCCTTCAATCGAACCAGGAACAGAAACATAAAGAGTGACATTTTCTTTTTAAAGATACTTGGTCCAGCTGAGTATTGTGAAGGTTTATGTCAGTAGAATGAATTGCATTCCATTATACAAGCGCAATTTCACAACTTTATGTACACATTACTAAATATTGAACACCCTTGTCCATATGATTAGCGTACGCGTCTTTGGTACGGGAGACCTAGGTTCAATTTCCGATGGGAACTCGTGTGCTTCTGAACCTACGTTAATTTGTAAGTTCACGTCTCATATAGCCTTGATGCTGAAAGGGACACTGAACTCTAATCTAATACTAAATACAAATATTTAAAGAAAAATGATGACGCACCAAGATGACGTGAATTTGGGTATCAAATCCATTTTGTGTTTTCAGTTATTTTCTAGTAGTATTTTTTTCTAGGCATCCTTTCAAAAGACAGTGATGAAAATTTCGTAACTGCGAATTCCTGTTAGAAGCCATGAAATTATCCGATTAGATGCAAAATTTCCCGCCCACTAAAATAGATACTGTAAATTTACAATATCTAACAATAAATAATTTTGAAAAATATCGCTTTCGAGGGAAAAAATGAAGTGAAATCTTTGAGTTTTACGTCCCACGGTTATGCCGGTTAGGCTAAATGAGAGGGGTGATGATGAGAAATTAGTGAAATCGTGGAAGGAAGAAAGTGGGAGAAACGGAAGAACTCCGAGAAAACCCACGCACACGGTGTTTGTCCACCACAAAGTTCACTTGGTGCGAGCTGGGATCGAACCAGGGTCCCGAAGCACCAGAGGTGAACGATTTACCACTGAGCAACCGCGGCCCCGCTTTAGAGGGGCCATGACATACAGTTGAACTCATTCTCGTAGTATGGAAGGCATTATTTATAATTATGCATGATAGGATCACAAACAAAATTTAAAAATATTATGTGCACTTTCTTTTAACAAACATTATATTGTCTTTTATGGTGTGGGAGAAAATGTTATGTTCCAAAAAAAAAAGTGCTTAACATGATTCTTGTTGCTGCGCATTGCATGTTCCTTGCCACATAAAATATGCAGCGATAGGTAGGCTATTTTTCAATTGCTTTACATTAGCTTGATGTTTCAAGTCTTTTGTGTGTTTCTGAAGTTCACTTTTACCACAAAAGAGCTCAATATTAACATGTCTTACATAGCTTTGGTTCGATTCTCAACACGGACTGCAACTACCCGTTAAATTGTGCATCCGAAAGGCACTCTTTGTTAAACCTCGCTTATCACCGCTCATCTTAATAATATATATAACTTCACCGCGAAGCAAATGTTGCATTTCTCTCTTTCATCCTAACACAAAACAAAACTAACCACAGCTGTGACACGAAGGAGCTATTTCGAAAAGAAACAAGCTATGCTTCATAGAGATGTGTACCAAATGATAGAAGTATAAAGTATTGTTTTCTCTCCTGTTTATTGATATCAGTTGGTGTTCTTAATGAGTTTACTTATTAGTTTAGAAAGAGTATATGTATATGGAATTTGGACATACGTTGTACGTATTCTCCTGAGAAATTGATGAGACCAGAAAAATTATAAGGACAGATGGAATAGGTTTAAGCGCATCTACGGGATTTGATCAAATATTTATTCTCCATAATAGTACCACGCGGAAAACTTGGTATACTATAATCTTTGCCTCCCTCTGTTAGCTGTTTCGTATCATATATATCGGATGGTTTTGATATTTCTTCTGATCATTAAAACATAGCAATGGTACCTGTGTGCGTGTAGAAATGCAAAAGCACAAGATAACTTCCTATTTGTTTTGGAAACAACAAACCCATTTCACGTGTGCGAGAGAAATTGAGCACAGCGAGATCGGGTGTTTACTCACGGTCAGTTCGCAGCAGGAGTCCATGGTAAAAGATTTGGCTAACTATCTCTTCATATTGATGTGAAAACACTAGCAAAACCCTACAAATACAAAAGATTGCGCTTCAAAGAAAGTTTAGACAAAGATGTTTCAATTTTCTCTTAGCATCTTTCTTCACCAAAAAAGTCGGTTCATTGTATTCGAAAAAGGGAAGGGAGAAAGAGTGAATTTATATTTTATGGGGGGTAACATTGTAAGTAGTATAAACAATACATACCGCTTCCGACTCTGTACTGAAGCACTTCCTTTAGCGGTATATCACTAGATCTATCCTGACCCTCATCCCACCTCAAGTTGTAAAGTAGAAAGGGACAGAAGTATTCAACATGATTGCGCACTTGAGTTTCAGTTCACAATACTAAAACCAGTGAGCAAGTAAACAGTCTTTTGTAGGATCGTGTTTTACTTCTTGAATTTATTTTTGAACATTTCTGTGAATTCAACAACAGAACGCAGTAGAAATACGGACTAATTTTTACTCCAACCACTACTTTCGCTCCAACCCAGGGATGCCACATTTATGATTTCGTATAATACTAGTGATTTTACTATTGAACTAGTGATCTAGTACGTACTTTGGGTAAATAGACACATTCTAGTGATTTTTTTTGCATTTTTTCTGATGCAGACAAATGACAAGGAAATGGTTCTTAAAATAAAAGGAAGAAGTATATTGCAGTTCAAAACAAATGTAGAAACTCTAAATTATTTTTTCTTTTCCCTCTGACTGAATGAAACCCCTGCTGTGTAACGACCTTAGGTAAACAACAGCTATCTTTGGTCCGCTACCTCCTTTTGTTAGCCGACATGAGATGGGTTACTTTTTTTTTGAAGAAAGTGAAGAAATAATTATCCAGTACATTTACGTTTTGTCAGGCACACAGGCGCAGTCTGTTTTTGTTTCCTAACGAATTTTAGCAACATAACATAAATGAAACATATGTACCAGAAAATAGAGGCAGTACAAACGGGCATTTTCATCTGTGACACATTTGATGAGAAATATAGTTAGATGTCACGTGCAAGCACTCTAAACATGTCCTATCCTTTAATTCTATTCGCATGTTTATGTAGGTGAGACTGAGAAATCAAGAAACAATAATAACTGGTTTTCTTCCAGGGGAAAAATCTAAATGTGAAGGGGTGTTACACTGGGACTTTAATTGCGTCCTTTGTACAAGATTAACAAGTAATCGCAATTTTACAAGATTAACAAGTAATCGCAATTTTTTAATTTATCTTAGTTCTTGGGGAGAGGAAGATGGAAGCGAACCGTCGTAAGAACCTCTGCAAGAAAACATGAATACTATCCGCCACTGTTCGTTACATTACACAAAATAGTTATATATATATATATATATATATATATATATATATATATATATATATATATATATATATATAATATTGAGTTTTAGTCAGGGTTTTCATTCTGCAGGAGAGGGGGGATAGTAATACCTGGCGAACATTTTCTATTCTCAGAGTGTCGCAAATCATAGCATTTCCTCCATTATAACTTTTCCAAGCTAGTTACATTATATATAAGGATTAAATTAGCTTAAATTTTTATGACAGTTTTACTCTGTAGCCATGTTTCTCATTTTCGGTCTACGGGACTCTGTGTCCGGAAATTTTCGATGGCTTCCAAGTCGGAAAATAAGTGTATCAAAGGCATATATGTTATATGTATGGTTATATGAGGCATGGATCTACAGTTTAAAGTGGGACACCGGTAACAACTTCATGAGCTTCCACCGTAAATCGAACCAGAGTCTCCCGCGATCAAGGCGTATGTGTTAACCATACAGTCACGAGCAAATTCACATAAGCACACACATATATATATTGTTGAGTTGATTTTGACTTTACCGTCTCTTTCAGCAGCGAGGATATATGAAATGTAGACCTACTGATTAACGTGGAATCCGAACTATATGAGCTCGCGCCGGGAATTGAACCCGAGTCTTCCACGACAAAGACGCGTACACTAGCCAAGAGTTCACACACACACACACACACACAGAATCAGAGTCCTCACACACCAAGGGTGAAAGCTGTGCTACTGAGTCACAGCAGCCACGGGGCTAGGTCTTGTCCACTTTACGTTCATAATTTCTTAGTACATAAATGTTACGATTATGAAATAGATTTTCCTTAATGAGCTGCATAAAAACAAATGCTTTCGAAATGCATTATACAATTAGCTCGATTTGAGTGTGAACTTAAAGTTATATCAGAGTGTAAATACGGACACGCACCAAAGCTCGAAAACTTAATACACTATTTCTCCTATATAGTGTAACACGATTGGATCGTGTTTGGTTCGACTCCTGTTCGGGTAGCTATTCTTATAACACGGTAGGGTTCGATTCCCAGTTGTCCTCTTTCGAGAAGACACTCTCGCGACTTTCTTAGTTCGAGTCTAGTTCGGTACCCCTTAATAATAGTAATTTTAGTGGTTAGAATTCGTACTTGGAACTGCACCAGATGCGACTTGAAATCAGTCCCAACCAAAGTTGTATACGCGCGCACCCACCTTCAGTGACACGCCTGCTCCGCATACACTCAAGCCTTGTAATATTAAGTACAGAATTCTTACCGTTCTGGTAGTGATCGATGCGAGAAACATGGATTGCAACTGAAAACATGAAATATACACAGAAATGATTTTACTCAAGCACAAAATGTTACACTTTTTGTATACATACTTACTACTGCATTTTATTAATATGATTATCATTGATACCTTTAAAAGTTTGTATTTCAGATTTTTTGCTTTTATCGGATGAACATAGTGAATTTAGCCCTTGTATTTATTAATAGAAGAATAAAAAAATAAAAAAGGGAATTTTAAAAGATCAACTCAAAATATGATGTAACGACGAAGTCGGCTTATTGCGTGACAATAGAGATAATTATTTTGCACACGTTAATCACTGAGCACTTCTTCTCACGACACTTTGATTCTGGGTATTTCACAGAGAGAAGAGGAGGATTGGTGGGCTATTTAGGAGGGCAATAACTTATTGGCTTCTTCTTCCTAAATTTGAATTGGTTTTGAATTTCCTTGAATAACTCCAATTTCCATGGTACGACTGGATAGTCGACAATAAAATTACTCGTGGTGCGCTGATAAACAATCGAAGACGTAAAATTATTACTTGTTTTACTTACGTTTTTTCATTGCTAATACGAGCTAAACTCAGCAATGAACTAAGCATTTGTTCGAAAAGAGTAACCTTCACACAGAATTGATACGGCGTGGCATCTTCAATCGTAGACAAATTAAGTTATTTTGAAGCGTTTTCATCGTAATTTACGGTGACATATATATATGACGCAATTATATAAGTTCCACACTTTACTCGTTCATATTTAAATACAATATCATAAGTGATTGTGAAATAAATTACGGATTCCTTTTCTGGGTCATAAACATCATTTCTTCTTGATGGGGTCTTCCTCCACACACTAGTTCCCGCCTTCTCTCTCAAGCGTCGGTAAGCTTGCGCTAGTCACACCAGAGGATTACTTTAAAAATATCCATAAGCAACATTGTTTACAAGAAATATATATATCATAAGGCGTTAACTAATCTTGCTACTAACATATCATAATGAAAATATTGAAATTAATAAACACGTCTTAGGATTACTCTTGAAACTATGGCACTATTTTTTGTAGCATTACCACATTATATCCTATTTGTTCGGTCAACCGGAAATACTAGTCACCACTCACAGCGCTGCCAACTCATAGAGAAAGATAAAACTAACGAAGTTTGCGTCGACATATATTACATGGAGCCTTATTCCACTTCGGCCAAGAGAAACTGGGAGAATTAAAATGGAATGGAAGTGAGGGGGGGGGGCACACGCTCACAATAGTCAGCATGTATCAAGCAATCGTTCAGCTTTCATTTGAGAGGATGGAAATCGAAGGCTCCTGAACAACTATGTTACTAATATGCGGAATATATTTATCTTACAGTGAACTGCTTTGATGCCAAGTGGTCTAACTCCAAAATTGAAATTTTCCAGGAGTGAAAGTTCAATATCTCATGAACAATCCATATTTCTTTTATGTTGGGAACCAAAACCATAACTACTGTATGTAGTTCATTGTTTTATAATTTAATGTTTACAAAAATCCTTTTAAAAATACCTATTCACAGAAGTGAAAGGTACTTATCTGTACTAGATCTTGGCATCCAAGCAGTCCATTTCTTGTAATACTAGCTTAATATACCCATTCTTTGCATGGGGGCTGTATTTGGAAGTCAACACCTGTGGAAGTATCACCATTCATTTCAGCGACCGCGAAAACTATGGATTTGACACTAGTACCAATCAATATGGGCTATTTATACATGTCTCGGTATTCCTCACCCGCTGACACCCGGCCCGCATACAGTGGTAGCTGAATTTGCAAGTCATCGCTGATGGAAGTGTCACCATTGATCTCAGCGACCGTGAAAACTATAGATTTGACACTAATGTCGATCAATTTGGATTACTTTTACTACATGTCTCGGTAAACGCCCCCCTGAGACCCCCCTGGTTCCAATTTTGACAAAAACGCTTCGCCTTAGACTGGGACCTGGACCAAGGTATCCGTGACCAAAATTTGGTAACTCTCGGTCAACTTGTCTGGTCCCCAGGTCGGTCCCAGTAAACGTCCCCCCCGAGACCCCCCTGGTTCGAAATTAAAAAAAAGCGCTTCGTCTTGATCTGGGGCCTGGACCAAGGTACCCGTGACCAAATTTTGGGAACTCTCGGTCCACTCGTCTGGTCCGCAGGTCGCACACAAACAGACAGACAAACACACAAACAAACTCTTTATTTTATTTATATTAGATAAGATATACTATGTAAAATAGTCTTGTATCATAATATGTGATGTACAACAAATGTTACATTATATATTATCCGTAGCTCGTGATATGCTGCAACATATTAAAGCCTCAAAATAGTTGGGCAAGCGAATAATTCAGAAGTTACGTAATCCTATTGCGTTCATGGGAACGAAAACACGATAATTATAACTATGCTAAATTACTATAGACTACCAACTGCTCATTCAGAGAATTTATGAAGTTCACTTTATCGCAATAGTTTTATACAAACTAGATTTAGACTACGGATAATAGTTTTATACAAACTAGATAATCAATTATTATTATTATTATCATTATATTTGCAGTACAACCAGATACGACATTAACTATTAGTTCTAATTAACTGAATTGAGCTGAAAATTAAATCTTGATCGTTAAAGATTAACTATTAATTTTATGCGTTCTGTACCTTTCTGAAGGAATAAAAGTTGGAATTGGTTTCAAGGCTGTTTCTCAGTGAATACTTTCTTCAAAATAATATTAAAAATTAAAGAAAGATTTTCGAGACATTCGAGTCGAGTCGAGATTTTTAAGAGCCGTCTCGACTCGACTCGTGTCTCGACTCGAAAATTTGAGTCGAGAAATACGTTTGTCTCGACTCGTCTCGAATTTTACAAAGTGTGTCTCGACTCGAGCACATCCATATTCACGATAAAATTCCTGTGATATTAAAATGGAATGTTCAACAAAATAATCATAATCCATTCTCCTTATTTCAATTAGTATTTTGCCACACTCTGAGCTACAAGACTAATATAACTAAAAATTAGAGATTTAATTCCTTTTTTCTCTTACACTAAAAGACTTCTGCATTTTGCTGAGATTGACATATTTTTAAAAAAATATAAATCCCGTGTCCCGGACTAAAATTCTGGCTACCGTGGTTTCAAGGTAATCGGTACCCGAAAGTGTAAATCTCAAATCTCAGCAGTTTGCTAAAATAAATTTTACATTTCATGTTATTTCTTTGTTACAAAAATACTTCTGGTTGCCTCCATTCATGGTGAATTACTGATCTTATACATTTAAAATAGAAAATATTGAAAAATGAATAATTATTTTTGAACATAAAAAAATCATAACAGCTAATTAGAATGCGTTATACATGCACAAAAATAGGAAGGTAATGAAAATCTTATTTATTTGTTGACACGTGCAAACAAATTATTGAATTTGTTGTTTATTTGTTGAATGTGAGAAATAAATGTTTATTCACTCATTCTTGTGCGGCGTTACTGATCCTGCATTCTGGAGATGAGCATAGGCAAGTTGGAGCGAGTTTTATTTGAAACGTGACTCGAATCGAAAGAAAAATTGTCTAACTGAAGTCGAGACCACTCAAAACGAAGCAAATTCTGTATGTTTTAAGTACATGGAATAATGTGAGGCACAAGAGTACGAAGGATCATTCAGGACTTGAATGCTAACTGCACTGCAATTATGATTTCTATTCCATTATTATTATTATTATTATTATTATTATTATTATTATTATTATTATTATTATTATTATTATTATTATTATTATTAACATGAAGAACAAGAAAAAAATGAAAATTGGAAAGATATTTTTCCTTTCTTTCAGTTTTTAAACTTCGTTTGTCTCTTTCATATATCGGGCCGCGGTGGCACAGTGGTAGAGAGTTCACCTCTGAAGTATGTGTTATCTGGTTCGACCCCAGCTCGCGCAAATTGAAATTTGTGGTGGACAAACACCGTATGCTTGGATTTTCTCGGTGTTTTCCGTTTCCTCCCAGTTCCTTCATTCCATCTTTTAGTTCATTTCTCATAATCACCGTTTCCTTTAGCCTAACCGGCAGTGGGACGTAAAACTCAAAGATTTCATTTCATTTCCTTTCATATATCCTCCTATCTTTCTTCTTTGGTATTATAACATCCGTATAAAGATGAAAGATGGGCTGCTTTTTTCTGCGAATACTGAAAAGTATAGTTTTGTTTACTCGTTGACTGGTGACGTCGGTAGTCGAAAAGTCTAGGAGGCAAAGATGTCATTCACGAGGTTCTTGGTTTGAGTTCCGAAGAAGTATGTATTCCGGCTTGAGTCAAAAATGGTTAAAACTTATTGTGCGCCGCCCAAACATGTCCAAAACTTATCGGCCCGGGTTGGACTTCGGCTTGGGCTAAAACATTTGACCATGACCGCGTCTACCTTGATAGAGTTGTATCTGTGTTCTGAGGGGATCATCCCTAAGAGGAGACTTGGACATTACTGAATTTAGAGAAGAAATATTTAGAGAGCTTCGAAATGTGGTATTAGAGAAAAATGGAGAAGATGAAATGAACAGAAAGAGTAATAAATGAAGACGTTTTGAAACAAATAGGAGAGAAGAGGACGCTTCTGACCATCATCCTTCGTAGAAAAGCCGATTGCATTGAACACATCTTGCGAATAAATTGTCTTCTTCATACCACCATAGAAGGAAAGATGGAAGGAAAGCGAGGAGTAGGGAGAAGAATAACACAACTGATTAATGACTTGAAAATTAGAAGAAAATATTAGGAGTTGAAAGAGGAAGCTGAAAATTGAGAAACGTGTAAGTAACATTTCCAGGACCAAATTGAAAATTAAGAAGAAGAAGAAGAAGAAAATACCTCATTAGTATCAGGACCTGTCAATAGGCAGAATACTTAATAATAATAATAATATCCCTACGAGGAGTTAAAGTGTTGTTCACACAAAGACCAAAAAGTTAGTAGTCAACACATATTTAGTGCATACATAGGTCTTTCTATTCAATAAATGTTTTGCACGTTCTATCTTTCCCGAGATTTTGCAAGAATCATGTGACAAAACAGTCTTTGAAAAACTTCAGCTCCCAGATATACTGTATATTCCTTGGACAAATTTCAAGAATTACTAAATTCCTGAAGACTTAAAGAAATGGAAAGAAAAGAAAAAATGCATTAACATCAAAATTTATTTATGAGAGGCAAAATATCATGAAACGAACGGTAACTAAATTAATCAGGCATGATTCCGGAAGAAGAGACCTTTGGAGTTCCATCAGCTGATATGAGCAAAAGTCCAAATTGAGTGTATACAGTTTTGTGTTATCTGCGATGATAAACATTTGTTGATACGGAATGAAAATTCTTATGCTAACTAATAATAAATTTAGATAATCCTTCTGTTCATTACTTAGATCAGTATGTAACTTCAATTATTGCGTATGAGTTGTACATGTGTGTATCACGTGTAAAACAGTATTTGATAAAGTCGAGAAACAAACAAATGACTATAGTTTGTTTCTTATATTTATGAATTGCAAAGTCATTGCTTTCTCATGCTTGCATGACGTAGTAATCATTCAGTAGTACATATAAAAGGGCAACTGAGAAATTGACTCAGTTTTAGAATCTACAGGTTCTTGAAAGGCGACGGGTTTCTAAAATTCTAATTTCCTGCAGAGCTACCTGTAGAGTTTGTGTTTGTTTCGTAGCGTGAGAGATAGGCAGACTGTGCTTATATGTAATTTTCTTTTATTATGCATTCTACTTTTCATCAGCTTTGTCCAACAGAAATCTTTATGCAAAAATATCTTTGTTGAATAGATTAGTTTACAATGGAGAAAATTGAAACTCACAGTATTCAATCTGTTCATGTATTTTCATTCCAGTTATTTTAAAGTGACTGTTGGTAAAATTTAAAATATAGGTATAGCTAGAAATTATTGTGAGTTTGTTTTGATTTCTTGTCTTTATGTTTTAACCATATTCCACTAATTTTTTTGACTAATATTTTTCACGAAGTCATCCGCTAAAGTAGACAATGACTTACAGAAATACTGAATGTTTAATTTCTACGTACGTATTTACGTAGTGACTGTGTATGTACTACCATAAATTAAAATTAGGTCCTGTGTAGTTTATCCACAATTTTCTCTCCATTTTGTTCAGGAAGAAGATTAAAATAATATTACTGTACTTAATTAATCTCGGACCAGTGATCTAAGTGAGACGGTATGCGGTGGTATGCCATACCGCCTATAGTTTTTCAGTGATGAAGGCATACCTGTTTTTTTAGTATCAACACATACCGTCACTGGAGAGTAGATGCTAAAATACCTTTAATAAATAAATTTTTATGCACAGTAATTGACGAATAGCTTTGCAGGTAAAAATATTTTATTTTCAATGAACTTGAAAAGTTCGTTACTGAATTCTCTATGTCTGTGTGTCTGTCTGTCTGTCTCTGTTATTTGCGATTTTTTCAACTTTGAACCGTGCATTCGATAGAGCATCAAAAACTATCAGAGCAAGTGATTAAATTTTTCACGTCATTATTTCCGTTCCAGAGATACTGGCCAAGAAATGGCCGACATCTAAAGATTTAAGAAGGCATATCTCGGGAACCGTAAGTCATAGAGAGATCATATTAGTGTTGATCAATGTCTAAAAGGATAGTAAATATTTTGGTACCAAATAGTAACCAGTGGCTGCTGTCCAACTGGCCACTGGTTTGGCCAATGGCCACCAATTAATATTGGTACCAAAATGTTTACCATTCTCCTAGGTATTGATTAACCCAATATAATCTCTATGACTTACCGTACCCGTGATATTGGCCAAACAGTGGCCAAATTTTAGATATTGAAGGAGCCATAGCTCGGGAACCATAAGTTGTACAGAGATGATATTGATGTTGATCAATACTAAGAGGATGGTAAATATGTTGGCACCAAATAATAACTGATGGCCACTGTCCAACTGGCCTCTGGTTTTGCTAATGGCCAATTAGCCAGTGGCCACCAATTATTATCGATACGAAAATGTTTACCATACTTTTAGGGATTGATTAACATCAATATCATCTCTTTATGACGTTTCCGTGATATTGGCCCAAAATGGCCAATTTCTAGATATTTAACGAGAAATAGCTCGGGAACCATAAGTAGTACAGAGATGAAATTGATGTTGATCAATGCCTAAGAAGATGGTGAACATTTTGGTACCAAACAGTAACCGGTGGCCACTGATTAAGTGTCTACTGGCCAACTGGCCACGTTCCCCAGATATTGGCCAAAAAGTTCGAATTTGTAGATATTTAAGCAGACATATCTCGAGAACTGTAAGTCATAGAGAGAGGATATTTTGCTAATTTTTGCAAAAAAAGAGAAGGTACGCATAAAAAGAAAATTATTTTTACATCTAGGAACAATGACAGTTATTCTTCCCGCTCCATCTCTCCATTCTTTTTAAGTTCGTTCTGGCAATGTTCTTGGAGCATTCTCAACTGGTTTTATATATAAAAATAATTTCTAATTTGACAACAACGACATTTTTGTTGTCTTCCTTATCTTTTGTTTTTAAAATAACGTCTCTTCAAAGAAGTTAATCTAGTTTTATATTTTGATGTGCCATATTGAATTGTTTCTTTCTTACGTGTGTTTGCGTCTGCTTGCCTTCATGATTATAAATGTCGGGTCTTGAGAACGGACGGATTTAGGAGTTGTCTGCTGTGGGGCGGATCTTACGGAGGTTTGGAATACCCCTCAGTCAAGTGGGGGCTCCGGGAGTTTTCCCGCAGGAAATTGTTAATATGAAAACTTGGTTCTTCAGCATTTTCGTGTATAATTTTCTATAATACGAGATAAGGGGATTTTTTTTTTCGGAAAGTTGTTGGCAACGGATAAAGTCTCTTCATATCCCGCGGTGTAACTACAGAGAAGCTCTCTAATGGTTTTCAATCATTATGTAAATAGAAATGCAATCTTTTAGGCAACATACCCTCACTGTATTTCAACATTTAGATAGCCGGTATGTCGCGTCAAAATCGTCATAAAACATACCCGCTCTGCATTTTTTTCACTTCGAATACTGTCTCAGACCAATCCTTATCCAGCGATTGTAGTTTCAAAGAAGTTCAACACTGATTGTAATAGCTTTGAGTTTCAAAATACAAGGAGGATCGTCTTATTTAATTGTAGAATTTAGTCTATTATTTTTCTTTCTAAATTTTATGGAAGAATGTTCATAGCATACATTAAAGATGTTTTATGGACGAGTTACATATCCAGAATTTTTTTTAAGATGGAGAGTGTAGAATTTTGACAGTGAGTCTTTGAAGTGCTATTCCTTAGTAGTGCCCAAGTTTCATAAAAATTTTGGGGTACATGTTCTTCTCTATAGCGCAACTACCATATATATTTTTCGCATTAAAATAAAGTTAAAGACAAAAATTTAGTTTGGAATATGAATTCATAAGAACTTTTCTCAGCATTTATCATTTTTTTCAATATCTGTGAAACTAATATATATTTAGTTATATCGTAACAATTTTTTGAATAAAGTAGCAGTACAGGAGGGGACAACTACCAGCAGTACAGGCGCCATTTGAAGAGAGCAGGGGGATAACTACCCTGTCCTGAGTTTGAGGAATACATATATTTTAATCAATTGCATACTAATATAACCAATAAAATCGTGAAATGTTATGTCGGTGGAGAACCTTGATCCTCCGACAAAGTTTGAGGTGATGTTGCTGATACGCAACTTTGTGTAGAGACAGGGTATGTGTCGAAGGTATTACAACGGTGTAAACGTAAAATTGTACAATAGGTTGAGCGCAAGAAAGGTTTGCAGTAATAGGTTTAAATCTTTTTTCTTTAATATCTCAAAGCTACACAAAATGAACTCAGCCTTTCTTCAATAATCAATTCCATTGCTTTTGTGTCTTTTCATATGTAGAAAAGTTGCTGCATTCAGCAACTAGGAACACATTTGCGAGATAAATACAGAATAAGAGTAAAAGAAGAAATGATTATTTAGCTTTATTTTTCTTCTTTGCAAGATCTTTCAGACAATGTTATACACATCAGTTGTAGTTCGAATCATTCCCAGTATCGTCCAAAATGTGTTAGTTTTTTAGAGCGATTGATAATATTTCTGTTTATGGTTCTGCACTTTAAATACTTTTACTGTGCACTGCTCCTGTAAATACTTTTATCTTTCACACCAATCAGCTCTTTTAGTAGTTCAGAATCCCACGTCTCACATAACATTGGAGTTACTAAGAATCAATATAACAGAAAATAGGTAAAAGCAATGATTTTGACAAGTAGTGAAGTGTGACGACTAAAATGTTCTAAATCCTGTTATTATTAAAAAAGAAGTTTAAAGCAGAAAAATTACTGTATTCCATACGTAATTAATGTGATTACAATTTTCACGTAAAATGGAAATATTTCCCTAATATTTGTTAATAATATTATATGTTAAAATAGGATATGAGTTCATCAAAGCGTAAATACGGAAATGATCAAATCAAACAAAATATCACGGCATTAAAATTGAAGAAAAGTATTTCACACACGAGGAAGGGTAGTGGATTAATCATAGTGATGTTTCAAATATTCAAGTGATGTATCTTTTGATGTTTAAAGCGTAAAATAAAGTGCCAAAATAAAGCATAAAATAAATAAATAAAATGGAAAATGTGCTATTAAAAGTACCTAAGTGTAGTCAAGTTACTACCGTCACAATCCCCGAAGGGCTATGGCCGGCCGATCAATAGCACTGCCTAACCAGACACCTCCCTACAAAGCCGTCTCCAGCCATAAGATGGAATTAATTTTTTTCACGTATATCACACGATCAATGTTTAAACATTTCTTACCAGATTGTAAAAAAAATCCGTGTATAACCGTAATAAATTTTTCATCGCAATTCATTGCAAAAATTGATATGCTTTTGCAATACTATTATTATTTCCTAGACCTTCATAAAACATTTCCACACTTTTATCACCTTTGTAAAGTATTTTAACACAACATTACCTTTCAGCTGAAGGCAATTGCACTTAACTATTGTAGAAATAAATTGTAGATTATGGCTCTTTTCAGTGGATAAATTCCTGTTTTTATCTCAGAATAAAATGTCACATCCCTAAAATGAGATTTTTGAGTGGGAATAATGAGTGATTAGAATTCTTGCTTTGAATCTCGAGGTCGGCTATCCTAACTGAAGCTTTCCAAGGTTTTTCTGTCCTACTAGAACAATGCTGGGACAATACTTGTTAATATAAATCCTGACTTTCTTCCCACGATGTCTTGTTTTCAGTGTAAAATTTCTTAAAAGTAATACCCGGAGCTATATCATGAAACAAATTGAAAATATGTACTGGATGTGGCTATTTAAAAATAAGTTATGTTCCGTGCTGTTATTTCAGTTATAGTGAGAGTGAAAAGCCCTCACTCTATCTATTTAACAACTTCATTCGGCTAATAAATGACATTGCAAATATTTGTAGATTCCGACTCCTCATTCCATTTTTACAGGTATACATTCGTATCTTTCTTTTCTAAAATTATATATCGTTTATTAGCTCATAATAAACGTTTATTAGCTCATAATCTTAAGTTAAAGAATAGTGTTCTCATGACACGCATGCAGCCACCCTGTGACACCTTATCATGTAAGGCATTTTGTGATTCGTCCCACGTCATAGAAGGATTTTAAAGAAATGTAGATTAAAAACAGAAAATCAAATGATACTTTTATTAAACGTATTATGAGCAATAAATTTTCTGAATGTTTGTTAATAGCTATTTTCTGCATACAAAGTAGATAAAATGTTACACTATTTATAATTTTAAACCAGTTTATAGTTATTTGAATTACTGAAATGGAACTCCGCCCATTAACAGTAGTTGGTATATTTACAGGACATTGTAGAAATAGAAAGTATATTAACATTAATTAAATTAATTCAACCTTGGAAGTGAAGTTCAAGGTCTTGTAAATAGTATAGTGCTGATTTCAAAGTTCGTCTGGAAGCTACTATATGAAGCCAATGTAGCAATAGAACATTTTCAAAGTTCGATACATTTTTGTGTCACTGTTTAGTGAGTGGTAACTGTCAAGCAGAATATAATTTCTTTTACAATGTCGTGTTTCGCGAGAAGCACTATACTAGCAATTCTATTACTGCTATTTTGCTCAAACGCAGAAGAGTTATTGAATTCGAATTCTAGTTCTTTGGTATTAGTTCAAATGGTAATTAATTAAATTAATTATTCATAATATTTCGTTTTCAGTTCATTAAGCTATTGGTCATAAATGAAAGTTGGGTAAAGCATCAGAGGATTACTTTAAATTTAGGTTTAATAATGATAAAAGTTAGAGAACTTTTCAAATATAATTAAAGTAGTTTTTGATTTTTTATTGTTTCTACTATTGAGTTTTCTAACAATCTATAATTTCTGTTTCTACAACTTGTTAGATATAAGTTTTCCAGTGGAGAAATTCTTCCGGTAAATGTTCAATGTCAAATTAAATACATATTTAAATTTAAGATTGTTCACCGATTAAATACTTTCACGTGTTTTATTAATATGCAATTTATTAAGAAGCGCGTATATCTCGAACTCAGAGAAGTGCAATTGTCTCCTGCTCTCCCCAAATTTCTCCCCTGTTAATATCAACTTCCTCAAACTTTGTTAAGATTTTGTATGGATTATTTTTTTTTACTTTGAGTGCTAATACTACAATTACAAATAAAATAAGAGAAAACATTAAGATACGTCATTAATTGTTACAAAATCGACATTAATATTTTGCTTTGTAATTTCTTTTTAAAACCTGATCAAGTATTGTATTAATGTTCATACCCAACTTAACCACTTTTCTATTATAATAATTATTTGAAGATTCAAATGTATCAAAAGTAATTAAATATGGTACAAATATTAAACCGAACTGAAAAATGTACTATTTAGGGTTCAGCCTTAGCGATCGGAAAGTCTCAAGTTCCACGTTTGTCCATCCTGACAACTTATTTCAGGATTGCTTTGTTTCACTAGAAAAATGTCTGAAAGAGAAAATAACAAACTTCCTTCCAAATATAATTATAGCAAATGTGTATTTCCGTTATTGATGGTTGTGTGTACTGAAAAAACGTCTTTCGAGTAGTGTATGGAACACTAAATAAAACAAACAAGTAAACCGAAACGCTTGAAACTCAGAACAAAGAAAGACATCAATGTAAATGTAAATTACACACAATCATTCAAAATATTTTTCTTGTTTCTAAGTGCTTACATACAATAATATATTTAATATACTAAACTTTATTTTGAAATACAATCTGCGCAATAATATTATAAATACAAATAATAATAATAATTTATTACTTTATATTTCAGTCAGTGGATAATTTATAGAAAAGAGTTAATGTTATTCTCTCAATGGAATCGCAAATAAACGTTGCTTACTTTCTTAACTATGACTTTTACAAAGTTGCTACGAGAGTTAAATTCACAGGAAGTCAGATTTTTTGTACGATCACATATTACTGTTAACCTTGATATTTTTCATTGTCACTAAACAATTTACATTTGGACTTACTAAGTAAAGTATTATATAATTACTTTCTAGAACATAAAAACATTACTTACATTAGAACTCTTGTAGTAACTATTTACTTATATTGTGCTACTATCATTTATATATTAAGTTCGCTGTAAAATGCATTCGTTAAGCATACTTTACAATGTTTTTTTATTCTGAACTGTATACTGAAGTAATGTACGCCTAATAATACTTCAAAGTGTCTCTTAATTACCGCCATTATTAAATAAACTGCCTGCAGCCCCTAAAGATCTCTGGCCACTCAGGTTGCTGACAATTATAGCTGAATTGTGAATAACAAATCGACCTCGGACATTATTGCTGCTTTTCTTTAAATTTAAAATAAGCCAAATATTTGTTTTAGTAGCTCCCTATTTCTTTTCACATTGCTGATCGTCATCGAAAATTCTTGAGACTAACCAAGAATCGAACCTGGAACACCGAAGGTGAATGTGCTACTCACTTGAAGCTCCATCTCCTCATTATATTTTATTCTTTTAATCTTGTCCTTTCCTTCTTCGCAAAATTTATGAGTGTTTTCTGCTCTTTTTTCATATTTCATTATTCAAGTAATGATCAGTAAAATGAAAGGCAAAAGGAACGTTGGAATCGTATTAAACTAATTTTCAGGAATTTCAGATAAGTTTAGTTATACCAAACCTCATAATTTAATTTTTCTCTCTCTTTCATTTTTAAATATATTTTTGACACGCTAATTGAAATAATTACAAAGATATTGCCGCAAATATGGAGTGGCGTTAGGAACAAAATTTGGTTCCTAGATTAAATTTCATTGCTAAACTTTTTGTTAAGCTCAGCCCGTTTTCTCCAAATTTAGTGAATAACTTAAAAATAATGGAAAATATAAAAAAAAATATAGAAAGTGAGGAAGACAGTTTCCTCAAATTGCTATTAAAATAAACTAGTAGCCGTTCTCAAAGCCTTTCTTATAGACCAGAAATTTGGGTGCATAGTTTATGCCGACATAATAGTTGGGCACTCAAATTTATACACTATATGGTGAGAGTTGAAAACAGTCATTAGTTCAATGTTTAGTTCAATTTAAGTTATTTCAGTGTTTTGCTATAGTTGTCTAAACGATGCTTTTAAGTTCGTTGACATTTTATGGCATATTTTATGTTTATTTATAATTGATCTATTATATCTCATGGAGTTGTATCAACATGAGGTAAGTGCATCATTTTGCATAAACATTTTTATCATAGCATCGATATAACATATAATATAATATAATGTAATAACATAACTTGATAATTATGTGATACCTAGTTTTAGAAAACAAAGGAATATTTGTTGACTTTGTTTTAAATAATACAACTGTTTGATTTAAAGGACGAACTGATACAGGTCACTAGCCAGAACACTACTAGAGGGAAAAGCCGAAATAATTTTTTGGAGGGAGAATTTGAGATCATTTTAGACTCTTGACTGCTGTTTATTGAGCATATATATATATATTTAAGCAACTGAAATTTTCAGGGGAACTGAGAGTGGTCTCAGATGTAGCTAAGGTCACATTGGCTACCCCATTCTATGGGCTTGTACTTAAATATAAAGCTAAACTCTAATACTAATTGAGAAGAGGGACAGGGTGGGTCAGTGATAGAGGACTCATCTCTAGGGATCGTTGGTTCAATCCTAGACAATGTATATTTGTAATGTACAACACCGTTATCGTGTTGTTTTTAAAGTGTTTCCTCGTTTCATTCGATATTACCATTTCACCAAATCTTCTATAATCATTCATTTTTATTTCATCTCTTAGCCTACAGAGTATAACCATGGGACGTTGTTTACTAATAATCTACATTCCAGGATGTAGTTGTTTGATAACGATACTTTTTGTCAAGATTTTAGTTCCCCACATTTTCAATATACATGCTACTAGTTCACTGTACTGCAGAACGATAATTTCTTTTTCTCTGCTTTCTTTTATAAAGTTGAAGTGATTTTATCATGTTACCTTACATTTGATCAAATTCAGTTGATTTCAGCTCTTTTTCCTTAACTGATTTCAGTTCTTGCAATAAGACCAATTGTAAAAACAAACAAAGCGCACTCTATACTTAATGAAAATCAGAAATTTTTTTTATGAAATGTATCGTAGAACATATTTTAATCGCGATAAATTAACTCTCTTATTCTTAACCGATTCCCCCCAAGCAATGAAGTGATTTGGTAAACCTCAAAGAAACTTTACAAAACATTTAACGAAAATCAAATAATTTTTACGAGAGTTATCGTGGAAAATTGCTTTGTTGTCACAGTACGTACATGGAGAAGATTCGAGTTGATTTTACCTTAGGTTTACTATCTTACTTTTTCAATCAAATTTGAAAACAGAGCAGAAACCAAGTTGCAATAAAATCATTCAAATTCTACGAGAACAAAAAGACAAGCGTTGGTCAGACATATACACAAGCACACATACTTTTTTTTTTTAAACAGTGAATTCTACATTGTAGTGCAAAGCTGATTCCTTCTGAGTTGCTAGTAAGCAGCTACGGAAATTTCACAGAATAGGGTAGATTCAGAATTACCGTTCAACTCCAGTTTTAGAGACATGGGGGTTGTGCAACATGAAAAAATCGTGTACAAAATGATCAATATTAGTGTTAAATTCATAGTTTCCAGGGTCACTGAGATGAATAATAACACTCCTATTACGATTCAAGTTCAACTTTAGCTCCCATAACCATCAAGTGTTGGGAGACGTGGGAGACGTGTAAAATGACTGATATTAGGGTCAAATTCATAGTTTTCAGAGTCGCCAAGATGAATAATAATATATGTATAATATATGATTATATAATGGCAATGGCAATTTTTTCTGTAATATTTGTATCTAATATCAGAATTTAAAAAATAAATAAATATATTTTCAAAATAAAACATAACTGGAAAAAGAATTGATGATTTTGAGACGGAAGAGGAGGGGGAGGAAGGGTAAAAAACAAATTTCACCGTCATTGTCGATGTGACTTCCCTGTTGTAGAGCTTTAAAGCCTGCCACTGGTAACATGCAGTACAGTCTGTCGAATAAACTTTGTAAGCAACACTATCATATGTAGTGGAATTGCATAATATATCTTATAGTTCGTACCTTAAACGATTTTCACAATCAGCTTTCAACTCGTTATGAATTTTATCCCCTCTACCTCTGCCCGCCCCTTCAACCCTGAGATACCAATGATGGCAACCGTAATAATATTTTTATTTCTTCCCTATGAAATAATTTTTGCTTGTTTTGCGTTCAATTATTGCGTGAACTGATGTTTCTATTGTTAATGTGACTAAAGGAGAGAAGAAAGTACCGATATGGTGATCTTGAAAAAAAAAAATGAATTCGAGATTTGAATGGATTTACAATTTTTATGGCCCATAGATACCAAAAAATTGATTTTTCGATGTATATCCATCTATTCGTCCGTTTGTCCTTGTGTACATTCACCTAAAGGCCATAACGTTCAACATATCTCGACCAAATTTTAAACTTAAGGTTTTTATGCGATTCTACCAGGGTATTTCTTGAATGTTCTTGTTACCTCTGAAATTAAGGATAGTTTACTTAATAGTAAAAGTAAAAAATGAGATTTTTCTCAAAACCCGATCTAACGATTTTGTATATATTTTAGATGAATTTTTCAAAGATAACCCCATTATGTGCTATAAGTGGTATTTCTGAGAAAAATCGACAAAGAGTAATTCATTCTAGGAGTGAGTTTTTTTGAACGATTTTCTCGAAAACGACTCAGGTGATTTTGTTCATATTACATTAATAACCTAGCAATAGGACATAGCTCATTAGTCCTGAAAACATCTACGAGGTGACATTTATTGTTTGGGGAGAGGTATTTTAGGTTGATTGTCTAAAAAAAAGACTCAGACGATCATCTTTATATTTCATAAGTATTTTGTTAATGACCTGACAATATGGCATACTTATGTGAGGTGAAACATCTATTACTGATACTTATTCTTGTGGGTGAGTTTTTTTTGGATGATTTTATCAAAAACGACCCAGGCAATTCTGTTCATATTTCAGAAATAAATATGTCATTATTATTCCCATAATGTTGCATAAATCATTTCTATGGAAATATCCACAGAGACAATAGTTTACTTTTGTGACTTTTTGTTGTTGTCAATTTTATAAAGTACAACTCATGCGATTTTATTGTAACAATAAAAAGAATTTTTAAATTAATAACACTAACATATGACATAAATAATTTCTTATGGAAAGATCTGCAAGGAGTATTTTACATTTCGGGACGAATTTCCTTTAAATAAAGTTTTCCGAAAATTCAGTATAATTTTGTTCCTATTTCGCAAAAAAAAAAAAAAAAAAAAAAAAAGTTACATTAATAACTGCAGCATAACATGATTTAGTTTAAGGAATTGGAGCGAGAATGTTCAGTGCGGTGCCCCGTACCTTTTTTTAACTTTCAGTGTAGAGCTAAAACTTCTGGTCTGACTTGAAAAGTTCCATTCAGCTTTGTTCTCTTCACATTTTTTCGCATCTGCAATCATAACAAAGTTGGTCTATGACAAGGAACTTTTGTTACATCCTGATCATATAATATTTTCCATAGAATCGCTTTTTTTTTCGTAACATACTGTAAAAATTGAAAGCCTTGGAAGATGATAGGGAATAAGGGCGACAGAATCTGTTCATCAATTGAATACTGTTGGAGCAAACGAACTAGTTTATTAAAATTGATTTTACTGAAATTCTCACTTTAATCAGGCTTTTTTCTTTCATTGCGTAAAGACATGCTTACACATCCTTGGTACAAATCTTTGGCTTCACTACACGGTGAGCTTCTATCCATTAATATTACTCGAGGTTTTTCGAAAACACTGGAAATCATTGTTAAAGATGAAATATCAGAATTTCTTCTACTCTTTATTTTCTAAGCTGTTTCCAGTCGAGATTAAATTCAAATTATATCAACATCATTAATAAGCGAAACGGATTATATGGAGTGCCCAGGGGGAGCTGCTCACGCGATACGCAAATCCATTTTAAATTTCTACTTTGACGTCACGATAGGAGCAAGTGAGTACCAACTGATAAGAGCGCTTTTAAATACAAGCGGAAAGATTCGGTTTCGCAATTCGCGGCTTATTGAAATGTTCATTCTTTGAATTCATTGCTGAATTTTAATTTCTGCTTGTTTCGTTATTAGGTGTTTAATTTCTTAATATTTCCGTTTTCTGATTTTTTTTTTTCAATTATTGTACATGCGTGTGTGTGCTACGTACAGTGTTTAAGATAAATTTAAGTGAAAGTTTTATTATTATTATTATTTTGTTTTGTATTTTTTCGCATTGTGTTGTGAGTATACACTACACAAAAAATAAACATAATATCTGGCTAAGAAGTCACCGGGTATCATACGTAGCCTACAGTAGAAAAACTAAGAGTACAAACATAGTGTATCATACCTAAGGGTACTAACATAGTGTATCATTTCTTTCCAAAAGGTCCTCTTTTACAAAAACTAAAATAAAATAAAATAAAATAAAATAAAATAAAAATAAAAATAAAAAATTCTCAAGTGTCGAAGAAAAGACCTCTTCGTTGTTTCAACTTTTACTGTGTGTTCCCAACATTTGAAAGCGGATGATTACGTTCGTGACTTGCGAGCAGCACTGCTTACCTCTGGTGCGTGGGGCCCCTGGTTCGATCCCCGGCCAAGTAATTTTGTGGTAGACAACATTGTGCCCGTGAATTTTCTCGGGGTACTCCCATTTCTTTCTACTTTTGTACTCTACCAATTCTTCCATCATCATTCACTTGCTTTAATCATCGTCTCCTTTAGCCTAAAGGGTATAATCGTGGGACGTTAAACTCTTTCATGCATTTATTTTTTTCTGAATGATCTATTCGACACATTAAATGCCAGATATAAAAATGGTAAGAAAGAACTGTCATATATTCTACCTATGATACACATCAAGTTTAAGAGATAATTTTACTAGAGCTTTATGTTCGTTGTGAAGGAGTGCGAGTAAGGAATATACATCTCTTGTCCTTTTAGAAAGGTTTCCTAACAACAATTCACTCTTTGGTCTTTTGATCTCCAATTATCTTGATTAAATATTAAAAATCTTCTGAGAGAGCAACTAAGTAAATCAAGATAGTTTGGAGAACTTTTTCTCACAAACACGAAGACCAATGTTTCTTCCAGACATGCTTTAAGGGCACACTACCCTCTCAGCTCTAGAGAGTGTTCCCCGGAGGAGACCAAAATAATACGTCTATAATGTAATAAAAAATAAAATAGTACCACCAGTGCCCCCGGGATACGACGTGTGCCCCCCCGGAATATAGATTCTGAAAGAAACACTGACAAGGACTTTGTCATTTTTATGACCATCCAACGCCAACTGAATTCAAACACCGGTTGCGGCTCCTACTTATGGGAAAAAAATATAAGAAATACTTCTTTCAAATGAAGTTGCTGTAGCACAAGAAGATGATGCAGATTTTTTGACGTCAAAATTACTAGAAGGTCTTCTACCCGATATGACACAACCCTTAGCAATCATTGAAGGCAGAACTGAAATTGACTACATTTTTATTTCAGATGAAAAAATAACTATGCAATCATCATATGTTGAACAAGAGACAGATTGTTCAGTAGAAGGGTTTCGAATTCTTGCTGGATGCATAGTTTATCGGGGAAGACAATATGACACTGATCACATAAATAAGTGAAAAATATCCAGATGTAAATGAAAAGTAATCAGGCTATTTGTGAGAACTAGAATGTTTATTCGGATGGAATACATGAATACGAGTAATAAAATTTAGAAATCAACGCCTGCCCAAAGAAAAATTCTTGACAATGCTATGCATAAGTTAAAAATGATGCCCACAACAATGAACTAAGTAAGAAAAGATACGTAGAAATTATTATTTATTAACTCTTTTGCAAACGCCATGCATTGTGTTGCCTTGCCTGTGGTTGTGCACTTCTTTCGCTCTGCTCCTGCAGTGACGTCATGTCACCAGCCAATCACCATCTCGTTTTTCCTATAGCCCAACCTTACTACTCTATTAACCTTGTGGGGTGCCATGGAGTAGCAAAACGTGACTATTTTGATGTTAGATCTCAGCAAAGCATATCAAACAATTTATCATATCCTATTACAAGAGTTAAAATACTACCACTATCATTTTTCACAATCATCAATTTGGTGGATGAAGTCATTTTTATTAGGATAGAGATAATAAGTGTATTGTTGCTCCGAATGACCAATCTGATTGGTCCACAAGGAAACGTTTTGAGATTCTTCTTTTCTTACTATATATTAATGACCTCACAAGTGAAATGAAAACAACCAATTAACACTTATATGCTGATGTTATCTTGCATCCTCGTCGGCGAAGTTACATGAATCAACTGAAACCTTAAGTAACAACCAAATATTTTATGATAGTGCAGAGAAAATAGCTTAAAAATAAATCCTAACAAGACAAAATCAGTATAGGTTCGAGATCAATACTAAACAACAATACTAAGCAAATCATTACTAATTTTAATTTTAGATAGTATAATAATTCCTTACTGTAAAATGGATCACAAACTGATCAAATCATAAGAAAAATTATGTAGAAATGGTTTTTTTAGCGTGTTTGTACACGATACCGACAAAATCGGCGGAAGCCCCGATAATATCGGTGTCGGTGTCGGCGTACTTTGCACACGTCGCCGACAATGTCGGTGGAAGCCCCGACAATATCGTTGCAGGTGATGAGCGAAGTAATCGACACACACAATATGTATTCTGCACTGTGTTTCTAAAAGTCTTCTCCATATATGAAAACAAATAAAAGTAATAATAATAGGGAAAATTATTTTTTAAAACAAGGACTACAGAAACTGTTCTAAAGAGGTGTGCAGGACGGTACAAAACTTTTTAAAAAAAATAGTCCTATGTCTAAACATATTTAGATTTAACAGTGCCGTTTTAAATAGATTTCGTAAACATATTATTTTCGTTTCGATGAGAATTGATGTTGAGGTACATTGCAAAGTATATTAGTTTTAATTTATGTTGAAACACTGTTACATATTGTATGTATGTATATTATTTTGTTTTAGATGCAATTAACATTAATGTCATAGTAGATTAAATGATAAGATTCGAATTAGTAATTTTGTTTTACATTGCATCATACATACCTATCGTTTCTCGTTTCCTTTTGTCCATGAACTTAAAATCCTGGGCAAGGCTTGCATAAACTTCTCGCCATGCTTTTTGCTTTTCAATTCTGTCCTTGAAAGAGTCTGTTATCTTATCTCATGTGCAAGGTCTACATTTCACAAGTTCAATAAGGGTTAAAATATCGTATGGAAAAATTCTTGCCACCTCTAAAATTCTAAGCAAAACTAGAAAGGTAAGAATGCAATTATACACAACCTTTTCATCCAGTTATTGTAGCTAAACTGCAGAACTCTATCAGGGGGTCGATCCCGGTACAAAGGGGAGAGGGAAAACGTAGCTTTGTTCTTTCTTTTGAATTGCCATTCCACAATTTTTTTAAATGGGGGGGGGGGAGCATAGTTTTGGAATTGAGAAAAAAGATCTGCAACAAGTGAAGCGTGGAGTCACATCCCTGTTCTTAAGTTCACAATCAAGAAAATGCCAAATGAGTCACTTGTTCTTGGAGCTTTGCAAAGAGTGTTTGATTGTGCTGGTTTCGTTTCAAAATAATAATAATTCTACTTTAACTTGTCATCAAATATTCTATTCAATTATTGCTTATTGAGTGAGACCGGGAAAAGTGATCTGCACACAATTCTTATGAAAATAAAAGGAAGTAATAATAATCAGAATTTTTCCATATGCTTATGTTCACAGTGTATCAAACTTTAAAAATTACGCTTAAATTAATTTCCACAATGTAATAAAATTTAAATGCATTAGTAGATTTGAAAAAGATAAATCAAAGAGAGAGAGAGAGAGAGAACAAAAATAAAAAGGGAGTATAAAATAATCAAGGGAAATTGGTTATCTAAAATTCTAAATTTCCTATATTCTATTTGATAATAGCTATTTAGCGGGAAAAGAGTACTCTTCAGATTTCCCACAATTTATACTTTATTTAATACAAGGAATTAGCTACTCCAAAACAGAGACTGTAAAAAAAAAAATAATAATAATTAGCTGTTTCGAAGTTGTTAGTAGGACAAGATAATAATAATAATAGTACAATAATATTAACACAATTGTAATAGAAAAATGGAAACAACAAAATTCCAAAGACAAGAAACTAAACAAGAATATACAGCACCTTGTCACTCACTCTCTTCACCTAAACCACTGGCTGGCCGAAATTATCGGCTGCCTGTGCATCCAATCATAAGAAAACATTGCCCCCGACAAAACCGGTGTCGGCGATATCGCCGGCAATATCGGGGGCTTGGCCGACAGCATTTGCCGTGTCGGAGGATCGGCCGATAATGTCGGTGGCGTGTGCAAGCTACGATTTGAGTACATTGAAGTCGATTTCACCGCCGACATTATCGGCGCTTTCACCGATATTATCGTTGCCGTGTGCAAACGCACTTAGCCTTAAATTCTTTAGAGACACTTATTTCTTTAAAAAAATAAATCTTCCTCAAAACATAAACATTACTCTAGTCAATTCAATAATCTTTATTGTACTGTGTATCAAGATTTGAAGGAAGAACTTAAGATTGAAATTACAAAGAATACGAAACAGCTGCATAGGTTTATATTTATCTAAATTTACATGATCACGAGAAACAATTACAGTCGCCTTAATCTGGCAATCTTTTATTCTTGCTAGAGTTTTATTGCGTTATTCTACATAATTCTGATTTTTTAAAATTTTAGTTTAGATATCTTTCAGCAGTGAGGTCATATGAGACGTTGATCTAATGCTTAACATGGATCCGAACTACACGAACTCCCACCGGAAAGCGAACCCGAGTCTCTCGCACAAGGTGCGCAGCTATCCACATATCCACGAGAGAGCTCCTAATAAAGCGCCGAAGGTGGATCAGTTTGAGTATATCTATCATAGATTTATTTATTTTTTGTGGTGGTGGTGGTGGTGGGGAATCTTCACTCAATATAGACACTTTAAAACCAATTTTTATTCAAAATTTATTACAGTAGGGACTATGCGGCTGTGGAATTCAACTCTGATACAATTGAATCAGTGACTGGAAGAACAGTAAGAGTCCAAAATCACATTTCGTGAATCTTCAATAAGAAAAATACGTCACGGTGCACTACACATGTTCATTCTTAAATCTATATATATAAAAGAGAACGTACAAAATCCTTTGTCCGCTCATCACGCTAATACGGCTGAACCAATTTCTTTCATTTTTGGGGGGTTATTAGGATTTGGACCCTAGATGGTTTTTATCATATCACTTTAATTTTTAATTACCAGTGTCTTGAGATAATTGACCATTCAAGTGTCCATAACGTACAAATCCTTTGTTATTAGTTCATCATAGGTAAAAATAAACGTATTTATATGCAACCCGCATGACCGTGTCACTCGGCGGGTTAACATAAATGACAGGCGATATACAGCGGAAAATAGCTTGAATCTTCTGTTTAAAATTTTTTAATTGATTTGCTTATTTTTACAGACACTTTTACAATATGCCAGCACCGGGATGACCGCAGCGAAGCGGGGCGGGTTAACATAAATGACAGGCGATATAATGTTAAGATTTACTGCAATCTTCTATGGTTTTTATCATATCACTTGAAAGCGAAAAAGTAAAAATTATCTAAGTAACAAAGTTTATTGCGTTCCGGGGTGACCGCAGCGAAGCGGGGTGAACGCTGCTAGTTAACTAATAAGTTGAAAACTCTTACAACAATTCATAAGAATACGTTTTTCTACGCATTCAACAATTATTATTAACGTTAAGTATAATGATTTACTTTGAACTATTTCAAGGAAAATTGAAATATTCTCTTGAGGCAGATTCTTCAAGAAACCCAACAATTCCTGATCAGGGGCGGACTGGGAAGAAAATTTCACTGTAGAACAATTCCATCAACTGGCCCCTTTCGAAAAAGCAGCCCCTATTTTTTGTTATCCAATAATAATTTTTATAATTTTATATATTTGAATTGGTCCTCTATAAATTAAGGAATATACGCTCTTGTAAATGAAATTGTATTCAATTCGAAATAGGTCTACTTTGTGCTTAGTATTTTCGATGTTCTTTTAGCACACAATCGTCACATTAGTACAGGTATTCTACTGTGTTAAGAGATTTTTTTTGTATATTTAGCTTTTTATTTTCAACTTCATACAAAACAAAATTTTGGGAGTTGGCTGGATGTTATATATTTTATCAAGTTTTATGAAGTTGTGAAGTGACTTAGAAATATGTGCACATAGTTACAGCCAGACATTGGTACATAGGTACATATCTTTCAGATTACATTTTCAAGTTATGAGTATTTTTTTAAGACATCACTTTTCTATGATTTTGTCTACATCAATATATTGAAATATTTCCTTCTCTACTGACATAAACATAAAGGATTCCATTTTATCCTGTGATAGAATCGTTATCACTTTGTTTTTTTATGAACTTTAACACGGAAATCTTCTCTTGCATGCTATCTGTGTAAAAAAAAAAAAAGTGTGAGTATGTAGTTTAGGGAAATCCTATGTTACAATAAGTTTCTGTCAAAAGATTATACATATACAAAAGTCTGTAGCAACAAACACAACACTCCTGACATGAACGAATACACTTTTTCTTTAGAGTGAAATCATCCGGAGAGATATGTGTGGTTTCGACCACCAATTCTAATTCCATTACATCATACTCATCTAAAGGAGACTGTTTCAGTCTCTCCCAGTAATTAGCAAAACTAATCAGTTCCATTCCTAATATCTGCTGTGATATGCAACTTAAAATATCCCAATGTCGTAGCTAAATGTTCAAGTGCAGGTGGTTGAAGTCCTCTGCTTCTATCGTGGAAACATTTTGGATCAAGAATAGCTAGGTCACGTGTTTACTCTGTCTACAATAACATTAAAAACTTGATATTTATATTCGTCTTCTGAATCAGGTGGCATCATTTTTATTTTCCTTCGTCTTTTCTGTGGAAGAGTAGTAGTAACAGCAATGATCAGATCTTCTTCTTCAAGTAACTTAGCTTTTGCCCATTCAATGAATTCTTTCGCTTTATTCTTGCTTGTTTTAAAACATTCTCTAAGTTCTTGTAACTTATTGAAAGTCACTTTCACCATGTTGAATTCTTTCATTATATCCAAACCATTTGTTTCTAAATATTTAGACAAAGTTGATGTGTGGTCAAAAACGTACAAAAAATAAACGCCGTCAAGATATTTTCAAATTTGAGTACAGACTCTTTATGCGGTGCTGCTTTTCTTGTAGTGTCTGGTGGCATTAGATTATTGTTTTCGATTATGCCAAGTGTTACAAATAGAGTAACAAAGAGAGATGATTCTTTGTTGCCCTTTGATCCGAAAACTTTCTTGAGAGCGCTATCCTTTGTCCATTATCTTGTTTCTCCACTGAGATGCAGTCATTCGATGCTCAGCCCTTCATTTGCGTTTTCCCATACATCCATTCGTGAGTAAGAATGTCGTAAACAAAAAATCTGCAACATCATTTCAAAGCACATTGGAGAGTGGCATTGGCAGTTTCTTCCATCACAAGATTCAGGATTGTGCATAACACCACATGTGCTTCAGTTCTAGAGACTCCTTGCTTAGCCATGATGTGAATCCATTATAAGCGCCTTCCATGTTTGCAGCACCATCAGGTGAAGTACCTACACATTTTTTTTATTTATTTTACATCGATTTGATAATTTGTAAGATGTCCCACAAGAAGAGCTTAAGTGCTTTGCCGGTTGTTGAGTGACATTCCAACATACCAAACAATATTTCACCAATTCTTTTATTGGTGACATCGAATTATTACAGAATACTGCTCTTTGCATGTTACATCTTGTGTTGTATCAATCTGAATGGAAAATACACTGCTTCGCAGACTTATTTATCATTTCCTTTTTGATCAGGTGCCTTATGGATCAATGATGTGATTGACAGTATCTTTGATAACATGGTTATTAGGCTACCACATCCTGTTTTCCTGATTCATGGTGAATTTTACTTTTCTTTACACATTTATTTTAATGCTTTTTCATGCATATATCATATTTTTCTAGAAGGAGAACAAATTACAAGAACAAGCGTTACCGGGATCCACGCTGAACATTTCTTGCAAAAGAAACTTGGGGTGGGGGAATGCAGAAAAGTTACGAGTGATATCCAAAGCACATTTCACACACAAGGGAACAACCACACGTGATCCATATTAAATGATTAAATGTCAGTGCACTTTTACTCCTATTTGACGTCTTAAACATTAAGACACTTGTACACACATTTACAAACGACTTTTTTTTTTTTTTTTTTTTCGAGTCGCTCTTCTTCGAAACTCCAACATGTTCTAAGGGTTTCATCGTTTCCATTTCCATTCCACGTTTATCTTCTTTCCACTGACACGGGATAAAATGTCGGTATAGACACATGATTGTTTGAAACGCTACAGCCCTTGCCTGAGCGTTGTGCAAAATAAATAACATTGTTGTATTTCGAAAGTGGAGGTCTATATCTCAGGAAAGGAATAAATTTTTGAGTTGGAAATTAAATTAATTATTTTGACTGTTCAATAGGCCTACATTTTAAAAATGTTTTAGAGATATAGCCTACATCTTTTGATTTGATCATACCGTACTGTCTGAAAGTGTTTTAGATCTACCGGCCCCTTGAAATTGTAATGGAACGGCCCGAAATTGATATTCAAATTGGAAGTTTGCTCATGTACGTAATGCGATAACAATATTCTGCAATTACTTATTCGGAAAAGACTACTCGATTATGACTCAGTTCGCAAGACCATTTTAAATTTGCCAGAAATATGCTGTCAATTCATACAATACTTAGGACAATAAACTTTGAAGGCACTAACGCACTGTCCCGATTATGTATGCAATCGTACTTTGCCTATTTAAAGATTAATTCAATTTCGTGCATGTCTTATTGCTTGTAATTATCGATAAAACTTATCGATTTCTTCTTAAGAGCATCAACATTGCTTAATCACCAGTTAATTGAGAGTACTAATAAATTATGAGATATAATACTTATTAAGTTCAGCGAACTTCTTTCTATTGTGACAGACACTAGTTTCATCGATTGAAAATAGTTTTTAGAAAAGGCATATTCAAAAAGTTTTCCTTTCTTGCTGAAAGTAAAACAATCTTAAAAATAAATTAAGAATTGCAAATTAGAACGAAATGTTATAAAGATTTACTATTCATACTAAATAGAATAAGTGTAAATTTAAAAAAAGTAGTCAAAACAAAAACTAGAATATGCTAAAAATAAGTAGAATAGAATGAGTATAATAGCTGACTAAAGGAAAGCTTACCTCTTATTTTCGTAAATTTTACATTTCTATTTTCCTTTTCTTCAATAATCCACTTTCAATTCTCAGAAAGTAGATGTATTTTACCATAGTGTCTTTTAGCTCAATAAACTGTTAGACTTTATGTTAATGCTTTGCATAAAAATTGTCATTCGTTATATCTGTGAAATAAGCAATTACGTTCTTAGAACCCTATGTTATACATATACTGAATGTACTGGATATACGTAATTTTTCAAATGATATTCTAGTTCATACCATATGACATCAAGTAGGCACTGCAGAGCAGTACAGTATCAAAGTAGAAGTAACGAGTTTTGGTGATGATATGATATTTCAAATGCGAATAATAATAATAAAACATCTTTTTCTTTTCATCATAAAGAATTACATACTGCGAAACAACTTGCATATTTCCAAATCTAGGTATACACTTTATTCATACTTTAAGTTTGTTTAACAAGTAATAAGACATACCTTTGTTAGTTAGTTATTAAGAAAATTTCAAATTAACCGAAGTATATAATTATTTTCCTTGTTGGTCCCTTTTTCCAGTGATCAGATTTCAGAATTAAAATATTCTTAAAACGTAGAATAATAAAATAGGAACAACTGTTACCTCACAATCAATCGACAGCTGAAAGTCAGCTTATCTGTAGGACTGCATACTACGTAATGCTTTGCAGACTTGTGTTCAGTGACGTTAGCTTCATTGGAGAACTTTTGAAAAGAGAGTTCGTTTTTTGCGCAGCTGAGATGTATTTTTTTTTTTTTGCGTCGTGGATAATAAGTTGTGACCAAGCAAACATAATAGTATTCACTTTCATTATTTACTTATGGCTTATCCAACTGTTTATTGTGTTTGCAAAATACTACGTTCACTAATATAACAAAAAGATTCTGTATAAACTAGCATTAACTTTTATTTATTTTCCGACAAGTTGAAATGATTTTATGAATTTTTCAAGTTAACTGTCTTACATTTCTAGATAAATCCAGTTGTAGTTTATTGTTTCAGCTTGATTTCTATGTCTTTCTTTGCCTTTGTACTAACGCTTTATTCCAATGTATATAAGTTTGTTGGCTTGTCGCCTTCATTCTCAACTCAATACACTCTTTCTATTATATTAATATTATACTTAAAATTATGTAAATTTGAGAAATAAATCACGTATAAAGTAAAATTGTTTATAATATAGTAAAAAATAAGGGAGATGTCTGTAACCTTTAGTTATTTGCATATATTTAGTGTTATCAATAATAACTAGTGTTTAATTAATTTCTCCTTTAAAGATTCATTTTTAGAAAATAATGTGCCACATTAAATTATTATTTTAGCTCTTTCGACATGGCGATAGAACACCCGTTGCAACGTATCCTACAGACCCATATAACGATGTTTCAAGATATTGGCCTGAAGGATGGGGACAGTTAACAAAGGTGGGTTTTACTTTATCTTTTTCATGACAATGCATAAAAACTTCTTATATTCAATACTTCTAGATAAAAACTGAATACAAGAAGATTATACATTTTGCTGGGCAAGCAAAACTCTAAGCTATAATAAGCTACTTACCCATATGGTTACCAGACGTCCTCTTTTACCCGAATATCTCCTCCTTTTCCTGGCGTCCTCTTTTTCTGGCGTTAAAAATGCCCCGGGCGGTATTTTTTAAAGATAGATCGGGAAACGTCATTAAAAAAAAATAGAATTACAGACCACTGATTCAGCTTTAGGAGATCAGTTTTTATAAATTCGAAACATAAATCTTAGAAAGTAGGTGCAATGAGAAGAAACTTTGTACAGGTTTAAATTTCTGTATGCTGATATCATTTTGCAATACCAAAAATAATCAAATATCATTTAATGATAATTATTTAGAATATTATTACAGCTATATTTTTTGAAAGCAAATATTTATTTTGTGCAGAAAACATTTATGCAACTATTTCCTCCTGTAGCCACTGAACAACCTTTAGAGTTTGCATTACAAAAAGAGAAAATAAAATGTTTACGTAAAGCATTAAACAAATAATTTTAAAATATTCAAGGTATAGTGAAATTGTTAAGTACGAAAATCTGTTTTTCAATAATTGGAAAAATATTACCTAGGTAGCAAAAATTTTGCTGTAAGGTGATACTGTCAGAAGAGGTCAGATCTTTGGTTACGTTATTGTGGTATATAATAACATAAAACGAGATTAATTATTTCAGAAAAAGTTGGTAACTTATATAAATCAAAGACCTTGAATGGCAAGTGTGGTGCAACTGACGAGTTTCAGAGAGTTCGAAAAACCAGTGTTATAACTATATTTAGGTTTTCTTAAAACGTCACAAAAAATCAATTTACATATTGCGCGGTCAAAGCACAGAAGAATCGAGTCGAATTATCAAAGTTGTGAGAATAATAGAACAGGGTCTTTTACAACCGAAGAGTTAATCACAATATTTCAAAATTACCAAAATGACTTGTCTGTCTTATGCACTGAACGCACCATATAAGTAACAACAGTAAACACTTTATTTTGTATAATTTCAGAGTAGACAACTGTGTGTACGTTATTAATTTGTAATTTATTTAAATAGGGACATGTAACAATAAAATTAGTATACTTCCCATCATCGAAAAGGGTATATTTTTATCTATTGCACTTCTGTATATGTTTGTAAGGATTACATGAGTACTTTTCTCTATCTTTCTCTATCTCTTATACGATGAGCAGCTATGAGTACTGTTCATTGATATTGAGAGACGTTTCAGTCAGTCATAAAAATACTTTATTTATATAAAAAAATATACCCACTATACGTATTTTTACAGGAATTTTAACAACTATTATTAAATAATGAATCATGTATAATTTGTTGACAGGACTAAATTTTATCAATATGCGAGACTTCATTTCTGCACAGACAGTTTATTTTCATTCTATGTAGTTCCTATTATATATTTTAAAATAATTTTTATTCTTTATGGCAGCACACGCTGTATGATGTACTTTTCTGTTTTAAGAAACAATCTTTGTCTTATGGTTATATCAGCGACATATTGCAATTAAGAGAATTACGGAAGATCGCCGCTGCAATAAATAAATAAATAAATAAATAAATAAATAAATAAAATACTTACGCTGTATTAAATGATATGAACTTATTATTGGTGGGAATCAATAGAACAGGTACTTTTACAGGTATGCTACGATTTCCCATCTTAAACAATGGTTTGTACCCAAGTTGAAGGCAACATTGGGGAACAGGAAACGTTTCATAGATATATTAGTTTTGTATTACTTGTAGATAAATAGTTGCTACTATTGAAGTTTCAACCTACGTATGAATATATTTTTAAAGTTTATTTATTTTCACTTGATTTTATTTTTGTACAAATAGCAAGGGAAGAGTCACATGTTTGAGCTTGGAAAACTTATTCGAGAGCGATACAACAATTTCCTACAAACATATTCTCCAGACAGAGTGCATGTGAAAAGTAGTGATGTAGATCGTTGCCTTGCAAGTGCATCCTGTTTCTTGGCTGGACTCTACCCACCTTCGGAAAATCAAATATGGACTTCGGAACTTAATTGGCAACCTATACCAATTCACACTATACCATCAAATATGGATGAGGTAAGTACTATGCGATTGTATATACACATATTTAGTTTTAGATCCTATAAAACGCTTGATAGAAAGTTCTATCAGTTAGTATTTAATTTGATCACAGAAAGACAATAAATCATTCATTTTTCATCTATCATAGTCGTTGTAATTAAATGTGAATTCTTCTATAATAATATCAATTTATCAAATATATATCTTGTGATATATAAATTTGAACACATCTTAGAAAATTTTCGTTAGTAAAATATTCCGATAAACAGCAACTACAAAATTACTTCTTCTACTATTTTGTGTATTCTTGGCACTTACATCCACACTTGACATGCCAATACACTAATTCGCTTTAATCATCATTATACCTATCAACAACAATTTTAAATATGCTTCCATTACTAGCGGAACATTTGGCTCAAAATACTTCGTCTTGGTCAAAGAATTATCACGTTTCATCTCGTTAATCCATTTCGTTTTCTCCTTCGTCCTTCCTTCCACTATTTATATCATATTTTCTCGAACACATTTTCTTCTCAGACAGTGTTTTTTTAACCAGTTTCGTTTTGTCTACTAGTATCGATCTCAACTTTTGGATATCTTTTCTTTTCCATTCTACTTAGAAAACTTTGTACGATTTTCGATAGCCACACCGAGGAATCTCAAGTCATTTTTGCCTCATTTAGTACACAAAACCTTTGCAGAGGCTACTTTTTAAAACTCCTTTCTTAGCAGCTTGCGTAATACGTTTTGTTTCCTGAATTATTGTATTCTTATCTTGACTTTAATTTCTCATTTACGTTTCAGATATTCACTTAAACTAATTGTTGAGTGTAGTGGAAAGATTGATTATGTAATGAGAAGATATAAATACCACTATAAGGAAATGGGTGTGTGATAAAATAAGAACTATAGAAAAAGGAAGATAATAGTTATGTATAACACCTATATTGTTTATTTATCGTAGTTGCATAGATCTTTGTACATAGGGCGTTCAATGTACATGGTAACCAATACGACTGTTAGTCATTTTGGTCATATTTCGTTCTTAAGATTTTTGTTTGAAGCTCCTTTCAGACTGTAATGGATTGATTAGTGTTTAATGGAACGCCAGCATCACTTAAACGATTCATGAGAAGATATTGTAAATAACTCTTACAATGTTAAAAACACCATTAATTTCTTTGTACTTGAGCGTAACGTACAATCTTAATGTCTCCTTGTCTCACAACTTTGGTAATTGCAATTTTTTCCTTTCCTCTTTGAACGCCCCATGTATCATTCTTACGTAAATTCAGTAATTATTTTCATTGTTCAATGATGGGATTTTCTGTAAGGTAAGAGTTGAGTGTTGTTTCCTTATCTATTCATAGGAACTATTGTTTGTAAATTTATTCATACTAAAAACACAAATTTCTTCAAATTTTCCAAGATATCTTTAAAAGAGAAATTTCTGTTATCTCACTTTCAGGAGTTTGCAGAAGGAAAACCTTGTCCAGCATATGACAAAGAGATGAAGGATGCAAGTAATTCATTCCAATACAGAAAGTACAACACAAATAATAAGTATCTTTTTGAATATCTCTCACTGTACACGGGGCTCAACGTTACTGACGTTCAGCTTGTGATGTTCTTATATCAAACATTACAAATTGAGGTTTGTATTTGCTATCATATATATTTTAATCAATGATATGGTGTAAGAAAAAGTAATCGTGATTTGAATTAGACAAGCAGTAAATCTTAAGCCAATATACCACGAATTTTATCAAGTTTGTAGTACATCTTTTGGCTACCACTTTGATTAGGGCTTCGTGCTGATGGAGATTCAATTACGTAACTTATATACCTAGGTATATAAGTATATAAGAGTTGCATAGTAACCCATTTTATCTTATTTAAGTAAAATTCCAGGATTGATACTGATACTATAACTACTAATGACGGAAAATTATTTATTACGTGAGAATAATGCTAAGTATGATATTTTTTTCCAAAACATGTAAAGATTTAGTGCCTTTCTAAGCATCGATCATCTGACCCCGTTCCCATGGTCATGGATTCCTATGCGGAGTGAAAGGCTAACATTAAGGTTTGATATTAAAGTAGGGAAACAACCAACAAAGACTTATGAGATGATCAGAACTGTCTACCACGAGAATGTGCTATCTTGTGGTCATGTGTTTGAATGGCACGCCCGATTTCGTGATGGAGGTGAATACGTTGGTAATAACTTTGGAAGTGAGCGTCCGTCAATCAGGCGTTCATAGTATAGTATATCGTGGAGCGTGTTCACGATCTGCTTTAGTCAGACTAGCACGACCAACCTCATGACAAAGGGTGTGCTGCCCATGAACGATCCGGAATATCCTGAAAGAAGGTTTGGGAGGTAGGAGGGTTTGATCCTTATTCTTTGACTAAAGAACAAAAAACTTAGAGAATCGAGTACTTCACAGAATTGTTAACATGAAGTCCGGAGTCGGACCCTTTATTGCTGGATCACATTGTCTCAGACGACACCTGGTGATATGAATATAAGAATCCATGACAATAGGAACAGGATTACTTCGATTATCGAGAAGACCACAGGTGGTTCTTTTATCTAGTTTTCACATATTTTGCAGAAGAAAAATATCAGCATTAATTTTACATGATAAATAATTTTCTGCCATTAGTAATTATGGAGCACTAGAATTTGTCCTGGAACTTTATTTTCAAACCTTATATAAGACAAATACGGGATAATAACGGGTCTGCTCCATGTACTTTCTCCTTCGCTTGTTAATTATCGTATTCAAACTACACCCTAAATGAATATTACTATTTTAAATAAAACTAAACTTTCTGGATTTGTTCAATAAAACTATACCTAGCTAGATAACACTTTGTAAAGCCATGGAAAATATACTGATTTCTGAAATATAAAGAAAATTGTTTATGGACTATTATGCAGGGGCAGCTCCGAAGCTCTAAACGGTGGAAGTCATAAAGCAGCGACGGCGAAAGCACCCTTAATCCAACCGCAAAATCATTCCCCGCGGCTGTGGAGCGTCTAGTGACTTTTTACTTTGAAGCTGTTCTTTAAATTCTAATGTGAGGCATAAATATTGCAGGAAATACCATTACGTAATCATATTACAAATATATGTCTTATATATTAAGTTATTGAACTTAATTTTAGATATTTAGCACAAAAGTTTCAAGGTATAGAAGAAGTGAAAAGCAACTGATGTTGACAACATTGCTCAACCTATTTCCTCAATTTGAATACCTTATTGATTATGCAAAAATAGTTCGGTACCTAGCAATGAACATACATAGACGTTTTTATTAAAAGTGTTTATTTGAGAAGGATATAAATATTAAGTAGTGGTAAAAAATTAATTAAGTTTATTTCTCATATATTTATAGAGTTTATTAACTTCTAAAATAGGGACTGGATACTTACATCTTTCTCATCATAAATTAAATTTCAAGTAATTTTATTTCGATCATATCTGAAGCAAATGAATAATTCATTTGACCATTTATTTTCAGAATCAGATCGTTCACCTATTCCTTAAAGTAGAATCTGAAACCCACGTAATCCTACAGGGAACTATGGTGGCATCCCATGTCAAAGACGCGTTGCCTAACCATATACACGTATCAACAAGAAAGCTTCAAAATATGCGAGAAATAACCCAAATTTAGTTAAGAACAAGTTTACCGAACTCCCCGCCTAAAACCTACCTCGTATGACTTCACAATTGACTCAAATCAGCGATAATTCTGATCTTCACGATAATAAGAACAATATAAATTCCTATTTATGTATTTCTTTGTAAAATTTGAAATTTTATTTTTCGATATTTTGCACTTCTCTACTTATTGGTATCTTATAATTAGTTATTTGAATTATAAATGTTACGATTACATTGAATATTTACATGCGGCTTTGCATACTTGCTTTCACAGTAGTGTTTCAGAGATAAATCAATTTAAAATATAATCCAAGAATGTTCTTTCGTTCTTTAAATGGTTGAAAAAAAAAAAAAAAACACTTAATCGTACCGTACATCAGGTGCAATTAAATTGCGAAATTGTGAAGTAACTTAAGAAAGTATTTTATTTTTTCAGTTCATGATTATTTCTATCTGAGCGTGGCCAAGGTATATAATATTTTGAAAATTTACTGTAGAGTCCTCTCGCCTTTGAAACAATATGAGACATTTTTTAAAAATCGTGAAACAGAACAAGTTCTTTTCACCCTGCTCATGTGGAGAGATAATAAGTACACAGCTTAGAGGCTATTTAACTTCTTTACCCCATTTTCTCCTGTTCTGCCAAGGAGATGAAGAACGGAAGGTTTACTCAGTCACGTTGATAATGTGATTACATTGTACGTAAGGTCAAGCGTTTAAAGAACTAATTCTGTGGGACAGGCGAACGCTAGAAAGAACTAAAGCAGAACACAAGAACTGAGAGTAACAACAAACATCGCGAGTTACTCTATCTCTCATAGACATCAATCAGAATTGTAGAATTCATGTTAAGATAATCAAAATTTTTGTTCGGTTGCTTCTCGTTCGTACACAGGAATAAATATCCATAATTATTTTTTAAAATGATTTTCTTCGTATTAATTGGGAACGCATGTTACTTTGTGACTACATTATAGATAGAGATGGGTATCTAGACGAGATGCGACTTCATATAGTCTCGGTCTCGTCTCGATTGAGAAATAGCTGTCACGATCTCGGTTCTATCTCGAGTCAAAAATCACTGTCTTGTATTGATAAATAAATGGTTGTCTCAATTTCGTCTCGGTAGTTTTAAATAAATTGTGTGTAAATTAAAAATGGGTAAGTAGATTCATTTTATAGACTGTCGTTTACTATTTTTATTTTTTGCCTTCATTCTTGGCTGGAGAATGATTGTGGGTCGCATGCATCTTCATAGCTAAGGGACTAACACACGTACTTTTTATACTTGTGTTTATGAGTTCAGTCCTCCGGGAGTGTATCAAGACTTGGATGAAACCCTACTAATAATCCACACCTCACTTTAAGCAGTACATCTTGTCTCATATCATCTCAGTATGGGATATTGAATTAAACTCTAATTAATCAACTATCAGCTCTAAATACTAATTTTTGTACTCTTCCTTTTGAATCAGTTTTGTTTATCCCACATATCAGATAACGCAGTAGGTAGCAGTAAGTGTGTATTTAGTTGGGCCGAAATTTAATTTTTATTTCTTATTTATTATCCGTTATATTCTTCTTTGACTAATTTATTCACAATAGAAAACCATGCACATCAGCTCCTGTCAATACCTAGGTCATGGAAGTATAAAGTCATACTGCCTCTGAAGGGCCTGACTCAAATGAATAACGTACCTGTACCTCCTACTCCCGTATAGCTTTTCTTAACTGCTACTAGTGAATTAAAGATGAGCATTAAAGATATTACAGAGTAAACATGAGAATATGTTTCCATACTTCATGGATGTGAAAAATTCTATTTAATAATGAAGTAATTCTAATTTAACTTTTTTATTATTATTTATTTAATTCGACCAAAGTGAAGAAAGAGAGACAAAGAGAATGTTTGCTTTTCATGACCTAGTAAAAAAATAAAAGAAATTGTTTATTAATATACATTTTAAATGTCAAGTGCTGTTTAATAGCTCTAACCAATTCTCTAGTTTAATTTGTTTATCTTTTCGCCTTCAATTATCTTGCCCTATCGTATTCCAAAATTTCTTCAATTCTCCAATTTGAAGATTTTCATTTGACTTGAAACCCTTTCGTTTACCACACTCTTCTAGAAGTAATAGAACTTCTTCATCTTACTCAACACACATTAATAAAAAATCTTCGGGTGCAATTCCCATTTTTCTAGTGAAAAAGACTCATGGCTGTAATTGGAATAACGATTGCCAGTGTAACAAATAAGAGCATTCTTAGGGCCCTTAGCGGGAAGTATACTTCTCATTGCCCACGAAAGGGTTAAATAAAAGTCTATCATTCCTTATACGAATGGTTGTAGTGAAACAACTGGAATTTTTTAACATATGTATTCTTTCCATGGTAATTCCTTAGCTGTGTTGAAAATTATTGATAGGTGGTTGGAACCTCATGTTTGCTTTGCAAAATTGGTTTCAGAATATATTGGCAATATGTTCTTTGAGTATAAACTGAATGGAAAGATGATAAAATATATTGAATCCTAACTCAAAATTATGCTCTGTTTAAAACTTTTTCGAAATACCACGTGATCAGAAGTGGCCTCCACACCCTTTCTCCCGTGTATACTCCCATGGCTATCGCTACCCAAGAGAAATTGTTCCACCATCTTAGATTTAATGCAATTGGACGGTTTTTGTAAAATAATTTCAGTACTTTATTTTTTATAACATTCGAGACAACACAGAGACTTTCGTGAATGGGCTTTGTCTCCTCTGGGGTTACAAGTATCTGTGTCGATCTCGAACTCGTCTCGATTTGAAGACGCTGGTCTCGATCTCGTTTCGAAATGCTGAGACGAAACCGAGACTAGTCTTGACTCGGTACTATGGCTAAGTATAGATTTGCCTTGCTCCTGCTAAATATAAAATATTGCCTATGTTCTTTCTATTATGTGAAATAGTACACCAAGTTGAGTTAAGAAATGTAATTCAATAGAAAATTGAAATAATAAGCACAAAATGTTTTGTAAGTACTACGAGTAATAATCTATTTTCTTTTAAGGAACTAAACAATTTGAGACTCCCTCGTTGGACGTATTCTGTGTATCCAAGTAAAATGGAATCATCTGCTGGGCTTGCTTTTCAATTGTATACTTTGACACCCAAAATGAGGAGACTAAAAGGTGGTAAGTAACATAGGAAAAAATGTTTTACAAAATTCTTTATTGTACTATTGAGACTTAGAAACTTACTTTTACCACTATTAGTTATATTGATGAGGTTTAATAAAAAAATTTTTGATGAATTGAACCAAATGACACTAAAAGCGAATCGAACATAAAGAAGTATACAGTACATTATTACATTATTTATCTAAAATAAGGCTTTGCTTAAAGTAGCGCTTGTTCATTATAATTAGGAAAATTTATTATTTATTAATTCTATTGTTTCTTTCAGTTGCCATTATGTATATAGATTGATTACTTTCTGAGAATGTGCTTTCATTTAACTTAGCATTAAACGCTATCTCATAAATGTAACACTTCTAGGGATCAGATTTTGATTTCATTAAGGCATTAGTCTGGGTGAAATGAGTTTATTTGTGCACTGAAAACACAGACAAAAGTACTAAAAATATAAATTTCCTAATCACATTAACTGCTCCCTCTTTGTTACCTCGGATTTCTAGTTTCCTATGAGACAAAAGTTGAAACCGTCTTGTCTCAGGAAGATGTCGTGATAATGATATCTCGTATCAGAAAGTGTATCTGTTTTTATTGGAAGAATTCAATATCGTGCATGGACAACCGTATTTGGATTCGAATTCTAATGGTAGTGCCGATGTGAAAGCAAGTAGTAGTTCGGATTTTACTTTAAGCAATAGGCCTCGTCTTATATAGTCACGGGCTGAAAAGAGACAAACTTCAACTGAGCCAGACTTAAATCAAAATTTATACTTCAACTTGTAGTGGTAATTTCCATTTTCTTCTATGTCCAATTTCTCTTAATCTATACACTCCATTATGGACTGAATCTAACCATCCGTAGTTTTCTCCTTATATTATAACTAGAAAAAGGGAAAATATGAAACTTCATATTTTAAACCATCCTTAGTAGAGCAATGTGAATAAGGAACTTTATGTTTTATGGTTTGCCGAGTCGAAATATGGGGTTTTCAATTTTCATATTTCATAATATTTTGACAAAATGTTTATCTTTAGCAAAATTCCTTATATTCTATGTGTGTTGTATGCCTAAATTGATCTGTAAGTTCATTAAATTCAGTGACATTTCTCCATCATCTTTAAGATTAAGCGCACTTCCGTTTCTTCATGTAGGGGTAGAGGTTCTTTTCTGTCTGATTAATAGCAATAAACCGAAGCCCATCTTCTACTTATTATACTTACTTGTGGAGGAAACTCCCCTTGTTAGTGATAGTCTATATGCATATCCAGTATTGGTACCAGAGCGTTTTAAAGCAAGACACCAGTATTCTTTTGGTGCAAGGAGGCGTTTCGACATAGCAGGGCACTGAATCCACGGCATGCCCCGACATAATCGAAACCCGGAATACCTCAAACCATGACCTGGGAATCTTTCAGAAGGTAGAAAGGGTCTATAATCATGGCCGTACCTACGCCAGATTAGAGATGGGGAGCTACTGTATAATCCCAGCAATACTACCAGAAGCAATGAATCGTGCAATTAGTTCATTTAGGAATGGAGTAAGTCTCTTGACGTTCGGCTCACTTTACTTTACAAGAAAGAAACAATGTTAGCGAAGGATTTACTCGAACCTCCAATATACTTGTATTTACCCTTAAACATTTTACTCCACTATATTCCAAGAAAGATCAATGTGACGGTAACGTAAAATAGGGGAACCCAGATGGTGACTACTGAACATTTCCAGTCTAGTATCTGTTTGTTTTTGTCTTGCTGTATGTTGCTGCACTCTTTGAGATATGTTATATATTAACAACACCAGCTGTTAATAGTAAGTTTTTACTATTGAAATAATGGTGTAAATCTTCGCCTGATAAATTCTAAAAATTAATGTATACGTAACACAAATGCAAGATGGCTTAAATAAAAACAAAATCTAACCGAACCAAATGATTATTATGACTTACCTGTTTCAGATTTGGAAATATTTCAGGCATATGTTTGATGAAACAAATGATACTTTGCCGAGACTGTAACTCACATTAGTAATAATAAATGCTGCCTTTGGTTAGATTTTATTTTTTATCTAAGTCGTTCGTAGCTCGAAAGCTAGAATGAGCAGCATTCAAATGAATAGGGGAAATGTATTCACATATAGTTCATCTTTTAGAAAGTATATAATTAAAACTTCTCTTATTTCATATTTTGGATGATTAACTCTCAGGTTTATTAGAAATTGCCAATTTTTAAAACAGAACCTAGGGCTGAAATACCATTTTCAATGTTAATGATATGTAATGAAATTTTGAGATAATTTATGGAGAACTTCAATTCCACATTTTCATCACTGTACATCGTACATGTAATAAAAGATACGTCTTAACCTAATAAGTACTCTGTGTCTTGGTTACTTCAGTTAGTTGGCCAAGCATGCGTGAAGTAAACAATAGCTCACACTGACAATCTTACCTCATTCTTTGTCAGCAGTCTCGTAGCCAAGGAGAGACTAGAGTAGGCAGTCCATTCCCTAAATTATTTTTGAACTTTCTAAAACAGAGTTGCAGAAAAACTTTCAATTAACGATAACTTAGATAATAAATCCTTAAATTTTAAATTAACGATAACTTAGATAAGAAATCCTTCTTATACTACTTACTAAATTAAGTTCAATTTATTGAATTTTATTCATTTGTATAAAATGATAAGCTTCTTGCTAGATCCACCAAGTATTTGTAATTAGCCTTCTCATATTCTAAGAACGCCAAACTCAAGTACTCTATATTGCACGATTGGAAGCACCAAAGGCGTGGGATAAGATGCCCTTCCTAAGAATAGTTTAATCAAGGTATAGGACATTGACTGCGAACAACTAGTAAGTGTAGATTAGAGTCATGACTAGGAGCTGGCCATGGATGATTAGCACCCTCTTTGGGTCACTTTCAATATTCAATGAAATTTTCAATATTTTCTTTAGATAAATATATATTCAAAAGGTATAAGCAGTCAAGAAAGTAAGATGAAATGAATCTACATCCAGACTAAAAGTGGGGAAACGCACGTGGATATCTATACTCCACTTCCATAAAATTCTATAGCGTCTCGCACTTCCTAAAACAATTACAATGGACAACGATAGGCACGGAGATGGGGTGACGTCACGCGTCCTCCTACCTTTTCAGATTCACTTTTACCCCTGTCTACATCTCTGTTTCAGATTCCATAAATAAAGAAATAATTAGTTTTTTGTGGTGTTTTATAATGTCTGTTATTGCCCCCTCTAAGAAACTAAACTCCCTAAGAGCGTGTTAGTAATCGTGTTACATAAATTTAAATTTATGATTTTTATACTATTTCAGGTCCACTTCTTAGTGAAATTGTGAATCATACTTTAGAGAAAGTTAGTGGTACTTTGTCTCCTGACAGAAAGTTGTTGATATACTCTGCCCACGACACTACTGTGGTTTCTGTTCTAAGAGCTATGGGCTTCGTCGATAGGCTGATTGTACCAGGTTTTGGAGCAACCCTTATCATTGAACTTCATCAAACACCGGAGAGTGGATATGCCGTAAAGGTAAATCACTAATTGAGAAAAGCTTTGATTTCTTTTCCTATATCTAATAAAGGTAGACACTGCTGATATAGTATTGTTTGGGTGTTTCATTATTGTAAAAAGGCAAGATTTTTTTATGTTAGGCAAGATTTTTTTCCTAATTTCTTAATGTTCAATAATTTGGTAGATCCAGAAGTATTATTTAAAGAGACTGATTTCCAATCTATGTATCAAAGCCCACTCTTGACTCCCGAGGTGATTTGTTGTGTTCTGAAATTTCAGTGAGGAGTATGGGATTGAATTAAACTATAAAGTAAAGTGAAACAATCATCTGAAATCCTGTAATTTCTTTAGATAATCTTTTAGTTTTAGAAGAATTTTTGAAGAAATAGTTTTATGGACTTTGTTAATATTTCAACAATAAAATTAATATCATTTTGTAAAGAAAGCCTTTGTACTGCAGAGTAGTTTCAGCATGTTAAGGTTTAGGGTAATTTAGTTTAAGTTTCGTATTCCTGGACTTACTCTGGGGTAGTTAACCCAATTAGAATATTTATCTATGTGTGAAAAATAAAGCTTGCTTCCCCAGCCCTCTAACGAGTAGTCGGCGGTGGAAATTTGAAGTCGTTTTAAGACATGTCACTAAATGAAATTAATGAATAAGTTTTGACCCAGGTAGTAAAATACCTTACGGGTTCGATTCCCGATGGGACAGCAAAATAATAATAATTTCACAATCATTCACTTTCCGTCCCCTTTAGTATGAAAGATATAACCGTAGGACATTAACCTAAAATTTCATTTTATTTCATTATACACTACAATCCCATTTAAGCGAATTAATGCTGAGAATATATCAAAGTATATCAAATACATAGTACTATATTAATTTGTCTTCTTTTGTCTTATATATATATATATATATATATATATATATATATATATATATATATATATATATGACAAAAGAAGACAAATTAATATAGTACTATGTATTTGATATACTGTAATATATATGTGTGTAATATATGTGTGTAATATATATATGTGTGTGTGTGTGTGTGTGTGTGTATACACAGACTATTGGAAAGTAATATTCTAATTCTGAATGTAGGAACCTCAAGGGGAAAATATCAGTCACATAAGAAATCAAGAAATATGAAACATGAAAGAGAATAATTAAAGTAATAGAATGAACTGAACAGATTAATAACACTGGACAACAACAAATACTTGTTGAATGTTTCCTTTCCCAAAATAGTTGATTCTTACTAATTATGGGAGAAGAAAGACAAATTTGACCTCACATTTCTTTTATTAGCTGCTGTTTTTCAGAAACAGCTATTGTAATGTATAATGTCAGTACTTTATATTATGTACTATTACATATTTCCTTGGTAGATTTCTCCAGTGCAGTAATGGATTGTGTTGCTGTAAACGATTTTAACTTTTACAAATCCATATACTATGAACAGAAACTGAAAAATATTTACAAGAAAGTGCTATGCGGTATCAACTTTTAGTTTCATCCACGTGAGAGACTTCTCTCAATGTGGTTTTCCGCTTCGCGACTATCCAAGGAAACTGTTAGTACACCTTTCAATGCAGCCTTTTCTTTACCACGAAGAACCTATCAAAGGTTTCGTTTCGTCATACAATAGTTTACGAATTTGTGGACATACACAAACACATATCCCTTCTTTAATTTAGTCTCACTTAACTTAGGAAACATTTCCCAAAGATACTTGCACGCATCACCATCTTTATCCAATGCCTTTGTAAATTGTTTCATTAATCCCAGTTTGATACGTAAAGGGCCAGAAGGATGTTCTTCATAGGAACTAAAGGGAGATGATGTACATTCTTGTAAAAGGCTGGAAATCCCTTCTCGGAGGCCACATCTTTCTGATGTAATAGGATAACCTGTCCCTACTATGCCATTTACACAAAAAAGCAGCAGTATTTCGTGAAACCCAATTGCAACCCTAAAACAACAGCGACGACTTTTAGTTTTCACATAATTGCCATTGATGAACATTGTACTGAACTGCTTCGAATATTTGTTTCATATTTTGATGTTTTCTTCATATGGACAGCATAACCAATAGGCGCTGATCCGAGAGGACTGGAACTGTGTAGCAGGACTTCTTTCATACTAAACTTAGATCTATCTATGAACAGTCTCCAATCCTGTGGTTTTTATTTAAAGTGAAATTTGTTTGTCAAACCAATTACATCACGACAAAACACTAAGGTATCTTGCTAAGTGAAATAAACCTCAAACTGCTTTTGACGATTCCTGTATATTGATACTTTCACATCATCTTGTAATAAGTTCCATTCCGTAAGTCTTGATGCAGCAAGCTCAGCTTTGTTCTTAGGCACCTCAAGATCTCGAACGAAATCATTAAGTTCGGTCTGTGAAGGTAGGTGTGGCTCCTTCATTGTTACACTAGTAGCACAAATTCCGCATCAGTTGATAAGCGCCCAGATTCTGCCTCCATGACATCAGTGTTCTCTTCATCTTCTTCGTCTTGAACAGTATATTCGTTTGGAGGACTAGGTACAGGAAGGTCTTTGCCATGACCGATTGGTCTGATGGCTGACGGGATGTTGGATTCCTTTTTTCTTTTTTGGACACTCCATGCTAATTGGTGGTACCAAACAAAAATAACAGTCGTTAAAATGATTGATTGGCTCCCTCTACACTATCCGAATGCTAAACGTCATTGCACGTCCCTTGTTTTCTAACCATGAATGTAGATTCACGCAGCATCTGTTGCAGCATAAATAAGTTGCCCATGGTTTGTCCTGGTCCCCTGCATTCACACCAAAATAGTGAAAAGTGCTGTCTTCACAAGCAGCATCAATGGACGTTTCTGCTTTGCAAATGTGACTTTACCACACACATAACAGTAATTGTTTAAACTGTTGACATATTGACGAGGCATGTTGTTTTTAGTTACGCAGCGCATACACCTGAAAAGAATCAAGAAAACCACCATTATAAAAGCCTTTAATAAAATTATATATTACACTTAGAACACATTCCTTACGTATTATTAGCTTCAAATATTCTTCATAACTTATTAATCGTAGGATACATTTATTATCATAAAATCATTCATAATTAATCATATCGTTAACATTAGTTTCCGTCGAGGAGGACTGCTTTTAAAAAGTTTTTTTTTCCGATCTTCTACTTAAGGAAATTTATAAACGGACATACATAATATAAAAATGTAAATTAAATGACAAACCAAAGAACATAAAATAAATTAGACATGCAAAACATTAAAAGAAATATCCTCAACCTGTCATAGATAAAATGTTAACAGAAATATAGAAAATGATGTACAAAGAATCAATGCATTACATAATATACGAAATTCCAGGCAACACTGTGCTGTGCAATGTGATATAATTGAATCTTCATATAACAGTACTTGATGGTAGATGTGGCTAGCGTGGAACGGATTAACTATTTAAGATAAAAAAAAAACTTCTTCCATAATAGGAGTAGAGGGGAATGATTTAAAAATACAAGCTACGTTTCCCCGCTGAATTGCTAAACTGAGTCTCTGTATTAAAAATTGTTTGCTCCGCGGATCTCCTGTTTTCACAACCAGCTGTGAACCTATTTGTTTCACTAGATTCTTTGCCTCTTTGCTGAAAACACCCATTGTTTCAACAGCAAAGGGAATGATCTATGCTGGTCAAAGCACGCTTTAGGATATCATTTAATTCAGCGTGACGGGACACTCTGCCTGCGCTTTTGGGACAGCTCAATGGATGCAAACACTTTTCATTGGCTTGCTCCCGACAAATGCATGTAAATTTTTTACACATGTTCATGCCAAGGCGTAGAGCAACACAAAGACGAAAAGAATTGTTATCCATGAAAGTTCCAATATTTCTCGATGGAATTGATTGCAACCTTCGCCAGATTCTTTTTCTTGTAAGGCCTTAAAGCGAGCTATATCAAATACATTATACAAAAATTGGTTTTAAGATTTTGTCCCAGCTTTTCTGTACTTCCAATGTGGATGGTATATCTTGTCCAAATAAGAACTTCCATACGTCAATTGCCTCTATCAAGTGAAGAATGACCACATCATCAACGGGAATGTTAAGAATGTTGGAGATGAGTTGTCTCACCCCATAACACGAGGAAACAAAAGCTAGAAGGTTGAGGTCGAAGACTCTGCGGATATTCAAACCTCCGAATCGAATTGGAAGACTAGCTTGTGTCCATTGTATTTGATTTTTTTCAGGCAGGCATCCATTTGGAGAAGTAGAGATGGCATATACCATGTTGGAGTAGTTCGAAGAAAATATTGTAACTTTGGTATACCCATGCTATTGTTTAGAAGGAAATATGCCAAGTGAGATGGTAAAATTTTTAACCGTTCAATAACAGTTTTAAGCTGATTTAGGTGCTCATTAAAAGCTATTTCGTAACCTGTTTCATGCAGTGGAGCACCTAGAAGAAATAACTGGTTCGCATTAACTGTTCGAAGTCCAGGAAGAAGCTGTTGAAATTATGATACAATAGAGGTGTCCACTTGTCCAGATGTGAAAAACAGTTCACATTTAGAAGGATTAACTTCTAAGCCAATGCGTTTAGACTCTGCTAATAAAATATTCACATCCTGAAAGACGGATTGTGGGGAACCACCCAAAGTACCATCATCCAGATAAAATAATTTTAGTTCAGATGATAATTTGCGAACTATAGGATGGATTGACAAGCTGAAAAGCATTGGGCCAGCGGGATCTCCTTGTTGGCAACCGACCTGGGACAGTATTTTTTTCTCTCCAAAAAACAGCATTGATGGACAAGCATAACTTTGCCAGAAAAAGAGATAGACGGCAGGGATCTGTTGCTTTATTTCACTTAACATGATATCCCGTTCCACCGTATTAAAGGCATTTTTATAATCTATTTTGAGAATGACGTGCTGTGAATTTTCATAGTTCTTGATAAAAGTTCGAGTTGAATGAATAATTGCTTCACATCAGTGACGACGCCAGAGGGGGGTCAAGGGGGGCGAGTGCCCCCCTAGTAGCTACTTCTGCCCCCTGACTGCCCCCCCCAGACTCCTACAATCTTTAAACATTCTACATGTAGTATTTTATATCAGTATCATAACCAATCTCATTGACATATTGTAGTCTACTTTCCATTCATTTACTATGTGGCAGATTAGTCCTCAAGCTTTCTTCTTGGAGCGACTGGGTATGCACGCATATTTCTGTTTTCAAATTTAGCGCCTTTTGAGGTAAATTTTAGTTATACTTCTTTCTTATGATTTTTAATTATTGTGCCTAGCGAACAATAGTAGATTTGGTCGATTTGTTTTCTTCTTATTGGATCAACTTCGTGTGGAAACAAAAGAAAGGTAAAACCAGTTACGTAACTTGTTTGCATTTATCCAAGTTTGAAGTTTTCAGTTTCATATTTTGTTTTATTTCAAGGTTCTATAGGCCCTACTTCTAGTTTTCTGAAACATTATTCTCGGCTTTCAATATTCAGAGGATGTGCTTATAACAGCTTAGTTTGCAACTACCAGGGCTTAATTTTTTGAAGAGGATAAAAAGAGTTGTGTTTTCCCTTCCTGCAAATGATAATAATAAATTTATGGAATTAAATTGATTCCCAATAAAACGTATTGTCAGAGTAATTGGTTAGTAGTTGGTAATCTTTAGTTAGTAATTGGTTTATACTAGTGCTCCCTTACTTATTTTGTTTGAAAGTACTGACGTGACGTCTACCTTATTGACTAAGAACTACTGAAAAATTCGTAGCCCAACCCAGAAGGAGTGCACGTGGAATGGTGAAATTTTACTTCTTCTACACTTCCCCCGAGAGTCAATGTACTACCTTGTGCAGTACTCCAGTTTTTGCAGAAAAGTTAAAAAATCTGAAGATTTCCTTGCACCACTGTTCGTAGCACTACCCCTATCAGATCTAAAATGGCATCCTTTCACATGTTATTTAAGTTTTGGAAATAAGTACACGTAAATGTTAGACGGAGCTAAATCTGCGGAATAAGAATGATGATCTAGACATTGAAATCCTATATTATGCAATGTCAGTTGTGTTCGCAGGAGCTTGATGGACAGGTGTATTCTCCTGAAGGAACAAAATTCCTCTCTTTTCATTTTCCGCGGCGTTGAACTTCGAATTTTTCTTTCAGTTTTGTAAGTAATGTAGAGATTCTATATTAAATATCTGACCATTGCGGAGGTAGTCTATGAGTAAGACTCCATACTTATCCCAGAAGAATGTTGCAAACAGTTTCTTAATCTACTTCTGTGTCTTGAACTTCTTGGGGCAATGGAGAAATGAGTGCTACTACTCCATTGACTCTTGTTTCGATTCAGGATCATAGTGTTACGACCATATTTCATCTATGGTTACTATTCGTAAGCGAAATTGATCAGCATTACGGTCAAATTGGAAGAAGACTTATGTTAATGCCGTCACTCTTTTATTCTCCTGACAGATATTTTGGGAACCCATTATGCCGAGAACATACGCATACCCTAGCCATTCTGAATTATGCTACCCACGAGTTCCAAAGAAATGCCCAGAATCTCTGACACAAGTTTTGCTGAGAAGGTAAAAACTGAGAAAGCGGGGTGCAGCCAGACCTCAGACTATAATAAGTATATCGTGAGTTCACTATACACTTTAAAAACTATATAAATAATAGCTTAAATTATTTTTGTCATTCAAAAACTGGGGTGACCTAGGCCCTCCGGCCCCGGGCTATATCCACCACTGGCTGAAATGCTGCAATTTTCAAGAATAATGTCACAAATTGCATCCATGATTTCGGGAAGAGTCATTGCTTTTAATCATCCTGGATGTAAAGCATAATTTGTTGAGAAATCGCCACGTTTATAGTAAGCCACTTACTTCTTCACCACTATATAACGGAGGAGAGTCCCATGGTGTTTCACTGATTTCCTAATTAATTTACTTCGATGACTTTCCTTGGTGGGACAAAAATGTTATAATAGTTAGGATCTGGATGTTTGTGAAATTATCTGTTTGGACACACATAATCACTTCAGAAGCCTGAGAAAGAATAAGAATTTCATTATTAATATGAAAATTTGTATTTGTACATGCAGAAATATGTTTTTCCCCAGATAGCAAAAATGACTTGCAACAAATTTGCAGCAGATTTGCAATTCAAATCTGGTAAACTTGCAGCAGACTTGTGATGCAAGTCTGCAAGTTTGATGCAAGTTTAATGCAAACTTCCTAGTTGACGCTCTTCGAACTTGCAGCACGCCTGCAATGCAAGTGTATGGTAAATTTGCAAAGCAAGTTTCTTCAAGGGGTTTACTTGAACAGCAAGCCTACTGCAAGTTTCCACTTGCACTGCAAGTGCACAGCAAGTCAGCAGGAAGCTAGTGCAGGTTTGACCCAAGTCTCTGCAAGGATACCACTTGCACTGCAGGTCTACAGCAAGTTTGTAGCAAGTCTTCTGCAAGTATATACTTGCATTGCAAGTCTACAGCAGGTCTTCAGCAAGTGAGTGTAGTAAGTCTTCTGCAGGTATATACTTGCATTGCGTTGCGTCCCTTTTACAAGCCGAACATTTACTGTATACGAACAATCACACAGCATATTTTTCTCAACAACTTTGTCAAACAATACACGTTCAAAATATAAATTATCTCTACATACTGGATACTTACTTAATTATCTTTAATGGTTGACACACTTCGCACCTACTACAAATGGCGGCCTGGCGGGGAGATTTCTAAGATTAGACTTTTGTGCCACCTGTTGGTAAAAACTAGAACTGACACACTTGCTACAAAGTTGCAGCAAGCCTCCGAGGCAAGTAAATCTAGCAAGTGAAAATCAAATTTCGACATTTGCGGGTAACTCTTTCTAAACACCTGCAGCAGGTGTACAGTGCACGGAAAGTCTAGCAAGCTAAAATCTAATATAGTGAATGACTTGCTGCAAACCAACATGCTATTAGGGTCTGAACTACGGTTTCATTTTTCTACCTACTACCTACACTCCTTCTGTATTGGACTACGACATTTTCAGGAGCTTCTCGTAAATTCTCTCTCTCTCTCTCTCTCTCTCTCTCTATATATATATATATATATATATATATATATATATATATATATATATATATATATATATAATAGAATGAGAGAGAGAGAGAGACGTAGCATATAGTACTAGACGAATGTGTTACTTGTAGGCTTCAAAAGATTCATTGAAAAATATTTCATCTTCAGACGTTACTTATTTGTTAGTTATAAATTTTACTTGGAATAAGTTTAATTTATAACCATATAGATCTAATATGAAAACAGCAACGAAATTACACAATGTAATGTAAAATATGTCAAACGTAATAAACATGTCATTTTTGGTATGGCAAATAGCTGCCCCCCCGAAAATGTATCTGCCCCTCCTTTGCCCCCCTAAGAACTTAAAGCTGGCGTCGTCACTGCTTCACATCCTCTTTTCATTGCGAACCCTAATTGGTTGGGCTGAAAATAGGAAGAGCATTGCTGGTAAACACTGGAGCATGCGAGCTTAGAAGCCAATCTTCTTAAGGTGCAGCCTGCAGCTATGGGACGAATTCCGCCTTCTTTCTTACGGAGTGCACAAAGTGTGGTTCCAAAGAAATATTTTCGTATATCTTGAGGCACTCTTCCACACAAAATGAGATTAATTAACCTCGTTAGGTTATCCAATAATATTTCAGCTGCTTTCCCTGCCGATTTGGATAACAGATCCTTTAGATGTTGTGGAGATAAGCCATCAATGCCTGGAGCTGAACCACTGAGAAAACTGTAGATAGCTCTCGAAACCATCTTAGCATCCACCGTTAATACAGGGTCACTTTCCAAAGGAGGATCTGGAAACGAGAGTTCCCTAGATGGCATGGGATGTTTATTGGTGAGAAGCTTATAGGTCTCCTCGTTCACTGGGGCCAATGTGTCATCTGAACTTAACAATCGAATTGCACCTTGCACCTTTTGTGTCAAAATCCGAAATTTTCGCTGCCACTTTTTTGGAGAGCTCTGATTTTTTCTTCTTTTTGAAGCGATTTGTTGGTGGAGAAGACAAATTTAGGTTTTCTTTCACGAGGTTTTTGAGAGATTTGTTCTTTGTCTCAGTTGGTATATGGAGTCCATAATAAGGGAAACTTAATAATTTTTTCCAGACAGAGGTGTCATTTTGGTTTACACAAGCTGCGATGATAGAAGCTAACTTCTTCGCAACAGCATATCGAGCTCCTCGGGGAATTCTTTTCAGAATGAAAACATTAGATTTTAACTTTCCCATTTCTGTCGCAAATTCCTCTGCTTCACAAACGCTATGAATTTCTAGTTCAGCATGTTTACGAGTGTTGTGAATATTTAATCCTTTTTCTTGTTGGAAACGTTTTTAAACATGAAAGACAGGTATGCACAGTGTTTTCCGGTAACTGTAAATTAGTTTCCGATATAGTAATATTTGCCATGAAACACCAATTAAACTTTTATAATTATAGTAAATAAATGAAAAATTATTTTCAAATAAAATTGAAATGTCTTCTTCATTGTTGGAGTTCAATCAGTTGAGGAAATGTAACGAATTCTTTCAACGAAAAGTGATAATAACTATACAATTTTTGGACTTGGAATACAATATCACAGAAAAACGAAAAAGGTACATTTTTTTTAATCACATTTCCGAATATGTTGGAAGAAACCATTATAAAAACAATTTGTGTGGTTTTAACTTTAGTATACTTTGTTACATTTTAGTATAGGCTACTTAAAACCTTATTTTTTTAAACTTGCAAACAGAACTAAGAATAATAACGTCACCATATGCGCTATCAAAATAGTATTTGGCAGGAACATTATCAATGTCTTAACATATTTTCTAAGATATTTTCTAAGATATATTAGCGTTTCGTACTTTCCCCCAGAGTCGCTCTAGAGGGCTTCAAACGTTCAGAAAGTTTTTTTTTTGTTTAAGGAAATTTCCCGATTTGCCTAAATTTCCCTTATTCATTCGTCATAGTGATATGTCGATATAGAATTTGAAAGCCTACATCATTCTCCAGAGAATGATGTATTAACCATGATATTCTGATGAACAGTGTTGCAACAGTAGCTATTTAATAACAAAGTCTCCAGAATTGCTTGTAAACAACCCGTTACTCACTAATGGAACTCGGTTCCAGTGTACTCAGTGTTAACTCGGGAAATGTCCATACTATAGAAGGGGATCCGAACCTGTGATTGCACACCATGTAATTACTTTTCTCGCGCATTTTCTACATTACTTCAGCAATCCATAAATATTTAAGAAGGGTACACTAATTAACAAATATCAGTAACAGAAACGAAGACCATGTTTCAGATGCCATACTTTTCAACAGACGAGAGATTTTGTCAACTGTTCAATTATGTATCAATGTATATATTGATAAAGATGAATATAATATTACCATTCTTGATATTATGATAGAAAACACCTTGTATGTATATATATATATATATATATATATATATATATATATATATATATATATATATATATATATATATATATATATATATGTATGTATGCTCTGATATACAAGATATTTTCTATCATAAACGTCTCATCTTTTACATCACTTCAAATAATTGATTATGCTACAGATTATTCTTCCGGTCTCATGTCAGAATGTTTTGATTGCCAATAGACTTAATTGAGTTTATGCTGCACGAATGGTGTCAAAAGTAGCGAAAATGTTTGTAAAGAGGCCAATTATGACTTAGGCAGTTGTCTAACTGGCCTATAGTTCGTAGTGTTGGGACTACTATCCTTGCTGCTAGGTAACGTTACAGGTCATTTCAAAGATGGGTAGGTAGGCTAATATAGATCTTCTGAACAAGACTGTACTTTCGAAATATTGATATTTGGAACTCCGTGACCACAAATTGATGTGTGAAACTAAACACTTACGATAAGAACTTTCACTTATTTGTTACTTGATATAGTCAGAAATGTGATTTACTACATTTTTAAAATAAAAATAAGTTGTGAATCTGTTTGTTAAGCGAATTAAAATTTATTGTATCTGTGATATTATAAGAACCCGTTTTGACATTGTTTTCTTTCGCAGTTGTTATACAGGAACAGTGCAACTGACGATTCAGATTTTGAAGTTCTCCAGCTTCCTGGTTGTTCTGAGATTTGTCCTGTCGATTTATTCAACCAACTGCTTCAGCCAGTGATTCCTGATAACTGGGACGAAGAGTGCAAATTATGAAAGAAAATACTAAAGGCTACATATAGTCTGAATATTGGGATTTGTATTCAGCAATAAATGTATCAAGTTCCAGTTATTTATAAACTCTAAGTTAAGTTCTCTGTATGTGATAAAATACAATGTGAATATTATTGCATGTGCATACAACGAAGCACTTATGTTTTTGTATGGTATATTCACTTTTTATTTGTAATAAAGTCTCATTCTTGAAATTTTATATTTAAAAACATTGTTTTTACTTTAACTTATTTTTAAAATTTATAATGACTTTCAAACCATAAATTTAAATGTTCGATTTCTATTTATTCCGTCCCTTCGCTTTAGTTTCTAAAATCATCATCTGATACACCCGACTGATATGGCCAATTAATGCATGTAGTCAAGTGTTTTTTCCTGCTAAGTTACCATGGAAGTACATCTGCTTTACATAAAAACTCAGTTACAGAGCTTGTCTTGATTTGTCGTGGTTTAAAACCGTAGTCCCGAATTTCCTATTCATCACAAACTTGAAATTTGAAAATTTACAATATTCACCTTAATATATGAAGATTAGTTTATTTTATATTGTCTTCTCATAACAACGTCTAATATTCATTGGCGAAATTCAGATATTTTGCTAAGGAGGTGTCATGACCACTTACTTCTGAGATTTAGAAGGACCTTCCCTGTTGTCCATCAGTTTTATAGGAGGGCAATAACGTAGTAGGTGGCCTAGCCTCCCTCTAGTTAATAAATAATCCTTATTAAATATAAATAATCCTTATTGAAGTAATTGATTTGATTCCTTTTTCCTATATAATGATATAGAATAGGTAATTATAGTTTGCATTGAGACATAATCCACTTTTACCAAGAATTTCAAGATTTAATGGTGGCATAATATAAGAGAAGAACAGGCCGGCCCCTCTAATACTTCTTATTAAGGGAAAATTTTGGAATATCGATATATCTGTGACTATTACGTATCCCAGGGATTAAGTTAATTCCAGAATCAACTCAATATAGCATCAGAGAATGAAGGGAATTTAAAAACTTTCAAGAAAGTATAAAAAAGTACCTTTTTCTATATAAATCATAGCAATATTTTCATTTTAGACTCCAGTAACATTTCAAGCAGACTAAAACAAAACAAAAAAGACTCAGGAATTTAAGGTTTTCCTCTTCGTGTCATTTTTCTTTTTAAGCCAGAGTGGTAACTAGAACGAGTAGTACAGAGAGAATAAATCTAATCGAAATTATATGCGGATGATTAGTATGCGTACGCTGATAGTATTTAGGAAACTTGCTAGCTTTGCAACACTGTACACCTACCAGAAGCAGAACTTCTACCAACACTGTATTTTGAGTTAGCTTCTAGTCTACTGTCACTTACCCTCCCTTCCTCACATTTTCTTTCGTAAATTTGAAACGGAGAAAAAGTAGAAAATCAAATGCTGAAATGGAAGATTGATGCCTTAGAAGGATAAGAAAATACAACTATTATTGTTTCGCAAAGGGATGGTTTTCGGATTTTGATCCTCTTTCAACAATATATTGCTGAAAAGTAAACATTTGCAATATACGGATACATCGGGAGTACAACCACATTCAAAAAATTGTGGACAGAACTCACTGATTTTACAATAGGTAAGAATACTGGGATACATCCCAAAATTGTAAAGCTAGCGTCCAAAGAAGAAAAGAGCAATGTTCTCTTAAAGGGATATAATAGTAATGAGTGTAATAAGTAAAGAGTGTAAGAGTAAGAGGAATAAATGTGACTTAACATTGCTCAAAAGGGAGGGTCACAAAGTGGCTCCGCTGAGATCCGAGCGAGACAGTTGTGTTTGCATTTGATATGTTATAACTAAAGTCCAGAATTAATGGCTAAATAAAAGCCTTAAATTGGTTGGCAAAATTGCAAAATAAACACCCAAAAATGGTAGGTAAAATGGATAAAGTAAACAAGCAATCACGAACTTTGGGGAAAAATAGATACTAAAATATGTAAAAGCTATAATAGGCTATAATTCGTTTGCTAATCGAAAAAAAAAAGTTTCACTTTGCACTTTGTACTTACCACTTCAAATTCTGGAAACTTGTGCAACCCGTGAAGAGACGACATTTAACAATTCATTCGCCACTCTTCAGTAACAACAATGAAACAATAACTTAAATACACTATCACATTTTATTCACACGCGGTTACATTAGCACAAACATTCAAAGCACAATAAATACTAAAGTGAATTCATTTTACACTACACTAGCAGTTTATTTTCACTTTCAAAAGGTTTTTCATATTTTTGTTCTCTGAAATTATTAACATATTTTTAAGGTTTTCAAAGGAAAGACTTTGTCTCCTGTCAGAAAGAATTCGCTTTAAATGGGAAAAGGATCTTTTCACAGCTACAAATTTCACTGGAGCATACTTGAAACATGTAATTTGGGAAGGATTCATGTCACTGTCAACAGTTGTATCAGCATCACCTTCCGTAACACTAGCGATGTCCTTCAATTTTCCCAACTCTGAATTAGCATTTACAACGATCACACACCGAATGTACTCGCCCTTGTCACCAGGTACAACACTCAGATCGTTGAGAGTATCATTGAAGATTTTCAGAGAACTAGCGAGAATCTGTTCTTTTTTTTCAAGCTTGGCAATAACATCTGGTAACTTTGCAAAATGTGTTGAAATGGAGACTAAGTCCTTTTTCAAGGAATTCTTCTTAAGCGAACTTTAAGCAACCTTAATTGAAGACGCATCATCCTCATCAAAAATATCAATGTTTCTTTTGATGGGTTCAAAGTTGTTAGCATAATAGAGAACAGCTGTAATCCATGTACCCCATCTCATTAAGACAGGCTGTGATGGAAGCGGAAGTTCAGGGGCTAATTCGCGAAACGCACTTGTTTGCGAGGGAGCTGTCAGAAATACCTTTTTCACATTTGACACAAGAAGGCCAACGTCAGAAAAATGAGAACGAACTTCTTCTGCAATTCTATGTAGCGCATGTGCCAGACAGGTGACATGCAGCATACGTGGGAATAGGCTTAAAAAGCCTTAAGGGCTTTTGATGCACTTTTCATGTATGTAGTTCTGTCTGTGACAAAAAAGGACCTTATCGTATTTTACACATTCTGGCAACAGAATACTCAGCGATTTTGTAAAAACCTGTTAAATTGCCGTGCCATTTACTTTTCCAGCACTTCTGATGCAATCGAGAATGTTTGTGTGCCTTCTTTCCCTCCCAAAGTTCCAGTTACAACGTTGGCAATGAACGTCCTAGAATATAGCAAGTTTCATCAATTGAAATCCAGATATTTTTATCAGCAACACTTTTACGGATATCGTCAATAGTTCTGCTGTACGCGCTATCAATGTAAGTCTTTCTCAAAGATGATTCACTTGGAACTTTTTGTTTTGTGTATTTCTCTAGAAAGTTTCTAAAGGAAACATTTTCTAACTTCCATAAAGGAATGTCCGTGTTAATTAGAGCTTCATAAGATCATTCGCAAAACTGTTAATACGCGAAGCGGGATCCAAGAACAAATTGAACCTTTTCACCAGCTGATTTGCGTGTCCTTGCAGAATTGTGTTTTGCAGTGCTCATATGGTGTTACAAAATAACGCTTTTCAGCGGAAACCACAGTTTTACATAACTTACAAAACAGTACAGAACCATCTGTTGAAAACACAGTACGCCCGAACTCACTCACAAATTTTTCCAACTTCTGTTGCCTAGAAAAAACAACTTTCGGCATTTTAAATACTGAAACGCACATAAATACCAGTTCTGTATCACGCACGAATAAGATTCACAATAACTGCCCACCTGGCTACTTCTTGAAAGTAAGCATTTTCGTTTGTCATTCCAAGAACTGAACACAGCTTCAAAATTCCAAGAACTGAATAAGCACTAGCATCCCCGCCCCTCCACTTGTCACATTCCAACGGGAATAGACCAGCTATTATCAGACACCGAGATCGCTTGGCCAGATAAGAGCGACTCAGATCTGTGGTATGCTGTCATTCATGAGTAAATAAAGAATAGTGGAAGAGAAAACATGTGGCAATTCCAACAAATTGCTTATAAATTGTGAAATTGCACTTTTCCTGAAAATATCAGGAAAATTGCAATAATGGTACTTATGGCATTTGGCATTAATTCCGGGCATTAGTTATAACTAGGCGAATTCCAAAGGGCGAAACATCGTGAGTTACAACATATTTTGTAAAGTCTCGACTTTCTACGACAACCCTGTTGAAAATGGCGGCAGGTAAAAATTTAAACAAAAGCTTAATTGAAAAATCTATTACCCAGTGGCGGCTAATGTTAGTGTTGCAGCGTTGCGTAACGACCAAAGATTTAAAAAAAAAATATTAGTAGTAGTAGTAAAGAAGTGAAGAATTTTACTTTCTATTCTATACATACCATCTTAAATAACATATTGTTTACTTCTATAGCTGTTCAATCCATTAATCCGTTTTAAAAAGCAGAAAACAATCCATCAGAGAATCTCTAATTTATGTTGCGTTGCAACGTGCATACAGCGACCAGATTTCTACAACACGAACATTGGAGCGAATGCTAAGTCGCTTTTCCCCTGTCTCAGGAGTTAAAGACCCTGGTCGTTCCAGTGCTCGTGCAACGCGGGAAGGTTTTCAGTGAACGAGAAGACTTTTCGCGCTAAATAAGGTTTCTGAATATTATTCCACTCGCAATTAACAAGTGGCATTCATTTTTATGGATACATAATTATATGTATATATGGAATTGTGCTGAAGCAAGCCAATATAATAATACAAATTATTATTTAAAAAAAGGCGATCACAGAATTACAAAATAGCAAAGAAAATATGTAGTAGTGCAGAAAACAAATGAAAGTAAACACGCATTTACAATTTAATTATTAGTTTATATAGATAATGAAGACTTTTTGTACAGTAATTTGTGAACCAAATAATAATAATAATAATAATAATAATAATAATAATAATAAGAAGAAGAAGAAGAAGAAGAAGAAGAAGTCAATATATAGTATTATATTTCAAGAATTATTAATGTGAATCTTTATTTCTGAAGACAGTGAAATTCGTTGAACAGCCTGGGTGCTTTTGCTTCTGACAAGAATTGCAGGAATTCTAGTAATCCTTAGAACCTGAGTTGATGTAAAGAAAAATTACATTTCTGCTTTCCAAAACATTATCGTAATAGATGTTTATGCTAAAAATTGTAAAGCATCTCCCCCTCTGTAGATAGTATTTTAGTATATATGTATATCTTCTATAAAATAAATGTATCACATATTTTCGATAGTTTTCCATATGGGAGCATGGTGGCTCAGTGGTAGTGCTTTAACTTTGGCGCACGGGACCCCTAGTTTGATGCCCGGCCAAATAAGTTTGTAGTGGAAAACATCGTATCCGTGAGTTTTCTCAGGATACTCCCGTTTCCTGCCACATTCTCATTCCATCAATTATTCCATCGTCATTCACTTACCTAAATCATCTCACGTCTCCCTTAGCGTAACGGGCATAATCGTGTGACGTTGAACTGAAAGATTTAACTTTCCATATAAAACTGTATAATGTATTGGCCACAATGCATTTAAGACTACTTAGCAATGCTGTGGACAAACAACATGTGTGTGTTTTTTTAAGTGGCCTGTTGTTTTCGGTCACTTTCTTCAATGCACCATTTCATTCATTATCATCATAGTTCTCTTAGCTTCGGAGCATAATCATGGGATGTTAAACAAACAAATTAATTAATGCATGTACAATATATTTCTTTAAATATTTCTACAATGTCAATAGGTTATTTTCAAGTCATAATTCCCTCATTATTATTTCTGAAAATAATATAATGGCATTTACTTTAATTTAATAATAGAGAAATCAATGTTCTTGTGCAGCAGTTAGATTTGTAGCATTATGCTGGTAGATATTTCCTTCCTGGAACAAGCAGCCTTCCTCAGACATTTAAAACGTAAAAAAGCACGAACATTAAGCAACCTTCACAGATTAAACATATAACGATCATTCTTATGCTTAAATGTAAGAAAATATGTACCACCAACTTGCTACATAAATGTAACGATAACTTTTACCCTAAGAAAATACAATTTTGGAAGGATTTTGATTTGAATAAAACAAGAACCCTTACTAATTAGATGTGAAAATGTCATTTTATTAACATATTTGTGAGGAGAGGTTTTAACCCACCCCCTGCTGGATTCAGTCCTACTTCACGATAATTCGGTGGATAATATTGGGAATTACCATCTAGACATCTCGTGTTCGCGTTCTGGATGACTATATCATATGTACTTGTAACGTACCGTATTGGTAACGATACATTCTGTTTGCATTTTAGTTGTACAGGGTTTGAGTTTTCTTGTTTTAGGTTGTGTTAGGTTTCACTTTGTTCTAATACGTGTGAAGTTGTGTTTAATCTGTTATTATACGTGTTTTATGTGACAATAGTCCCTTTTATTTATTGTTCTTTATAGTTACGATTGTATGTTGATGGTATACGTAATCTCTATCTGCGCCATAGGCTTTGTTATTGTCCCTGGAAGCTTATTAGGCCTCGGCTTAAATTAATTCAGTAATAATATGTAATGACTATTCTATGTCCTGCGAGTGTTTATTTACAACATATAGATATTGTCATTGTTGACCCGTGTATTGTATATCTGCAGACCATATTAGTGGAGAGAAAAACCTATTGGTGTGTGTTTGTGGAATGTAGTAAAGGGGATATTATCGCTCATTGAACCAATATATTTAACGAGACAGCTTAAATGTTAACTGGAGTCATGAGGAGTCATGAAATGCAATGTTGTTAAAGGTGGAGGAATGTAATGTGCCATTTTGTTTATGATTAGGTTCTAGATAAACCCTAACGGAAGACGATCAGTCTGGAATATAGTAGATGTGTTGCATATGTTACTGCAATGAGGTACCGGTACTTTAAACAGAGAAGTAAGATATTTTTCACTTTCTTTTATTCTTTTCAATGCAAACAAGCAAAGGAAAAATGTTCAATGTTTTTATTTCGCTACGAAAAAGTACAGCAGAACTCTTGTCATGAAAATTAGATATATATAAAGAACAGAGATCGTATGAATAATGTTGTCAAATATTATATAAATATTTTCTCTTCATTCAAATGATATTACTGTCATCCATCTTATTCAGAATGTTAAATTCTCTTTTGTATGCTGTTACCTGAAAAACAATAAATAAGATCAACAATATAAAAATAGAACATTCTAATTCAGTCTTATGAATCAATTAAGTTACAATATTATAAAAATTTAGTATATATATAATGGAATAGTGCCTTATGCTAGAGGTTATAAATTCTTCACAAGCGGTTACTATTTTAGTAAGAAGTCTGGGAAAAGAGTTAGAATGCGTTGAATACAAACTTGAAGATAGAAATGGGAAAATGAGAATAAATATTGAATTCTGGAATAATTGGCTGGGTAAATCAACTATATTTTGTTGACATTAAGATATTATTTATTCCGATACTATTTTAATTTTAAATAAATTGTGAAAAACTAGCCTTTATCAATTTGGCGTCTCCAATCAAAATTCGTTACCATGGAGATGATGAGTTTATTTAATTTAATTTTTGAAAAACGTTATGCTTTTATCAAATTTGGCTTAATTTAGCTAGGATTTGTTCATCCCGATAGTGTTTTTTTTTTTTTATCATACTATGTATTTCGAAGAATAATGAATCACAGCACTTTGAATCTGAAAACTGAAGTTCACGTTGTTTCTCAATAATAAGACTATGAAAAGGGTTCTACTACACAAAGTGGGATTCTAACTCTTAACGGAGTTTGTATCTGAGAGGATCACCACTACGAGGAATTAAAATGCGGTTCATACAAGGATCAAAAAGTTAGTAGTCAACAAATTTTAAGTACATGTGAATACATATAAATAGGTCCTTCTTTCAATAAATTTTCTGTCACACATTCTGTCTTTCCAGGGCTTTGCAAGAAGAATGTGAGAGAACAATCCTTAAGAAAAAATTAAGCTCCCAGACATACTGATGTTTACTTCAAGAATTACAAAATTACTGAAGACATAAAAATTAAAGGAAATGAAAAGACGCAAAAAGAAAATAGAAAATACGAATAAATTCAAAAATAGACGTCAAAATAATTTTATGAGAGGCAGAGTGTCATAAAACGAAGAGTAACTACGAGTACACTAATCAGGCATGATTCCGAAAGAAGAAACCTTTGTACTTCAATGAGCTGATGAGAGCAAAAGTCTAAATTGAGAGTACACAATTTTATGTTATCTGTGATGATAACCATGTGTTAATATGAAATGAAAATTCTTATGCTAACTAACAATAAATTTAGATAATCCTTCTATTCATTACTTAGATCAGTATATAACTTCAATTGTTGCATAAGACCTGTATGCACATCTCGTGTAAAACAGTATTTAATAAAGTCAAAAAACAAACAAAAACAAATTACTATAGTTTGTTTGTCATATCTATGAATTGCAAAGTAATGATTTTGGATATTGCTTTCTCATGCTAGTAATCGTTCTGTTGTATTTATAAAAGGACAACCCAACTGAGAAATTGACTCAGTTTTAGAATCCACAGGAATCTTGAAAGTTGGCGGGTTCGTTACAGGACGTACATAACTCATGGGAAGTACCAATTTCCTGCAGAGCTACCTATAGAGTTTGTGTTTGTTTCGTAGCGTGAGAGAAAGGCAAACTCTGTTAATACACGATTTTCTTTAATCATGCACTTTAGTTTTCATCTGCATAATCCTACAGAGATATTAATGGAAAAGTAAGCCAGTTGAATACAAATAATGTCGAAAGGACAAAACTGAAACTCAAAGTAACTCCTATCTATTCGTGCATTTTCATTCCAGCCGTTTTAAAGTGACTGTTGGTGTAATTCATGGTTCTTTAAATCATAGCTAGGAATTATAGTGAATTTGTTTTGATTTCATATTCCTCTAAATTTCTCCGACAATGCTTTTCATGAAGATGTTTGCTAAAGTAGATAATTACTTACAGAAATACTAAATGTTTAATTTCTACGTATTTTCGCAGTGACTTAGCGTACTATCATAAACTAGAATCAGGTCCTGTATAGTTTATCCCTAATTTTCTACTTTATTTTGTCAAGGAAGAAGATTAAAACAATATTATTGTACTTAATTAAACTCGGATCAATTCCTATCCAGAGATAGTTGTTTCAAAGAAGTGCACCGCCGATGGTAATAGCTTCTAGTTTTAAATTACAAGAGAGATTGTCTTAGCGAGAGAGAGAAAAGTTTTAAAATTTCCATGTTGCCCACCAGCCTATGGTTGAGGTGAGAAAGAAGATTTTGTATTTCTAAATTTTTATGGAAGAATGTTCATGGCATACTTTCGATATATTTTATGGATGAGTTACATATGTAGAAATTTTGTTTGGAAGAAGAGAGAGTAGAGTTTTGACAGTAAATTTTTGAATTGATATTCCTTAGTAAGTCGAAGTTTCACGAAAACTTTGCGATACATGTTCTTCTCTATAACCGCACTATCATTACATTTTTCACACCAAAATTAAGGACATAAAGTTTAGTTTGGAATATGAGTTTATAAGAACTTGTCTCAGCATGCAATATTTGCTTCATAATATGAGAAACTAACATCTAAATAAAGTAGTAGTACAGAATTTTAGGGGCGGCCTAAACCTTCAGAGCGAAAAATCAAATTTATTTGAATCGACGAGAACATCATAGAAAATCTAACGCAGATTTAGTTACATGCTAAAACGTAAAAAAAAAAAAAAAAAAAAAAAAAAAAAAAAAAAAAAAATTGAAGAAAACAAATGAAATTTATGATTTGTGATTCAAATTGAATCGATGATTGCAGAAGGGACCTGAGTCATATTTTTCTGAAATTTGGTTTATGAGCTTTTACGATTCTCTACGGATACACGCAACAGGGGTGTCATTTGAGGAGGGCAAGGGGATAGCTGCCTCCGAGTTTGAGTAATATAGTTTTTAATCAATTGTATGGTAATACAGCAATAAAAAACGTGAAATGTTATGTCGGTGGAGAACCTTAATAGTCCATCAAAATCTGAAATGATGTTGCTGATACGCAACTTCGCGTAGAGAAAGGACAGGTGTCGGAGGTGTTACAACGGTGTAAACGTAACATTGAACTATAAGTTGAGGGGAAGAAAGGTCTGCAGTCCTAGATTTATTTTTTCTTTAATATATCAAAGCTATAGAAAATGAACTCAGAGCCTTTCTTGAATCATTGATTCAATTGTTTTTGTTGTCTTTTCATATGTAGAAAATTTGCTGGATACAGCAACTAGGAACACATTTTGCGAGATAAATACAGAATAAGAGTAAAAGCAGGAAAGGATGATTTAGCTTTACTTTTCTTCTTTGGAAGACCTTCCGGAAAATGTTATACATGTCAGCTGTAGTTGGAATCATTCCCTATATCGTTCAAAATGTGCTAGTTGTGGAGCGAGAGGTTATGTAAGATTAAGACTTTTATCTTCTACACGAATCAGTTACGTCTCACATGGCATTGGAGTCACAAAGGGACAATATAACAGAAGATAGGTAAAAACATACAAGTAATGATTTCGACATAAGTAGTGCAATGTGGCAACTGAAATGTTTTAAACCCTGTTATTAGTAAGAAAAGAAGTTTAAAGCATAAAGCAAAAATTACTGTATTGATTGCGTAATTAATGTGATTATAATCTTAATCCTAACCATATATAAAACTACATGAGCTGAAATAAATTATTGAGCACTTCCTGTATGGCTACAATGATTAAATTTGGCATGATTGTAGGTTTTCGGGACAAACCCACAGGAAAATTGCTAAAAGTGAATATTTTTAACTTTTAGAATGTCTAAAGAGGGGACGAAGAATTTCCCCATGTTATTTAAATGGACCTTTTTTGGATCTATAATATCATAATTTAGGTACTTAGAATTTGAATAAAAACTTGAAATTCAGTATGCTTGTACGTTTTTGTTAGCGCTACCTAAGTGAATAATCAGAAATAAAAATTTTCAACCGTAGAGTGGTTTTATGGAGAACTGAAATCTTTCCCATGTTATTTATATGGGACGTCTTCTACACCCCAAAATGTTTAGGCACTTACGGGAGGTTTAGAATGATGAAATTTAGCATGATTGTAGCATTCCAAGACTAACCGACAGGAAAATTGCCAAAAGTGAGCATTTTTAATTTTCTAGGGGTCTCAAGGGGGATGAAGAAATTCCCAGGCTATTTAAATGGACGTTTCCTTGGGATACAAAATCTTACCTTTTAGACAGTTGAAATAGGAAAGAAACGATAGAATTGTGGGGTCAAGAGGTGCGAGGCCGTAGGCCGAGCTAAGACGGTGTGTATGGGGGTGAAGCCCTCGGATGGGCAAATGAAGGAAATATGAAGAGCAAACTCATGAAATTCCCTGTTGATTCAAAGGCCGATAGATAAGAAATGCGAGGCCATAGGCCGAGCAAACGCGGGGGTTCTGGGGGCGGAGCCCCCAGCTAGCTAAAGGCTAGTTTTCTTATAAAATGGAAATATTTACGTCACAATTATATGTAAAATATGCATATATGACTTCAACAAAGCGTAAATATGGAAATGCTAAAACCAAATAAAATTAGTGTCGTCAAAGTTGAAAGGAAGTATTTCACACATAAGGATGCGTAGTGGATTAATCATAACGATGTTTTAAATATTTAAGTGATGTATCTTTTGATATCAAAGCTCAAAAGTGCCAAAACAAGACGTAGAATAAGTAAATCAAATACAAAATGTGAAATTAAATGTTATAAATAAGAATCTGTATATAACCATAACGATCTTTTTGGGCAGTAGTTCCCTGAAAATTTGGTATATATTTACAACAATATTACTTCTTCCTTTGAGTTGGACCTTCTTAGAAATTTCAACAGTTATCACCTTCGTAGAATATTTCAACACGGCCTTACTTTTCAGCTGAGGCCAATTGCACAAAACTAGAAATAAATTGTAGGTTATATCTCTTTTCAGTGAATTTTTAAGTACTCAGAGTAACGTCACGCCTCCAAAATGGTATCAGTGAATGGGTGTAAATGAATTATTTGAATTCGCGCTTTGAATCCCACAGTAGGACATTCTTATTGACGTTTTTCAAAGTTTTTTTCTGTCCTCAAAGGGGATTTCTGCGGTCGTACTTTTAAATATAAATCCTGAGTTTCTTCCCATGAAATGTTGTTTTCAGTGCAAAAATTCTTAAATGTAATACCCGGAACTATATCATGAAAGAAATCGAAAATATGTACTGGATGTGGCTATTTAGAAATAAGTTATGTTCCGTGCTGTTATTTCATTTATAGTGAGAGTGAAAAGCCCTCACTCTATCTATTTAACGACTTCATTCGGTTAATAAATGACATTGCAAATATTTATCGATTCCGACTCCTCATTCCATTTCTACATGTATACATTCGTATCTTTTTTTTCTAAAATTATATATCGTTTGTTAGCTCATAATCTTAAGTTAAAGAATAGTGTTCTCATGACACGCATGCAGCCACCCTGTGACACCTTATCATGTAAGGCATTTTGTGATTCGTCCCACGTCATAGAAGGATTTTAAAGAAATGTAGATTAAAACCAAAAAATCAAATGATACTTTTATTAAAAGTATTATGAGCAATAAATTTTCTGAATGTTTGTTAATAGCTATTTTCTGCATACAAAGTAGATAAAATGTTACACTATTTATAATTTTAAACTAGATTATAGTTGTTTGAATTACTGAAATGGAACTCCGCCCATCAAGAGTAGTTTGTAGATTTACAGGACATTGTAGAAATAGAAAGTATATTAACATTAATTAAATTAATTCAACCTTGGAAGTGAAGTTCAAGGTCTTGTAAATAGTATAGTGCTGATTTCAAAGTTCGTCTGGAAGCTACTATATGAAGCCAAGGTAGCAATAGAACATTTTCAAAGTTCGATACATTTTTGTGTCACTGTTTAGTGGGTATTAACTGACAAGTGGAATATAATTTCTTTTACAATGTCGTGTTTCGCGAGAAGCACTATACTAGCAATTCTATTACGAGATTTGTTTTCTAGTGCATGAATTGTTTCGGTACATCCAGTGTCCTGAATCAATGATTTCTAACTTAATTTGTACTGTTGTGAAATATATTTGTTTTATAAATTCCATTGGGATTTTAAAAACATCATTTCTGTTATACAATAGCCCTTTCAAAATTAAATATATATATTTAAATTCAACTTTGCCATGGAGCGGGATAAGATTGTCAACAACACAAGGGGACAAAGTGCCTCCTGCCTACCCCAAATGACACCGCTGTTTATAATAACTTATAAAGATTTTATATGGATTACTTTTTACTTTCATAGCTAATACTGTATTTATAGATAAAATTAGATAGGCAAACATGATTAAGACACATTATTAATTGTTGCAAGTTCGACATTAATATTTGCTTTGTAATTTCTTTTTAAGACTTGCTAAAATATTTTATTAATATTTCATTAATATTTCATAACCAACTTAACCACTTTCTATTATAATAATTACTCAATGATTATTTTAAAATTCAAGTGTCAAAAGTAATTAAATGAAGTATAAATATTAAACTGAAGTGGATAAATGGACATTTAGAGTTCTGGCTTAGCAATCGGGAAATCTCGAGTTCCAAGTTTGTCAATTCTGACAACTTATTCCAAGGTTGCTTTTTTTTTTTTTCACTTGAAAAATGTCTGAAAGGAAAATTAACAAACTTCCTTCTAAATAGAAATACGACAAAAGTGTTCAATAATGTCATATTTCTTCGTCGATGAAAATTTAAGATCTATATTCTCTGCAGTTTCTATAGAAGGTTCAGGTTCACTTAACGCATTCATGTATACTTGTGTTGAAACTTCTTCGGGAACTGACAAATCTTCCTCTAACTCCTTACTTTGGTTATTATGTTCATAGATTACAGTTTCAATGATTTCCACCGTATCCTGTAATTCTCTAATCTGATTTGAATGTTCATTCACGACAGTTTCGATGGTTTCAACTGAATCCTATACCACAGTGAACCTCTGTAACATTTGTTCCACTTTATGATCATACTGTTTGAATTTCGCATTAATTTGCCGATTCATCTGGTTTAATTGCTGCTGTACTTGATCCAATTTGCTGTCATTTCGCTGTTGTAATTGCTCCAATTTCTCATCATTTCGCTGTTGTAATTGTTCCAATTTATTGTCAACTTGCTGTGACAGTTTGTCGTCAATTTTCTGTTGAAGTTGATCCAATTTATCATCATTTCGATGTTGTAACTGTTCCAATTTATTGTCAAGTTGTTGTGACAGTTTGTCGTCAATTTTCTGTAGAAGTTGATCCAATTTATCATCAGTTCGCTGAGACAATTGTTTTAGAAGATCAACTATATTTTCCTCTGAATTTGTTCCGGTTTCTCTAACTCTGTTATTGATTACTTCATTTTCGGTAGCACTCATCATAATATTTCTATTTATTATCGCTCCACTTCTTAAAACGGTATAATTAACGTTAGGTTCAATGATGTAATCGTTTTACTTAACTTCTAAACGATACACAACTTCCTGGCGTTTCGGCACCATTTATAGAATGAATAATAAAACTACTTACTCTTAATCGATGTTCTATAGCCCTGATCCTTGGATATATTTTGAGCCACACAAATAAACAAAATTAATATGGTACCAAAATGTCGTTTATTATACCTTTTTATGTTCGTTGTGATCTCTCTGATGTTATTTATATTATAGATTACAGTAACTCCATTTCTATATGGACATTTAACATATCGTCATGGTTACCAAAACAAACAAATGCATACACGAAAACATTGATTTTCAAAATATAATTATTTTTGTGTCTTCTTCTTCTACCATAGAAATAGCCGACTAGTACATATTTAAAGAAATATTACATATTGCTCAGCAGAAAAAAGTTTAAAAGAGTACAACATATCGTTGTAAAAGGACAACAAAAAACATCTCTCTTTGTTACTTTGTTTGTAACACTGGACTAATCGAAAACAACAATCTAATGCCAATAGACACTAGACGAAAAGCAGTATCGCATAAAGAGTCTCTATTCAAATTTGAAATATCTTGACGGCGTTTATTTTTTGTACTTTTTTTTTATACCACACTTCAACTCTGTCTAAATATTTAAAAACAAATGGTTTGGATATAATGAAAGCATTCAACATGGTGAAAGTGACTTCCAATAAGTTACAAGAACTTAGAAAATGTTTTAAAATAATCAAGAATGAAGCGAAAGAATTCATTGAATGGGCAAAAGCTAAGTTATTTGAAGAAGAAGATCTGATCATTGCTGTTACTACTACTCTTCCACAGAAAAGACGAAGGAAACTAAAAACGATGTCTAGAAAATTAGCCACCTGATGAACTTGTATCTGATTCAGAAGACGGATATAAATATCAAGTTTTTAATGTTATTGTAGACACAGTAAATACATGACCTAGCTATTCTTGATCCAAAATGTTTCCAAGATATTAGAAGCAGAGGACTTTTACCACCTGTACTTGAACATTTAGCTAAGATATTGGGATATTTTAAGTCGTATATCACAGCAGATATTAGGAATGGAACTGACTAGTTTAGCCAATTATTGAGAGAGACTGAAACAGTCCTCTTTAGATGAGTATGATGTAATGGAATTAGAATTGGAGGTTGAAACCACACATATCTCTCCGGATGATTTCACTCTGAAGAAAAAGTGTATTCGTTCATGTCAGGAGTGTTGTGTTTGTTGCTACAGACTTTTGTGTATGTATAATCTTTTGATAGGAACTTATTTAACATAGGATTTGCACACACTGCTGTAACATAGGATTTGCACACACTACATGCTCACACTATCTTTTACACTGGTAGCATGCGAGAGAAACTTTTCTGTGTTAAAGTTCATAAAAAACGAACTGAGAACAACTGTATCACAGGATAAGTTTGAATCCTTTATGTTCATGTCAGTAGAGAAGGAAATGTTTCAATACCCAGGCATATTGATGCAGACAACAACATAGATAGTGTAACACAGAAAAGTGATGTCTTAAAAAAATACTCATAACTTGAAAATGTAATCTGAAAGATATGTACCTATGTACCAATGTCTGGCTGTAGCTATGAGCACATATTTCTAATTCACTTCACAACTTCATAAAACTTGCTAAAATATATAACACTCAGCCAACTCCCAAAATTTTGTTTTGTATGAAGTTGAAAATAAAAAGCTAAATACACAAAAAATTATCTTAAAACAGTAGACTATTGTGACGATTGTGTATTAAAAGAGTATTGAGAATACTAAGCACAAAGTAGATCTATCTCGAACTGAATATATTTTCATTTAAAGAGCCTTTATTCCTTAATTTATAGAGGACCAATTTAAAAATATAAAATTATAATAATTATTATTAGATAACAAAAAATAGAGGTTGCTTTTTTTTTTTTTTTTTTTTGAAAGGAGCCAGTTGCTGGAATTGTTCCACAGTGAAATTGTCAGTCCAATCTGCCCCTGCTCACCGGTACGAAAATATGTACGATCTCGACTAATATTTAATAATATTCATAATTTAGATAGTGACATATAGTGACAAAAATTATATATTTTCTTACAAAAGCAAAGGCAAAACCTTATGTCTCAGCATTTATGAGTAAAGATTTGCTGTAGTCTTTAGTAAATAGTGTTCTGATATGAATCTTGTATTTCACTTCGTATTTATGACTTTTTAAAGAATATTTTATACCCTTTTATTTATTTCTTTATGCGAATAAGGTTTAATATATTGCTACTCTGTTCTACGACCGAGAAAGGGCATCTTTCAATAAATTTCCAGGCTTCGATACTTACTTCAGTTTATATTGCTGTAAGAATCTGGTTTTAGAATTAATCTAGCGTAACTTGCCCATATGAATTTTATATTAAACTATTATGATGGAAATAATGTAAACAAAGTTTTGGTACTTACAACATGAACCATTTTGCGCAACCACTTCTACAACTTCTAATTTCGCTCTCTACACTAAATGCTTTCTACCAAATTTTTTCCGGGTATTTTATATTTCATAGTTTTCGAAATTGCGTAACATATGGTAACCCACTGAAACATAAATTTCTTTCAAAAGTGGATCAACACGATTACAGAGCGTCCCTTTTTAGCACCGAGGATATATGAGACAGTTTAAGATTGAATCCGAACCATCGTGATGTGTTGAAATTTTATGCTTTTAGATTGAGATCGAACCCGGGACATGTGCAACAAAGGTGCACGCAAGTGTGGGCTTACTTATTTTGTAATGAGAAATAGAATATGGACTCTTTCAGTTTTACGTACAACGTTTATACCATGCAGGATAAAGGAGACGATGATGGTGAGAACTGAATGAAAGTGGTAGAATGAAGAAAGAGGGAGGAAACTGAAGAATCCCGAGAAAACCCACGCACACGGTGTCCATCATAAAATTAATTTGGCGCGAGCAAAGATCGAACCAGGGACCCCACGCACCAGAAGTTAACGCTCTACCACTGAGCTACCACGACCCCAGTCTCTAATAAAATGGTAAATCACATATCATCCAGAAGTGATCCGACTATAGAATTCTGTTATCGAATTTTATATATATATATATATTGACAAAATATTAATGCATTAGAAACAGTGATGATTTCAGGAGGTGTCTTCCCGTGTCTTCCAGCACTTTGTAGAAAATGCATGGTGTTCAATATTCAATGCAACCCGCAATTTGGGATACTAGAACTTTTGAACCGGAAGCGGTACACAAATAATGCTTATACCAAAATGAAACCTTGTTTGTGCATATATTTTTAAACTAGGAAGCAACGATTGAAGTACACTAGGAACCACACAGTGTTGCCAGATGTAACCAAAGGTGTAAATGATTTTTTTTTGTTTTTTACAAGACACGTAAATTGACTCATAACTCATACGTATGGAAGTTCTGACGTTAATTTTCAGTTTGTATGTTGGAGTAGCTTGGAAACTATGGAATGGAAAAAAGAATTTTTCATTTTCACCGATAATTAATCGGATGAGGCCTCTATAAGGGGTTACTAGGGAATACGTAATTTTCATAAATTAACATTCTGAATTGGCAACAGTGCTGATGTTTCAGTGCATCCAAAGATGTGTTAAGGATCTGTCTACATTATGCAATTCCTGAAAACAATGAAAAAGAAAGTTTGAAATTATCATGATAAAACTTTTACTTACATGCACCCGGCAACACTGCTATTAATTGACTCGAAACGGGGGCACTTCCAGAATCTGCCATAGAACTGACAATTCAGTTCGTGATGAATAGTTATGTTGCCGGGTGTATGTAAGTAAAAGTTTTATCATGATAATTTCAAAGTTTATTTTTCATTGTTTTCAGGAATTGCATAATGTAGACAGATCCTTAACTTACCTTTTGATGCACCGAAACATAAGCACTGTTGCCAATCCAGAATGTTAATTTATGAAAACCACGTTTTCCCTAGTAACCCCTTATAGAGGCCTCATCGGATTAGTTATCGGTGAAAATGAAAAATTCTTTTTTCCATTTCATAGTTTCCAAGCTACTCCAACTATACAAACTGAAAATTAACGTCAGAACATCCATACGTATGAGTTATGAGTCAATTTACGTGTCTTGTAAAAAAAAAAAAAAAAATCATTTACACCTTTGGTTACATCTGGCAACAATGTGTGGTTCGTAGTCTACTTCAATCGTTGCTTCCTAGTTTAAAAATATATGAATGAACAAGGCTTCATTTTGGTATAAACATTTTTGTGTACCGCTTCCGGTTCAAATGTTCTACTATCCCAAACTCCTGGTTGCATTGTATATTGGACACCTTGTATTTTCAATGATCTTACCTTTAGGCAGAACGGAAGTTCCCGTTCTGCCTAATCTATAGAGACGGGGAATTTTGTGCAGTGAGGGATCTTTTCTGGGAACTTTTCTTTAGTAATTCTAATAGATTCCGCAAGAAGAATAACTATTTCTTCAAGTTTCATCATATATTTTAGATGTTATTCTACTTATTCTTCTCGGAAAAATGACTAGGTACAGTTCTGTTATTAGCAGCGTTATTCACGTCTACTTTAGTAAAAATGTGATTTTTTAATACTTACAGAGAAATGGAAAATTAACTGACTCAGTTACAAGAAAGTCGTTTGACATTGTAACTGAAACGAACATAAAATAAACTTATTTCGGTCTAATATCAAGTCGTTTCACAACAAAATTTTATTCAGTTTTCCAGTAGTTCATCTCCACTATCCTAAGGCCCGCAGTACGTAAAAGGTGCCACAGTTTACATCTTCAAGATATGTTTGGCCATATATTAAACAAACAATGCAAGAGGATGCATAATTTGGTCTGTTTTCTTTTTCTAAAAAAAGCCTTTGTCTTCTACATCACAGCTCTTTTTCCGGCATCACCTCTATACATGATCAGGTGTTTTGTCCTCTATACATGATTCTGTACTATACTCAATATGTCGTACTTATATTGTTAAAAAAAGAAAGAAAAAAGAAAAAAATGGGGCTGCGATGGCTCAGGAGTAAAGCGTTCAACTCTGGTGCATGGGGTCCATGGTTCGATACCAGCTCAAGCCAGGTGAGCTTTGTGGTGGACAAACACCATGTGTGTGGGTTTTCTTGGTGTTCTACCGTTTCCTCCCACTTTCCACTATTTCATTAATTTCTCATCATCGCCGTCTTCTTTAGCCTAGCCGGCACTACCGTGAGACGTAAAACTTAAATATTTCATTTATACTGTCAATGTAAATATTAACAATATTAAACAACACATATCCTTATTATAGCCAATACAATTTAAATAAAGATCTCATCATCTCTGTTCTGAATGTAAACAGTATGCAACCGCATCTATGTAAGCCACCAAGCCTATTACACGTGATTCCAGCCTCCTCCTGAATGATTTGATTATCTGTTCAACCTCCAACATTAACATAGAAACTTCATTTCTGAACGCTGATTTACTACTGGTGAACCCAGTAGGCAATAGTGGTGGGCACAAAAACCGGTTTTTCGGTTTTCGGCTTTTAGAAAAACCGAAACCGGTTCCAGAAAATTTTCAAAAAACCGGTTTTCGGTTTTCGCCGAAACCGGTTTTGGTTTTCTTCAAAACCGGTTCGGTTTTCTTCAAAACCGGTTCGGTTTCTCCGAAACCGGTTATCGGTTTTCTCCAAAACCAGTTCGGTCTTTCACCTGATCCGGTTTCGGTTTTCTTCAAAACCAATTCCGGTTTTTTCAAAATTTGTTCTATTTCTGACCAGAATGGTGTTTCGTTGTTTTCCGGAAACCGAATCCATTTTCACAGAAATAGTCTTATGTGCTTTCGAAAAGTTTTCACCGAAACCAGTTTCGGTGAAAACCGAACCAGTTTTGAAGAAAACCGAAACCGGTTTCGGTGAAAAGCCGAACCGGTTTTGGAGAAAACCGAAATGTCGGTTTTTCGGGTTTCGGTTTTTATAGAAACCGGTTTTCGGTTTTTACAAAAAAACCGGTTTTGCCCATCCCTAGTAGGCAATCACCTCCAAAAGTTGCAAACTGAAACAAAATCTTAGAAACTCCTTTCCCTTCCCGATTATCTGACCTTTTGATTTCATTGAAAGTCTATAAAGACATACAAGTATTTCAATATGTGATATTGATATTTTGTATTGCTGCTATATACAGAGTAAACATCAACTGATAAGGTGATGCCGAAAAAGGAGTTGGATGTAGGGGACTAAGACTTTCTTAAGGGCCGCCTTATGGATCCTCTTACATTGTTTGCTTAAATATGACCAAACATATCTTGAGCATATAAACTGTAGTATATTTTAAATACTGCGAGCCTCAGCATGCTGGAAATAAGTTAGTGGAAATCCGAATAAATTTTTGCTGTGAAATGACTTGATATTAGACCAAGGTAAATTATTGATGTGTTCGTTGCAGTTACAATGTCAAATCGTTTTCTTGCAAAGAGTCAACTTTCCATTTCCTTGCAGGCATTTAAAAAAAATCCCACTCATTTTTTGTAAAGTAGATCCAAATAACACTGCTAATAACAGAACTATATTTTAGTCATTTTTTTCGAGAAGAATAAGTACAGTAATATGTTGAACGTATTTCAAATGTAATATATGTATAATAAATAGAAGTACCTAGAACTTTTCATATGGGTGTCTGTGAAAGTAATTAAAGCAAATCTGCCCTTTTATTATATTGGTTTTATTGGGTTTTCATTATTTTTTTTAAAAAAAAATGTTATTTCAGCAAATTGAATAATTACAGAAAACATTTTAGAATATATGACAGTTGAAAGGAAAAATAATCATACAGGGTGTGCACTGGTACATTTAATATAGGACTCCTATGATTCTGTTCCTTGTATTTTTTCCATCTCGTCAGAATTTTCCTTGGATTTTGACCGTTTGGATTTCGTTTCCGCCTTCATTATTACAGCCATTATATACATGAGTTTCAATCTGCATAAAAAGAGCTAGGAGTCAAGCATTTCGGTGCTGCATTTCCCTAAGAGATCCCTCCCCGCATAAAATTTCCTGTCTCCAAAGATTAGGCAGAACGGGAATTCCCGTTCAGCCTAAAGATATAATCATTCAAAATATTTTCTACAAAGTACTGGAGGGCCTTTAGGCAGAACTGGAATGAATCTTTCAGGAAGTGGTCCAGGGAGAGAATTCCAAACTCAGCTACAAAATTTCCTAGATGCATATCTTTGACCGTGTTAAATGTGGGTTACCATTATTTTTGAGTACTATTTTTGACCCCATTTGTATTAAAAGTATCCACCAGGAAAAATCTGAAATCACCATTGACCAGAAGAGAAATAAAATTCAGGACACCTGTTAACTTTTTATCACTGCCTATCATAGAGAAAATAAACTTTCATTAATTACATGTGCGGAAGATCTTTTTATATTATTGTATTAAAGAAAACTGGAATTACTACTAAGTTCCTGCGTATATTCAAAGCTATAATAATGTCAAATGACTGTTATTAGAATTGGGTCTCACAGTGTGAACTTGAACTGTCAAGCACCAGATGATGAGGCATGTTCTCATCGTATTGATGCTGTCAACTTATTGGGACACCTGTTATCTTCTTGTCCATGGAAAGATAATGGAAAACACCTCTGTTGACAATATTTCAAATATTGATTTAAATTATAACGTTTGGTTGGTATAAATACTTCCTTCAGTGGAACTGTAACAGGAAAAAAACATTATAATTTAACAACAATAATGTTTACGAAAGGAGATGTCTACAGGTGTATAAAAGTTGCATTGTAATACAACCGTTGAAACAGTTAAACTAAAGAACGATGGCATTCATGAGCTATATATTGTGGGTGACAATTGTTTTTGTTTCTTTACTGTTACACTGCAAGGGATATTTAGGAGTAGAAAATGGAGTTCTTACTTATCGTGGACAAAAGGTATTTCTATCTGGAAGCAATATTGCATGGAATTGTTACGGCTGTGATTTTGGGAATGAAGGATATGCAACTCGTGGGCCTCGTCTAGAAGAATGGTTAAAAAGTATTGGAGGTGCTGGTGGAAATTTTATTCGTAAGTTAGTAAGTTCTAGAGGTTGTGGACCAGAATAAAATTGCCAAATTCAATTAAATATAAAAGATATGTTTCGATTATAACTGATCATCTAAATAAATAAATGATCGTCTTTGTTTTAGTCAATTTAACATGGACTTTGTTTAACAATTTAAATGAAATTGTTTTTTGCATTCTCTGAAATAAACCGGAAGTTTATTGGTTTGATTTTTCTGTCCCAATCACATCTATTTTAACTGCATTTTCGAGCAAATTAAATTTATTATGTATAATTTTAATATTTAATACTTAAATTTAACTAAAGTATTATTAAATAATGCAAATTCATTTAGAAAAATCAAGAGGTATTGAAATATATTTGAAGAGGAAATCAGTAAAAATAACATTATTAAAATCTGAGGTAATTTCAAAGAACACAGACATACAATTCCCCACATAAATTAATTTACTAAAACATAATATGACCTAAATACTCAAAATCGTTAAATAAATTGACCTTACATGTGTTACAAAAGCGAAGAAAATTAGAAGAGAGTGCAGTGAATTTTAAGAGTGGACTTTATACGGTTGCAAACAAAATGAAGCGAAGACAATTTTCATGACAGAATTTTTAACGTAATAGAGGTCTTCCAACAGAAGCAAATACATTTTTCGAGCGAGACATCACTTTCATAAAAGATTTTCGAGACCAGGCAGCCTCAACGTTTGTCTCACGCTCATTCCTACAACTTACTGTTTCCTCAATTTTCAGCGCTCCATATGGGCCTAAGTGTATATTTGCTGACTGATGTTTTGGTATTTGTACTAAGAATATCTAACATTAAGACAATGAAATATTATTTATGTTAAATCATTTATAATTCACGACTGATGGAACTACATAGAAAGATTCGATATGGATTTTAAATAAAATTTTGAAATTTATCATATTCCATTCATACTTGACCATCATATTCCGATGAATAGCGTTTAACTATTTAGACAACACATTTCAATGGCTATATGAAACAAGGATCTATAGTTTGTAGTGAGATCCGAACATGACCTTTCGTCTTGAGTCCAAGATGAATCTTCCACTTCCAAAGCGAGAACTATAGTCATTTATTTACGACCGAGGAATATCGACTTCCTGCTAAATGCAGTGGAAACTGCTACGGGTCGATCTTCCCTGTGTGTATGTTTTTCCTGGACATAGTGAAAACGAAACAATATAACTCATTGTTGATTAACTAACGGTCAATAACCTAACTTTGGTTAATATCAATACTCGCCTTATGTGAATCAAGAAGACAGAGAGAAAATTTAGAGGAAAGCTAATCAAAGTTTACAACGGGAATTGCATCCAGAAGTCACGAAAGTCAAAAACATCCACCTCTTCAATTATACAAGAAAACAGCAGTTTTATTACTTCCTATCATTCATTAACTAAATATAGTTTCTCATGTTAACTCTCTATAATCAGTTGAAGAAGCTAGTTCCTTGATATCCAATGTAAAACATGAGGAAAAAATAATATTTTTGCAAACACAGACAGGGGCAGAGAGGAAAGAATACAAAAGCCAAACACAGCTTGTATATAACCTAGCTGGAAGGCAAATACATAAAGTCACAACTAATACTTGACCTATCTTGCAGTACCTTATCTTCTGAAAGTCTTACACTTGGGCGCTTGCAATGTTGCAAAACGTATTTTGAGATGGAAAATATCTATTTCTTCAAATGTACACGTTCGGAAAATATCTATTTCTTTGAGTGTACATATCTCAGTTTAAAAACAAAACGCTTCTCACTATCTGTTATCGTTTTTGCTCTGTATAAATCAATATTGAAACTGGCAGTTATAGTGTATTTCTACCATTTCCGGTTTTAGTAGAGAGTTAAGGGTGGAGATATAATGTATTTGTGGGATGGTTAACCGTTTCGAGAATACTACATCTTTCTATCTGTTTGTTTGTGCTCTATAGCGATCGACGTTAAAACCAGAAATGGTTCATTTCTACCACTTCCGGTTTTAGTAGAGAGTTAAGGATGGAGATGTAGTGTATTTTTGGGCTGGTTAACCGATTCGAGAATACTGCATCTTTCTATCTGTTACTGTCTACACTCTATAGCGATCATCGTTAAAACAAGAAATGGTTAATTTCTACCATTTCTGGTTTGAGTATCGGACCCCAAAATTCGGTTTCTAACTTATGGCCCTCTACATTTCACTAAATTTGGTAGATCAAGTAGTTCTTGAGATTTTCTGTCTCCTGGATGAATAGACGGACAGGATAAATATATAAAGTACAAGGAAGGAACGATATAAAAGGTTAATGAACAAAACAGGTCTTGTCAATAATAGATTTACTGTTCTAACCAGATATGTTAAGGTCAAAGGGAGAACTATAAATTCCAGTGTACACCATGCCGTGATCGAGAGAACATTGTGTCTTTCTGGTTGAGGAGTTTTAAGAAAATGGTGGGTCACTGGGAGCACTTACGGTGCATTTTAGATCAGCTTGGCGCTTTGTATCAATAATTGACGCCACCACTTGAGCTATGTTTTGTTTAAAATACTTTGATTTGAAACGGTATTCTGTGTATTTTCTAGATATATAAACACAATTACCGTATCTTCCTAGGTTTTCAATTTTTTAGCTTCCTAATTAGCTGAAGTCTTTCTTTCTTCTGTATTCCATAGTGTTTTCCTTCTTTTTTCTTTCTTTCTTTCTTTTAATGCACTCCTGTACTTGAAAATCTCAATTAAATGTGAGTGTGTGGAATTTAAGTAAATACGAAATGTTCGAGGATGTTCTTGACATGGTGCAGGAATAACACACGAGCAAACATTTTTGGAATTAAGAATATTTTCGAAACTATGAGGCATACTTGTCTTCGGTTGCACGGTAGCCCCTTCGTGACCAAGCGGTTGCATTCTGTTGGCATGATTCTAGGTTCAATCTCCAGTGGACACTAAGGCTGAATAAAATCCCAGGTAATGGTAAAAGCAGGATCTCATCTTACATAACCGTGATGCTGAAAGTAGGTGTTAACCTCTCTTGAAACAATAAATTAATTAATTCTGCTTGGATTGATTGGAATCAGTAAATTTAATGCTTTATACATGTCAATTCAGAAAACACTATAAAGCATAGCGTATGAATGGAATGTATTCCACCTAGTCTTGATGAGCAATCTAACAGAGAAAAATCATTAATCTAGTTAATAAATAGTGATATTATTTATTTTTGCTTCTGTGTGACACAAAACTTCCCGGGCGTTCTGTGCATAATTTAATTAAGCACTTTTAGAAGTTTGGTTTCATTTGTTTAATAGGATTTCCTGTCTGTTGTACTAATATAAAGAATTCCAACCTATTCCATCCAGGGATCTGGTTGCATATCACAGGACAGTATACTCCAGAATTTGACATTAATGGATACGTGATATCCCCGGATCGTACAGGTTCTATGATAGATGATATGCGTCGATTCTTGGATGTAGCTGCAGAAAATAACATCCTTGTGATGTTTGTTCTGTGGAATGGCGCTGTAGCACCAACAGAATCAGCTATTGGACTTATAATGGACGACAACAAACTTCAGAGTTATATAGACAATGCATTAAAGGTGAGTGCTTAGCCTACGTCATTAGACTTGAGTAGTTATATGACGTAATACTAAACCATGGGTGGAGATTCTAAGAGCATAAGCGGCATAGTAATGTGCATAGTATAGAATCATAAACTGAATTATCTTGTTTCAGATCACTCTTTTCAACTTAGGTAATTTAACTTCATCTATAGATAATATTGTGGCATTCATACAGAAGAAAATACATATATCTTCTGTAAGATATTAACTTACCAAAACATTTAAAGATGTAGTCAAATAATTTATTTAAATATATTCAATCCTTCCAAGAGAATTGAAAAGACAGGATGAAGCCAGTAAAGTAGAAAATTAATAATTTTCAAGATTTTATTTTGTACTTTTATTTAATAAAAAGTTCTGAGTAATTGAAATGAAAATCCCATTTTAGTTTCGCAATTTAGCAGACAATAAGCAGCTAAGATACTTATTGCGTTGATGCGACTGAAAGTTCGTTTTTTAACGTCTGCTGGGTATCGCAACTAATAGACGGACCAAGACGACGCGTGCGGTGTTACAAACCTCCGTACATCTTTAGAAAACAGCTCGAGTCAGAACACAATGTTCTGTTGAACAGGGTTGTGTGAAAGCACACCATTGAGAACACAGAACTGCAAATGATTTTCTCATAAAGAACTCGAACTGGGATATTCTGCATATCTCGTCGTGAAAAATATCAGTGGTGCATTTGAGCGAGAAGGGATGAATGAATTGTCGGTTTGTGAAATTTCGTGATGGTGACACAATATTGAAAACTAGCCCCGCTACTATCGAGTAACAGCATTTTCGGATGAGCTCCTTAGAAATGTAGTAAACGCGGATCCTCGGAAAAATATGGGTGCAACTGTGGACGAGTCAGCAAATACCATACTACTATAATTCGGCTCATTGTAACTGATAAGATGAAAAAAATTGACTCATGATTACCACACGAGTTGACACCATCCCACAAGGTATGCAGTTCTCTGAGTGCACGGAATTACTAGGAGGGTTCTCCATCGGATTACCACTCCTGATGAAAAATGGATATGCAACAACAATAGTAAGCGGTCAGGACAATGGTTGGTTCGTTTTCAATGTCCTGGATGATTTCCAAAATCACCCTTCCATTGCTAAAAAAAAAAAAATAAAATAAAATAAAAATAAAAATAAAAAAAAAAATATTGTTGATACAGTGAAACCTGTCAACTTGGCCACCTCTCTAAGTTGGCCACCTGCTTATCTTGGCCTAGTTCGTCTTGAACCTGCATTTTCCCATAAGACATTCGTTACTTACTACTCTATAAGTTGGCCACCTGTCTATCTTGGAAGTTGGCCACACTGAAGCAATGTTTACCCTATGATGATAATGATAAATTTACCTGCGTATCTTGGCCACGAAAAATACAGTTTTGTCATTTTTCTTAACTCTTTCGAATTCCCATATGAGAGGCAGATGTTCTGTATTTGTGACTGGACATGAAGAAGCATAGATTCGCACGATTTGTTCTTGGGGTCAATGACCAGAACACTACCCTCATAAAAGGGTGGTGAAGGAAGATGTGAATAAGAAAAAGCACGTACAGGAATTCAGGAAATGGTTGTACGTATTTGTTTACCCTGTCTGTTTTGGTAAAACCATTAGCTATATCGGCTCCTTTCATCAGTGGGAAGCTTTAGTAATTCCGGAAAATTCTCAAGGTTAAAGCTCAATTGTCATTTATTGGCACCTGACTGCATGTCAAAAGGTAGCGGTGGTTTTGAGATATGAATTCCCTCAAGATTTTCTCAAAACATCTTTTGCTCCGAAGGAAACATTTCTATGTCATTAACAAGAGGTAGTTAACTACAATATTAGAATGTGCATATCTGCCGAAAAGAATAAACCAAATATGTCTAGAATGAACCACCATTCAGTAACAACTGAAAAGAAGTCATATAAATTGCATATGAATTTCTCAATTTATAACTTAGCTTTTCTTGTTTTCAATCTGAATAACTCAGTGTGCTATAATATCAATTTCAATAAACTGCGTACATACACTTCTATTTCATGTTTTTTTGTGTTATTGTGTTTTCAATCCGAATAATCTAATGTACCAGACTAGTTTTCAGAAAGAGAAAGGTATGCATATATAATAAACATACTATCAAGAGCGCCGATCGTGGAGGGACCGAGGGGGCCCGGGCTTTCAAAGCTCATGTGGCCCCTATTTTATTTATGAGTATACAATATTTGGTATAATTTGAGTGCAATTTGTCTTAAAATCTTCATATACTGCATCTGAATGGGCCCCCCCAAATTTACAGAGAAATCGGCGCTCTTGCATACTATAGTAATATTTTCTAGTACTGTATATTTTTATGATTACTCTATATACATTATTTATAAGTAGCTGTCGTGCCACTGCTTATTAAAATTTTACAATTAAGTAATACTAGAAATCCTATTCTAAAAATACACAAATCACACTTATTTTCTGTAAGTTGGCCACCTGTCTAAGTTGGCCACTTTTCAATGGAACCGATGGTGGCCAACATAGACAGGTTTCACTGTAGTATGGTTGTCTATGTTGGGAGGTGATTTATATTGTCCTGCACTATGGTTTCACTATTTTTGCATGGCCATACATTTAAAAAAAATCAAGGAGGAATATTTAGAAAATAAAATGTTTACAAATAAATAAGCAAACGTTGTTATTATTGTTGGTGTGAAGTTTAATAGAGAGTTCGAAGATCCAGCGCCAACTACATGATACGAGGGGCCTAAACCAGTGGCAAGGAGTGGCATTTTTGTCTTGACGTCGCAAGCTTATTAAATTGAGTCTATCTTTCAACGCGGTCGTAATGTTTGTCCGTGATAAGTGGCGAGGTCATTGCTCTTTTAACTTTAAAAACTGAATGAAATACCATAAAACTTAATACGAAAAGTGTGGGTGTCAGCATCGTGGGTAATGGCTCCAAACTTTGATTGACTGGTGCTCCCTCCTAAATCCGTGCTTCACGTCCCTCTCCTTCCATCTGGTTGTTCATATCTGCTTTTTGTTTTACCCTTCATCGATTTCAGACACAGCATTCCACTAATAATAATAATAATAATAATAATAATAATAATAATAATAATAATAATAATAATAATAATAATAATAATAATAATAATAATAATAATCATCATCATCATCATCATCATCATTACCAATTTACATTTATTTCCAATAAGATCTCAGCATACCATTATAATGTGTTATTTTCGTCCTTCATTCAATTTTTCTAAAATGAATCATATCGTAGGGGTCTACGTCTCATTCGATCTTAACCAAACTTGATATGCTCGTAGACGTTGACAATATTAGCACGCACATGAAACATTAAAATGTGCAAACTTTTGGTTCTCGGTTTATTGAGCAACAAAATTGTGTTTGGACTTGGTAAAAGGATATTCAATATCGCGTCGTTTAGTATCGAAGAATATCATCTGATTTGACCATACTTGATACGGTGGCATATCTCGACAACCACAGTAACAAAATGAAATATTACAATGTGCAGTCCTTTGGTTCTCGAGTTATTGGACATCAAATATGCTTTTGGATTTAACGAAATCTAGAAATCTCACTAAACCGCAATCGATAACAGTTTATCCCATCTTGACCAAACTTGATATGGTCATAAATATTAATAAGAAGTGCATGTATACAAGCTGAACTATCATAAGTTTTCCTTCAAATGTAAGTGAATAAAAATGTTTCTGTTTTAACTGAATTACGAAATCTTGTTCCGACTTCTCCATAGTAACAATATTTATTATAGATATTGATTTTTTAAATATACTTGATGCAACAGAAATAATTATATCACCAAAACTGAACAAGCAGTAACAAAAATAACATTAAAATTTTGGCCAAATACACATGCTATGAATCATAGTACCCGCCGTGGTGTGACTGAGGAGAACAACCGAACACTATCGAACACAGGAAGAGCCACTGTACTCGCTAAATTTGTAGATGATTAGGGCCAGTCAGCAGGAAAGAAGTTAAAGAGTATGTATAGAGTTAGAGCGGTAAATGAAGTAAGGTAGTAGAAACTGTCCTTCTCATTTAGATGAGCTGAATTTAAGCGAGTCTCTTGTATATTTCTAGCTGTTTCCTCTGGTCTCCTGAGTAATGTTGCTAAAAATCTTTAAACTACTTTTGGTATATTTTTATTATCTTGTTTCATCATCGCCATATCTCCCGATGACCAGAGGCCTCGTCAATGACGTACACCATAACGAAGATGCAAAACTCATGAGCTCTCACTAGGGTTTGGACTTGGATCTCCCATATAGTCACCCGAAAGAGCTCTATTTACAAAATGCTGTAACATTCAGAATGATACATGAGTAAGAAATTCTGTCATTCTACAATTGGCCAACACTATTGATCAAATAACTCTGGATTGGCTACTTAGTACTTGTATAGAATTTTAATTACACAATAAGAAAATATTACGTAAAATAAAAGAAAACACGATTTATTGCTCATTTCCTTCCTGAAAAGGCTCTTGACTACACGGACACTGAGATTCGAACAAATGTGTTCATAGCAACAAAGGAAAAATATAATTCTCATTTTATTATAAGACCTTTGTCTTGTGAAGGAGAGAATCATAATTTATCTTGGAATTCACGCTTGCGTCTTTTCGGGAAAATAAAAGCAGAGATGAGCGAGATGTTTAGCTGACATGAGAATTCTTGCAGTGAGTGTTACTTAGGGTTGCCAGATTTGTAAAATCAGAAAAGAGGACACTCTGACTTTAAAAATATCACTAAAAAATTGCTTTTACTGAAACTTAAGTTTGCTTCCAGATTATAGCAAACAGCACATTTTAAAGAAAAAGAAAAACATAATATAGAAATTAATACATTATTAAAGTAAACTAATTTAAAAAGTACAACTACAAAATGATAACTCACTAGCAGGCAGCAATACTAATGATACTTTTGTCCGTTTGAGCTACTTCTATCAATGATTTGTCACTTAAGAACCTATTATACATTGCACCACACAAACATATTTCAGAATCACCATCACTCCTATAATTCAGACTTGAAGTTCAGCCTTCACAATATCAACACTAAGTCTATCTCTAACACCCGTCCAAAGTAATTTCATTCTGGAGATCATTCTTTCACATTCTGCATTACAATTCGATATGAAGAAAATGTAAGATGCTACGACAAACACTCCATAAAAATTCGTGCATACTTTTCTTCATCAGATACAAGTTCCTGAAGATTTCCAAACGAAATTTATTTCTTTCAGTAAACAATATTCATCATAGAATTCATCCCTGTTAAGATTATGAATCTTTAGCTTTCTAACAGCAAACAACAAGGAGTCAAATGAAAGAATTTGGTTCGTTAAGTCGTGTTACTAATAACTTATTTATTCTGTCTTCATTCTGACAATCTTGAAACTTTGTTAACCTGTTCTATTTATTAGTCTCCAAACTCGGAACGGAGTTCAAAGCCGGGCATCAATTTTTGTCCAAAAGCCGGACGGTCCGGCTAAAAGCTGGATGTCTGGCAACCCTTGTGTTACTTGAGATGTTCGTTCATATGAACATTAAAATCACATTTTCTGTCTTAGGTATATATATGCCCTCTTTTATTTTGCTCATCCTTTTGAATTGAACGTCTAACTAAAAAAGATCAGGATACACTGAATAAAATAAATTTTGGTAGTATATTCTTTCCATATATTGTTTTTAGTGAAGAAAAATAATAGATAGTTCTTTCTATTTAGTTTAATTACTCATGTAATAAGATTCGAATTGCGGTGACACTTAGTCCTTTGAACTTTTTTATACTGAAACAGAACACAATGGTTCCTCTGATTCGTGCACTTCTTAATGTTGGCGACGTAATGTGTAGTCAGCAGTATATGTTTTAACTGTATTGTGTTCAAACTATGAAATATCTGATAGTCTTTTTAATGCCCTTTTTCAGCACAGGGGCTATGTGAGATATAAATCTGCAGTTTAACGTAGGATACAAACTCCATGAACTTCACAGAGAATGGAAATATGGTCTGCGAAAAAGAAACTAATTACGTAGCCAGAAAGGAGCTCGGTAGATGCAATTGCTTGTCCTTGGAGGCAATCTTGCGTGAGATGATGACCTCTAGCGTACCATGTCATGTCATGAGATTGATCTCTAATCTGAATTTATACTCGAGATCTATAGCAGTTCTTCCTTTATTAATGTTTCGTTCGTTAAATTTTGGCACGAACACTAGTGTGACAATAATTTCAATAACTAAAAGAGGAAAAAAAAAAGTTGAACTAAAAGCTAATTAATAATATCACAGTAAAACAATACTACAAACTGAAAACGAAACTGTGTCTATTGTGCACTTGAAACGGTGTCGTCCTGTTCTACCTCATGACCTTCCAGCACTTTGTAGCACATTTCGTATTTTATCTTATCTTTAGGTAGCTGCTTCATCTTTTCAAAACGGGATATTTATAAAGGGAACCAAGAAAATTCTGTCTTTTTTTTTTAAATTTTGAGTTTAATTGGAACTCACACCATGAGTTCAATGCGAATGGAGAAAGGCGAAGGTCAGTTGTTGGTGTGGGTATATCCATCATATTACCTGGTTGTGGCAGTTCAGTTGCACTGTGGACTTGCGTAACGACAGATTGAACATGAGACCTCCACAGAGTGTCATAAGGGCGTGTATGCTGTACGAGTTCAAACTGTGGTCAAACGCTGCTACAGCGGGGAGGAAGATATGCCACTCCCTTGGTGACAATGTCGTGAATATGTGGACAATGGATCGGTGGGCTTTTAAGGACGGTGACAAAACACTCGAAGACGCACCACGTGCCGTAAGACAAACAGAATGAAGATCTTGAGGCAGTAATTAGGCGAACAGTAGCCAGACATGTGAGAAACTGGTACTACAATTCAATGTGAGTGGAGAAACCACCCGGCACCACCTCCATCAACTGTGGAAGCACTATAAGTTGAGTCAATGGGTCCCACATGATTTGACTCCGAGCCAGAAGGCAACGCGAGCAGACACCTGTGTTTCTTTGCTGTCTTTCTGAGGACGGAGCCATTTCTGGACAGGATGTTGACATGTGATGAGAAGTGAGAAGCTCCACGGCGCCGTCACAATTGGTTAACCTCCCATGAACCGGTTCCGAAATAGCCTAAACCAGCACTGCACCAGAAGAAGGTTCTCCTTCGTGTTTGGTGGACTGCTCGCGGCATCGTGCATCGGGAACTGCTACCAGCTGGCCAGAGCATCAATGCAACTGGGTACTGTCAGCAGTTGAGCCGTGTTCAAGAAAAGCTCAAAACTCTGAATCGCAAAGAACAACACTAACATAAGACCCACGTGCCTAGAATGACCCGGGACACCATTCAACACGTTAGATGGGAAATCTTGTTGCATTCACCATACTTCCCGGACATTGCACCGTCCGATTATCACCTGTTCTATTCCTTGTACAATCACCTGAGAGGACCAGTTCAAATCCCTAGTAGAGGTGCAAAATGCACTTGATACCTTCTTCGCTTCACGGTCCATTAAGTTTAGGGATGGTACCGAGACCGAGATTAGTCTCGGTATCGTTTCGATCTCGTCTCGATAATTCGAGATGAGACTGAGACCGAGACGGACTTTTATATACCGAGACGAGACCGAGACCGAGACAGACCTGTACAAATCGAGACGAGACCTTGGTCAGTCTCGGAAGTCTCGGTTTCGTCTCGAATATTGACAGCTATTTTACCTTTACTCAAAATTTGTTTCGTTGCTGTGTGAGATAATATGGGAACGGTTGACTGATGTACAGTGGAGTATTTAGGGGGTAGGTGTCGGGCTCAAGTCCCTCCCGAATTAAATTTGTTATCATTTTTTAGTATTGTACGTACTACACAAATGTTTCTTGCCCGTTCCTCAAGCCTTTCCCGAAACAAAATCCACTGCTGTTGTATATAATCTTCTCTCTCTCTCTCTCTCTCTCTCTCTCTCTCTCTCTCTCTCTCTCTATATATATATATATATATATATATATATATATATATATATATATATATATATATATATATATATATATATATCCCTTCCCTTGGATTCGCGCCTATATTAAAAATTCTGAAAATATGTACCATGTTGTGTGAAATATTAAAGGGAAAATTCTTCTAGATACTCTGCAATACCACTAGATAAACAAGCAGTGTTGCCAATGCAAAATGAAGTTGTATTTTCTCAAATTGCACTATGTAAGATATTCCCTATTTCTAATTTAGGTATTAAAAATAAAACCACAATACCACATACATTATTCAGTGTAACAAAGGACAATACAGTATCACCAACATCAACATTTTGGAGATCTCTAATAACTCAAATGGTATAGACCAGCGTTTCCCAACCTTTTTCAGCTTGCGGCACACTACAGGTGTAACTCGGATTCACGCGGCACACTTATAGATATTATTATTTCTAAATATAAACTACCAGGGCCGCCCACAGGGGGATGTATGGCGCAAGCTGCGCCATTGAGAAAAATTTTGGGGGGATTTTACTCTACCTTCGAACTTGCAATTTTACTGTCGGAATAGCACTGAAACACGATTTTGAGAAGCTAATTTTCAAAAATTTTCCGGGGTGAACCCCCGTACCCCCTGCTTCGATACTCGATGAATGAAGTACCGCGCAAGTAGCCGTATAAAAGGAAAGGTTGGTTCGTTTTAAGAGAGAAGGGCCACCCACAGGAGGGATGAATGGCGCAAGTTGTGCCATCGAGAAAAAAAAAATTGGGGGGAATAAAAAAATTGGGGAAGAATTTTACTCTAATGTCGAAAAAGTAATTTTGCTGTCGTCAGAATAACATTGGAACACGATGTGATTTTTTTTTTTTTTTTTAATCTCGAGAATGAATCCCCCTACTCCTTGCTTAGAAACTCTATGAATGAAGTACCGCGCAAGTTGCTATATGAAAGGATGGCGCCAAGTTCTGGTGAACAACAGTTACAAACACTCAAGGAATAACTTTCAAATTTAGATTTAAAACTTGCCTATGTTGTCTGTTGAAAATTATAAAGTAGTTTGACATAATTATGAGCTATTGGTAACCATACAGACAACAGCCAAGTTTCAAATCTAAATTTGAAGTGAGCCAGTGAGTGTTTGTAACTACCGGTATTGTCCACCAGAACTTGGCGCCTATTTTTGTGATTTCAATTCTTTTTAAGGCCACTCGTACTTGGCTCTTTTACAGGAATGTTTTTTATTGGATATCACTTCTTTTTGTAGGCTAATTTCGAGGATAACATTTTCTTTTGGTATCAAACTCAATAACTTGTAACTTGCGTCTTACTTTTCATGTACAAGGGAATTATATCAATATTTTGTAAAGAAAAAATAATACTACTAATTGTAAAAAAAGAATACCTGTGCCATACACAGTGTGTAGAAGTTTTTATACCCTTCAATATCCTTATAGAACATATTTAGTATTGTACACTACCAAGACTACTAATAAAAGTAATGGCATTTTTATAATTGCTACTGCCCCTACTACTACTACAAGCATTCTATAATACTACTACAGGAAATAAAAAAAAAACAAAAATAACAATTACTAGTACTATAAAAACTACTGCTACACTGGGCAATTGTTTTTAGAGGACTTGAGTTTTGAGGAGGGAAGAGATTATTAGTTTTGGGGGGAATGCGCCATCAGCTTTGGGGGGGATGGGCACCCCTGTAAACTACCGTGGTTTTTCTGTGATTACTGATCTTCGTACAGAGAGGAAAGCTCGATCAATGGTTTTTACTCGTGGTAAATCATTATGCTTATATTTCATTCTAATTTAAAAATAGAAAACAATTGCAATAAAATATTGGCCCCGATTTTTTAAAAATAAGCTTTCTTTTTCAAAAACTGTATCTAACTTTTACTAAGAAGGAAGATCACTAAATAACGAACGAACAAACAAATCTCTTGTACTTTTAAAACACAAATGTTGGTAATTTGTCGAAGGAATTGAATGACATTTTAAATTTTCAAGTTACGAAATAGTCTGCAACAATAAAGAAGCAATAATGGCCATAACAATGATCTATACTTTTTTCAACATTAGAAATGTACAGAAAAGTAACATGATATGAAACTTAAAATTATAGACTCATAGTAGAGGTTCATAGTAATGTGAAATACAAATATACATTCTTCCCTACGTTTTGCAATTTGATTGCTATAGAATTAATAATTTTGTTAAGATTTCCTCGCGGCACACCAGCGGCCCATTCACGGCACACCAGTGTGCCGCGGCACACCGGTTGGGAAACGCTGGTATAGACGGTGCAATGCGTATCATTTGTATGTTAGCGTCAAATACTATGATCATAGTATAATGTATTTCGAATGAATGCAGGATCAAAGTTACAAGAAATGAAAAATTCAACTTTTTCTAAAGACTTTAGAACGTGCTGACATATCACGTCTCATCATGTAGATGCTACCAAAAGACTTAAGTGATCATGTCATTTTCAACAATTGTTATTTCAAACCGCTTCAGAGATAGCAAACACATGGATAGTGATTGTTATACTGCTTAAAATAGCGTATTTGTGTTAAATTTTTATAATGATTGTTGCTTTAGTTTGCTTCTATAACATTACTACAATAGTTTTTGATGGTTTTAATTACAAGTCGCAGTTCCATTATTTTAAGTAGTGTTGCCAACTTAAATAAATTGCTAAATATTATTCTAAATATTGTGCAAATAACGTAGCTAAACTGCAAAATATTTTTAAATTACTCGTAATTTGTTTTATGGTGCAAGAATCTTTTCAAACGACGATGTTTTTCGTAGTCTTTATAATGTTAATGTTAATGTCAAAGTTTTGGTTCCAGCAATACATGTAAATGCATATTGAAACTGAAATTAAACTGATAACTTTTCAGTAACCCTAGTTGTTCCCCTAGGCCTTAATCCTAATGTACACAAAACCATGGTTAATTAAAAGTTCTAATTACACCCTAGTTACATTTCACTTGTTTTTAGTTTGACCACCAACCATCTCAAACTCGATCCATACTATATAGCTATATGCAATTATTCAAGGACTTACAGTTAGGAATAAACATTATGTTGATTTTTGGTTTGTTTTGTTTTAGTTTAACGTCCAACGTTTATGCTAGGGTGTCTAAAGAAGACGTGGAGCTAACGATTATAATGGAATCCGAACACTTCGGTCGTTCAACTGTACCCTCACCGGAAATCGAATTCGGGACCACGCGAACCAAAGTCAAGCCTGCTAGCCACTAGACCAAATGAAGGTCCTCACATTGTGTTGATTTAAATCATTGAGTCAGTTTGTCAGATTCAAAGATCAAAAACTAGCGTGTTTGTACTCCAAAAGTAACGGATTTGAACTATTTGTAGGCCAAATATATACAGTAGAAATGAATTATTTGGCAACTAATGACTGGTACTATGAAATAATTTTTAACATGGACTGGAAAATGTGCTGGACATATTGCTAAAAATTATGATCGATGAACAAAAACAATTCTAGACAGGATACCACGATATAAAAACAGCCTAGGAAACGTCCTTGTACAAGAAGGTTTGACGAAATCAAGAACAACTGGGGAGTATGATTATGGTTATAATTCTATTATATCTGGACCTCAGAGATAATCAAAACCAAGTCATAATTTCGTAATTTTACAGGAGAAGCGAAAAACCGGTTCCTTAAGTAAGACCAATAGTACTGTCTTTCAAACTATACTAAGTAGTTACAAAGTAATAGGATGATTTTAGATTTACATTATTACACCACTAGAAAGAACATAGTCTATTATAAAAGTATTGTTAACTCAATTTCGACCAAAATGTGATATATATATATATATATATATATATATATATATATATATATATATATATATATATATATATATATATATGTGTGTGTGTGTGTGTGTGTGTGTGTGTGTGTGTAACCTTTACTAGGTAAGGTAGGGTAAAAACGGATCTAAAATTTAGCGAAATCCATACAGCAAAAAAAAAAAAAAAAAATCTTCGTATTGCAGCAAAACTACGAAAATTAATAGAAAAGAAAACTAGAAAGTTAAGAATCACTTGTTTTGCCGGGACAGAAAAAATAGATACATATAGCTCGAATTACTTATCTACTTATACAATACACTATGTGATCAAAAGTATCCGGACACCTGGCTGAAAATGACTTACAAGTGCGTGGCGACCTCCATCGGTACTGCTGGAATTTAATATGGTGTTGACCACCCCTTAGCCTTGATGATAGCTTCCACTTTCGCAGGCATACTTTCAATCAGGTGCTGGAAGGTTTCTTGGGGAATGGCAGCCCATTCTTCACAGAGTGCTGAACTGAGGAGAGGTATCGATGTAGGTCGGTGAGGCCTGGCATGAATTTGGCGTTTCAAAACACCCAAAAGGTGTTCTATAGGATGCAAGTCAGGACTCTGTGCAGGCCAGTCCATTACAGGGGTGTTATGGTCGTGTAACTACTCCGCCACAGACCGTGCAGTATGAACAGGTGCTCGATTGTGCTGAAAGATGCAATCGACATCCCCGAATTGCTCTTCAACAGTGGGAAGCAAGGTGCTTAAAACATCAATGTAGGTATGCGCTGTGAGAGTGCCACGAAAAACAACAAGGGGTGTAAGCCTCCTCTAAGAAAAACATGACCACACCATAACACCACAACCTCCGAATTTTACTTTTGGCACTATACATGCTGACAGATGACGTTCACCGGACATTCGCCATACCCACACCCTGCCGTCGAATTGCCACATTGTGTACCGTGATTCGTCACTCCACACAACGTTTTTCCACTGTTCAATCGTCCAATGGTTACGCTCCTTACACCAAGCGAGGCGTCGTGTGGCATTTACCTGCGATATGTGGCTTATGAGCAGCCGCTCGACCATGGAATCCAAGTTTTCTCACCTCACCCCTAACTGTCACAGTACTTGGAGAGGATCCTGATGCAGTTTGATATTCCTGTGTGAGGGTCTGGAAATATGTCTGTCTATTACACTTTACGATCCTCTTCAACTGTCGGCGGTCCCTGTCAGTCAACAGAAGAGGTTGGCATATACGCTTTTGTGCTGTACGTGTCCCTTCACGTTTTCACTTCACTATTACATCAAACGCAGTGGACTTAGGGATGTTTAGGTAGGAGTGTGGAAATCTCGCGTACAGACTTCTGTCACAAGTGACACCCAAACACCTGACCTCGTTCGAAGTCCGTGAGTTCCGCGGAACGCCCCATTCTGCTTTCTCACGATGTCTAATGACTACTGAGGTCGCTGATAATGAATACTTGGCAATAGGTGGCAGCACAATGCACCTAATATGTTTTGCAAGTAATTTTCAATCAATATAAAATTTCAACATAATGAACGCACGATTAGTTTTCTCGAATAAAGATCACATGCACCGCTGAGAGCTCAGGAATAAGGTTAATCTATGTTACGGCACTGGATATATGATTATGTAATACATTACGACCTTATGAACTGGTATAAGAAAGAGAATGTACTTAAAGTGAGACGCGAACTATACGAAATAGCGGACTTTGAATCTAATTTGTTTGGTGATTCAACCCGAGACCATAGATAGCAAAGATAAGTGCCGTAGCTCCCACCACAAGATTAAGGAAGTTCTTGTTTTAAATTGTCAATTAAACATTGAGATGTGAAACGGTAATAAAGCAATGATCAATTTGAAACAACATATATTGTAGTAATAATTTACTCTATTTGTTAAGATAATGAACATTATATTCTGTTTTTAAAATGACAGTCAAAGCAGAATGTATTGGATAATAACTGAGAAATTGTAAAATTTCAATTTCGGTACGATTAAATACATTCGTGCTGCTATGTGTTGCGTTATCCGTTAGGAGGTACTGAACAATTCTGATTCAAAGGAAGGAAATAAACTACTGTATAGTACTGGAGTTAATTTAATAGAGTTAAATTGTATAGGCAGTACTGAAGCTATTTGAGACAAAGTCTTTTGCCGAAAGTGAAATATGGGTTACTAGTAGGATTTTACCCCAGGTATGTTATATCCACTGATGATTGAACGTGGAACACACACATGGAAAGCATTAGCGCTAGCAAATTAGCAACGAAGAGGTACATCATACCATAATTCTAAGTCAAGAATGAAGGCAAAAAATAAGAAGCGGAAACGACATACTGTACGATAATAATACTTTCACAATTTTAATTTCACACTATTTATTTTGAGACTTTCGAGACGAGACTCGAGACGACACCGAGACTTGGCCTTCGAGACCGAGACCGAGATCGAGACAAGCATCTGTTGACCGAGACGAGACCGAGACCGAGATTGAAATTTTTGACTTGAGACGAGATCGAGACCACTACTTATCAACCGAGACGAGACCGAGACTGTATAAAGTCTCGTCTCGTCTCGTCTCGATACCATCCCTAATTAAGTTGTACCGCGATGGAATCCATGGCCTTTCAGAACTTTGGCAGAAGTTCGTCGATGCTGATAGGGACTATATTTGATCTTCCAGGTACGTCTTAGATAAAATATCGATGTTCGAAGGTGGTGGATGAAAAAGCGACATCACTTTCTTGGTTACCTTTATAGGTTTCAGGGAAATTAAGAGTAATTATTTTCTCCTTTCGGGGCCCTGATTTTCGTATGTCATTTCAGCGTCCCTAAAATTAAATTAGCTATCATGGACCACCACCAATTTACTACAAGTACATATTTAATCAATGCTTACTAGTTTTCTACAACAGTACAGATATTTGTTCGATGTTTAAAAAGCTTCAATGTTCGCCTGTGCTTAATTGTATCGTTCTCTATGAGATAATAAGTCTAATAGATCTACGAGAAGAGATTCTAAATCTAAGTAAGGAGATGTATATGAAAAAATAAAGCATTGGGTATAACAGTACAGTTTGGTTACTGTATTTCTGTTTTTAAAATTTTTAAAACACCTTATACTACCTGTAATGTTTCCTAATGGGAAATATTTTTATCTACCGACAGTATTATTTACATTTACTTCTAATATTAGTTAGAAACGTGAAGCCATAAGTGGTAGATCACTTAAGCACACGCAAATTACAAAAACTTTTAATAGTTAATAAGAAAATACATAATGTATTAACGTAATCAAAATAATGCAAACTTTTGATGATAGTGTTAACCGTGCTACAATGAAGCATTAAATTATATTCTGTTTTATCCGATTCGTAGGTAGTACACGGTGTTCATAGTAGTTCTACCTAGAAATACAGTATATACCAGTTGTATTGTATATTTCCAATAAAATTGACTCTATATTTTATTAACTGATTTGGAAGATATTTCATTTGGTTTTCCTAATATACTGAATGAATCTTCCCAAGACATTATGCAATCAAATGATATCGAAAGAAATGAAATTTTTAGTTTAAGGCCTCTCGGTTAGGTACGAGGTATCGAATCCGGGACTACCTGCACCATAGGTGCACGTTCTAGCCACTACACCAAGGATGGTTGACACTATGTATTGAAGACAGATAACGGATTTCTGGTTTCCCGTGATAGTATAATATAAACTGGATATGATTTTCGATCTTTTCTTTTCAACAACTAACCCGTATCATGTATACTAAGCATAATATATTTTCATAAATTCTCTCCTGTCAACTCTAAATAGGAACCATTATTTTTAACAAAATACAATAATTTGCAATATTAATGCGCATAGGATTTCAAGTTCGAAAATTTTTGGAGAGGACCCTTCTAGTTGCTAGTTGCATGCGAGCAACTTCAACTAACTAGTAACATACACTATGTGATCAAAAGTATCCAGACAGCTCCCAAAACATACGTTTTTCATATTAGGTGCATTGTGCTGCCACGTACTGCCAGATACTAATTATCAGCGACCTCAGTAGTCATTAGACATCGTGAGAAAGCAGAATGAGGCACACCGTGGAACTCACGGACTTCGAACATGGTCAGGTGATTGGGTGTCACTTGTGTCAGAAGTCTGTACGCGAGATTTCCACACTCCTAAACATCCCTAGGTCCACTGTGTCTGATGTGATAGTGAAATGGAAACGTGAAGGGACACGTACAGCACAAAAGCCTACAGGCCGATCTCGTCTGTTGACTGACAGAGACCGCCGACAGTTGAAGAGAGTCGTAAAGTGTAATAGGCAGACATCTATCTAGACCATCACACAGGAATTCCAAACTGCATCAGGATCCACTCCAAGTACTATGACAGTTAGGGGTGAGGTGAGAAAACTTGGATTTCATGGTCGAGAGGCTGCTCATAAGCCACACATCACGCAGGTAAATGCCAAACGACGCTTTGAGTAGTGTAAAGAGCGTAAACATTGGACGATTGAACAGTGGAAAAACGTTGTGTGGAGTGACGAATCACGGTACACAATGTGGCAATCCGATGGCAGGGTGTGGGTATAGCGAATGCCCGGTGAACGTCATCTGTTTGCATGTGTAGTGCCAACAGTAAAATCAGAAGGTGGTGGTGTTATGTTTGCACCCCTTGTTGTTTTTCGTGGCACTCTCACAGCGCAGGCCTACATTGATGTTTTAAGCACCTTCTTGCTTCTCACTGTTGAAGAGCAATTCGGGGATGTCGATTGCATCTTTCAACACGATCGATAACCAGTTCATACTGCATTGCTTGTGGCGGAGTGGTTACACGACCATAACATCCCTGTAATGGACTGGCCTGCACAGAGTCCTGACTTGCATCCTATAGAACACCTTTGGGGTGTTTTGGAACGCCGACTTCGTGCCAGGGCTCACCGACCTAAATCGATACCTCTCCCCAGTTCAGCACTCCGTGAAGAATGGGCTGCCATTCCCCAAGAAACCTTCCAGCACCTGATTGAAAGTATGCCTGCGAGAGTGGAAGCTGCCATCAAGGCTGAGGATGGGCCAACGCCATATTGAATTCCAGCAGTACCGATGCAGGACGCCACGAACTTGTAAGTCATTTTCAGCCAGGTGTCCGGATACTTTTGATCACATAGTGTAGTTTAGGACTTAAAGCTGCACCCATGAAAACGTGGATGAACTCTGAGAAGGAAAAATTATTTTTTTAAAAAAAATCTAAAAGTAAAATATTAAGGCAAATCAGTCAACACTTCTACATACTAAAATTGAAATATTAAGAATAATTGTAATACAATTATATAAATTAGAATAATATGATCTAACAAATTACATTGCATGTTCCATAATCATCACAGATGCATTCTTTTACGGTACGGTTAATCTACCTATCTCTCCCCACCGCCTAAATAACAATTATTAGTATAAGCAAACTCACTTTTGAAAGTGAGTTTCGTTTCACAGTGTGCAAACTATGCAAATTCAATAGTCAAATTTGAAGAAGCACATTTGTAACTACTGCTTGCAATAGATAAATAAGAATAAAGATAGAACCGGTTCGTCGGACGCTGAATCTGTATCAAAAAGCCGTTACTCGCTACCTATTACTTTGTTTTCTATGGTGACAAAAGTTGACACTGGAAATCGTTAATTTCAACCAGTTTCGGTTTGAATAGAGGGTTAAGGAAAAAGATAGAACCTACTTTTTGGATGCTAAATCAATCGAAAAAAAAACAACCTATATCTCGATATCTCTTACAGTTTTTGCTCTATAGAAATCAATATTGAAAACGGAAATACTAGTGAATTTCAACCACTTCACGTTTTGATAGAGTGATGCGGACTATAATAATAAGTTATATGCTCTTGAGACGCTGAATTGAATGCAGAGAACACTTTTTCGATATAAATTACCGCTTCTGTTCTATGATGGTAAATGTTGAAACCAGAAATGGTTAAATTGAACTTCTTCCAGTTTAAATAAAGATTAACAGAGGAAATGGAACCTATTATTGTAGTGCTGAATCGATTGAAAAAGCAAACGCATTACGATGCCTATTATCATTTTCCTATACGGGAATCAGATTAAAACCGTGACTAGTAGCAAATTTAAAACATTTCCGGTTTCGGTAGAGTATTTGTGGGATATGACGAAGTTCTCTTGAGAGCTTGAATCGATTGCAGAAAACATCTTGTTGCTATTGCCATTCTTGTTCTATGATGATAAATGTTGAAAACTATCGAATAGAGACCTCATGGAGGATATTGAACCTATTTCTAGCACGCTGAATCGATTGCAAAAGGCTGCATCTCGATATGTCTTACCATTTTTGCTTTATGAAAGTCAATATTGACTCCGGAAGGAGTAATAAATTTCAACCACTACGAGATCAGTATAGTGCTGTGGGTTGTGATAATATATTTTCTTAAAACTCTGGATCGATTCCAGGAAACAATTTGTCGATATCTATTACCATTTTTCTTTTATGACAACAAACATTGAAATCTTTAATTGTTAATTTGAACCACTTCCGGTGTAAATAGGGGATAACAGAGGAAATGGAACGTATTGCAATGTTTTCTGTCTTTTAGGGCAGAGCTAAAAGATGGTACATACATGGGTTTCTGGCTTTTCCATCGCCTTTTATTATGAAAGTTTCCTCTTGAATACAAAATATTACAAATAAGGACAAGCTCCTCTGATTATTTGGAGGTTTGTTGCTGAAGTTTAAAGGAGCTCAATGGCCATGCGTATTGAATAGGTTCCTCTCAATGACCGTGCGTCTTAGCGAAGGAAGTTGGAATTCTCAATGACATAGCATCTTAAAAAATTCCGTAATTAGCTGTCTGTCAATGACCGAGCGTCTTAGAGAGTTTGTGGTTTGATCAACTGGGCGAGATTAATAACTTCTGTGGTGTGCTCTCCTATTTTATCCTAAAATGGCGGCTGCCTTCGTTGATCTCCGTCACTTGCCGACCGTTGCGATGGTGGACGATGTCTTCTTCGTGGATGTCGTCTGTTGAGTGTTTACATCTAGCACGCGGTATGAAAACACGTGGAACGTTACACCCTCGTGGCATGAATTAAAAAATAAGGCACAGAATTATTTTTTCCATTATCGGGTATTTGCACGTTGCTTGCAGTATACACCGGAAAAAGCACTGTAACACTAAGCACAAAGTTAATAAAGAAAACATTGGTCCTGTACAATCCTGGATATAACACTGTCACTAAAATAGTTAAAGTGAACCCAATCAACAGTTTGTTCTCAAACTCAAGCAGGATCAGTAAAAACACATCATCTTCCTCAAAAGAAGGGCTGTTGGAGCTTTGGTGTTTTTGATTAATACTTATATACTAGGTCACTGATGGTAATGAACGTAGTAGATTGTTCCGAGGTTTGTATTTCCTCTGGAGATGCTAACTGGAATCAGTTCATCGGGATTGGTGAAGAGATTATAACGAAATATTGGATAGGTTAATAATTACCTGTACCTTGGGTAGAAAGTGCTCATACATAAGCACTATACCTTATAGAATGTTAATTTAATAATAACAAAAGAAGAAGGTTTTTAATATCTGTAAGATATTAGAGAGAAAAATATAGTTCGTTGCTATGTAATTGTTTATGGATACCTAATTCTCGTGTATGTGCATGACAGTGTGAATGACAAATACATTAAAAGGTGTATCAACTAATAAACCATTTTAAACCGTTCATCTACTTTATAATTCTGATATAGAAGGTGAGAATAGTATTATATACATAATTATTAAAAAAAATATTTTTACATGAAAACCGTTACTACCACTCAAGTTCTTTATATCATCGATCGAACCAGGTTGACGACTACCCTTGGTGAGTCGTTATAAAAATTTTGGTTTACCTCACCCGGGATTTCTTGTAAATTCGCTACCCGAAGCAAAGTAAGGGTGAATTTACTTTTGTAATAAAGTTAATGAATACAAATTTCACAAGACTGAGAAGTGGTAGAATAATAATAAGAAAAATGAACGGTGACGCTATGGAGAATGAACCCAATGATAGTGACAACGGTGAACATAGTGTAACACCTGGAATGACACTAGAAGACCGAATCTTGTTAGCCTTACAGCGGCAAGAACAATATCATAAAGACGATTCGGAAGCTATGAAGCGACTGGAACAAAATTTGGTTCATATATCCAACAAACAATACGAAGAATTGAAGCAGACGATAGAACAGAAGTCCGAAGAAAACAACAAGCAATACGAGGAATTGAAACAGACGATAGAACAGAAGTCTGAAGAATCCAACAAGCGATATGAGGAATTAAGTAAACGAATGGAACAGAAGTCATATGAAACGAAACAATCAATTATCCAGGCGATGGATGACATCACCTCACAGTTCGAGGAAAAGTTAAATAGAATATCTGAGGATTGTCAGGTTAATCACGATCACATTATACAAGAAATCAGTGGTGTAAAAAAGGATTTAGAAGTAATGGAATCTTCTGTTCGTCAGCAAAAGATTCAGGTCACCAATAATTCAAACAACATACGTGCAAATACACAACTGATAGCTACTCTACAGGAGGAAATGAAGAAGCTACAGGTCAAGGACAACGTACACCACAATAATACGGTCAGTGATCATTTGGAGTTTCCCCATTCACAAGAGATGACCTCGCCTCCACCCACATCTGATGAGGACCTTATTTTGGAGGAAGTTCATCCGAAGAGTACTGATGGACGGATAAGAGACGGTACAACAACACATCACGTCATGGATAGGAATTGTCACCCAATAAGTACTCGGAACGATAAAAGGAAGGTAAAATTAAGCGTTAAGATGAGTGAAATACGTGCCATGAGTAAATTCAGTGGTAAATGTAATGAGAATGCTACTTCGTTCCTGGAAAAATTTCAGGACGAATGCAATATAATGTGTATAGATAGATCACAATATATGAAGCTAATCCCTCATTTATTACTCCCACCATGTTCCTTATGGTTTAAGGCAATACGTGATCACATCAATACATATGAGGAATTCAAGGCAGCGCTGATCGCCAATTATGAAAATGATTTTTTGCTTGCAAATAGAGATGCCACGATTAGAAATCAACATTTCAATCCTCGTTTACACAAATCTATTGTCGAGTTTGTTGTAAATACCTACAATGAATTAAAAGTTGTCAATCCATTGCAGTCAGAATCTAGAATAATAGCATCCATTCGAAATTTGCTCCCATTTAAGTTACAACATATCTTGTTTTCTACACAGTGTATGAGTTTCAACCATTTGTTAATGCTCGTTCAATGTTATGAAACTCAATACCATGCTTTGAATCAACAAGCAGGTGTGAGTAAAAGTAAGAATAATTCAGATCATTTTGTACCTGTTAGGAATCTAGATATTCGTAGTATGAACGATACGGAATACAACCGAAGCCGAGTAAGTTCTAGTAATCCAAACGAGCAAAATAGGCAGAACTATGTAGGGAATACACCTAACCTAATTAATCGTAGCAATCCTTATGTTAGACCATATAGTCAAAATAAATTTAAAAATCGACGAAATACATGGCAAAATTCCAGGAATACAGGACACTACGTGGATAGACGTAATCGGGGATCAAGAGATGGCGCTTCGCATCACAATACAGATATTGATGCAACTCCTATACAGAACAATAGTACGGAACCTAATTATGATTGTGCAGTACAATGTACTCTATTAGAATCTTATGCAAATCCGAATTTAAGCTGACTACAATTGATGGAGTAAGGGTTAGACACATATCAGCTATAGATTTTCATGAACATTTATTTTATTTTTATTCAATTTAATTTTCTTTAATTCTCATTAACCAATGACAATTTTCAAATGATTTTAATTCTCTCTTGTTAATGTGAAGAATTATAATTTAATCCACAATTGATTAAAGGCAAAGGTTATTTATATTATATGAATTTGTGTTCAGAATTTGTTGTCAAAGATTATGTTAAAAATAAGGTTCATTATATCAAGCGAATTATCCGACAACTGTCTTCATGTACCATCTTATATGCTACTAGAATAAGATTCTTCATTATTCTGATGCCTTATAGATCCAATGTTTATTTTGAAATATCATCTGAAATAATTAATATATAATGCGCCCTGCATCATGGTGACTCATGTATTAAAACGTAATTGATTCTTACGATTTTGACTTCGTACCCTTCAAAAATTATATATTAAGTGACGACGTTTAATAAATGAATATAATTAATGTAATAAAATATAAGTAGTAATGAAATGAAAGATTTGTTATAAATGTATATATATATGAAATGTAATGAAGATATACGAGGGGCGATCAAAATGTAAAGGACATATGTAATGTAAGAATTCTATTGTAAACGGACCAGTGATTCTTGAAGATAAAAGCCAAGTTCGTTTATGACTTTTATATTCAGTCCCATCGTCGGGCGACATTTTTATATAACGAAATATTGGATAGGTTAATAATTACCTGTACCTTGGGTAGAAAGTGCTCATACATAAGCACTATACCTTATAGAATGTTAATTTAATAATAACAAAAGAAGAAGGTTTTTAATATCTGTAAGATATTAGAGAGAAAAATATAGTTCGTTGCTATGTAATTGTTTATGGATACCTAATTCTCGTGTATGTGCATGACAGTGTGAATGACAAATACATTAAAAGGTGTATCAACTGATAAACCATTTTAAACCGTTCATCTACTTTATAATTCTGATATAGAAGGTGAGAATAGTATTATATACATAATTATTAAAAAAAATATTTTTACATGAAAACCGTTACTACCACTCAAGTTCTTTATATCATCGATCGAACCAGGTTGACGACTACCCTTGGTGAGTCGTTATAAGATCTCGATGGTAGGCTTAAGTCTTACTGTTGGACGATTCCTGAATCGTCGATATAATATATACAGGAACATAAAAATAGAATGACTATGGAGGCCGTTGAAGCGATCAGGAGAACAAGAGAATGTAAGACAATATATTTTCGTGATGTCAGCTACTATGTGTGACTACTCGCTTGTATAGATAGTAAAGAAAGAATCCAATTTCTATTAACAAGAAGATAATTATGCCGCTATGAGGATTAGTGTCCATGGGAAAGTCGTTGTCAAATAAAAATCCGAAAAATGATCACAAAGTGAGTTCTTTTCGTGTCGTAACAAGGAATGCATCGAAGGTATAGTTCATTGAAGGTTTGGAAGATTGAAGATAAAATTGATATTGATATTAGCGGACAGGGGCCGAAATTCAACTGGCCGTATGACGTGAAGGTAAATTTAAGATGTCTGTTATTACTTTTTCGAAATTTTCGTATCTGAAGAAGTATGTAGATGAAGAATTAACACCATCTGCAGCAATTATGTGGTGTCGGTGCCTGGAGATTTTAACAAGTTTTCTAGTTGTCATATGGAGCCCCGTGGGTAAATATAAATAAAATTCTTCATTTTGAGAAAGAGTGGGCGTCAGGTGGCAATTGCTAGTAGAATTAGGAAATACAAAGTCGTATAGGTAATCCGTTTCTCTTGAGGGAATTTGAGTCTTGCAAATAGAGTACATAGGATGAAATTGACAAATGGAGAGGTCCAGTTGGTAAATTGCTTCAGTAGTCCAAATAGCATAATCTGGTATTCTAAGGCGAATATGGGTGGCATCCGTTAAGAATTCATTATTAAAGATTTTATAGGGCATATAATGATCCTTTCCAGTGTTGAGTCAAATGAGACATGATAAGCCTTTGAATATTGATAGAAGAGGCATAGGTCGCGTTCTACAAGCAACACATGTAAATTTTAATTATTGGTTATCATTTTCAGGGCAAGTTCTGTTTTTTTAAGGCGTCATTGCCGGGTGTAAAAAACGAAGAGCACGAGATAAAGGGTGTAAAGAAACGAAAGATCCTGAAAGCTTACATATTCTTGAAAAGCGTGAACGAGGGGGAACTGTGGAGACAGTTATAAAAATATGAAGAAATTGTAGGCCTCAATAATACGGTCACTTTAAGTTACGAAAAGGTTATCTCGTCGGATGGAAAAAGGCGCATTCGGTTTTCAGTATATTAAGGTGAGTACTTTATTTGTATTAAATTAAATATATAGGCATATCACATTGTGTCTTGTAATTTTCTCCTCACACTTTTTTTTATTTGCTACCGCTATGATAAGGAGCGTGCTTGGCGCGTATCGTTGTAGATTGCTTGAGTAAAGAAATTATCCTCCGTGCGGTTGGTACTTGATATATGGTCCTTTATAAGCTTGACTATGCCCTGTGAGCCCGCCTATGCGTTTCCCGAGTTGGAATTTTTAGGGTTATTCCAACAGGAAGATATACCATGATTTTTCTTGTAACAGATGGTACATACAATTATCTTATCGCCCTTTTTAAAATTGTTATTCTGCTTATCTCTGTTATTTCTTTTACCATTATTTTTCGCGCCCTCCTTTTGTTGTTTGTTTCTCTGCCCATTTCTTCCTCCATTATTGCACCTGAAATTATTTGTCATGGTATTTTGCGCTACTATTAACGAAAGTTCGGCCATTTGATGGGCTAATTTGCTTAGGTCGGCATGAGGAGGTTGTGAGGGAGGATTTCGATTTTGATGGGGATTAGGATTTGAGACTTCAGGTTGACTGGAGGTTGACTGTGGAGAGGGAATGTTCTGCAGTGGCGGATTGTGAATACTGTACTGGCGAATAAATGAGGTACAGGTTGAGGTTATTTACAGTGGAAGTGGGCTGTTGAGTATAGGTTGGCATTAAAGAATTGGGAATCGCATGGTTGCTAAGTTCATTTAAAGTAAATGTTGATGGGCGGTGGGATTAGCCGTAAAATGAATGAATTGTCTGCGACAATTCCACGTAGTCCCTCTTCTTCATTAAGTCCTGGGCCTTTTCCAAATCATAGAGACGGTCCTGCTGCTGCTGCACTGTTTGAAAAGATTCTAGAGCTATTTTCTGCAAGAAGTTCCTTTGTAAATGTAATGATGGGAAATTAATCTTCTGTTCCTTCGTGACCTCTGGCATGAGTTGTCTAATTGCCCTTAGTTTTCTTATGAAATATGAGTCAATAGGTTTCTTCTCTGTTGAATTTGAAAAATATCCAATTCTGTCTTATACGTTGGTAGTTTCGGGCGACATAATGAAATTAATCTTCGTTTTAGCTGTTCGCAACTAAGTTGTTAAACTAATTTTGATTTTGTAATTCCGGTACGAAATCAAGAGCTACAACCTTTAAATACATTGGTAAAATTTTCTTTTTTCTTTTGGGTGTCCAGATTTGAGTAAGGTTCGATGATCAAAAAGCATCAAAAAATGATCTGGATCGATGTAACCTGAATATCTAGTTAAATGAGGGTTGTTAAATGGTAGTCGGGGACCTGCTTCTGTCATATTATCTTCGTTGTCTATGTACGTATTTTTGCCTGATTGAGTTGTCGGTATAAGTACCTGCCAGCTAAACAAATCAATTTATACTGTTCTGAAGGAGTGCAATGAGAACGCAGCAACAACACGGATAATATTCTATGTTATTATCACTAATACACTAACACACTGCACTTATATTAGTAGAGAGTATAAAATTTAAGTCCGTTTTTGTTAATAAAAATAGTGTCCCGTGGGAAAGTCCACAACAATGTCTGTCGGATAGATGCCGACGTTTCTACCATGCAATGTTTTTTTGTCTTGTAGGGCAGAACTAAAAGGCGATATACGGGTGTTTGAACTTTCTCATCATCTTTTGTTATAAAAGGTTCCTAAATAAGTACAAGTTCCTCTACTTATTTGGAAGTTTGCTTGTGAAGTTTAAAGGAGCCCAATGACCATGCGTCTTAGGGCGTATTTAATAGGTGCCTCTCAATGATCGCGCGTCTTAGCGAAGGGAGTTGGAATTCCCAATAACCGAGATCTTAGAGAATTTAGTAATTAGATGCCTCTCAATGACCGAGAATCTTAGAGAGGAGAGTTGGAGTTCTCAATGACCGTGCGTCTTAGAGAATTTGGTGGTTAGGTGCCTCTCAATAACCGGACTTCTTAGAGAGGTAGAAAGGAGCTCAATGACCAGATGTCTTAGAGAGTTGATGGTTTGATCAATTGGGTGAGATTGATGTCTTCTGTGGTGTGCTCTCCTCTTTTATCCTAAAATGACGGCTATTTTCGTTGTTCTCCGTCACTTGTCGATTGTTGCGTTGGTGGACGACGTCTTCTTCGTGGATGTCGTTTGTGGAGTGTTTACATGTAGGATGTGGTATAAAAACACATGGTTACATCTAGCATGGTGTGAAAACACGTGATACCTTACAGTATTCTTGGGGTGCTAAACCGATTACAAATAACGGCAGCATCTCAATATCTCAGACCTTTTCTGGTATATGGAAATCAGTATCGAAACCGGAAGAAGTAGTAAATTTGAAACACTTTCAGTTTTGGTGGAGTGTTGTGGGTTGTAATTATGTGCTCTATTGAGACTCTGAATTGATTGCAAAAGATCACCTCTCGCTATTCATTACCATTTTTGTACAATGGCAATAAATGTAGGAAATGAAAGTAGTTAATTTGAACCACATTTGGTTTGAATAGAGAGCTAACTTCGAAGGTGGACCCTATTCTTGGAACAATGAAAAAAAAAAATAAAAAAATAAATCTCTCGATAATCAATAATAAAAAAATATATATATCTCGATATCTCTTACCGTCTTTGCTATGTGAAAATCAGCATGAAATCGGAAGTAATAACTAACTAACTAACTAACTAACTACTAACTCTATGGCCTATGGAACCCGGAGGTTCAGTGCCGCGTTCACAAAAGCTCTCCACTGACTTCTATCCTTAGCTAATTGGATCCAGTTTCTACTTTGTATTCCTATCTCTGCGAGATCCATCTTAATATTATTCTCCCATCTGCGCCTAGGTCTTCCTAATGGTCGTTTTCCTATGGGTCTACCAGTCAAGACTTTGAAAGCGTTTCTACTTTCTTCCATTCTAGCTACATGACCTGCCCACCTAAGCCTCCTAGACTTGACGACCCTAACAATGTTGGGTAAACCGTATAAACTATGTAGTTCCTCGTTATGAAGCTTCCGCCATTCTCCATTCTCGTTCCTCTTGGGTTCAAATATTCTTCTCATGATCCTGTTCTCAAATACTTTCAGTCTATGTTCTTCCCTCAGAGTAAGCGACCATGTTTCGCAACCATACAGAACAACAGACATGATTATCGTTTTATATATTTTAAGCTTCAAATTCCTCGACAGAATTCGCGACGACAAGAGATTTTGAACCGAATAGTAACACGAATTCCCTGCTTTTAGTCGACATTTAATTTCTTCGTGAATATGATTTTCGTCTGTTAATATTGATCCTAAATATTTGAAAGTATCCACTTTATCAAAAGTATTATTTAATATTTTAACGCCTCCACAATTTGCCGTATTACGGTCCCGACGCACTTCCATGTATTTAGTTTTCTCTGCATTTACTTCTAAACCCATGTCCCTGCAAGCGTTTAATAATATCTTTGCATTTATTTCTACTGTTCTCCTATCATCCTCTATTAAATTTACATCATCAGCATATGCCATAACCTGGTGAATGCCGTTCAACTCTAGGCCCTGGTTTTTATCTTTGATTTTCCTTATGGCGTATTCCAGCACAAAGTTAAATAATAATGGCGACAACGCATCTCCTTGTTTCAGTCCATTTTCGACGTGGAAGCTCGTGGACAAAAATTTTCCTACCCGGACTTTACTTTGGGATTCATTTAAAGATATCTTAATTAATCTAATTAGCTTTCTCGGTATTCTAAGCTCTGTAAGAACGTTGTATAATGTTTCTCTCCTAACCGAGTCGTGAGCCTTTCTAAAATCAATAAATAGTTGATGTACCGGGGTATTGTATTCCCACTTCTTTTCGAGTATTTGGCGAATGGTAAATATTTGGTCGATAGTTGATCGATTTCGTCTAAATCCGTACTGATAATCTCCAATAATTTCATCTGCGTATGGGGTCAATCTTGCTAACAGAATATTTGAAAGGATTTTATAGGATGTTGACAGAAGAGAAATGCCTCGATAATTATTACAGTCAGTTTTGTCGCCTTTCTCGTGAATTGGAACAATGATTGACTCTTTCCACTCTTGTGGCAATTCTTCCTTGTTCCAGATAAGGAGAATGAGTTTGTGTATCTTGTTCCACAATTTTTCGCCTCCAGCTAAAATTAACTCAGCCGGAATTTCATCTACACCCGGAGATTTGTGTTTCTTTCATTTCTTTATAGCGGCTTCCACTTCTATTCGATTGGGTTCTGGAATATACGGTTCTGCGGTGTGTATCTCCTTTTCTCCACGCACATTAGTTTTTGGCTGCGTGTTCAGCAAATCGTCAAAGAAATCTTTCCATCTATTTAAGAGGCTATCCGTATCAGTGAGAACTGTCCCGTCAGATTTCTTTAATATATAAGCACGAGGTTGATAGCCTTTCGTCGAGGTTGAAATCGGAAGTAATAGTAAATTTAACTACTACCGGTTTCGGTAGAACATTGCGTTTGTAATTACATGCTCTATTGAGACCGTGAATTGATTGCAGAAAACTGCTTGTTGCTATTATTATCATTTTTGTTCTGTCACAATTAGCGTTTAAACAGGAAATTGTTAATTTAAACCACTTCTGGTTTGAATAGAGATTTAACGGAGAAAATGGAAGCTATTCTTGAGACAATGAATCGATTACAAAAAAGCGCATCTCGGTATTTCTTATCATTTTGGCTCTGTGGAAATCAGTACTGAAGCAGGAAGTAGTAGAGAATCTCTCGAGTCGCTTCTTGTTTCGATAGAATATTGCAGATAATCATAGTATGTTGCTCTGAGACGCTGAATCGTTTCCAAGAAACCACTTCTCGCTATCTATTACTGTTTTCGTTCTACGGTGATACACGTCGAGACCGGATATGGATAATTTGATCCATTTCCGGTGTGAATAGAGGGTTAACGGAGGAGATGGAACTATTCGTTTGACACTGAATCGATTGTAAAAAAACTGCTTCTTTTATCTTTTACCGTTTTTGCTGTGATATTTGAAGACAGATCGACAGACGGACAAAGCTGTTCTATAAGCCTTCCGACACTTACACATTCCATAATTCGGAAGTCTAAAAGCTCAGTTCAGTTATGTGTAGTTGAAACGTTACAATACATAATCTTTTATCATCTAGTAAAATAGTTGTCCAATGGTAAAATAATTGTCAAAATTGGTTGAGTAGTTTCGGACATAACCTCGAGTAAATATTGCGTTTAGTAGGGTGGGCCGAAATCGACTTCTGATGGTGCGGTAAAATTGCCTCATGACCTCCAAAACAACGTTTGCGAGATTTCAACGAAATCGGTTAATATCTTGAGGTTCCTCAGAGGTGCCAAAAATTTGAAAATTAATCAAAGCACGTTTTTTAAATTTTTTTCATTTCATAAAAGTTTTACATTAAACAACTTCCAACAGCAATTAAAATTTACTTTTAATAGTCTTTAGCAACAGTAAAAAAATTCAGCTATATCAATGAATATCTTTAGGTTCCTCAGAACTGCCAAAAAATGACAAAATTTTACAAAAACCCAATTTTTTTTGACAAAGTTTCAAAATACTGTTTTTGGTACTAATTTTATTTCTTAAAAGTTTTACATTAAACAACTTCCGACAGCATAATGAATTCACTTTTAATAGTCTTTAGCAACAGTAAAAAAAATTCAGCTACGTCAATGAATATATTTAGGTTCCTCAGAACTGCCAAAAAAAAATCACCGAAACCCACTTATTTGACAATTCAGTTCTTAACGTTCATTGTTCATTAATTTTTAGTTTGCACTATAGTCAGATTTGTGATCAAGCTTCGGAATTGCCGCCTGACTAGCCAGTTTTGCACGAATGAATCCGTCCCTTCTCTGGAAACCACATACCATTTGGGACGCTTCTGTGACCACCTTCACACAACGCTCAACGGCCTGGGTGTAGCACGGAAAGGCTGAAAATTACCAGTCCACAACTGTTTCCTTATTTTGGATCAATGACTTGATAAAGTCTGTCTCCACATTCTGCATGACTGGAGGCGAGGTAAATTTGCAGTTCATCCAGTCAGTAATATCCACATAATCTGTTCCATCAAAATTGATTTTAGGAACTTCAAACACTCTGATGACACTCTCCTCTTGCTTTCAGAATTCTTCTGTCCTAACTCTCGAATGTGCGCCCTATTGTCGGTCACCATGGAGAGGATAATGTTTTCCGGATGAGCAAAGAACGCGTTTCGGGAAATGACTTTATCCACTATGTTCTTCAGGTTCATTGGCAAATATCTACTGGTCTGAATGATGTTTCAGAGATTACGGGCTCCGTCTTTGATTGAATGATTGCACTTGATTGTGAACCATCCGGGTACGTAGCACTTCATGACGAACTCTTCCAGTGTCTTCAACTGAGGTGTTGGATTCTCCGTTACTATGTATAAACGGAGAATGAGGTTGGCTGTCGTAAGCCATCGGGAGTGTGACAGGTGCCCTGGAAAAGCCTGGACAAATCGTCACTGCAAACTCCGGATTTCACTGCTTGAGAAATTTCTAGCAGGTACTTTTGGTCAGAGCTAAGGTCATTCGCATTGACGTTAGGTAGCTCGCAATCTATGGCTTCGAAGGTTGTTACTCCCAGGCTCTAACATCCCTCCAGTTGCTGACCAATCTCTCCCCCATAGGATCGTGGACCTCTGGTTGCACCATCCGAGTGCTCAAACAAATGCCTCAACGGAAGCTCGTTTAGGTGCAGAAGGCATATCAGCCACTGAAGGGGTCTGTTAAGCTTCTCTTCCAAGCGGCGAATGATCCCACTTTTCAAACCTGTGTTGATAGTCGTACAATCACAACCTACAGCGATAAGGTGTTCCAGATCGTCCCCAATATCAGCCATGTAAGCAGTTATGCTTCTGAAAATGCTATCAGCTGAGCCAGATGAGGGTGTAACGTGGCCGGCATATTTCGATCCTAGCTCCTCGATAAGAGAAATGTTCTCTTCAGTCTTGCTCCTCCGATATGACTTAGACTCTTCTTTCACAATGTATATAGCATTGTCTTTCCTTCCGTCAAAGTAAAGACCTTTCACCTTGGTGTCGTTTCCAGCTTGAAGCGAACCTCTCACTTTCATCTTCTCTCTTCTAATCTAACTCTTATCGATTACAAGTACTGTTTCACTGGTTTCACGAGCTTTATATCTTGCAGAACACTTGTAGCAATAGCTGCCGTGGCACGGTCCGAAACGCCGAACCTGTCGCTAGCCAAAGCTATTTTCGCCAGATGGAAGCGCATTTGTGATGTCGATGACGATATGTTTTGTATTGTGGGACTGTTCGTGCGGGTGATTGTAGGGGTGCTGGCAGAAGAGCAGGGCTGGTCGTCAGTTTGCTCGCTTACTGTTAGTTAGTGCTCCCAACGGGTCGGGTCGGGTAGGGTTAAAAATTAAAGTACACACAAGTACAAAAATAAGCATTTACCATAAAAACACTAGTGCAGGTTTCAGATGAGAAACGATATGGCCTTGAGTTGGCTTCACACGGCGTCCAATTGGCATTGAGCGGTGTTGACAGTTCGCGACAAGCAGTTCTGCACGTTGTCTTCTCGCGCTACTGCGAATCTTGACAATATCACAGGCGCTACTTAGAAATATTGTACTAGCACATTAACTGCTAGTAGAGAAGTTTACCAAGTAGAGAAAAGAATAACGAACGAATACGTGAAAACTACATCTTTTTATGTCAACTGGTTGTCATAATAGACGCTTTGAAAGGTTTCCATATAAAACAATTAGTAAAACGAGCATTGAGTCCCGCGTCTAATTTCCAGTGGATTTTGTTTCGATCTGCAAATAGAACTCACAGCTTTTATTACAGGATAATCAGTGGTGTAGCCAGCAGTTTGTTCTAGGGGAACATTACTTTCAGGGGGGGGCAAGCTTTTCACATATTAAAAGCAGAACAAATTACCTCTTTCACAACATGAAAGCATTTTAACTCACCATACATACATACATACTATGCGCATATTATATTTTCACAATGTTTCCTTATCAAAAGACGGATCTTGACAGTACTGAAGTTAAAAACCGGAGTGTAAAAGATGAATCAATAAGCTATAGTAGTAATGGCGTGACCTGAGGACACTTTTTGGCCCCTGGGTTCCTGCTTCAGGACCCATGGTCCCTGGCCCGGGCGTCAATGACCTAGGGGTACATAGGACCACCCCCTAAATTTTGGCAGGGGTACATAGGACCACCCCCCCAGGACCCATGGTCCCTGGCCAGGGTCAATGACCTAGGGGTACTTAGGACCACCCCCCTCTAGAATTTGGCAGGGGTACATAGGACCACCTCCCCTTAAATTTTTGAAATTGCCAAATTTAAAAATTTGGTGTGGTAGCCTAGGACCATAGTATGTACCTCTTTTAGTATTGGGGATCTATGTCGTTTCCTTTCATGGGTAAAAAATTGCCAAAAATTTAAATTTCGGAGGTTTTTGACCTAATTTATCCCCTTTGATGAGGTATTATTACCCTATATGGTTATATGGGCATATACAGGGGTTCATTACCTTTCATAAGACATTGGCACATTGATGCACCCCTTTAAAAATTTGGGAGGTGTACCTTGGCCCCCCCTTAAATTTTGGAAATTGCCCAATTTAAACATTTGGTATAATAGTATAGAACCATAGTATGTATTACTATAAATTTGGGTGGTCCACTTCGTACCCTTTTAGGGATACAAAATTGCCAAATTTTAGTACAACCACATGTTTGGTTTTTTGGCTCATTTTATTCCCTTGGATGAGGTCCTATTACCTTATATAGTTATATGGGTGTATACAGGTGTTTATTTCCTATTGTAAGACATAGGTACATTTGTGCACTCCTTTAAAAATTTGGCAGGGGTGCCTTGGCCCACCACTTAAATTTTGGAAATTGCCCAATTTAAACATTTGGTATAATAGTATAGAACCCTAATATAGATCACTATAAATTTGGGTGGTCTATCTCGTTCCCCTTTTAGGTGTATAAAATTGCCAAAATATAAACGTAAGCACTACGTTGTACCACGTGTTTGGTTTTGACCTAATTTATTTCCTTGGATGAGGTCCTATTACCTTATATGGTTATATGGCCATGTATAGGAGTCCATTCCCTATTATGAAACATAAGTACATTTGTGCACCCCTTGAAATTTTTGGGAATGGTACCTTGACCCGCCCCTTAAGTTTTAGAAATTGCCAAATTTTAAACATTTGGTATCATAGTACTGGACCCTAATATATATTACTATAAATTTGGGTGGTCCATTTCGTTCCCTTTTAGGGGCCATTTTGTTCAGCTTTAGGTGTGAACATGGATACCTTGCAATCGTCCCGAGTTCGATTCTTGGAAATGATGAATTTAACGTCCCCGCGAAAACGGTGAGAAATGATAGGACGAAACATGAACTTACTTGACTGAGGATTGAAGCAGAGACCTCACACATTAGAGACAAGCGCTAAACGACCGTACACGTGTGTTGATTACTATGCAATGGTCCCGAGTTTGATTCTTGGTGTTAGTTTCAGGAAATGTTAACGTCCCACTTGAAACGATGATGAGAAATGATAGGAGGAAACATGAACTTACTTCGTTGTGGATTGAAGCAGGAACCTCACACGTTAGAGACAAGCGCTGAGCCATTGTACTTCATTCAGTGCGAACAGTTTCGCGTATGAAAAGAAGACGAGCAGATTATGTTACATTACACATTTCAGTGCGAGCAGTTTACACTAGGTTTATGTTTCATATAGAAAGATAGAAGATCTGTGTTGTCATCTTTTTACTTCGTGTGCGACTTTGACCTTGAAGAAAACCTTGCTGACTCAGTGCTAAGCATTGGCGTATACACATAATCTTATTGTTTAGTTGGCTGTATTTAGAGATGAATCAGACATTTAAGGATGTTGGTTCGAATCTAGTTGTGTTCGCTGTAACTCAGTGCCTGAGCGATACTTACCGAAATTTTCCAGTGTTGCCAACACTAACAGAATGAATCGATTCATTTAGTCGGAGCAGTTTCGTGACGAAAACTGATTTTTGTTTTGTACACAAAAATTTTTTTCTGAAACAGAATTTTGTTTGTACATAAAAAAATTTTTCTGAAACAGAATTTTGATTGTACATAAATTTTTTTCTGAAACAGTTTTTGTTTTGTACACAAAAAATTTCTGTAACAGAATTTTGTTTTCGTACACAAAAAAATTTTTCTGTAAACATTTTTTTTCGTACACAAAAATTTTCTGAATCAGTTTTTGTTTCGCACACTAAAAATTTTCTGAATCAGAATTTTATTTTGTACACAAATTTTTTATTTCGTACACGAAAAAAAAGTTCTGACAAAAAATTTAGTTTGATTTTTTTCATAAAACATTTTTTAGAAATTTTATTTTATCGGTAAACTGATTCAGAAAAAAGAAATTGAAATCGCAGTACAGGAAAAGAATTTGATTTTAGGATGTGAAATAAAACACAGAATCATGTTTTTGTACATTTATTTTTTAGCATGTGACATAGAATACAGAATTTCTTTTTCTTCAAAGGAAGACGTGTTCGTGATGGGTACAAATTCTGTAAAGAGAAAATAAAACATATGAATATTCATGGTAATATTTATTTTGTTTCCTGTGAAAGAAGAAAAAAACAGATTATTAACATCGATCTAACTGATCAAGAGAGAGTGAGGTAAGAAAAGAAACGCAAATGTGACGTACCTGAATTCCTTTTTTTTTTCCTCCACTGGTTTTTGCGAGGTGATGTCATCTGAGTTTGTCTCCGCTCGTGCATCGTTGAAGCATGTCCCGTGCACCGTCTTGATTCTTTGCCCCGTCTTTGGGAAATGATGTTGGTGGGATTAGGGAAAATATGGCTGTTATTCTGTTCTGGCTTTTTTATACACATAGGGCAATGTCTCGTATGTGTCTGGTATTAATCGGCGTTTTTTATAATTGAAACTGTACTTCTTTTCTTCAGGTTTTGTGACAAGATGATGATCGTGGGTTCTGTAAATTTTGTGCGGCGTGCTAATGGAGATTTTTTCACTCGATTGATTTATGATCATTTGCTCCAAACTATTGAAATTTAACTTTTGACTTGCAGTATAATTGAGTGTAAACCCACGAATTTTGCATACATAACTGATTGATTTCGTGTCGGGGTCGTAGATTTCCAAGGCGTATTGTTTTGGGCCACCAGACACGAATTTTTTAATGTATACTTTTGGTCCAATTGATTCCAGTTCATTTGACATTGAACCAAGAAATACTTCTGGTTCTATTGTGGGCTGTGATGGTCGCTGCGTGAATATCACGGAATCTGTATCGAAATATAGTACTCTTTCTTGCAGCAATTCTAAATATTTGTAGAGTTCCAGACGAGCTTGACACGTTGTAAATGCTCCAAGGACAACATTAGCATTGTGATTTTGTACTGGAACATCATCTTCATACTGCCAATAAAGGTATAACAACGAATCATTAACAGGTAAAATTTGGTTGACTTTTATGTCTGGAGCAGTTAGTTTCTGATACAGTTCTTTGGGGTCGTTAATGATGGTCGTTTGGCTGAAATTGTCTCTTATAGCGAGTCGTCCCCAGAAGGCATTCAAACAGAGTTTTGCAAGACTACGACGTGCTGAATTTGTAATTATATTTGCTGCATCCAAAGTTATGCCTTCCCGTTGTTGTACCATTTGAATATACTGCTGCTTTTCTTCTTCGGTGACGCAATTGGCGGGCCATCCAGAAGCTTCCAGCTTCGATTTCAAAAATGTGTTAATGTATTCGCTGAATAATCCGCCAGTCTTGGTTTCTGGATCATATACGGTGATGTCGTAATCCCAAATTTCGTAAATTTCAATGACTTGATACCCAAGTTCAATGGCTTTTTGAATTTCATAGGACACCCACGTTCCTGTTAGACTTCGTTCAGTGTCGGTATGTGTACATTCAGAATCTTGATTTAATGCTGTGGAACAGGCAGCACAAAGTGGAAACAACAACTTCTTATTTGAGCGAAATGGCAGCACTGGATGAAACACATTTCTGCTAGGCAAAATCTTCAACTTGACTAATCCGTTGACATCTTGAATGTCGGGCATTTCTGGATCTCCCTGTAGATATATTCGTGGATGTCCTATTGGATACCGTCCACATTTATTCACATAAGGATACAGGGAAACGATATCCAAGAATTTTATTTCTTCGCCTTCATTTTCATTTGCGACGTGGTACAATTTAATGGCATTAACACGGCCACCATAGAAACTGTCTCTTGGATTTAATGGTGTCTTATTAGTATAAGGATGTGTGCTTAAAGAAGAGGCCAATGCTGGATTGGATTTTAACACTTGACGAAATTCACATTCCCACATTTCATGTACTTTATATCCCATGGATCGTAATAATTTGATTTTACGCTGTGTTCTCTTGTAGCGATAGTTCATCGTTTCTTCGGAGTTCTCATAAATGGGCTGATCACGGCCTGTAGGGACACATAGAATACAGCCATGAATTCTGCAACCTTGAAACTCATACACGTGTTCCTCTTTAGTGTCATGATCTTTGCAGTAGCCGTCCAGATGAAAACCAGCAACATAAACTTCTTTTCCTCTCGCAGCATGCAGAATTTGATGACCCTCTTTTTCCTCCATGTAGGCAAGCCACTGCAAAGCAATCCGTGATTGATTGTTTCTGTGACGGTATCCTCGTGCAGGAAGAATGCTAATAGTATTGGGTTTTAAGAAATTTCGTCGAAATACTAAATTGCAAGCACTCGCCAAAGTGATAGCCTCCAGGAAAGGATTAACGTGAGTTTCTTGTTCAAAAGTGGTCATGAAAGATATACAAGCCATTCGAAGTACGTTGACGTCCTGGACACAATAGTTCACCAATTCTTCTTGGAAAATAAACGTATCTTTCTGGTGTTCGTTGTACCATGTCATGAATTTTTCTCGTTCATCCACTTTCATTTCATCTGCACCATAATAATGGATGTCCGGTAATTTTCCCACATACGTTTGATTTGCAGCAGTATTAAAAAAGTGTGGAAAATATCCTTTGGTCGCTGGTAAATGAAATGCCTTGGATAATTTACTTAAAGCCATTGGCATGAAATTTAAGGAGTCAATAAACGATAAGTGATTCATTTTCATGCTTAAAATTTTTGCTCCGTTCAAGATCAAAGTAGGTTTCAATTCATGTTCTTCCACTAAAGATTTAAGAATAAAATGACCATCATATCCCTTAGAGTTATGTGCCAAAGATACAATAAGTTTGATGTTGGGTCGTAGTTGACGTAAATACGCAAGAAAGGCATTGATCGGATCATCTTGAAAAATATGTTCCCGCTGTCCACAAACTTCACACGGATGATGTATATCTTCATCTTGAACACAGTTGTAACATACTTGTTGGCCACCAGTAAATTGGGCTTATGAATGAATGTGTCTTCATCAAAGAAAGTATCCTGTGTGGCTTCGATATCATAGAAGACAATCATAGCCTTCTTGGCATGTAACACTGATGGAACTCCAGGTTTTAATTGAGTCGTATCAGGCTTCATGTAGCATTGGTGAGTAGACAAAACGTGTTTATGGCACACATTACAAAAATAATCAGTACAATCATGTTTTCTTTCCCCTATGGACAAACGAATAAACGCGTAGACATTTGGAGCACTGTTTCACCATCTTGCATATTGGCTGGCCCTTATGATATGGTACAGTCACCATAAAATTCACGATTGATGATTTGTATAGCATGTTTCACCATAAAATTCACGATTGCATTCTGAACACTGTTTCTCCGTATTGGTCTTACTGCATGGTGGCTTTTGTAAACATTTCTCACACATGGCCGAACAGTTCTTGACGTGTCTATTAAGATGATCATATTTTTTGTGGCATGCAACGCAATAATACACAGTAGAAAAAACAGACGTTAATGATGTGATGATGTCATAATGAGAATTGATGCACATTAAATTGATTGGAATCTTGTCTTTGCCACCAGGTCCTTCATACAGAATATCTTCTCCGGAAAAGCTAGTGTATACGGTAAGTTTATAATTGGTCAAGTAGCGTTGCAATTGTCGCAATTCTTCCACGGATCCCCCATGAACTAAATTCACTGAGGATCGAGACAAAAGTTCATGTACGTCAGGGAGAACAACACACTTGCGCTGTTTGCGATATTGATCGTAAACTTTTTTATTTGTATCCTTATATCTTCAGTCCAATAGCAATCACAATCGCATAAGCCAAACATTTCTTGTCGGTGTTTTTTACTCGTAGAATGCCATTCTTGCGTTTTAGTAACTCGTCGTTTGATAAAAGACCTCGACGGACCAATCCAAATCCACGGGGCACATCCACATGATGAAAATGTACAATGAACGGTTCGTTCATGAGAAAACTATCATTACTTTGAAGGATGCGATCAAAGGAAGCCCATAAAGTTTCCAGTGTCAAATTACTTGCACGCCGAAAAGATAAATAAAACGGTTTGTTCTTCTCATCATGAGATAAAATCGATAATCCAACCATCGATGATTCGTCGACATTTTCCAATAAGTAATCCAACATCTGTTGAAAGGAGGCCTGAACCCACTCAACAATATCGGTGTCACTTGTCGGAGCATTAATTTGAATTTCCAGCATTCGTCCTTCGAGATTAAAACGCCGATAATGTCTATTGATTTCTCGCAAGACAGTAAAGCCAGAGGTAGCCATATTCAAATAGGAAAAAAAGTAAGGTAAAACAAAAGGGAATAGACAAAAAAACAAATATCTAAAACGAAAAAAGAAAAAAACACGAATTAAAATTGAATTCAGAGATCACTAACACGTTTAACGGTATCAAAATGACTACACGATGAATCCTAAAAAGAATTATCATATCTCAAACAGTTCTACTACTGAAACGTTTTATTGTCGTCATACTGGAAATCAAACCCGGGACCAACATGTAACTGACCTAAGTTTCTGTAGTGATAAAAAGAATGAATGAAATTGTTTTTTCTAACTGTGCTGAGAGAATCATTGTAGTAAGCATTTTTCCTCTGACACTGAACTTTAAAACGTATGACGAACATGAAACGAAAACAAAAATCTCATGCGCTTGCTCTTCTCGAGCTAATGCAAGAAAGACTCGAATTCGTTTCTCGGCGGGAGATCAGATCCCACATTAAACTGTAGGTCCAAGTCTCACTTTCGGGGAACAAATTCGTGCGTAGTTTCTTCGTTTACGTTAATAGTAACTTTCAAAAAACTGAGCTAAGTGGTTAGCGTTACACACCTCTGGCCCGGGTTCAACATCCAGTATGCGCTCAGATTCAACATTAAGCTGTATTCCTAGCCCCCACTACTGAAGGGACGCTAAACCAAAATCAACAAATTTCTCGTGCTTACTCCTAATGTGTGGGATTCCTGATTCGATCCCCGGTCAAGTAAGTGAGGGTTATTCTTCCATTTGCTAAATATTTCATGCTAAATAAAACAGTGATAACAATATTATCCTCATTTCAAAAGCACTCCATTGATATTAAGAAAACGCGGTTGATACTTACCTCAAATTCAAGGAACGGAGTAAAGTCACGCTGACACAAGAGGTACACCTTCGTTCATTCAAGATCTTCGTGGAAGTAGAACTTCAAAAAATGAAATTAAGAATTTTATTTAGATCTGAAAAGTGTTCAACTATAAAGTGACATCACTAAAAGCCAATCAGAAACGAGGAAATGAATCAATGGCATCACGGAAAACCAATGAAAACACAGCTTTCATCATGTATCATAGGCCGAAACGTGATGTAAGAAACAATCTGATTGGTTGTGACATTATTCACGTTTTTCTCCTTACACATCAATCGTTACGACATCTAGTATCGCAATTTTGATCATGACATCATACCGTTGACTCGTTAGTTTCTTACGGCATTCAAATTAACACATCTAAAATGTGATTCATTTTCATTAAACTTGATTGAAAAATGTAACACTCATCGATATGTTACGAAACTGTCTTTGACATAAATGTAAAGTTGAGCTTTAAAAGTCCGTCAGCTGAGAAAAATGATGATGTAGTATAAGCACATGCTGCAATTTCACAATAACAAACTTCTATGCGTAACAACAAGCAGAAATGTGTAATGTAACATAATCTGATCATGTTCTTTTTCATACGCAAAGCTGCTCGCACTGAAGTTGGCATGATGGCTCAGCGTTTTTTTTCTGATGTGTGAGGTCTCTGCTTCAATCCGCAAGCAAGTAAGTTTATGATGTTTTCTCATTTCATCATTTCTCATCATCGTTTCAAGTGGGACGTTAAATTTTTCTAACACTAGCACCAACAACCAAACTCGGGACCATTGCATAGTAATCAACACACGTGTACGGTCGTTTAGCGCTTGTCTCTAATGTGTGAGGTCTTTGCTTCAATCCTCAGTCAAGTAAGTTCATGTTTCGTCCTATCATTTCTCACCGTTTTCGCGGGGACGTTAAATTCATCATTTCCAAGAATCGAACTCGGGACGATTGCAAGGTATCCATGTTCACACCTAAAGCTGAACAAAATGGCCCCTAAAAGGGAACGAAATGGACCACCCAAATTTATAGTAATATATATTAGGGTCCAGTACTATGATACCAAATGTTTAAAATTTGGCAATTTCTAAAACTTAAGGGGCGGGTCAAGGTACCATTCCCAAAAATTTCAAGGGGTGCACAAATGTACTTATGTTTCATAATAGGGAATGGACTCCTATACATGGCCATATAACCATATAAGGTAATAGGACCTCATCCAAGGAAATAAATTAGGTCAAAACCAAACACGTGGTACAACGTATTGCTTACGTTTATATTTTGGCAATTTTATACACCTAAAAGGGGAACGAGATAGACCACCCACATTTATAGTGATCTATATTAGGGTTCTATACTATTATACCAAATGTTTAAATTGGGCAATTTCCAAAATTTAAGTGGTGGGCCAAGGCACCCCTGCCAAATTTTTAAAGGGGTGCACAAATGTACCTATGTCTTACAATAGGAAATAAACACCTGTATACACCCATATAACTATATAAGGTAATAGGACCTCATCCAAGGGAATAAAATGAGCCAAAAATCCAAACATGTGGTTGTACTAAAATTTGGCAATTTTGTACCCCTAAAAGGGTACGAAGTGGACCACCTAAATTTATAGTAATACATACTATGGTTCTATACTATTATACCAAATGTTTAAATTGGGCAATTTCCAAAATTTAAGGGGGGGCCAAGGTACACCTCCCAAATTTTTAAAGGGGTGCACCAATATGCCAATGTCTTATGAAAGGTAATGAACCCCTGTATATGCCCATATAACCATATAGGGTAATAATACCTCATCAAAGGGGATAAATTAGGTCAAAAACCTCCGAAATTTAAATTTTTGGCAATTTTTTACCCATGAAAGGAAACGACATAGATCCCCAATACTAATAGAGGTACATACTATGGTCCTAGGCTACCACACCAAATTTTTAAATTTGGCAATTTCAAAAATTTAAGGGAAGGTGGTCCTATGTACCCCTGCCAAATTCTAGAGGGGGGTGGTCCTAAGTACCCCTAGGTCATTGACCCTGGCCAGGGACCATGGGTCCTGGGGGGTGGTCCTATGTACCCCTGCCAAAATTTAGGGGGTGGTCCTATGTACCCCTAGGTCATTGACGCCCGGGCCAGGGACCATGGGTCCTGAAGCAGAGACCCAGGGGCCAAAAAGTGTCCTCAGGTCACGCCATTACTTCTGCTATTCATAAGAAAATAAATGCTGTTTATAGCAGTCTGTTTATCTAACTTGGTGTTTATGTAGGTTAAAATACTAAAGGGAAAAGAACTCGAAAAAATATTAACTCCGATATTATTATGCAATAATATAGTAGTGAGTTCACAGTGCACCCAGTTAGGGAAATGAGAATATAAAGCATATGATTAATTTTAGTTGTTTCAATTAGGTATAGAAACCGTATTGATGACGATTGATTTTTTTTAAAAAAATTCATATTTTATTATAAAGACCTTCATTTGCATTAACTGTTAAATAAGCTTATTAAACATATACCAGACGAACCTCATTTTGGAGCTGGAAATAGTTCGGAAAGACAGAGCCCCCTTTTCCCCCGTGGCTACATACCTTTGCAATCTGATTCATATACTGTATATATGCCTAACATCGTAAGAATAAAGCATGGGAAGTTTGTAATTTGTTTTGAAATTTACTTCAAGATAGACCCTTTCTTATTCGACAGAAGGAACGCAGTATGTTTTCTGTTTCTTTTTTTCTTTTACGTTCCACTGCCTTATTATGTGTGACTTTTAACACCCTCTTTTCTCCTCTATAAGGGAATCAAAAGCATTAGGGGTCTGAATGGTGTCATAAGTTATCGTAACCCAAAACAAACTCGAGCATATCGAGTTGCTTAGGAATCAGATGGATTACTTTCGTGGCACCTGCACCAAGCCCAAGTATGCTACTTGTTATGAAAACGGAGAAGGAAACAAAGGGGCTAGTTGTGTAGGAACTAACTTAAGAGAATTCATCAGTGTCTCGTTGCTTTTTTGCGTGGTAGTTCGTTTATTCTCCAAAATTATAGTTGACAATGGCTTTAAGCAAACCGAGTACAGCAGAAATTTTATTTTCTGTCTTCGTTTTTTTTCTTTTTCTTTCAAGTGCTACGAAGTCACGCTCGAAGAATTATTTTTTTGTGCTTACAGTTTTTGGAACCCATAAAAATAAATTTACAAGACTCAGATTCAGACAAAAACGAAATATTAACTGACATAGATGATAGTGAAAGTAGTGTTGAAGACAAGTGTTTAGCATTTCCACTGGAAAAGTTAACATGTAAGTAATTTAGTTGTTTTATATACTTCTAGGATGCCAAAATTCTTGAGTTTGCTGGAATAGTACATTTACATTGTGAATAATGTTGCCAATGTATGTGTCATAATCTCAACTGGAGGAAGAGCGAGAAGGGAAAAGGGAGTCCGAAGTCCGGCAACTCCGCGCGGAATATCGTGCTCCATTAGCCACTGCCCGTGATGCTTTACATCTGAAACACACAGTAGCTGCAACTGTTCAAAATAGATTTATGGTTTCTATAAAATCAATTGAAAATTAGGTAGCTAGTGAAAAACAGCAGCTTTCGACTCCAGCCGAGTTTAAGCTCAACCTAAACTCAGTTGACCAGAATGAACTGACCCGACCCGACAACCCGACCCGAGCTGACCCGATCCGAGTAGCCTGACCCGACATCCCGACCCGAGCTGACCCGACTGACCCGACCCGACCCGTAACCAGAGCCGAGCTGACCTGACCCGACCCGTAACCCGAGCCGAGCTGACCCGTTTGACAGCACTACTGTTAGTGCTTCAGACAGATCTATTGTCTGCATCTCCTCTGAATCTGAATTTGAATCTTCTTCTTGCATGTGCATAGTTTCGCATTCGAAGTCCGGCTGATCGGTAGCCTCCATTCGGAGAGTCCTCTCTTTCCTTATGGAATCACTGTTCCTTCTGCCTTCTCTACACTGAATCCTTTTAGTTTCATTCCTGTCCACGGAGCCAATCTTCCCTTTCCTCGCAGTCCTCTGGTCCAAAGAGAAGGGTTGCTCAAGTGGAGGAACCTTTTTAATTTTTTCACAAGTGCAGGTTTTGAAATCCTTGCACTTGCAAGCAGCTATGTCAAAAAGTTTTCCCCCAGCTTCCCTAAAGAATTCATCCAGTTTAGCGGCATATTGCGGTTTCTCATTATCACGTTTGTAGTTCTTCTTTAGTGCCTGATACTTCACGTGGAAGCATTTAAGCATCTTGATAGCTCTGTCGTGACTAACAAATGGGATGGAACACTTTTGGTACAATCCCTCAACTTTTACTGCAACTGTTTCGGCAATAGCAGAAATGCTTGGGTCCTTCTTATTCCTGCAGCATTTATAATGTTGAACCTCTCCTCTAAGCAACATCGCAGAACATCGAGGATAGTTGGAAGTTGGCAAGGATTCAAGTCCTTTGGCGGTCCGATTACACTAGTTAACAAAGGTTTTGTTACATAAAAGGAAATACCTGTTCTTAAAGGAACTTTTTGCGCTGAATTCGAAAATGCACTCGGTTTTTCTCCATTACGTACGATTTTCCCGTAACAGAGGGATTTTCGGGAAAATCCCTCAAAAATTTCCCTTTTCGTTTATTTTACACCCCAAGATCTTGTCCCCTTGCATATACTAACATAGAAATTATACCTAAGTATACTTTGATTCATATTTAACAAACCCTCCAAGTTTCGTAATAATCGCTTTATTCTTTCTAGAGAAATAAATATGTTCGTATGTATACTGTTGTACTGTTTATTGCACCTTATAGTAATGCTTTCAGATCTCTAAAGTTGAGGTTAAACGTTTTGCTTTATTACCACAAACACATATATAAAATATAATACAATATAATTTACAAGTGTGACAATTTACAATAAACAATAATACAAATGTACCAAAAGGTCATGAAAAGACAATCAAAACTATCACAATATATGAAACTTCCATTGGGTTACAAAAACGTACACTACTTCCTTCTTTTGTAAGAAATGTTGCATTCTCTAACAAGACCCCAACAATAGTCCCCCCATCATTGAAGGATCCCATCGTCCCTGGTACCTTTTCTCCATTGCCATTATATCTTGGTGGAATCTTTCCCCATGTTCGTCGCTGAGAGCACCTAGGTTAGCAGGAAAGAAGCTGAGGTGGGAGTGCAAAAAGTGGATTTTTAAAGACATCCTACAACCCAACTCTTTGTATTTCTGTATCATGTCCTGTACGATTTCTGTGTAACTCTCAGCTTTGTTATTGCCCAGAAAGTTGCGCACAACACACTTAAATGCTGTCCAGGCAGCTAGCTCAGCACTGTTTAACTTGCTGTCAAAGCTATCATCAAGCATTAATTTCCTAATTTGGGGACCAATAAACACTCCCGCTGAAATCTTAGCATCACTCAGGTTAGGGAACTTATCTCGCAAATACTTGAAACCTTCACCAGATGTGTCCATGGCTTTGACAAAGTTTTTCATAAGTCCTAACTTGATATGAAGTGGCGGTAGTAATATCTTATTAGGATCTACCAAAGGAGCGTATTTGACGTTGCATTCTCCAGGTACGTAATTCACTCTAGGTTCCCATTCCTTCACTTCATAATGTTTGTCATCAGCTCGGCTATCCCATAAACATAAAAAACATTGGTACTTCGTGTAACCGCACTGCAGTCCTAATAAAATACCAACTACCTTGAGATCACAACATATTTGCCAACAATGGTCCTTGTAATTTATAAGATTTAGCAAAGTTGACATGGTGTCATAGGATTCCTTAATCTTCACTGAGTGCGCAAGTAGTATAGAAGGTTTTTTTATTTCCATTATGTAAAAGGACAGCTTTAAGGCTGACCTTTGACGCGTCGATAAATAACCTCCATTCTTCTGGACCGTAAGGAATTCCTAGCTCCGCCATCAACCCATTTATATCCGTACATACGCACACATTATCTTGCATTGAGAAATAGCTTGAAAATTGAACATGCCTTTTCCCGTACACTGATATGTTCGTTTCTGCATCCAATAAGCTCCACTGCTGGAGCCTTGATCCCAGAAGTTCCGCCTCTTGTTTTGTCAGGTGCAAATCACGGACTAGGTCATTAAGTTCACATTGCCGGATGAAATGTGGCTCGCGAACACAGTCAGGGATGAACGTTGGATCCTTGGATGTACATGTTGATGTCGATGGTTCATCAAGGTCATGATCATCATCAGAGTCTTTTGGCCATATCTCTTCCCAGTTGGTAGGGGGCTCGGGAAGTGGAAGATCATCCCCGTGCGGAATAGGTCTAATTGCGGATTTAACGTTGGGATAACTTATTGTGTATTTGCTTTTTTTAGAATGTCCCTTAACTACTGTGAGACAAAAATAACAATCATCCAGATGGTTGGTGGGTTCTCTCCACACCATTGGTACAGCAAATTTCATGAACCTCCGTTTCCCTTCGGCCCATGTAAGTAAAGTGACGTAGCACGACGCACAAATTATGTTAGGTGCCCAAGTTTTGTCCTGATCTCCCACACGACATCCGAAATATATATAATATGCTAGTTTCACCGATGGCGTAATGGATCTACACTGTCCTTTAACTACAAACTGGCCACACACATAACAAAAACTATTTGGTGAGTTAACACACGAACGCCGTCCTCTTGACGCCATTGTACTGATCACAAACTAAACTTCTGGTCTTAGTTGGGTATAATGCCGTTAAGCAAACATGAAAGCACTCTTAGCAGCAAAGACAACTTTGAAAGTGAAGTAGTGTTAAACCACACGTCAATATAAAAATGTACAAAACTCCCTCACCAGGTGTCAAGAACACAAGAAAGAAAGAAATGCGCGGGGGGAGGGGGGAAACGATACTGTAGTGGAAAATTCAGACTGCATTAGTTCATTGTTGTCAACAATGAGTCTGTATTCCATTCTTTCTTTCTTTTGCATTCTGTTACATTTGATAACAAATATTGATAACCATTTCATGAACAAAACGAAAAAACTTGGAGAATTGTATATGTACTGTACGTTAAAAAAAAAAACGTTGGAAGTACATTCTATTTTTATACACGTTTCTAATTTACAGAGAGCAATACAAGTGTGTTGTTGACTATTGTAAATATTCATTTTTATGTCTGTGTTTGTAGTAATAAAGCAAATCGTTTTTACCCCAACTCAGGAGATCTGAAAGCATTACTATCAGGTGCAATAAACAGTGCACACAGTATACATACAAATATATTTATTTCTCTAGAAAGAACAAAGCGATTTTTACAAAACTTTTAGGGTTTATTAAATATAAATCAAGGTATACTTAGGTATAATTTCTATGTTACTACATGTAAGGGGACAGGAGCTAGGGGAATAAAATATCTGAAAAAGGGAAATTTTTGAGGGAATTTCCCGAAAATCCCTCTGTTACGGGAAAACTGTACGTGATGGAGAGAAACCGAGTGCATATTCGAATTCAGCGCAAAAAGTTCCTTTAAGATCAGGTGATTTTTCTCATGTAACAAACAAAAAGTTTAAATTTGTTAACTAGTGTTTCGGACACTCCATTTCGCTCCGCAATACTTTGCTTGCTTTGGCCTAGAGGTCAGGAACTCGTTCTTGTCTACTGGCTTGCAAGAGGCCATTTCGACGTTAACTTTAATTTCTTATTGTACTAAAATAACAAAACTTTTTACCTCAATTTCTTGGCTTGTGTTCAAAGAAAATAGAACAGATCAACACGTTTTATTTTAATGTTGATTTAATAATTAATATCTAACTGCACTAAAATAAAAACAAAACTTTTAACCTCAAATTGAACGCCACGTATTGATTGTTTCTGATTTGTACGTACAACACTCTTCTCAACCGCTCGCTAACAATTACCAGTTACAACTAGTTTACTCTTTATTACGTACAGTGTTGCCAACTGAAAAATTGGCAATTTATCTAAAAAAAATCAGAATTTGTTTTACGGGCATAATTAAAATATTATAAAGATTTTCAAACAAGTAGGATTTTAGTGAAATTTTGTCCTTTTTGGCAGTTCTGAGGAACCTAAAGATATTCATTCATATAACTGAAATTTTTTACTGTTGCTAAAGACTATTAAAAGTGAATTTTAATTGCTATCGGAAGTTGTTTAATGTAAAACTTTAATGAAATAAAAAAATTAAAAACGGGTTTTGAATAATTTTCAGATTTTTGGCAGCTCTGAGGAACCTCAAGATATTAACCGATTTCGTTGAAATCTCGCAGACGTTGTTTTGAGGTCACGAGGCAAGTTTATTCATCAACTTTCGATTTTTTCGGCCCACACTAGCATTTAATCCATAGGAGCACGTAGCTGTGACTTCTGAACCGGTATGAAACAAATCAAATCAATAAGATTTTCTCGTATTAACGACTCGAATTTCAATTTTTTTCACTGATTTGTAGTTTGATAGTGACATATATCCATACATTCATATATCATTCTAACGTACTTCAAATCAAATACACAGATTGGAGAAGAGGTCATGCTTTCATCACATAGTGCCTTTTGTTACTTTTCAGAAAGTGAAAATCTAACCAATCAGAGTTTACGACAAACGGAAAAAGTAAAATTTCTATGATTCGCAGTTTAAAATCGCGGTTTAAAGTCGCAGTTGATATGTTATACCACACAACTTTAATTGGATTTTAAACTGCGAATCATAGTAGCTTTTAAGTTTACCTAAAATCTAAACATCTCTTCTTGTGAAAATTAGAATAGGAATTCCTAAACTGCATATACATCAAAAATGTACTTCAAAGTCCTGGATTGAAATTGGCAGAAAGGAAGGAATCGTTTAAACATAAAGAAGCATTGTTACATAGCGAACGTATGAGGAATGCTTTATCAAACTCGATAAACGCATTAACAGAACTTTCTCAAGCAACGCATTTTTAAACTAGCTTATTAAAACACTGGAACTATAAAAATGAAAATTATCCTCCTGCAAGCACTAATTTGATTATGCTTGACGTCGCTCTTCAAACACGACCCACAAAAATCTTAAACACTCATTTTATTCTTCGAAATAATCACCATTGGCTTCAATGACATGTTCCCAACGAGTCATAAGCTTATAAATTCCCTTTTCGTAAAAATAGTTTTTTCTGGAGTCCAAAAATTGTGATACAACCTTTGTGACATCATCGCTTTTTACAACTGCTGTTTTCGCGAATTGCTATCTATGGCCAAAAACAGGCAATAGTTCGATGGGACGACATCCGGGGAATAGGGTTGATGAGACAGAACTTCCCAGACCACTCTTTTGAACACCTGTTTAGTTGCTTTTGTCATACGAGGTTTGGAGGACCCTGGAGGAGTACTCCTCTTCTGTTGGCCAGTGCTGGCTCCTTCTGAAGTAGTGCAGCTGAAACTCTTTGGGATTGTGACGAATAAACCTCGGCTGTTATGGTTTTTCCGCTTTGTAGATATTCATAGCGGACTACGCCTGCGCCGGTCCACCAAACACACAGCATTACTTTCTTTTGGTTAATTTCCGGTTTAGCGGACAATGAGACCGAACCAGAAGTCGATCAATTATGTTTCCTCTTCCGATGTCAGACATGATCCATGTTTCGTCACATATCAAGATTTGGTCCAGGAATGAGGTTTTATTATGACATGATAACAACAACGAGATGTTTGTAACACTCCTGCACTGGCCACCATCAGTTGTTCTATTTGTGAGGTGCAGACACGGGTAACTTTGTGTGGTGTTTTAGGATCCATTATCTTTGTAGACCACTCACAACTCGCACAACTTTAGCTGCCGATATTGCAGGGTTTGCGCAACGATGTCCGAATTGAAGATACCCTGTGGTCCTTCGGTTTCGATCTTCATCCGTCAAGAACTGGGTATCTGTGGCCCAGTGGATGCGCCACCCCATTTTCCAAAAAACGTGGAAAATTCCAAAGTGCGTGGTAATGATGAGACTTGTGAGAGGTAATGAATCCTAAAACACCACACAAAGTTACGCGCGTCTTCACCTCACAAATAGAACAACTAATGCTGGCCCGTGCAGGAGTGTTACAAAATGGCGAACCAGCGACTGATTAGTTATCATGGCAACAACGGTTAACATAGTAAAAAGGTAATGATATTGAAAGGTATAAAAATATTGTGTGCTATTTCTGATCCTAAATAAACTTTCCGAGAAAATTTGTTTAAGATAAATATTATTTGAAAATTTCATATGTACAATTTTGAAGTGTTGTCTTCTATTTGGGAATGAATGGTGTCATGAGAAGAAAGGGATAAAGAGCTCTTCCAATCGAATTGTGAAAATAGAAAAATAAATGACAGAAAGTGTTAGTAGTGTGAGTGTATTCTATGTATGTTGCGATGACACTAATGTCAAAGACAGTGCAACAAAATAAAAGCACAAAAATGTAAAACTTATAGCTTGTGAAGACTGTGAGTCGTGAAATCATTTCAGGTGTGTCAACCTAAATAAGGACGAATATGATTATTGGAGTAAGGCAAATGTCAGGAAGAAGTCGAAACCTGGTACTGAAGAAGTATAAGAGAGAGAAGAAAGAAAGTATCAATATAGAAACTAATAGTAAGAAAACAAAATCCGATCCGGAAGATAAAATTGAAGAAAAGAATAGAGAAAGAAAGAAGTCGAAAAGTTATATTGAGAGTGAAAAGAAGAAGAATGAGAAGAAAGAAGGAAGTAACATAGAAGTTGAAAAGAAGAAAACAAATTCTGATATTGAAGAAAAGAAGAAGAGAGAAAAGGAAAAAACAGTGATGGAAAAGATGGAAGAAGAGAGGAAAGATGCGAACCAGAAGATGGGATAAAGGGACATGATAAGAAAAAAATAAAAAGGAGAGATTGTGAAGACAAACAGAAAATAAAAGAGAAGAAAAGTTTAGAGAGTAATAAAAAGAGTGATGATCAATTTGGAGAAAGTTTAAAAGAAATTAAAAGAAAGTCTACAAAAGGAAGTCCAAAACAGGACACAGGTGAAGAAATCCCGTTTGTTGTTTCCCAAGAAGAGACTACAGAAGAATATGAGGCGATAGAGAAAGATGTCGAAGAGATTGATTTTAATGAGTTGACCCCGAATGAGATTTTGCGGCTTATGTTCAAAGAGAATATACAGCTTCAGAAAGAACTGAAAATGGATGTAAGTCGTAGTCTCTCTAAATTTTCTTCCTACTGACATAACAAGATGGACGAATTCAGACAGGAGATTGGTGAGTTCGAGACGGAAGTTGAAAAGGACGTCAATGAGAAACTGGAGAAGATGAAAGGGGAAATCCATGAAGTAAAACGAAATGAAGAAGGAAGGAGAAAATTGATGAAGTGGAATCCACAATAAAGTCAATGATTAGATGGCAGGATAGTATTAATACTGTATTATAATTTGCGATATAAAATCAGACCAGGAGAAACGGAAGGAGGAAGTATATAGAACCCAATTATTAATGTTCGATTGAGAAGTGGACAGACAAGTTAAAACTCTGCAGGAAGGATTTCAAACTCTTAGAATAGATGGAAACAATAGACACAATACCAATAAAATTGGAGGAAATAAAGTAGAAGACATATTGCCACGTGTTGCTAGTGTTACCACAAGTTATACAAATTCAGTTGTTGCAACAGTAAACCAATCACATTCCAAACCTATGTATGTGATGATATCTGCATTAAAAGATAATAAAATAACAGATAATAAAATCTATATATATAAAAGAGAACGTACAAAATCCTTTGTCCGCTCATCACGCTAATACGGCTGAACCAATTTCTTTCATTTTTGGGGGGTTATTAGGATTTGGACCCTAGATGGTTTTTATCATATCACTTTAATTTTTAATTACCAGTGTCTTGAGATAATTGACCATTCAAGTGTCCATAACGTACAAATCCTTTGTTATTAGTTCATCATAGGTAAAAATAAACGTATTTATATGCAACCCGCATGACCGTGTCACTCGGCGGGTTAACATAAATGACAGGCGATATACAGCGGAAAATAGCTTGAATCTTCTGTTTAAAATTTTTTAATTGATTTGCTTATTTTTACAGACACTTTTACAATATGCCAGCACCGGGATGACCGCAGCGAAGCGGGGCGGGTTAACATAAATGACAGGCGATATAATGTTAAGATTTACTGCAATCTTCTATGGTTTTTATCATATCACTTGAAAGCGAAAAAGTAAAAATTATCTAAGTAACAAAGTTTATTGCGTTCCGGGGTGACCGCAGCGAAGCGGGGTGAACGCTGCTAGTAACAGATAATAAAATAACAGAAAATAAAAGATAATAAAACAAATTCGCAAATTATAAGTGGAGTCGCAGAAGAACAAGGTCAACCGCTTAAGCAGCATATGACAGGAGGTTTGAATGATGCAACAAAAAGAACTGAGCCAGCAGCACAACCGACGGTTGAACCTTCCCCTGTGTTCGAATTAAATCACAGCGATCAGGAAATTGAAGGATAAAGAATAAAGTTCGGCGACCTTCGAGATTTTCCAAAATTTGATGGCAATTGAATGGTGCTGCCAAAACATTTCTGGATAAGCACACAAAACATTGAACTTGTTCCAGTTACCTGAAAAAAATAACAAGTTGGTTGTTGCATCTTTATGCCTAACTAGATCGCCTGAGGCATAGTTCAGGAGTAACCAGGTGGATTGAAAACATATGAATATTTTGTACGACGCTTTGAAAGCCAATATATGTCTCTATGAGTAATGCGGGCCCAGAAAAGGCAACTGCAACTTATGCGGTATGATAGAAATAAATATCAGACGGTGTCATATTTTGCGTGGGCTCTCGTACAGAAATATCAAAGTATAATAAATGTTGTGGACGAAAAAGAACTCAAAGACTTAATCTTAAATAGCATTCCGTCTGATGATGTGAAGATCTTACGTGGTACACCGAATAAAAACGTTGATGATTTGCTCCTGCGCTTAGCGGAAATACAAGACTACAGTAATAGTGATTATCGAAGAGGCACTTGGAAAGTCAAGAAACAAGTCGTAAGATGCATCAGCGACCGCAAGTAAATTATGTGAAGAAGCCTAACACTGATACTTCTGTTTAGACCGAAGTAAGCGGTACTCAGGACTCACTGCCTACTCCGAGGCCTCTTGTTACGGATGCACCAAATGGAAACAGCAATTACGAGAAGAAGAATACCACACCAAGACCGAGAAGAAAAGGATGGGGATTCCCTAATTATTGGTCTCCACCTCCTTGGTACCGATATAACCGATATTGGTGGAGAAACAATAACTTTCGACAAGATGCGACCGAAACAAGAACGAATCCTGATCTTTCAAGAGACACACCGATGGCTCACGAAGTCGCGCCTACCGCAGATCCGACTTCCCCAATTTATTCACAAGGGAACTAAGCTCGCGGCCTAATAATGTAGGGGTCGAAGGTTGCGACAACAAGAAATCGCCTTATACGAATAAAAGAGTAACATACTATGTTATGTTGGATCCTACGTTGTAGTAAAGCTGTTGAGGAATTGTGCCATATTAAAAACATTAACTCGTAAAAATCTCGGAACACACAACGTTAGAAACCTGAAAGTATACAACTGTACAGAAGAGGAAAAACAAAGGATTTTGAATAAATATTCTGTCACATCTCATAACCCCGATAACAACAAAAAGGATTAATTGACATTTTATCTTACGATAAAATTTTATTTTCAACAAAGGGGAGAGTGTAATGGAACCCTATTCTCTATTTGTTCGGGATGCATTACATATATATTTCTTATATTATTATTATTTATTTGTTTAATGTTTAATACTCCTAGTTTGAATCGAATAATGTAGGTAATAAGTTCATTGATCCGTATCTGAAGATATTTTCAGTAGAAAAACGAGTAAAAGTAACCCAAGCCAATTAATGAAAGCACCTGAAAGGAATGTATATATGTAGGTATATGTGGTTTCAAGTTTATTATCTCATAGTAACATGCCTAAGATGTTGTATGCTAGTTTGTTAAGACGAATTTTCGTTTATTAGGAGGAGCTAGTTCTTTAAAACCGGTATTGTTGCTACTGTCAATTCCTGTAATAAAGAAGAAAATATAATTTATCAGTATATACTGTTATAATAAAAAGAAAATAAGAAAATCATCAATAAAACAAGGATGTTATAAATAGAGGATCTGCCCATATGTATCATCCTATTAAATCGGTGAAGCCAAAAAGCAACCGAGCATCGGCACGTCTGATTGGCTACTCTCGTTTCTGCCATCGTCTGATTAGCTACTTTCGTTTCCGCCATGATTGTTGGCTCAAATCATTGCGATTCTATTGGGCGGAGTAGGCAGAGTAGGGGTGGCGAAACTGTGACGTATGGCTTTAAGATTTTGTTCTAAGGGCAGATCCTCTATTTTATAAGATCCTTGCAATAAAACATTATTTCGCTAATAAAACATGGATATTAGTATGTAACATAAAACAATAAAGGTGAAAAGTCAATGAAAAGAAAATATAAATTATATAAAATAATGATTGTAATAATTAATTAATTTTATTGAAAAAGGATTTAGACGTAGTGCTTACTTGTTTGAGATCATCCTCCTCGTTCACTGCGAAAACATCCTGAAAAGAAAAATGAAAGTTAATCATGCACATGAAACACGTATATTACATCTATAATTACGTTCAACTACTTTATTGCAATCTAAAGGCCTAACCTAAAGAAAGTGCATTATAAATATTTGATACAAAGTTTGTACTCACCAGATAACAAGAATCTTGGCTTCGGTCTTGGCTTCGGTCACTAATAAGATAAATGTTAATAACGAATACATTTTCTCCAAACCGGTGTGCAAGCTCCTGGCAGTTTTGATGAGGATTCTGCTTGATTTCCTTCTGCATCTGAACTTTGTCGAGGGTGGATGGATGACCAACACAAACTTGTCTTAGAGGTTCTCGTCTCAAGAAGAAAACTGGCTGAACCACTTTCGAGCAGTCCGTTCACTCACTGACTCCTCTCCAAACGTATCCATAATTTGATGTATTACGATCCCGGTGAACTTCCATGTATTTTAGTTTTCTATACATTTACTTCTAAACCAATGTCGCTGCAAGCGTTTAATAAGACCTGCATTTCTTTCCATTGTTCTCCTATCATCTATCAGATTTACGTCATCAGCGTACGCCATAACCTGGTGAATACAATTCAGTTCTAGGCCCTGGTTGCTATTTTTGATTTTCCCTATAGCATACTCCAGAACAAAATTGAATAATAATGACGATAACGCATCTCCTTTTTTCAGGCCATTCTCCACTTGTAAGGTCGTGGACAAGAATTTTCTTACTTGGACTTTACTCTGGGATTCATTTAAACATAATTTAATTAATTGAACTAGCTTTCTGTGGGAATGTTGTACAATGTTTCTTTTCAACCTTTCTTGTAAACCTTTCTAAAATCAGTAAATAATTTATGTACTGGGGTATTATATTCCCATTTCTTTTCATATATTTTTGGAATGGTAAATATCTGGTCGGTAGTTAATCCTAAATCCACACTGCAAATCTCTAATAGAATGTTTGAGAGGATTTTATAGTGATGCCTCGATAATCATTTTTGTCGCCTTCCTTGTGAATTGGAACAATGATTGATTCTTTCCACTCTTCTTAAATATATTACTTTTTTTAGAGTTCCGAAATGGTATGTTGAATTCCTCTTGCTAAAAACTCAGAAACTTTCAGGACTGGGTAAACGGTGATGATCGTTATATATTCTAGAGCCTAGGGAACCACACGCTCAGATCAACAGTTTATTACGCATATGATCCATGAACAGATAATTCAACACCTTCCCGATTCTAAACAAGCATAAGGAACAGTCAGTACATTACAGAATTGGATACTTTACCCATTTTTTAGGTCCAAAGCACATGATAGGTGGTACCAGATTATTACTTATGTGATCAATGAATGAAAAATTCATTCGAAATATTCGTACAATGTATATGAAAGTTAAAACTTAACTGTAAAATTTCAACAATGTGCAGAATCACCCAAAACGAAGCTCTTGATGTACAGCCTTTAAGAGTATCATATAAATATTTCTCTCATGTTTTAATCTTTTGTTTCAAAAAGAGGGTGTGGGATATTTTGAAGTAAAAATACTACATACAATTTGGGTAGTTACTTGTGTATTTTTTCTATAAAAAAGGTGCTTACTTTTGTATATTAGAAGTTAAAAAATATTATATACATTGATTAATCCTTTGGGATTCAAAATGTAAGTATGTTAAGAATTAATATTATTTGAAAAATCTTTTCGAAATTCATTTTTTTATTCTTCGAGGTTTTATATTATTTTCTGCATCAACCAATAATTAAATGAGATTTTGCGTCTTAGAGAAGTGAAACAAAGTTTGCTTTATCAATTGACAGCAGAATTTTGAAAAACAAAAATTTCCCAAGCAAAAAAGCGTAGCAGAAAGAATCCTTTTTTTCAAGCCCTTGCATCTCTATTAGCATCTACTCTCCAGTAACAGTATGTTTTGATCACTGAAAAACTAAAGAGGGTATGCCTTTATCACTGATATTACAGAGACGGTATGGCATACCACCGAATACCGTCCCACTTCAACCACTGGACACCTTTTCGGACGCAGACCAAAGCGCCCAGGTTCAAAATATATTCTATGGGTCTACTGGCCAATAAATCAACTCCAGGGGTTAAATGTTAAATTCCTTAAATCTCTCGACTATTCAGCCTTGTTAAAGAAATTTCCGTAATGCAGAAATATAAAACAACGAATTTATTTTTGAACGATCTACCCAATTTTTAACGCCTTCATATAAACGCGATTTTGCCAAGACAAGCAGTCATTTATCCCCCCCCCCAAAAAAAATTCAAGAACTAAAAGCTATAAGTTTTGACTTTTTTTAACCTTCGGTCTACCGTTTAACATTTGGTTACTTATTTGTCAGTGAAACTAAAATAAGCTTAGAGTAATTTTCTGTTGGGCCTATTTTTTACATTAGTGTTTTATTTTAACAATATATGTGTTCACAGTGTACAGTGGGCCACAGATTTTCTTGAGCTACAAAATCCGTCAGTTAGGCAACACAACTAACACCCGTTCCAAGATTAATTACGTCTGGTAGAGAAGCTAGAACAGCAGCATGCAGTTGTCCCAATCTGTTAAAAGAACAAATCGTAAAGAGTGTTTTTGCGCATGAGTGAGGCAAAACGCTGGCTGAGGAAATGGCAAAAGGGAATCTTGCATACTTGTACTCACAGTACACTGCACAGTACCAGAAAAAATACACTGACACCAGAGGCGCCGATGAGAAGATAACAGTCGGGGAACTTAAATGATCTTATAATTAACTCAAATGAGGGATTATATAAACAAGTTAACTTACTTCAAGCGATTATACATAAGTGCGTATCAAATATTATACGGAAAGATTATGCGGCATATGTATTAGTAATTTTTAAAGTAAACACAAAGCCTTGCGCCGAGTTTTAAAGCTATTAACAGTAGTCCAACCTGCAAATCAATTAAAATATGGTTTGATCATTCAGGGGAAGAACCCACACCCTAATGAATATTTTGAAGGTCTAACAGGCCTGCCCCCAAGGTTCCGGTGCCACTGATTGATACGTGATGCTACTTCGAAAGAACTTGTCTCATTTCGTTTTTCGTTAAATGACTTTTGAAAATGCTAAATATTGGTACGCAGTAATTTATTAGTAAATATTAAAAATGCAAAATACGATAATACTTAAACGAGTTGGAGAACTTATCCATACTAACCGTATTTCCCCCTTGGTTGCAAATATAACTGATGGTTCGTGATTTGTTTAATATTTGTGCAAATTTACACATTGAGACACAAGGAGTAAAGAGGAGAATGTATTGTCAATAAACAACAATTTAAAAATACATGAAATTAACGTTTGATATCAAGTATAGAACCATTAATGGAATTAACTCTGTAAATAATTTTCTCAATTCATTTTTCTTCCTTTATTTTCACGATTACATCATCACTGAATTTCTCCACTGGAGATTATCTTTTATTTAGCAGCATCCAACTGGAGCTCAGCCTTGTAAACGAAACATTTTAAAAAGTGTAAACGGCGAAAGCGAGAATCGAACACGAATTGCTGAATTACGAAACTATAACGCTAACCACCTTCTTTAAAAAAATCTTCCCGACTTATCTTTCTATTAACACCACTTTTCAGGAATACTAGACTCTACAGAGACATGAACATAGAAAGATCGAGGACGGTTAAAATTCCACCCTTGCTATTAGAACCCCCAATGGACTTCAGCTCACGATCATCAGCCTAACGCTTCAGACCGCTCGACTACACCCACAGACACCACTCATCTAAAACGTTACTTCTTCCAGCTTGCCTAAATAAAAAGCCTTTCTGTTCGCTCAAAACTGTAGCTTCTAATAGTCAGATTGATTGGCAAGACACAGGAATATGTAATTAAGGACTTCGAGGGTATTATATCACTGTATTCACTAAATTATCAACATTACAGATTTTTAAGAACAAAATACAAAACACTTTTATTTTGAATCAAATACGGTGCGTGTATTATACTCGTAAACAATCTAAAGACGAATCAATTGCTGCGTAGTAATCGTGGTTCAGTGGTGAAGCCGATCGAACATTAATCTGAAGGTAGTCGAATCGAATCAGATCTACGAACGGCCAGTACTTTCTTTCTTTTATTTTCTTTTTTTTTACTTTAGAATTTTCGGTGGCGATTGATCGGCGATGATACACGTTTTATTATCTTCAAATATTGGAATACTCGGATGTTTCAGTACTTGAACTATCAAATCTTCAGGAATAATAATAGTAATAGTAATAGGAATAGGAATAATAATAATTATTATTATTATTATTCTCTGATATAAGATTAAAAGCTAGGAGCTTTTTATCTCTTAGGGCTTAACATTACAACCAGAAATGAAACATTCGGCAAGAATATTACGGTTTTGTTTAGTGTTGCTCACGAGAAGAGGAATTTCTCATTTCGTTTCTGAAACAAAACAAAGAATGGGACAAGGATAACTCAAATTATTGTCTCGATTTGGAGATGGAAATTGGAACGAGACGAAAAGTATCGTAAACATTTCTCGTTTTATCTCGATTCTCGAAACAGTATATATCCATTCTTTAAGTAACAACTGCTTTGTAAACTCAATCTTATACGTTACTTTGTTACTCTGTATTTCGGAACTTATTGACTTTATTATTGTCTGTTTAGGTATTTTTGTGGAAAAGGTCTTATAAATAACTCTGTATATCCTAAAAGTTAGTTTATTATATGCCTTAGTATTCAGTGATATTCAGTTATTTTTATTACTGTCATTTTCCTCAAAACGTACAGTAGAATACTTTCTATATGAAACTATAGTGGAACGCTTTGGTTTAAAATTTTATTATTATTATTATTATTATTATTATTATTATTATTATTATTATTATTATTATTATTATTATTATTATTATTATTATTATTATTATTATTGAAAATTTAAGACCTCAACATTACGTTCTATTGCAATGTACATAAGTATACTGAAGTTGATAGGAAAACAAAAAGAAGATGTCAGCTCCTGGACAATATTATATCGAAATTTCGAATGCCTAAACAGAAACTAAGTAGGATTTGTCTTCACCACGATACATAATAAGACGCTTTCTTTGGATAAAAGTCTTTGGATTATGTATGCGTTATGTTGATATTTTAACAAAATATACATACCAATATAAAAAAGAATAGTTCCTGTTTACAATTTTTTGAACGGATATTTGGAATGGTTTGGAAATGGCGAACGAAAATATTATTTCTAGTAGTAGGAGTAATAGTGGAAGACGTTCGGAATAATTGCTCGGAAACAATATCATATCAGACACGTTTATGACTCATACTCGGCCCTAAGCATGGCCCTCATGGGTCGTATTCATGAATTGTTTACTAAACACGTTACGTTTTCCCACAGTACGAATCAAGGTTGTAGACAGACATGTGTCGTCATTTTGCTAGTATTTCCCGTGTGAAGAAAGCCGTCTCCACTCTAACTTGTAAGATCTTAAGAAATTGAGTATTTTTCACTTCATTACACATCAGAAGTGTGAATATTGTAGTTGATAAAAACAACTTATCGCAGTGAGAATCGAATCGGGGCCCCTGAATTACGAAAAGAATGCTCACGCCACTACGCTAAGACTGCTCTGTTAAGAAAGAGTCAAAAATACCTGTATGTGTAGTAAATTGCACACGTTTACGATAACGACGAAACATACTGATTTCGGTCATGATAAAATACTATAGTACAGAGACTTCAAATTTAAATTAAAAACAAAAATAGACATATAGTGCCTCACACCACTTTCTTTTCGGATTCACCTAAATTATCTCCGTAACTTGTCTTTATTATATTTAGTAATACTCGTTTTACAGTTATTTCAAGTAACCTTGAACGACAGGTACATGAACAGAGTCACATCGCGGACATAAAATTTCAAAGGATCTCCCACCGGAAATTGAATACGGGACCGCGAGCACTGACTGAGGCAGTGATGGCGTGGGTCAATGAAAACTTGACCCATCACCCACCAAGACCGACAATGACCCGGAATGACCCTCCACTAACCGTGACCCACTCTGACCCACAACCCACCATAACTCACTCGGACCCACCATCCACCATGACCCACTCGGACCCAGCACCCGCAAAGGCCCACTCCGACCCACCACCTACCAAAAGACATCGTTATAAACTGATACACAGCCTCTTCTCTACTGACTAAAGTGTTTATACTTGTAATAAAACCACGTGAAATTCTAACTAATCGGAGTTTAAAATTTTAAGGTCACTTGCTCAGGCACCGGTCTGTTACAATAACGGTGAATCTGACCTTTACGATGTGAAATGGTAGTGTTTTTCATGGGAAAAATTTTGATGAATTTCAATTAAATTATCATATTATAATTATCTCCTTGTTGAATTATCGATACTTTTAGTGGAAAAACGCAAGAAATTTCAGTGTCACACCAAGGTAAATAGACTAACGTACAGTTCAAACTTAAAATTTCCGTGTAATTAAGCGTGCATTACAAATTTATGTCTATTTTTCTCACAACTTTATTGCTTGATTGCCCTGTGCCCTAAGCGCTCCATATAATAATCATAAGCTGCAACAATTATTATGGTAGAAAGGCCATGATTTCTGTTTTTCAATTTGTTTGTGAATTTGTTTCTCAACTAATATCGATCGTTTTCAATTATTTTTACAAACCAACCCACTAGCAATTTTGCATATATAGAAAGTGCCGCCCATGATATAGAAGAATTTTTAAAAATGCTATAAGATGTTCTGTTCATTTTCACTAAAGAATTAATATACTCAATTTCAACTCCGTAAGTTTAACTCCTTGAGAGATTATCAATTTGTTTTCGCAAAAATTCGTATCCTCACTACCGCTTAAGATATTATTATAATGAAAGTGATAAGATGGCATCCGACTTTGGATTAAGGCCTAACTATTTACCAAAAGTCATTTCATTTGACTTTGCAATTTGGCCGTGATGATCAGGCACAAATAGTTACATCCACTTTTATATAATAATTTATATATTATAGTGATTCAAAAATGTAATGTTTCCAACAGTTAGCTCCTCTAAAAACTCACATTCTGTGTGTCTTGAAATCCAAGTAGTAGTATAAGTCCTATTGCTATTATTACAATTACAAATATCAATATCCAAAAATGCCTGAAGTTCTTTCTGTCGCTTATAGAGACTCATCTGAGATAAGTAAACAGAAACAAATGAAAAAGGAAGGGCAATGGAGGCCTTGCAAGTAAAACGTAGACAAATTCACCGGTGTTCAGAAGTATATTTTTAAAGGACGCTCGACCCTAGCAATAGGAGCTAAATACGCGGTTCTGATTAGTTGAAGTTATCCATTTCTCGCCACGTACCATAAATATAGCAGAAATGAGGCACACACTACTGTCGGTTTTCGTGGCTGAGCGTACTAGCAAGATGGTTAGTAATTATAATTACTTTTGGCGTGGGTTCAAACCCGACTCAGAGAAAGTTTTTTAATTCTTATATTTTATTTTTATTGAGTTTTCATAACACTTTTTCATTAAAATAAGATAAATAATACTCAAAAGGAGGTTTACCTACGTCACGCGTGCAGGTTTGTTACACGAATCCATAGTATAAGTATAAGTAGTAGTAGTAGTAGTAGTAGTGGTGGTAACAACGGGTCAGAAGCCAAGCAGAAGTTTCGATATTAATATTGTCCAGGAGCTGACACCTTCTTTCTCCCCTCTCGGACACTAATCCATCGAAAACACCACTTATCCTTTCTTTTTCTTCTCCTATCAACTTCAGTATACTTATTTACATTGCAATAGGATGTAATGTTGAGGTCTTAAATTTTCATTAATAATAAAATAATAATAATAATAGTATTAAAATTTTTAAAGTTGCCCTAGAATTAGGCAAAATTTAGAGGTAAGTCGGGATTTTGAAAGTGTGTCTAGATCTCCTGGACATACCTCTACAACTACCAAACTTTTAAACCAAAGCGTTCCAATAATGTTTCATGTAGAAAGTATTCTACTGTACGCTTTGAGAAAAATAACTGTAATAAAAGTAACTGAATATGACTGAACAGTAAGGCATATAATATACTAATTTATAGGATACGCAGAAGTAGTTATAAAGGCTTTGCTACAAAAATACCTACAGTGACCACAACAAATTCAATGAGCTCCGTAATACAAAGTAACAAACTAGCGTATAATATTCAGCCTGCAAAACAATTGTTACTTAAGGAATGGACATACACTACTTCGAGAATCGAGATAAAACGAGAAATGTTTACGATACTTTTCTCTCGTCTCGATATGTATGTAAAAAGCAACACGGTAACTTGAATTATCCTTGTCCCGTCTTGAATGTAAAATGTTAACTCTCGTCTCAATTTTGTTTGTTTTGTTTCAGAAACGAGATGAGAAATACCTCTTCTCGTAAGCAACACTAAACAAAACCGAAATATTTCTTGCCAAATGTTACATTTCTGGTTATAATATTATGTCATGAGCGATAATAAGCTCCTTATCTTCTATGAGATAATAATAATTATTATGTTTTATTATAATTATTACTATTCTTGAAGATTTGATAGTTCAAGTACTGAAACATCCGAATATTCAAATATTTGAAGATAATAAAACGTGTGCCATCGCCGATCAATCACCATCAAAAATTCTTAAGTAAAAAAAAAGAAAGTACTGGTCGTACGTGGATCGATCCGATTCGACTACCTTTCAGATTAATAGTCGAGCGCCTTGACCACTGAACCACTGTTACTACGCAACAATTGATTCGTCTTTAGTTTGTTTACGAGTATAACACACGCGACATATTTGATTCAAAATAAAGGAGTTTTGTATTTTGTTTTTAAAAAATCTATAATGTTGATAATTTAGTGAATACAGTGATATAATGCCCTGGAAGTCCTCAATTCCTGTGTTTTGACAATCAATCTGACTATTAACAAGCTAGTGTTTTGAGCGACCGGAAAATGATTTTTATTTAGTCAAGCCGGAAGAAGTAACGCTTTAGATGAGTGGTTAGCGTTATAGTTTCGTAATTCGGCAATCCGTGTTCGATTCTCACCTTTGCTGTTTACAATTTTTAAAATGTTTCATTTACAAGGCTGAGCTCCAGTTGGATGCTGCTAAATGAAAGATAATCTCCAGTGGAGAAGTTCAGTGATGATGTAATTCTGAAAACAAAGTAAGAAAAATGAGTGGAGAAAACGATTTACAGAGTTAATTCTGTTAATGGTACTATATTTGATATTAACCGTTAATTTCGTGCATTTTTGAATTGTTATTTACTGACACTATATTCTCCTCTTTTCTCCTTGTGTCTCAATGTGTATATTTGCACAAATATTAAACAAATCACGAATCATCAGTTATATTTGCAACCAAGGGGGAAATACGGTTAGTATGGATAAGTTCTCCAACTCGTTTAAGTATTATCGAATTTTGCATTTTTAACATTTACAAATAAATTACTGCGTACCAAAATTTAGCATTTTCAAAAGTCATTTAACGAATAACGAAATGAGACAAGTTCTTCTTTCGAAGTAACATTGCGTGTCAATTAGTGTCACCGGAAACTAGGAGGTCAGGCCCTGTTAGACCCCCAAAATTTTCATTAGGGGGTGGGTTCTTCCTCTGAATGATCAATCCATACTTTAATTGATTTGCAGGTAGGACTATTGTTATTATTTTTAAAACTCGGCGCAAGGCTTTGTGTTTACTTTAAAAAAATAAACTAATAGATATAAATAAGTTCATATAATCTATCCGTTTATTATCTGATATGCATATACAGTATGTATAGTCATTGAAAGTAAGTTAACTTGTTTATATAATCCCTCATTTGAGTTAATTATAAGATCATTTAAGTTCCCCGACTGTTATCTTCTCATCGGCGCCTCTGGTGTCCGTAATTTTTTTCCTCTGTGCTGTGTACTGTGAGTACAAATATGCAAAGACTCCCTTTTGTCGTTTCGTCAGCCAGCGTTTTGCCTACTCCTGCACAAAAACACTCTTTACGATTTGTTCTTTTAACAGGTGGGGGCAACTTCGTGCTGCTGTTCTAGCTTCTCTACCAGGCGGAATTAATCTTGAAGCGGACGTTAGTTGGGTTGCCTAACTCACCGATTTTGTACCTCAAGGATTTCTGTGGCCCACTGTACACAAGTGATCGCCAAATCGTCGATCGCGAGCTACTAGTAGCTCTCGGGGATATTTTCAGTAGATCGCATTATACTAGATTTCATATTTACTAGAAATGTAAGTTTATAGGCAATAAACAAATGTAAGACTTTTTTTTAAAAAAAAAGTAGTTGGTAGTTCTTTTGATTTGTAGCTCACTAGGATTTATAAACGGTACGTAGCTTAGATGCTTCATAAGTTTGGCAATCACTGCTATACGCTGTACTTAATTTATGTTGCCTGCAATTAACTCAGGTATTATAAAATTTATCTTAAAATGTGTAGAATATTTTTATTTTTAGACTTCTCTGTCCTGTAATAAATTTTTAAAATGCAAATTACGCTATATAACCATATTTGTAATATATTGACCTGTACTAAGAATAAAAAATATGAATAATAACGAATTTAGATATAAAAATGTGTTTTAATGATATGAGTGGGGCAAGAAGTGAGTAACAAGTACAGAACACTGGCCTATAAAGCTTCATTATTATCCAGCCTGACCTTCCGCCATGCTAGACCGGATAGTCCAGAATCTACCATATTTATTCCTTATCTGAAAAAAAAGACCAACGCAGTCGCAATAGAAATTTTTAAATAAGATACTAGTACGTTTGCTTTGATCAAAAATTTCACTCCTACGTGTCTGGACGTGAGCTTGGTATCCTACCGTATCTAGAAGAAAACCATCTTCCGCTCAATGGTCTTCATTCACCACACGTTTTGAGTTCAAGAGTACAGTTTTCTTTCTAGGAAATGGAACACCAGGTAAAATGTCATTTTATTCTCTACTATCTCTTCCCAGTTATTTCATGCTTTAATGATGCGTTCATGAATGATGTAACTAGTTATTTCATAGAAATATCCGTTCTGTCAAAGAATGCACGAAAAATATTGTTTGGTTTAGAACATTTAAAAATGAAAGATGGGATGAACTCGTATGGTATTTGACTACAATGTGAGATAGGAAATAAATATGTATGATATCAAGTCGTGAGTTTTGCCACAGAAATAAAGGTTCATTAACTTCCTTGTTTCTTGACAGCATTACGCGTTCAACATAAAATAAAAGTTCAATTTCAGTTACCAGCTTCGACGGTTTGTAAGATGATGAAATTACTGTTTGTTGTAAGTACATGTAAATGACATTTTACTTTTTCCTGAGTTCCTTTTAATTTTCATATTTGTTTACCGCATACAGAAAAGTAGTTGTTTTTAACTATTTCATGAGTAAGTAAAACAGTAAAATGAATTATTATTATTATTTATTTCACTATAGATTTACGAATTTTATTGGACTTCCATTTTATTATTTGAACAGAATTCTTACTTCCTACGATACTAAACTTCATAAATGCTGTGTAAATTCTTTTCTCAGCCTATGGTAGCTGCACTATCCGATCACCCTGCCTTGGGAGCATGGGAAATCATTAACGAACCAGAAGGTTCATGGAGTTTGGAAAGTAGTTCTAATCCTTGTGAAGACTCTAGTGACTTGGACAAATTTGGAGCCGGATGGGTTGGAATTAATATTCCTCCAAGCAGGTACTTTGTGACAGGGACTTATCATATTAAAATTATCTATCCTAAAGATAAGAACATGAATTCTATTTAGTGCATTTGAAACAATAAAAACAATTAATAAATAAACAGGTGTTTCAGGTATTTAAGCTCTATAAACTAAACATATTCCAGCTTTGACTAATTACACGTAAAACTGGTGCGTGAAAAATACGAAAAACGTGTAAAGTACAAGAAAACCAGAAACAAATCTACAAATTAAAATAAAACATTTGTCGCGCTGGTTATTATTAGAACAAGGGAAAAAACTTCACGATGTTTCTGCCAAAATTGTATGGGCTCTCGCTGCATTTTTCAATTTTCTAAACTTTTATTCTCATGATTATGTTTTAACAACATATCATAATGTTTTATATTTTAAATTCTCTGTGATTGACAAAAGTGTTTTAGGCGTGAATCCACGGTGAAACGAGGGATGGTTATGCAATGCAACAACAATGCTTGCTTTTGATATTTATGAGTCTTCGTGGTCACCGTACTTGAATTCTCCTGCCACCCATTAAGACCTACTCCACTTCACAGTTGCAGTCTGCTATTTTGTAGCTTTCAGTTTTCAGTGTTTTAGCCGCTCCGCAGTCTGCAACGAGAGTAAAACAATAAGGCAGGGTTTCCTGAATTAATATTGAGTTAATACATTGGAATCGGACATCTTATAAATTAAAATGCTAGGTAAAATTATTGCTTGTTTGAACCGATTAACTCATTTCGAGTTGAATTTCTGCTTAGATTGAGAGCAACAATCTGATATTCACGATATATTGAAGCTTCCGTTATCCGCTTAAACTGAACTTGAATATAAATCGGAAACCAAACTGCAAATCATTCTCTTAAACAGGCTGTAAAGTAGAACACATTCTTTCCTAGACAATAAATTAGATAATATATCCTTTGTAGCTTTCGAGTTTTAGAAATTTTGTGTTCAATTTTGCTAGAAAGATATTTTGGTTCAACCAACAAGAGGCAAATGTAATGAAATTATAAGACTTGAGTTTGGAGAAAAAGTTCCTTCATTTTATTGTAAAAAATGTATATCAAAAAGTTTTATTCTTAGTCAAACAATCAATATTGTTTTGTATTTTTAGAACTAGCAATTATATGATATATATATATATATATATATATATATATATATATATATATATATATATATATATATATATATATATATATATATATATATATATATATATATATATATGTCTAATACTTAATTAGGTAAAGAAGGAATTTTAAAAAAAAGGACTTTTGACAAACAGTAACATTTATTGTGGACTAATGAGGTTCTCCGGCAGTCATGTAGCGTGAAGAGTAATTAGAAAAACAAACAAAGCTGTTATGGAGAATCTCAGGGTCTAAATGAGAGGAATTATTGCTTATAAAAAGGTAAGGGAAAATCCAGACATCATCCAAAAATCAACCAGTAACTCATCTAGTATTTATTCAAGTCTTAATCCAACAATAGCTGAACAACATGGGTGAACAATTACTATTATTACAATAAGTTATATTTTTCACTTTTATATATTAAAGGTTGTCATTTGTATAGGCTCCAAACTCAGCGAATTGGTTTCCCAAGTAATAATAGAAATTTATTTTGTATCTTTAATCTTTCAGTTCATAAAAAAGCCTTGCTTGTATTAAAAGAAGAAATATTAATCTGTAAATTTAACATTATCCTTAAAATAATATATAACAGGCAAAAATACTTGCTACGAAGGATAAATACTCAAAAACCTTATTTACCTAAATATTTAAACACAAAGAATCACACACACACACAAATATTCTTTGGATATAGTATAGAGAAAAATAGGATCGCAAATGCGTACAGCTTTATTATTTATATTGAATCTTATAAAGAGAAAAATGGTTCATATTTTATATCCGAGTTTGAAAAGTAAGAGAAGTAGCACATTTGCATCCTGTCTATCTTTCTTGGTATTAGACAATTTATATATTATTGCACGCCCTACGTAAAAATTACACACATATAGCTATTTAAATACACAGGCCTGCAACCAGAGTGGGGTTAGGGGGGTCTGGCCCCTTACACTTTTCGTGGTCCTTCCAGACCTCAATAACAAAATGCTATTACTAATACAAAAAACGTACTACACCATACTATTTAGCATGACACTACAATTAATTATGATAGTGTATAATATATAAAAGCTACCAATAAAAATGCAATTATTCTTTATATATTTATATAATAGGTCTATCTCATTATATATATATTATTGTGATATAAGCTTCGTATTTCAAGCCTACGTTCATCGTTCAGGGCGCCCTCTCCAAATGTCCCTTCTGGATCAGCTACTGACTATAGGAGATCACATCACAATATTTGTTTTATGTGATAGCCAGCATTATAAAAACATATCTGTAGGCGTTGGCCCATATCATGTAGTATGTGTGTTATCAATTTTGGCTAAAATCCACTACAAACGAAGCAATTTGCTCACAAACGTGTTCTTTGTCTCTAAATTTTGCACTGAACACTTCTAGATGGGCAGAGGAGAGGAGGGAGGAGATCTAATGTTATCATGGAAATTACAATTGTCATCTTGATACAATAATTATTATCACGACATTGTCGAAACATGAAAACAGTTGCTCAATGCACTTGACTTCCAGAAGTTTTTTTTTTTTTTAATATGGAGTACAACGCTGTCAATAATTGTTATTTAAATAAATTGTTTCTGCACTACTTAATTTAGCCCTTCTCGATGATCTAATGGCTAGTACGTGTGCCTTTGGTGCGTGTGGTCCCGAACTCACACAGAGCACAAACTATTTAATTTCACAATCATCAGTGGTGCCCACCCCCCCTCATGTCCATGACGCACCCCCCTCAATTGCATATCCGTAGTTGTTCTTCCATGAAAAAAAAAAAATCTTTTCGATTAATTTTTACACCCTCTCAAACATATTTATATAGATTTTTAATCCCCCCCAAATATTTCAATGACGCAATTTGCGTCATAGCCCCCCTTGTGGGCACCCCTGCAATCATTCACTTCCACCAATCATCCGCCTCCTTTAATCTAAAGAACATTAAAAGGAAAGAAAAAAATAATTTTATTATGCACTTAATTTTTCTTTTCCTTTGTTCCTCAGATTTTTGACATTCATTAGTTGGCAATCGGACGCCATACACTCTGTCGACCGTAATGCGTCAGTGACCGTTGGAGTCTGGTCAGTTTACGTGTTGTCTCAGAGATTGGGTAACGGTAAGTGTTCACAAGGAGTTGATAGTTTTAAGTAGCCCAATTATTGAATTAAGAAAAGTTTGCTTCGTCTACAATAGATTTCCAGTAAATTTTTAGGACTATGATATGCGTTTCCTACTTATAGCTTAACGTAAATTGTCTTACCTAATAAGATCATTAAGAGCAAAATATGTTAGAGTGGCTTTAACCGTCGCTACTAACATCATTCTGAGTACAGCGTCCATTTTGAAGATTTCCCAACAGTCTTCTCAGCTATTAAGTTAGCATAAAATCAGAAGTTGGAAATCTCGATTGGGGTTTTATTTACAAGTAGTATATAAGTATGAGGTCTAAAGGGTATATGCCACCGTTAGAGTGAGAGATAAAGAGAAAACAAGTTTCTCGAAAGCTACACATGAGAATGTACCCTCAAGCATGGATGTGATCTATCGACTGATGTTTGGAAATATTTTAGTTAAACACAAATTAAAATTTAAGAGTTAATATTAAGAAATAGTTTGCAGTGCGTTGGAGCAGCTGCAGGTGGGAACACGATAATGTTTGAAACATACTGGCGACTTTTTTGTGTGTTATAATAACACCTTCCTCATAAAGCAGTAAATAACTTCAGTAGGAATTCTCTACCTAAGTGATAAGACACCTCCAACTACAAGAAACTAATACAAGTTACAGTATATATTCATTATGGTGTATTTTTTATTATTATTTTAACAGCTTCTAGCTAGGGATGGCCAATTCCAGAATTTTTGCTTTCCGGAATGCGGAAAATAAAGTCGGAAAAATACCGAATTTCGGAATTTTTCCGAAATCCGGAAAGTAAAATTTCCGATTCCGGAAAATTTTGGCCATCCCTACTACAGCTCACAGATGACGGGAAGAACCGTAAAACAGGGGAAACGGGGAAAGGTCAACGACATGGTCAAGTCCATTTTTGGTTTTTGAGGTGTGGTCTATACTTAGATGTCGTCTGCTACTCCGGGTAGTTATCTATGTGCTATTCCGTGGTGTCATTTGAAACCCCCGTGCGAAAAGTGGGCGAGCCCATACCTACGTCACACTACTTCTGCTAGGGTTCTTCTCGTCATCTGTGAGCTGTACAAACCTTTCACAAAAGCTATTCTGTAAATAAAATATTTGTTTAGTTTTTAATTGTTAAGCAAATACATTAAAAATGCTATTTTCTTGTTTTAGGTTATTTTATATTTTTAACCCTAGAAAGAACAAGGTGGTCCATTTTGTCCGCGAGTTCTTATTCGTGTAGTTTATACTGATTAATATGTATTCAGAATTCTCTGGGGGGGGGGTTGTTATTCTTTCTTTTGATGAAAGGTTCATCTTCGATTTTTTTTCAACTGGAATATACTGCATTGTTTTTTCCTTTGTAAAAAAAGTAATTCAATTTGCAGATAAGAGTATGGTCTTTCTAGGGTTAAAGGACAAAAAAGGCAAAAATAGGCGCTAACACCTCCTTTAAGGAAATCTTGGTCACTAAAACATCGTGTCAAGAGTTTCATAATTCGTAAATTATAAATTCATAAATCGTAAATATCCAAAGTTTCATTGCCGTACTGTTAAAGGGAAAACATAGGCATTTGCCCTAAATCCGAAGTATAGTTATGATTAAGGATAAGTAACGGAATAGTTTGAAGAACGCGAAAGCTCTTCCCTGGGCCGACATTTTCTCTTATCGTAACCTTATACTGGCCGAAGTGGGTATTCAACGAAAAAGTGTAGACAGATAAAAGCAGACAACAAGATGTTAAGTACTAAAAAGCTGAAAAATGACGAAGTAAGAAATCTTTTCGTTGAAAAATTCGAAGAAAAGTACTCAAACGAGAAACGATAAGTGCGGGTAGTAACAGATAATGGAAGCATATTAAACCTTGCATACAGCAGACTTTAGAAGTGGTAGGTTAATGCGAACACCAAACGGCTAAAAACCATGGGTTACAGAAAAGATGTTGCAGAAAATGAGGGAAAGGAAGATATGGAAACAGGTTGATACAGAAAAGGGCAGAAAACGTACAGGAAGTTAAACAACGAATTAATAAGAGGAACAGACAGATCAAGAGAAAAATTTTACATAAGAAAATGCAAAGACAGAATATTCAGAAAGAGTTGCGAGATATGAGGAAATGTACGAGAAGTTGAAATCTATGAAACTTCGAAGGAAACAAGGAGATATTACGAAGACAGTAGAAAATAAAAATGAGAAGGTAGCCAGCGAGAGATGTAAAGTCCTGAAGTCTTACGAAGATTAAAAAAATATACTGAGGACTTATATGAGAGAAGGAATAGACAGTGTTGCCTACATGTTGAGGTAGAAAATGAAGTACGCAATATTATAGCATTCTTTGGTAGTATATGAGTTTGAAGAAGAGATTAGAAATGGAATGACCAATACAAATAATATATCAATCGAATTCATTAAGAATATGAGAGACAAAGGTAAGAAGGAGTTATTCCAGCTCTGCAATGTAATATATAAAATAGAAGAGATTTTCTGGCCAAAACATTTCCTGAAGACGATCATGATGTCGATGACTAAGAAATTGAACTCAGAGAAAAGTGAGGATTACAGAACTATTACTCTCACATAGCATGCAGCATAAATTTTGTTTCGAATACTGAACAAAAGTTGTATTGAAGAACAAATATAAGAGTTGAGAAGGAACAGTTCGTATTCAGATGTTGAGGAGATGCAATTTGCTTATTAAGGATAATCAGTGAAAGGGTTATAGAAAGAGGTGTATGTTACATTTATTGATCTTGAAAAGGCAACTGACCTTTTTTGTGTGAAGAAGCTTCAGGCCTGTGCCTATGTCTTCCATGTTATGAAACTTTGTTAGTGGTTGGAAGTTCTATTCATTGGCTATGACTATAACTAGCGAGATCGAAACCTTGTCTTGAGAAATATTTAAGAGTAAGGTCAAAATGTCATTTTCATCAACACCTTTTTGCAGAAAACCTTTAACTTAAAATCTTCCCTAAATGGAATGATGAAACAGCAATTCTATTCATAGGACCAGACCTTGAGATACATTTTCAGCACCCGCCAAGTGAACTGTGTGGTGGACAAACACCTTATGCGTGGGTTTTCTCGGGGTTCTCCCGTTTCCTCTCACTTCCTTAATTCTCCTAATTTCTCATAATCACCGTCTCCTTTAGCCTAGCCGGCATAATCGTGGGACGTAAAGCTTAAGATTTCATTTCATTTCATGAAGACATATTTATGAATGCGCCCCTTTGCTATACGTTAGAAGTCACGAGAACTCATTCAACAAAGTAGTTTCTTGCTCACAGCATCAACGGTGCCGTAAATAACAGCACCGCTCCAACACAGAATTCGACAACCTGTTCAAAAAGAAACTGGCAGCTTTGAACGACTTCCGTATCGGTGCCGGAACGAATGACAGCAAGGACACTGGTGTGTCGCATCACAATTGTTTAATATTTTATAGCTCTTGTTACATGAAGAATCATAAGTGGTTTCAATACGTCCTTTTGACCCATCCAAAGGATTGTGTTGCTAATTTGCTAGCTATATCCTTTATGCACTTTGATTGATATTTATATAATTATGTGCAGGATTATTATCATCTATTATTGACTAGGCCAAATATTTTTGTTACATTAAAAATCTTTTTAGATAATGGAATACATTTTTACTATTTCAATTTCACAGGGAACTTTTATACTGATGAGTGTCTAACTGGGTCTAATGGTCGACCATTGGGATACCTTGATTTCTATCAAGTCCATTCATATGAATGGCAGGGATCATTTCCATCCAATTCGCCATTCAGTGTAAGTTAATGATAATAAGTGTTTGTTCGTTTTTGTATTTTAATAAAAGCGTATCTTATATTTGAAATACACTAACTATAGTCACTTTAATGCTAAAAGTAATTGGTATTCGATTGCACATATTCAAGATATTCATGCATTAACCTTTCAGTTTATCTGTTAACGTTGAGTAACGATTGAAAATAAGTTACTTGAGGAAAATTACTATCCGTTTCGAATAAGGTGTGAAAATTGACAACTAGCACTAGTTTAGGGAGAATCAATTTGACTTCAATTTACTTTCATTGTTATGCATAATTAATCTGTACGAACAATGTACATTACTTTACACCAGTGATGACCAAATGACAGCAAAATAATATTTATAATAGGAGAGCTACTGCAAAAGTTTCTGCAAACTACTACTAATATAAGAGGTGCTATTATAAGAGCTTATCCAAGAATTGAAGAATAATGTTCTATGTCAAGACATTTCTTTACATAAAACAACTTCAAACTGCAAAAGGGTATCTCAAAGATTAGCAGGTAACTGAGACCATGGCGAAGTCAGAAACTCATTAAGGGGAAACACACACACACACATGGGTGTCCAAGGAGGAAAGGTCAATATTTTGGGAAATGGTAGTATGGGTGATTCTAAGCAAAAAAGTTCGTATGAACATAGGTCCTAATCTCAACAGTTTGAGAGCTACAAAAGGTTGTGAACAATTTTTACTTTATATTGCATATTGTTCACCCTGTAGTTATTCTACAGAGATGCCACATACAAGATTTGAAAGGTGATGGAATGACCTTTCCAACGATATGCAATATGTGGCAATGGGATCTTTGGAAGAGAAGTTATTGAGGGACATTTTGAATCAGTATTGCCACCCAATTTCTTTAAAGAACCTAAACTTTCTCAAATTTCCCTCAATAGCTTCCCTTCCAAAGACAACACTGCCACATGCTGCATACCATTGGAAAGGTCATTCAATCGCTATGTAAATCGCTGTCTTACCTCTGTAAAATCGTTACAGGGCGAACAATACGCAACAAAGTCAAAAATGGTTCACAACCTGTGCTCTCAAACCGTTGAGATTAGGACTTACAAGGGTTCGACAAGAAAATTTAAAACGTTTCCAAAAGTGTGAAAATCATACCTAGTATGGTGTGGGACCTCCTTTTGCGTCCAAAACAGATTGGATCCGACGTGGAATGGACGTATACAGCTCCTGAATCGTAGTGTATGAAATTTTGTACCATTGTTCCTCCAAAACACGCTCCAGTTCCTTAAGGGATGCTGGTGAAGGATAATGAGACCGAACACGCCTTTCTAACTCAAACCACAATGGCCCAATGATGTTCAGATCTGGTGATTGTGGGACCCAGGGGAGGTGTGATAACTCCTGGTCATGCTCCTTAAACCATGATTTCACCGTTATTGCAGCGTGACAGGATGATAAATCATCTTGGTAGATGCCATCACCATCAGGGAACAATATTTGCGCCATGGGTAGAACCTGGTCCACCAAAATGGCCTCATACGCCTTAGCATTCATCATTTCATGCAGGGCTATGATAAGATCTGCAGTATACAACGATATCACAACATTTTCGCTTTATTTTGACCTGCAGAAGAGTGCTCTGTGGTCTGTGGGTACCATTTTTTAGAACATCCGATATATATATATATATATATATATATATATATATATATATATATATATATATATATATATATATATATATATATATATATATATATATATATATATATATATATATATATATATATATATATATCTTGACTCCGTGGGGTCACGGTGGCTCAATGGTAGAGCGTTCACCTCTGGTGCTTGGGATCCCGGGTTCGATCCCAGCCCCCGCCAAGTGAACCTTGTGGTGGACAAACACGATTTTCTCGGGGTTCTCCCGTTTCCTCCCACTTTCTTCATTCCATCATTTCATCCATTACTTATCATCACCGTTTCCTTTAGCCTAACTGGCATAATCGTGGGACGTAAATCTCAAAGATTTAATTTCATTTTTCCTGACCACGTGTTGGCTACAGCAGAAGCCACTACTACCATCATTAAGCCATCATGTGATCCAAAAAAGTACAATAGCAGGGCCAGTAACAAGGATGGACGAGAATCCCCGATCCCACCCTCTCATTATGAGGAGTAGACACAAAATACAGGTTTAGCTGGAATTAGTTTAGTACGTAGTTGTACACCATTCAGTAGAAATTTCTCCTGATTGAAAATATCAGCATTAATATAACCCAATAATTTAAATGACTGACTTAAAATAGTGAGAAGAAAACGTTGTTTAAATCTTAAATTACTATCGGCCACACTGGTCAGATGACCTGCAGTATCTTTAAACCACATTGGTGTTTGAAGATGCGATGATTTATCACTAGCATTATATTTTAGTAGTTTTTCAATATACGATCGATAGGGATATGTATGTGAGGACTAGGAAATAAGTTGATTATTCAAATAAATTTGCACTTCGCTGAACATTGCATTGAGAAAATCATTTACAGGGCCAATTTTCTTATCGGCAGAAGTTAAATTAGAACCATCTGTTTTAATAATTTTACCTTTAATATATAACATTATATGAGATATATCAATATAATCATTACCATGACCGGGAACTACAGACTGTATTGGTGCATTATCAGATATTGAAGCCACATGCTTATATGGAACTATTTTATTACCTATAATACTTGTTTGAGTAGGTAAACCCGCAAAAAATCTAATTCTGATTACATACACTCACACTGCATTTTTTCTTACAATTAATATTCTCACTAATTAGTTTGGTAATACCGTATTACGTCTGCCAAAATGTAATTTTACACATACACTACCATATTGAAAAGGAAGTGGATTACCTATACTATCTCTTAAATCAATAATAATTTGATCAAATTGTTTACGTTGCACAGTGACATAATGCGGACTCTCAAAAATATGTATATTACTAGCACCATACTCTTTAATATTTGTATTTATAATACGTAACAATGGAGCTATAGAATCACCTACCAGTTGTGGTTCTACAACATCACTATAAATATACATAAGTGTGGGTAGCGATTTTTGTAAATCAGGTGGATAACGAGCAGGATGCACAACTGGAATATCTTCTTGTTGTATATGATCAAAACCTAGTATTCTGGATAGTTCGGGAGATAGACGTACTTCTATAAGCTTTTCCTGATCTTTTCTTATCTACTAACCTCAATTCCTTTTACTGATGCTTTAACTTTTAATTGTAAATTTAATATATCACTTTTATGATTAATTTGAGATAGAATATCTTCAACATGATAATAATGCCCTGGTAAGATTTTAGTTATGTTCCAGCTTTCTGTATTCATGATACGGTAATAAATATTATTAATATATTTGGAAACATCTTAAATGAACTTGTATAATATACTTCAACAACAGCTGTCTCCCACACACTTTTCTCTATCACAAGTGGATGATATAGTTTGGTAGTATAACATGACTGAGTATTTTGTGGAAAATATTCCATAGAACTTTTACTGGGTAATGTGAGATAAAACCTAGTACTCTGCTCCATACTTATCAATTAATCAAAAATATCACTTTCCCTCTTCTTTGTCTCCTTATTACCACCTGTCTGTGCGAAATGAACTTTTCTTCTTTTTCTCTTGCTTGATCCTACCACTACCTGATTTATTTTAGTTTGAGCTTTGCTTTTTAAAATTATATTTTGCTTCTTGCCAACGTGATTTTAAAGCCTCGTCAATAGATCTATTAACATCTAATATTTCTCTGTCTATCTAACATCGCTACATTAATTCCTGTACATAATAATTCTTTACCTACTGTTTTAGCACCTTGTTTTAATAATGGAAATACACTACGAAATAAATCACCTAAAAATTTCAATACCATATCCTTCTTGATATGGTGCCCCCTATACACGTTATACCCACTTCCGGCTTGATGAGTGTAGTATTTAAAGTACGGGTCATTCATTTTTTGTTGCTAAATACACAAATATAACATTAATTTATAATATTGTATTGCGGCTAAATGTCTTTAAATATGACACAGGAATCCATGAATTAAAGGAAGAAGGGTACCTCCGCCAACGAACAAGTACACGTTTACCTTTAACTTCTTAAATTCGTCTGTTTCATAAACTTTAGGCAATGGCACTCCTTGTAATTCCTCTTCGTAAAATGTACCATCAATTACATCACCATTTAAATCCTCCAACACATAAACTACTTTCTTTTCTTTACATAGCACCCGTTTTATTTTAAATATTTCCACAGTCCAATTTCCTTTGTACCCTTTTTGAAAATGACGTTTTGCTTTACTAATGCGTATAGTATCACCTTCTTTATATTTTGCAGCGTTATTATGAGACGATGGTTTTATTAATTTATTCTAAACTTGTTTAAACGTATCTTGGTTCACACTGGCAGATGGTAATTGATGAGCTCTATGGGGTCTAGAATTATATGACTGAACAAGTTTAGGTAGCACATCTATGTAACGGTAAGACTTCTTTGCTGTAAAATATTTCCACATTCGTTACCTAAGAGTTCGATTAAAACGTTCCACTCCCCTTGCCTTAATATCGTGGTTTTGTGTTTTGAAGAATTTAATATTTTGCTTTTTTAAGTATAGATAAAAGGGCTTATTAACAAACGCTGTACCTTTATCTGCTTGTAGACGTAAGGGTCTACGGTGGATAGATGCAAATATTTGATTAAATGGTTTTATAATGTTTTCACCAGTTTTTGTACGTACAGGCACGGCCCACGCAAAGCGGCTAAATAAATCACTGTTAAAATATACCTGTACTCATCATTATATTTTGCAGACTCTGTACATCATGTAAATCAGTTTACCAATATTGAACACTAAATAGGGATTACGTGAAAATTTTTTACGTGCTGGTTTATGTAGTGTATAAGTCCTCTGTTCTTTTACCCACTGTTGCACCCTGTGTAAATATATTGATTTCTTCACAGCTTTCCATAATGCTGTAGCAGTTGAAAATGAGGAAGGGTGTGAGGGGTTATAATAATTATTAGCCAGCTTTCTGATATTTTGTAATCACACCATCTGTTGACAACTTTACGTTTACGTGGTGGCTCCTCCTCTTCTTTTTCTTCTTTTGGATCAGCAGCAGCAGCAGACCTCTTCAGCTTATGAATATATTCTATACGTTGAGGGTTACCTATATCTCTAAAGGTATATTGGATTTTGCTAACAGTACAGCAAAGGGTTCCCAAGGTGTTGGGTAATATTTTTCTTCCGACACATAGCAAAATCCGCTATTAAATCTACTATATTGGCACCAGGAATTAAGTTATTAAAAATATTAACATTACCATTGTCATCCACTGAATGTTGGAATTTTGTTTTAAGTAATAAAAGGCTTTGCTTTACGCTGACAATTTTCGGGGAGGGTAGATAGTATTTCATCCTCCTCGTCCTCTAACCCCTTAGTACCAACACTAGTAGATGTGTTGCGGTAGGTTTTTGCACAATGTGTAAATATTTTTTTTACACCTCCTTATATCGTACCCATTTTTCTTCAACACTCATACTTTTATTATTTAAAATATTTTTCATGTCATCATGTAAATTAGATATAGTGTGATATTGATGTATTTTTTGGAGAAATTAAAACAAGTTTTTGTGCATGTTACATAATTATTATGTAATTAAACTTGATAGTATACCTCCTATAATAGGTGCTAGCAATGCAGTGAGAAAACCAGCTTTTTGTAAAATTATTCGTTTTTTCTTTTGTTTTAGATGGACCTTTCTTTACCAAATACCTAGGTCCCTTTTTACATGTTTTTAATTTATTTTTCTCTCTTTTATTTAACGGAACGTTTCCTTGCAATACGTTATAGGAACATTCACAAATAGATCGAATTAAATCGGGATCTGCATTATGTAATATAGCCTTACGTACCTTAGGTTTTGCCGTGGCTGAAAGTTTTAGTAAATGGACACTTTCTTTACTAATCATTTTTACAGTTATCATACTAAAATTGGTTATTAAAATATAAAAGCTATTGAGATTATTTGTTTACTGGTACATAAACATAATTGTTAGAACCTGAAGGGAAAATATTTGTTCGAACAAGATGTTCATCGAAGATGTCCTTTTTAAAATCAAAAACCAAATAACTATGAGCAGCGCGTCTTGATAAGATTCTTGAACAAATTTTATGTTACCTGGATATAATTGACGTGCCAGATAATTAATTTGAGCCTGGTCTCTAGGATTTTTAAAACATATTATATAATGGCAATTTAATTATGTCTCGCATACCTCTAACCTGGTGGAGATATTTTGCGTTATAAAAATAACACTTAAATTTCGGTGGTGGCTACATTTAGTAAAAAAGTCAACAATTCGTGCATCACATTCCCGCATTAAATCGTCAATAATTACAAGATGTGGACCATTTTGTGCTGAAAAATCATCTATTTTTCGTAGCCCTGCTTTAAATGTACAACTTGAGGAAAGAATCATATAGAAGTTGCCACTCACCATAACACCATACTATCTTTTTCCACTTTTCAGCATAGTATTTTAAAAATTCTTTCACAAAATATGATTTCGCACACCCAGTAGGCCCTGCTATAATGCATGTGAAAGGATGGCGAAACTTCATTTTTCTTTGCTCTCACTATTTTATACTTCTTCAAAAATAAAATATTTATCAATCACCCAATAACATAGAAACTAATTCTAGTTGAATACGATTTGCTGTGTCAGTATCTTCAGCATAAGTAACTTTAGAAAATTGACCGTTCAAAACACATTCATATAGATATTTACTTATTAGAGGAGCAAGTGGAGAGCATGTAGAAGTTGCCTCGTGAATGGATGGGAAATAATAACATCTTTTTTCCATGTAGAAAAATCTATTTCAACTCTACTGTTATTATTATTTGACCGAATATACATTAAATTAACATCGTCATTATTAGCGTCAAGTATTACTTTGGTTTGGTCACTTATTCAGTCGCGTATTCAGTTGCTTTCTCACCTTCTCTAAAATAATAATTTTTATAGATAGAATATGATAAAAACCTGGACCATTCATTGATAAGAATACATTCATTAGTAATTCGCAATTTTACAAATACATAAAATTTATAATCACTACCATATTTCAAATATACACAAATATTTGTGGAATTATTAATGTAGTAGAAAGAACTTAAAAGTTGTTTTTTTTATTCATAATGTATATTTATCTATTTACACAACTAATTCTTTTTTACAATAGTCTTTTACTCTTAAAACTGTAAGACAATGTACCATAACTACTATCAACTTTTTTACGTTTTGTATGTACCAATTGGTAGGTTTTCGTTTCCTCCTTACTAATAATTCTGCTCTCTTTTGTACGAGCAATTTTACATGTGTTTGTCACAGTTATCGGAGGATCATCGTTAAGAATCATATTTCTGATTTGTTCAAAATTAACAATTTTCATTGTATCGCTACTGAGAGTAATCCCACGTACCTTATAACAAGTTTTTGTAGTACCTCTACTAAAGGCCTTATAAGCATAGTTTTTGTCCCACAACTACAAAATTCCCTAATATATGCATCGGGAGCTACGTTATGTAATTCGTCTCTTAAGTCACCCTGGGTGACCTATAGGGTGTTTTACCATGCAACAGTAAGGGTATAAGGAAATGACATCTACATAGTGTACTTCCTCCCCGGGGGCATAGTGTAACTAATAATCACTAGTTAACAAAGGTTTTGTTACATAAAAGGAAATACCTGTTCTTAAAGGAACTTTTTGCGCTGAATTCGAATATGCACTCGGTTTTTCTCCATCACGTACGATTTTCCCGTAACAGAGGGATTTTCAGGAAAATCCCTCAAAAATTTCCCTTTTCGTTTATTTTACACCCCAAGATCTTGTCCCCTTGCATATACTAACATAGAAATTATACCTAAGTATACTTTGATTCATATTTAACAAACCCTCCAAGTTTCGTAATAATCGCTTTATTCTTTCTAGAGAAATAAATATGTTTGTATGTATACTGTGTGTACTGTTTATTGCACCTTATAGTAATGCTTTCAGATCTCTTAAGTTGAGGTAAAACGTTTTGCATTATTACCACAAACATATATATAAAATATAATACAATATAATTTACAAGTGTGACAATTTACAATAAACAATAATACAAATGTACCAAAAGGTCATGAAAAGACAATCAAAACTATCACAATATATGAAACTTCCATTGGGTTACAAAAACGTACACTACTTCCTTCTTTTGTAAGAAATGTTGCATTCTCTAACAAGACCCCAACAATAGTCCCCCATCATTGAAGGATCCCATCGTCCCTGGTATCTTTTCTCCATTGCCATTATATCTTGGTGGAATCTTTCCCCATGTTCGTCGCTGAGAGCACCTAGGTTAGCAGGAAAGAAGCTGAGGTGGGAGTGCAAAAAGTGGATTTTTAAAGACATCCTACAACCCAACTCTTTGTATTTCTGTATCATGTCCTGTACGATTTCTGTGTAACTCTCAGCTTTGTTATTGCCCAGAAAGTTGCGCACAACACACTTAAATGCTGTCCAGGCAGCTAGCTCAGCACTGTTTAACTTGCTGTCAAAGCTATCATCAAGCATTAATTTCCTAATTTAGGGACCAATAAACACTCCCGCTGAAATCTTAGCATCACTCAGGTTAGGGAACTTATCTCGCAAATACTTGAAACCTTCACCAGATGTGTCTATGGCTTTGACAAAGTTTTTCATAAGTCCTAACTTGATATGAAGTGGCGGTAGTAATATCTTATTAGGATCTACCAAAGGAGCGTATTTGACGTTGCATTCTCCAGGTACGTAATTCACTCTAGGTTCCCATTCCTTCACTTCATAATGTTTGTCATCAGCTCGGCTATCCCATAAACATAAAAAACATTGGTACTTCGTGTAACCGCACTGCAGTCCTAATAAAATACCAACTACCTTGAGATCACAACATATTTGCCAACAATGGTCCTTGTAATTTATAAGATTTAGCAAAGTTGACATGGTGTCATAGGATTCCTTAATCTTCACTGAGTGCGCAAGTGGTATAGAAGGATTTTTATTTCCATTATGTAAAAGGACAGCTTTAAGGCTGACCTTTGACGCGTCGATAAATAACCTCCATTCTTCTCGAACGTAAGGAATTCCTAGCTCCGCCATCAACCCATTTATATCCGTACATACGCACACATTATCTTGCATTGAGAAATAGCTTGAAAATTGAACATGCCTTTTCCTGTACACTGATATGTTCGTTTCTGCATCCAAAAAGTTCCACTGCTGGACCCTTGATCCCAGAAGTTCCGCCTCTTGTTTTGTCAGGTGCAAATCACGGACTAGGTCATTAAGTTCACATTGCCGGATGAAATGTGGCTCGCGAACACAGTCAGGGATGAACGTTGGATCCTTGGATGTACATGTTGATGTCGATGGTTCATCAAGGTCATGATCATCATCAGAGTCTTTTGGCCATATCTCTTCCCAGTTGGTAGGGGGCTCGGGAAGTGGAAGTTCATCCCCGTGCGGAATAGGTCTAATTGCGGATTTAACGTTGGGATAACTTATTGTGTATTTCCTTATTTTAGAATGTCCCTTATCTACTGTGAGACAAAAATAACAATCATCCAGATGGTTGGTGGGTTCTCTCCACACCATTGGTACAGCAAATTTCATGAACCTCCGTTTCCCTTCGGCCCATGCAAGTAAAGCGACGTAGCACAACGCACAAATTATGTTGGGTGCCCAAGTATTGTCCTGATCTCCCACACGACATCCGAAATATATATAATATGCTAGTTTCACCGATGGCGTAATGGATCTACACTGTCCTTTAACTACAAACTGGCCACACACATAACGAAAACTATTTGGTGAGTTAACACACGAACACCGTCCATTGTACTGATCACAAACTAAACTTCTGGTCTTAGTTGGGTATAATGCCGTTAAGATCAAACATGAAAGCACTCTTAGCAGCAAAGACAACTTTGAAAGTGAAGTAGTGTTAAACCACATGTCAATATAAAAATGTACAAAACTCCCTCACCAGGTGTCAAGAACACAAGAAAGAAAGAAATGCGCGGGGGGAGGGGGGAAACGATACCGTAGTGGAAAATTCAGACTGCATTAGTTCATTGTTGTCAACAATGAGTCTGTATTCCATTCTTTCTTTCTTTTGCATTCTGTTACATTTGATAACAAATATTGATAACCATTTCATGAACAAAACGAAAAAACTTGGATAATTGTATATATACTGTACGTTAAAAAAAACGTTGGAAGTACATTCTATTTTTATACACGTTTCTAATTTACAGAGAGCAATACAAGTGTGTTGTTGACTATTGTAAATATTCATTTTTATGTCTGTGTTTGTAGTAATAAAGCAAATCGTTTTTACCCCAACTCAGGAGATATGAAAGCATTACTATCAGGTACAATAAACAGTGCACACAGTATACATACAAATATATTTATTTCTCTAGAAAGAACAAAGAGATTTTTACGAAACTTTTAGGGTTTATTAAATATAAATCAAGGTATACTTAGGTATAATTTTTATGTTACTATATGTAAGGGACAGGAGCTAGGGGAATAAAATATCTGAAAAAGGGAAATTTTTGAGGGAATTTCCCGAAAATCCCTCTGTTAGGGAAAACTGTACGTGATGGAGAGAAACCGAGTGCATATTCGAATTCAGCGCAAAAAGTTCCTTTAAGATCAGGTGATTTTTCTCATGTAACAAACAAAAAGTTTAAATTTGTTAACTAGTGTTGACAGCAGAACAGCGTCCTTCGTATAGAGCATCCTCTGTTTAATAGGATCTTTTCTACACAGGGGGTGATGTGCCACAAGTTCTCCAATATGAGGGTTTTTACGTAACTCGTTCTTCCATTCACATCCCCACATCTCGTGTACTACAAAACCTACTTTTTAAAAAATAATCAATTTTTCTAGTACTGTTTTCATATCGTATCTCAAATGTGGTATGTGGATCGTTATTTATAGGGTTATTACACCCTATTTTATAGCATTTAACACAACCATGATGAAAACATCCTTCATATTCCAATACATGAACCTGATCATCTATACGTGCGTATCCATCTACTTAAAAATACCAATTGGAGCCATTTCCCTACTATTTGCCGCATGCTTGATTGTAATACCTAGTCTCTTGCTCATGAATCAACCATTGTATCGCTTCGATGGACTGTTTGATCAGCCCAGCGATATCCATTATGAGGAATAATTCCTACAGTCTACTTTTTCAAAAAATTGCGTCGAAATACCAATTACATGCGGAGGCTACACTAATTGCATCGACCAGTGGATTGACATTAGTTATTTGTTGAAATTCTATCAAAAATTTAATGCATGCCTTACGTAGAAGTTCAACATCCATCCGACAGTAACGAATCAATTCTTCTTTAAAATTAAATGTGTTGGAGAATTTTCATACCAGCGCATAAACTGCTTTTGGTCTTTTCTCTTCATGTATTGATAACCATAAATTTGGGGTCAGGCATATTTCCTTCATATCTCTGATTATCTTCCGTATTAAAATAGTGGGGAAAATACCCTTTTACTTCGTCTATACCAAATGCTTCAGATAGTTTCGCCCGCGCCATGGGAAAAAATTTAGACCATCAATAAACTTCAAATATTTGCAATCAATACACAATATTTTTCATCCCTTCATAATGACGCTTGGAGTCCACTGTTTTACTGTTATCATTGCATGCAGAATAAAATGTGTATCATATCCTTTAGCATTATGTGCAATGCATATAACTCAATTCGTATTGTCTGGTTTACTGAATAAATATTCAAGAAATGCAGCAACATAATCTTCACCATAAAAATATTTTAATGTCTATTGCAAATGCTACATGTAATACTCTCACTATTCTTGACACATTTGTAACATACTTGCTGCGTAATAAGTAAATTAGGCACATGCTCGCGTAATATTTCGTCCTTTCTGCATTCTACATCATAAAACACCATTATCCATTTTTCTGCACCTGAATATTTTCGAGGACGAATATAATATAGATGACGGGGCGGCATTTTATTTTGACAGCTTATGCAATACGTTTCCCCACACTTATGAGGATTTCTATCCTTTCTTAACAGCGTATGCTTTAATTTATATTGTATACACTTTCAACTGCGAACACAAATCCGTTTTTAAATGATACGACATACATTCTTTACCATAAAAAGACCTGATACATTTATCACAATTCAATACTTCCTCCGTTTTTCTACACGGAGGATTTTTCCGGCATTTAGGACATAATGCCTTACAGTGACCTATATGTTTTTCTTTATGATCATATTTTTATGACATGTATCGCAAAAGTACGAACAACTAAATGCGGCAGATAAATTAGTAATAGCATTATAGTGATTATTTATGATTAGTAGATTAATTTTCTTTTCACCGTCCACGTCTTCGAAAAATGTTTTCTCCCCCGTCAAATCATCGTACATTGTAATTGTATAATCAGATAAATATTTTTGAATTAATTTCAATCCTGGTATGCCACCACCATTCATCAAATTAAGACCAGAACTCTTACTCAATAATTTTGCTTCTAAAGACATAAAGTTCTTTTTCCGATTATAGCAGGGTTGAGATGTATTTTTATCACCCTTATTATCAATCAGGACTTTAGCAACTACCAGGGCATGGGCAAGGCAACTCCTATCTTTATTTTTAATAATGACTATACCTTTGCACTTTTTCATATATTCTTCATCAGAGGTAAAATTTTGACTTTTCCTCCCCTCCCCTACAGTGAGGCCACATGATGAAAATCAATAACAAAACGATCTTGTTCCATAAACTTTGCATTAGACTGTATAACTCGATTTAAAGCATCTCGGATGAAACTTTCACCAACATTCGCTTCTTCTCGAAACAAAAAACCAAAAGATCTATCTGGATTATTCTGATTCCATAATGTCAGCCCTAGCTGATAATGGGAATCTACATTTGTCATTAACATATTTAATAGCTGAGCAATTCCACTTCGCAACCAAGTAATTGGGTTTTGCTCATGAGGGATTCTCGCAAGTTACGCAGTTATCATTGTACCGTTCATTCGGAATTTTTTGTACTTTCTAGTTATTTTGTTAATAATTGTAATTTTACTAGAACTCTCCATTTTTTCTAATTAAGCACCAATATTACTTATAGTACTATAGTATATAAACCACCTAATTTTAGTATAAAAGTAACTATATTATTCTAATAACTAACAAATATTATTATTATTAGTGAAATTTTAAAAACTTTATCTCATGTATTTTCGCGATTTGATTTATTTACTATAACTGGGTCTGTTCCCACTATAGAACACCAGAAAAGTGTTTTTTTTCTAATAACGTATTATTCTTAACGTGTACTGATATTTTTGCTGATATTTTCTAAACCTGTAAATAGAATAAAGCTAATTAATACACTTCATACATAAATATTTTTCTGAAAATACAAAACACATAAACTATAAGATCTAGATCAAAACAGATATCATATTCGTAATCAACATGGTCGAAAACCCATATATTCCAAGTTTCACGCAAATCGTCCAAAAATTGACAAAAAGAGCATATCCCACATAAACTATTATATCAAGATCAAAATAGATATCATATTCGTAATCAGCATGGTCGAAAACCTGGAAATACCCCCTCAATTCGTCTCGCCGTTTACAATTATTTCAGGTTTAAATATTTGACCTCTGACCTCGATGGTCAGTACTTTTGCGTCTTATAGTATTTTTTTGACCTATTACTAAATGTGAAAACAGCATCTCAATACATCTCACCGTATACAATTTATTCGGGTTTAAATATTTTTGACCTTTGGCCTCTATGGTCAGTACTTTAGGACGTGTAGTACTTGATGACTTATTGCTAAATCTGGAAACACACCCTCAATACGTCTCACCGTTTACAAGTTATTCGGGTTTAAATATTTGACCTTTGATCTCGATGGTCAGTACTTTTCGAACATGTAGTACTTGATGACCTATTACTAAATGTGGAAGCAGCACCCCCATACGTCCCACCGTTTACAAGTTGTTTACGTTTAAATATTTGACCTTTGACCTCGATGGTCAGTACTTTTACGTCAAGTAGTACTTGATGACCTATTGCCAAATGTGGAAACACACCCTCAATATGTGGCTCCGTTTACAAGCTATTCGGGGTCAAAAACTTGACCCTATACCTCGATTGTCAGTACTTTTGGGACATGTAGGAGTTAATGACCTATTACTAAATGTGTAAACAGCACCTCGATATGTGGCTCCGTTTAGGAGTTATTCAGGTTTAAATATTTGACCTTTCACCTCGATGGTCAGTACTTTTGCGTCATGTAGTACTTGATCTATTGCTAAATCTGAAACACACCCTCAATATGTGGCTCCGTTTGACCTCTAACCTCGATGGTCAGTACTTTTGGGACATGTAGGAGTTGATGACCTATTAGTATATGTGGAAACAGCACCTCAATGTGTGGCTCCGTTTACAAGTTTTTGGGTTTAAACCTTATACCACGATGATTACTACTTTTGGGACATATTGTACTTGATGACCTATTACTAAATGTGGAAACACGCCCTCAATACGTAGCTTCGTTTACGAGTTATTTGTTTTAAAATATTTTACCTTTGACCTCGATAGTCAGTACTTTTGCGTCATATAGTACTTGATGACCTATTGCTAAATCTGGAAACACGTCATCAATACGTCACTCTGTTTACATGTTATTTAAGTTTAATAATTGACCAGTGCGCTAACCGCTTATTCAGAGTAGTCAAATGTTAGTCGTACTCTCTAGTATGCCACTAATCAAGCGTCAAAACGACTCTGCGTAAGACCCATTTAAAAACAGACCCTCATTATGAAATATTTGTGTTATAACTCACTACTTTCTTTACCATAACGACTATTCAATATCTCCACGACGTCTGCAACTCGTCGTGACGAACAGTCCTCACCACATGATATTTGGAAACTTTTGCCCAATATCGATAATTTATTATTATGTGTCCTCAAGCGATCCGAAGGTTGTAACCCGTAGGACAAACGCGAGGCGATACGTAGGTCGCCACCAGAACAGTATTCTGAAAAGTTAAGTGAGCTGTGGGTAACGCGGTCCAAGTTCTTGACACAGACGTTGTTACTCCGAGCCGAATAACGAATAAATACGGTAAAATTTACAGACTTTTAGACAAATTGACACAAAGCGAATGAATAATATACACAATATCATATAGTTACAGAATGAGAGAAAACAGCTCAAAGATTAAATACACAAAAACAGATCAAGTTATTTCTGATTTAGAGTCGAAAGGTTATTATTCACAAACAAATGTTAAGTATTAAGTACATTGATGTTCACCATAACTGTGGTATACAGATGATGTTCCAGGTCTTCACGTATACCTAGGTAAGTAATCCCTTTTTCATAGGTAGTTTTCCATTACGTCAGGTTGGATGTTGGATTACGTAGGTTATAACGCCATATAAGTAGCTTCAATTGATTAACTTTTATGAGCCTTCAGACAAGTAGATTGTGAGCACCTTCATTTAGTTCATAACTTTAGATATTATAGCTTATCTCCATCTATTATAATTCCATTTATCATTTTCTTTATTAATTACTTTCATTAATTACTTCTTATCTTCCACTTATATCATTCTTACTTAATACATGATCTAATTTTAATTGCTTATTTTACATAATTACATTTATTTGTACTTATTTCTTCCTTCCTTCATAGATCAATATGGAAATGTGTCCACAAACTACGGACCGCAGCAAAAGAACATTGATATCAAAGCTTGGCGTAGTGTACGTTTAAACTAGAATGGTACCAGAGTTCGGCTTAGAAGCAATCTTATTCAATTCTACTGAAATTTTGATTAGTTTGGCATATTTTAGAGTATTACCATAAATATTGTTAAAGACATGACATCGAATTAAGAAAGACAGACAAGGACCCGGTTGGGTCGTTACTAATTAGAACTTCATGGTGATATTAACAGTCATATCGTTTCAAACTAATTCTTGATCTTCTGTTTATTACGATTTTCCTTTGTCTTTTTTTCTTCCTGCAGTCGAATGAGTTGGCATGAAAATTGTGAGACAATTTTCCCAACTTTTATGTACATTGCTGACAATGCATTAATAACAAAGAAAATGAAAATAGATAAATAATAACAGAAATGATAAACAAAACAAGCAATTGGAAATCAAAATGATAGACAATAAACTGAAGACAAAATAACGAACATTAAACAAACAAACAATATACAACTTGTAAAGTTTTTCACACACTTGTTATAACATACATACAAGCGGTGCATAACATTTGCATTTAATTTAAGAAAAATTGACACATTTAAGTAATAGGTTTAATATGTACTATTTGTTACATTATATTTACACTCAGCTTTATTATACGGAAATACAAAAAGACAAGGTCTGCGCAAAACAGCTTGAGCCATTTTTTAATTCTTAATTTTTCATAAATGACTCATAGATCCAATCATGTACCGATTTCTTCTCTGACGTCATCTTAATTACCCTCGAAGCTATTATTCATTTATATATCGTAAACTTAATTTGCGGAATGCTAATGAATATTATTGGATTTTACTAAAGAGCGCTACTTTAACTTATTCCTTGTTATGTAATGCATTTGTAAATATTGTTAATTTGTTATTTTTTACTCAGAGAAAACATGCAGAAACATGAAAATGCTACAAACCGATTTAACACGTTGATTCACTTAGAACTCACTTCCCTTTAATATTAGCCTTTATAATGATACGAAACTTCTAAATAACACTACACCACAACTTAAACTAATTTTAAAACGTTCTAAATGGCGTGTTTTATCCTTTCTCGGATGAAAACAGACAAAAATAGATCACACACACCACTACGATCCGTTCACTACACCAGAAGACTTTAAACTAACAAAAACAGAAAAATCACTGTTGTCATGTCCTATTATTTACACGTTCATTAGGGAAACAGTATTTCATCTTTCTCCAGAGCGCATTACCAGTTGAAAAGATTGTAATTTTTTAATACACTATTATTTCTTTTACACCCGCGATTAACTTTTAAAATATTTTCATCATTTCGCATAAAGAACAATGTCATGGGCATGTGGTAAATGCTTGTAGCTTTTCCGCTATGTTACATAGTTGTGTTTTCGTAGTCTCTGTGCTCGTAGTCTTATTTAATTTTTGCTACGATAAAATAGGGGTGGAAAAATATACCATACTCTTTTATTACTTCTGCTACGTGTTCGTAATCTTATGAAATTTCTGCTATGTTAAATAGGGTTGGAAAATGGGTTCATAGTCTTATGCAATATGTGCTTTGTTAAATAGTGGTTGAAAGAAGCCATATTCTTTTATCAGTTCTGCTACAGGTTCGTAGTCTTAAGTAATTTCTGCTATCTTAAAGTAGGGGTGAAAAATAAGGCAAAATATTTTATTAGCTCTGCTTGGTGTTCGTAGTTTTATGTAATTTCTGCTATGTTACATAGGAGTTGGAAAATGTGATCATAGTCTTTAATTAGCTCTGCTTTGTTACATACTTGTGTTCGTAGTCTCTGTGTAATTTCTGATTGGATTATGTGTTCATTGTATTAAGTAATTTCTGCTATGTTAAAATAGGGGTTGAAAAAGTGGTCATAAAAAAGAACGAATACACCCCCATTATTCTAGTAGTCTTTGCTAGGTTACATAGGAGTGCTGCTAAAATATGCGTTCATAGTCTTTTTTAATTTCTGCTATGTTGAAATAGGGGTTGAAAAAAGTGCTCATAAAAGAGAACGAGTACACCCCTAAAAAGGGCCCTAAAAGGGAACGAGTAAACCCTCAAAGAAGAGTCGTAAAAGAAAATGAGTTTCCCGGGTGTTCGATTTTCCATAGCTGGACAGTACGGGGGCATCACGTATCGTTCGACACTGGAAAATTGAGTCTTTTGCTATCAGAAGGCCCTGAACAAAGGATGTTTTTTCAGCTACAGGGTGTCAAGTGCCGCCCATCTAATAGTTTCCTTGCTCTATGTCTGATCCTGATGTAGTCAACCTATGCCAATGCTGATTACGACCAGGACTTGAGTATGTACAGTCACTAAAGAAAGTATTCTTCAGTTGACAAAATTTCTTTCCCTAATAACTAAACAATAAATTAACCTATTGGAGTACGGATTCTGGCAAGTTATCATATTATAACTATTCTAAGGATAACAACAAAAAGATCCATATTAATTCATTTGTTCCCGAGTTATTGGCAAAATAAAATCTGTCAACTCTCAAATACCTTCTTTTCCGTGTGTACATCCAACTAACGACGAGAAATGAATCTGCACTACTCCCTCTTCTGCGGATCCAATCTATAAGTTGCCTCTAACTAACTTCGATAAGAAATTCAAAAACTGAAAGCATGTTTTTCAACAGCTATTAAAATACGTAACATGATTGAAGATAACTGAAGTTCCTTTTACAGATAGTGGTGTCGTACCAAGTTTAAAAATACAGATTTTCATCGCCATGTTCGTAACAATGCTTCCTTCGAGATCTGTGGCAAAAATGCAAATATTGCTGTATTGCAACCAGCAAACTCCACTAACGCCGAAACCGTCGTTATTGGATGTAGTCATCAAGAGTATTGATGCATAGGTCAAGGACACTGAGGTTGAAGAAGAGTTTACTGCTGAAGGACCAACATTTAAAAATGTATTCGAATACGCAACAATTCTGGCGCAACTTATTTAGTTCGATATCGGTTCATAAGTTACAGTTACTAGTTGACGAAATAGATCAATACAGTAGACAAAATACTATCAAGATTCGTGGTATTCCTCTTTTTCTTAATGAGGATGGCATTAGCTTGGTTAAAAAGGTTGGTAATGCTTTGGAGTTAAATCTCAAGGATGAAATGATCGATGTTTGCCATAGATTGAATAAGTCACCAAGACAACTTAACCCAGGTATAATTGCAAAGTTTGTTAGACGATTTGATAAGGATAGTTTCCTCCAGAAAAGAAATTTTAAAAAAATCTTAGTTGTAAACATATAGGATTTTTTGTGGAGGAAACTACGTCAATAAAAGTCTGTCACTAAATAGAAGAATTGTATTTAGAGAAACTAGAAAACTTAAAGAGAAAAATTGATTTTCATTCGATTGACCATGTAGGAATTATAAAATTGAAAAAGTAAGAAAGTGATACATATATACATATAGTCTATATACTGCAGACAAGGTCAAATGTTTGCTGTGAGCTAAATGATTGATGCCACACATTATATAACATTTAATTATCAGAATGTTAGATGCTTAAGAACAAAATTAGGGGATTTATATGTAGGTTCACTACAGTAATAATTAATACTTTAAAAGAGAAAGAATATTATACAAAACGAAAAGTGCACTCAGATTACAATTTAAATAAATTAAATGAATTGAGTAGAGAATTAAAAAGTATTATGGATAAGGCACATAAATTGTATATTTTCCAAGCTAAAAATATGATAAATCCGAAAAACTTGTTTACTTTTATTAACAACAAAAATGAGAAGAAAATAGCATCTAGTCATATGACTAACCAAAAGCAATCTCTAGATACCAACAATTCAATGGTTAATAGTTTTGCTGAATATTTTAAAAGTGTTTATTCTCAATACACTGCTAATTATAATACACCCAAATCGATTAACTTGGAAATGTACCAATGATTGAATATAAATTTTGTCACTGAAAATTATTATATAAAAGTAATTAGAAAGTAGAAACCATCAAAATCCTCCGGATCTGATTTAATACCTGTTTATATGTTTAAAGGTTTTGGCGAGGTATTAATGAAATCATTGTGTTATGTCTAAAATCTAATATTAAAAACATAAACCTTTCTGAGGCTTGGAAGGTTAGCAAGATCCGTCTAATTCATAAAAAGGAAATTCATCTGATGTTGAAAACTATAGACTGATATCATTATTTTTGCCCTGTCTAGAATATTTGAACAAATTCTTTTTCCAAAATATACAATCGTTAAAATCTTATATATCTATATATTGGCATGGACTTTATTCGTAGAGATGAACTGTGACTAACTTAATTGATTTTACTCAGTACGCCTCTGAATCAGTTGAAAGTAAACATAATGTAGATGTCATCCCCTATAGATATCGCTAAAGCTTTTGACAAGCTAAATCATGACATACCGCTTAAAAATTATCAATTTTTCTCATAACATTTTGATATTAATTTCATCTTCCTTAAAAGGCCACAAAAATTAGATATCTAACCAAGTCAGTTTCCTGTTGTATGAAGTTAATTCTTTCATACCTCAGGGATTGGTATGAAGTTAATTCTTTCGGACCTCTGCATATTTTTGTTTATTAATGATCTGCCAACAGTAATAAAAGAATTTAAATGTTTGATGTTCGCGGACGATATTAAATTGTATAAAGAAGTATGGACCAGGAATTATGCATTGAAATTGCATTAGGGTCTAGATGTATGTTATAGGTGGAGCATTCGACATAATCTAAATCAAAGAAGTGCTTAGTTGTCACTTTTTCTACAAAACATAATCCACCTCGTTTCGTGCATACGCTGAACAAAGAAGCTATGCAAAGAGTTAAAAAAATAAATGATCCGGGAGTAAGGTTAGACAATAAATTATGTTTTGATAGAGACATTCTAAAAATAGTTAATGAAGGATAAAGATCATTGTGATTTTTAATCAGAAATACGAAGGTATTTACAAATATGCAAGCACTAAAGATTTTGTTCAATAGTCATATTTATAGTATGTTGGAATATAATTTGGACACCTTTTTATAAGTATATCGATAGGAAAATTGAAAGAATACAAAATATTTTTTTGAGATACTTACTATAAGACATACAAAAGATTATCGTAAAATGAAAATGGATAGTATTCAACCTTGCTAAAAATTTTTGATATCACATTTTCATATGATAGAAGACAATTTATGGAAATTGTTTTCCACTAAAAGTCTGTAAATGAATTTATAGATAAACAAGAGTTTCTTCAACTGTTGTATTTTGATATCAATAGGATTTTTTTTTACAAATGAGACATTCATTTTACCGTAAAAAATCACGTTGAGTACTTCATTTAAATTGTCCTGTAATTAGAATAAGTGAAAGACTTAATCTATATATGTAATATTGAAAATCACTATGTTTGTGACTCTAAACCTCCTGAACCTTTCGACCGATCTCGATTAAATTTGTAACATGGATGAAGTTCGAAGCTGGGCTGGTTTTGGGTTTTCCACTTTGTTGATAGAACTGAGGGATTGGGGAAGGGAGTATAAAAATAAATAAAACTTAATAACTCCTGAACCACTAAACCGATCTTGATCAAATTTTCAACATGGATGAGGTTTAGGCCTGGAATCGTTCTTATGATTTAAATTTGACGGAGCAACGTAGGGGAAGAGAAGGAGGGGGGGTATATAAAAATCAATTTATATAACACTGAAAGTGACTATTTTGAAACTTAATAACTCTTGAACTATCCGACCAATCTCAATAAAATTTTCAAGATAAACGAGGTTCGGATCTGGAAATATGTTTGTAATTTCACTTTAAGGGTAAATCCTAGGGGAGGGAGACGGGAGGGGGAGGGGATGTAAAAATAAAACCTAATAACTTTTGAACAGCCCAACCAATCTCGATCAAATTTTCAACATATATGAGGGTGGAGGCATGGGTGTTTTTTATCATTTCCCTTTGACAAGCCAACCTAGAGAAGGGGGAGGGGAGATATAAGTAAAAAATAAAAAATTAATGACTAGTTTCAGACTACATCATTCTTGAACCACCCGACCGAACTCAATCAAATTTTCAACATACATGAGTTTGGGAGCAGGGATTACTTAAGGATATTCACTTTGACGGATGCAACGTAGGGGAGGGGGGAGAGAAATTTAAAAATGATGAAAAATGACCGATGATATTGTTGAATCGATAGTTTTCGGGGCCAATGAGGGAAACTGTTATACTTCTGATACTGTTTCAATCCAAGTTCAGCCCTGAAAGTTGGGGATGGGAGGGGGATAAACATTGAAATATGATCGAAAATGACTAATATTAGTGTCGAATCCATAGTTTTCGGGATCATTCAGATGAACAGTGACATTTCCGATCCTGTTTAAATTCAAAATCAGTCCCACCACTTGGGGGAGAGATGGATATATATATATACATATATGATCGAAAGTGGCCGCTATCAGTATCGAATTTATAGTTTTCTGGATCGCTTAGATGAACAGTGATACTTTCGATCCGGTTTAAATTCAAATTCAACCCCGCAAATTCTGGAAGGGGGAGGAAGAGGTATTTTAAAATGATCGAAAATGGCCGATATTAGTGCTGAATTCATACTTTTGGGGTATCTGGGATGAACGGAGACATTTCCGATGCCATAGCCCGCAACATGGGGAGGAAGATATATATATATATATATATATATATATATATATATATATATATATATATATATATATATATATATATATATATATATATATGTGTGTGTGTGTGTGTGTGTGTGTGTGTGTGTGTGTGTGCAGTGACACTTCTGATGCTATTTAGATCCAAATTCAGCCCCGTATCTTGGGGAAGGGAAATACATAAAACTGGTCAAGAGTATCCCAAATTAGTAGTGATGAGCAAATGCAAGACCAAGACCAAGACCCGGGTGGTCTTGGTCTTGGTCTTGGTCTTGCACATGCGGTCTTGGTCTTGGTCTTGCACTGGAACCCTCGGTCTTGGTCTTGGTCTTGGTCTTGCACACCTAGTCTTGGTCTTGGTCTTGGTCTTGCACACCCAGTCTTGGTCTTGCTTGCAAGAGTCTTGCAAGTTTTGCTTTTAAGAAATCTATGATTTTCATACGTAAATTTTACTCTGGATATAAGGGATAATAAATCCTACATTGCGTCAATAGTGAGGGAAATACAATGTATGTTTCTAAATGTAATATATTTTACCTTCGTGTAAGTGTGATGATACTGTACAACATAGGCGATGACCTTTCCTTTTTTTTTCAATGGGTGATCACGCTTCACTACTTATAAGATAAATCACAACATTTCGTAATATTTTTATATGTTTTAACAGATCCAATACTCCACTGGTTCCCAAACTGGGGAGGCTACCCCTGACAGTGAGACGCATGAAAGAAAACCAAGACGGCACAGATTACTGAAATACCATAAATTGCAAAATTATTTTTACATTCTAAAGGCGTCAGATTTTTTTCTTTCTAACCACGATTAGCTCATCTTTGTATTGAACAAACTCCCAATTAAATATTGAAATTTAGTTTTACTGATTCTAATATGTACTGTATGGGGCAGAAACAAGGACATTACGCAAAAACGATGAAACAGTTAGACTTTCGAAATGTGGGCATGGAGAAAAAAAGAGAGAACCAGCTGGGTTGAACGGAAAACGAATGCGAAGGTTTTAGAAATAGTAGCAGTAGGGGAGAAAAGAAGAATTTTAGATGTAATAAAGAGGAGGACATTGGCTGAGGAGGAACTGTATTATGAGGGACGTGCTAGAGGGAGGGGGCGAGGGAGATTGTAGTTGAAGAAAGATATTAAGACAGAAAATTGCTACGTTAAGACGAAGAGACTAGCTGAGGACCACAGTCATCAAAGCTTCTCAGCTGCAGCAAGTGACATGCCAATAATGGCAGAATAGCAATTATTATGACGATGATGATATGTTTTGCAATATTGACCAAAATAGAGAGAAAAAATTAAAATAATAATAATTAAACCTCTTAATATTTTAGAATATGAAATGAAATTAAATTTGTGAGTTTTACGTCCCACGCTTATGCCGGCTAGGCTAAAGAAGACGGTGATAATGAAAATGGTGGAAAGAAGAAAGTGGGAGGAAACGGGAGAACCCCGAGGAAACCCACGCACACGGTATTTGTCCACCACAAAGTTCACTTGGCGGGGGCTGGGATCGAACGCGGGACCCCAAACACCAGAGCTGAACACTCTACCATTGAGCCACCGCGGCCCCAATATTTTAACCCTTAACGGTTCACTGCTTCCGGCACTGTTTGCAAAACAACATATCCACAGACAACTTCCCGCGAAAAATTTACCAGAGTTTTCACCAGGGGCAATAACTGCTACCATCGCGGAAAGTAAGTACACAAATAATCATAACGAACAATACCTGATACTCTTCAAACGCAATACACAAGATCAAACAAAGGTGTAGCCAAATGGTTACGAAAACTCGTTAAGGGTTAAAAAAATTTGAGTGAAAACTGAAAACGACTCAACTGTCTATGTCTTTTGTGTAAACTCAATTTATATCAATACTTTGACCTACATTAGAAATACATAATAACAGCATCAAACTTCAAGTTATTTGAAATAAGTACGAAATCACTCTTAGTTGTTAATATAGATGATTTATTGTTGTATAATGTTATATCGTTGAATCCTAGATATGCCGTATACCTAAGGGGGCTATAAGTTATATTGATAAACAATTATTCAACGTATAAGCATCCACCTATGAAATCAAACGTGCGGTCACATGCGCTAAGTTTTTGTCAATGTCATGAAAATGTTATTTCAATATTAATTTTATAAGTACATATTAAAAATTTCCAACGGATGCTTCAACCTCAGAGCCAATGCCATACCCATGTAGTCGACATCTATGGTGTACGGAATTGCCGATGTTCAATACTACATTGCCTTAGTTTTGGAAGAAGAACACCATTAATATGTTTTTAAATGAAATGAAATATTACTTTAACGTCCCACGATTATTACACTGAGGCTAAGGGAAACAGTGATGATGAGAAATGGTGGAATGAAGAAAGTACGAGGAAACGGGAAAACCCACGCACAGGGCGTTTGTGCACCAAAGAAGCTGCGATCGAACCAGGGCCCCATGTACCAGAGGTGCACGCTCTTCCACTGAGCTACCGTGTCCATAACATGCTCTAGTTTATTTTTGCTTATCCACTTCTTATGGACACAACTATTCTTCGTATGATTTCCCAAAATCCAATCATGGGCCGTCGTGAATCATCAAATGATGACCAAAGTAAATCAGACACTGAAGTTATTATAGCTTGTAACAATTCATAGAATTATGCTATCGGTCGTCTCGTGAACAACCGATTCAAAAAACGACATACTGTAGCTATATGTTACAGGAGCACATGGATTGCATAAACTACTGGGAATACATTCACTCCGGCGGTATTTTTACTGGAGCCAAGAAGTTCACGTGAAAGATGTAATGATTTTGCCCCTTCCTTTTTACATTCTATAAAAAATCAAGTAGTACCATACTTGTGCAAGACTCTTGCGCAAGAGTCTTGGTCTTGGTCTTGGTCTTGCAGGTATGGTCTTGGTCTTGGTCTTGGTCTTGCAGGTATGGTCTTGGTCTTGGTCTTGCATCGGGATCCCTGGTCTTGGTCTTGGTCTTGGTCTTGGTCTTGCATGCAAGACTCTTGCAAAAACTGCAAGACCAAGACTCTTGCGCTCATCACTACAAATTAGTGTCGAATCCATAGTTTCCGGGGTCGCTGAGATGACCGTGACAGTTCCGATGCCGTGGCCCGCAACATGGAAGAGGAGGAGGGGGATATATATATATATATATATATATATATATATATATATATATATATATATATATATATAATGATAAAAAATGTGTGATTTTGGTGTCTGATCCGTAGTTTTTAGGGTCGCTGAGATGGAGAGTGACACTTCCGATCCTGTTTAAAACCAAATTCAGCCCCGCAATTTGGGAGAGGGGGAGATAATAAAATGATCGAAAATGACCAATATTAGTGTCGAATTCATGGTTTTCGGGGTCGCCGAGATGATCTTTCCGATGCCGTTTAAATCGATGCCATTAAAAACGAAAACAGCATATTTCACGGGTACTAAACACATGAGAAACTTAGTTGTGCATTTAAATTTTCATTTTAACCCAGCGAAGCTAGTAATATATATGCTAGTCATCGTATAAAAATGACAGCACATGTAGATTTTGCGATGCCTTATTTTGTGTATATAATCACAGTAAGAAAATCTATGAAATTTGGTCAAGTTTAATGAAACAAGTAGTATACTAAATTTGTGTGGCTTGAATATATAATGATATTGGTTTGTAATAAATGTCATCCCCCACAGATATCGCTGAACCTTTTCACAAGCTAAATCATGGCTTACTGCTTAAAAATTATCAATAACCTTTCACGTAACCTTTTGATGTTAATTTCGTCTTACTTAAAAGGCCGCAACAAATTGTCATATCTAATCAAGTCAGTTCCCTGGTGTATGAACTTAATTCAGACGTACCTCAGGGATGATTGAAACTCGAAACTCTGTATTTTCCCAAAGGAAATGAACAATATTATAATTGTACTGTACTGGGTTTTAAATTTCTGTGAATATTTATGTTCACTATTCATGATTCGCCAGTTTGTTATTGTGATTCAATTTAGTTTTAAAATGGCTGAACAAGCTTCTATGCTTCTTGGAATTTTATATATACAGGTATATATAAATATGTATATGTAATAATTTTTACGTTTGAATTATGCAATCCTATTCTAACAGAGGTAACTTCAAACGGAAAGTGTGTAATTTTGTGATTCGTCGTTTTCTTTTTCTTTCTTATTCTTCTTATAACTTTTACTTATTTGTACTACGTTTGTATAAGCCAGCGTTTCCCAACCGGTGTGCCGCGGCACATTGGTGTGCCGTGAATGGGCCGCTGGTGTGCCGCGCGGAAATAGAAGCAGTATTATTAACTCTATAGCAATCATATTGCAAGACATAAGAAAAAATGTATATTTCTATTTCACATTACTATGAACCTCTACTATGAATCTACAATTTTATGTTTCATACCCTGTTACTTTTCTGTTCATTTTTAATATTGAAAACAGTATTTGTTATCATTGTTATGACCATTATTGCTTCTTTATTGTTGCAGGCTATTGCGTAACTTGAAATTTTAAAATATTCCATCCTTTCGACAAAGCAAACATGCATACAAATTACCTACATTTGTGATTTAAAAGTAAAAGAGATTTGCTTGTTCGTTTGCTATTTAGTAATCTTACTTCTTAGTAAAAGCTAAGTACAGTTTTCGAAAAAGAAAGTGTATTTTTAAAAACCTGAGTCCTATATCTCACTGCAATTGTTTTCAATTTTTAAATTAGAATGAAAAATAAGCATAATTATATACCACGGGTGAAAACCAGTGATCGAGCTTTCTTCTCAAATCAGTAATCACAGAAAAAAAATACCACGATATTTTATATTTTCAAATAATAATGTCTATAAGTGTGCCGCGAGAATTCAAGTTATAACCGTAGTGTGCCGCAAGTTGAAAAAGGTTGGGAAACGCTGGTATAAGCACTCAAAAAAATCTGTTATCCGGACAGCGCTATATTGTACAAATATACGGAATCCTTATGTTTACTACAGAAATCAGTATGGAGCATACGTTATCCATATGCTATATACGCACTGCCCTTAGATGTTACATCATGCCGTTGCAGGATGTCTGGCATCTAACAGTCTTCCGTATATTATATATGTATACGTATGTTACGTACATCAGCTATATGTTACATACGTCTATCTGTATGTGAGATCCTGACCTCCTATATACTGTTCTTTCATTCTTACGGAAAGTACGTTTATTCAGAACACTTGTGCGGAAAGTACGTATAAAATATACTATTTTCAATCATACGTTTGCTCTACGTTAAGACCGAAAACTACAGGATTTACACGTGTAACCTACGTTTTTACGTACGCCAGATACATTTTTTTCAGTGTGTATATTTTGTTATGAAATAATTTTATATACTATATTGTATGCAAGCCTATCGTAATTAGGGTTAAGCCTTGTAATATGCGCAAAGAAATGGATAAATATATAAACAAATAAATATACTTCCCCGCCCGAAGACAACACTTTCTTTGACAAAGCCTACTGGTCATGGGTATCAAACTAACTATATACAGAAACTGTTTCACAGAGAAATATCTACTACGAGGACGGGAAAGAAAAAAGTGGCAACATATAAATCTTTTGTGGACCTTTTAATGTACAGTCATGAGACTTCTACAGGCCTTCAACGTAACCCCTGCAGCATGTTACATCCGTTGCCAGATGTGAGGAAGTCGCAGGATACCAGCAGCAGTGCCATCTTTGTTGATCTCTATAGTTCGATGTCTATAGAGCGCTCTATAGCTCGAAGTATGACATCTCTAGTGCAGAAACACATCCCTCAAAGTGTTTCCTTCATCTTAGGAAACTGATGAAAGTTACATGGATTCATGTCCCCTGAATAGAATGGGTGTTCTAGAACATCCCACCCAGTGTTCGAACTGGAAAAAAAGCAGAGGTGGTATGTTTTACTATGGTTTTGACTTAACATACCGCCTATTTAAAAAATGTCTTCATCACTGAAAAACCAGAGACGGTATGTCCTTATTACTGGAAAACCAGAGGCGGTATTGCATACCATCGCATACCGCCTCACTTCAACCACTGCTCCCACCCCTATCGTGCGAACAGGTTTCTCACAGCAATTGCGTTGTGGCAACGGGCGTTCTCATGCAAAACAATGGTGGGATCCCTTATGAAGTTGAGTCGTTTCCTACGTAGTGCAGGACGAAGATGTTATTCTTGAAACCTGCGGTCGTACACACGAATCCAAAAATGCATTACTACCTGCAGTTCTCCTTTTCCTGCAATAGTAGGAAACCCACAAATCATGGTCGTTGTGTTGGTTGAAAATTCGAAAAGCGTTGGACCAAAACTCAATTTTGTTACAAATATATCAGTGTCGGAAACTGCAAATAAGAGAATAAAATAAATTGTTAAGAATTAGGTTTTATTATTCAAAGGAAAATGCATGACACAAAAAGTTACAAAATGATCTTACCTAAGCAAGTGAAACAACATGAATGGTAAGAAATAGATATCAAAGGAAACAAATTTCTTACTTTTTCCAAAGGAAACACTAAAAAAAAAATAGGTTACATAACGTAAAGATTTAATATAAACGCCTAACAGCACAACAACAAACATCCACAGGAAACTGAGAGACAAACACAGACTAAGGGACACCTTTAGCGAGTAGACTTGGGGGCCTCCCATGCAAGATAAAGAGATGGGACCCTACTTGTAAAAATAATATTAATAATAATAATAATAATAATAATAATAATAATAATAATTATTATTATTATTATTATTATTATTATTATTATTATTATTATTATTATTATTATTATTATTATTATTGAAAACTCGTTTCCTTTCCAAATCTCTGATTCTGCGTGAAAGCATGTCTGCATATAGCGGTCATGTGTACAGTTTTTTGTCAGCGAGTGGTCTCAGAGGCCAAATGGGATGGAAATCTCCGAGAAAGAGAAAAAAAAAAAACATTCTTATGATAATTTCTTAGTCAAAGTTCGAAGCACTTGTTTTTCACAGGTGCCTTTCTTCTTTCTTTTTTCGGGAACAGAAAAGTTTTTGCGTCTAAGAAATTAACTAACTAAAACTAAACTAACTAACTCTATGGCCTATAGAACCCCGAGGTTCAATGCCGCGTTCACAAAAGCTCTCCACTGACTTCTATCCTTAGCTAACTGCACCCAGTTTCTACTTTGTATTCCAATCTCTGCGAGATCCATCTTAATATTGTCCTCCCATCTCCGCCTAGATCTTCCTAATGGTCGGTTTCCGATTAGTCTTTCAGTCAAGACTTTGGAAGAGTTTCTACTTTCTTCCATTCTAGCTACATGACCCGCCCTCCTAGACTTGACGACCCTAACAATGTTGGGTAAGCCGTATAAATTTTGTAGTTCCTCGTTATGAAGTTTCCGCCATTCCCCATTCCCGTTCCTCTTGGGTCCGAATATTCGTCTCAGGATCTTGTTCTCAAATACTTTCAGTCTATGTTCTTCCCTCAGAGTAAGCGACCATGTTTCGCAACCATACAGAACAACCGGCATGATTACCGTTTTGTATATTTTAAGCTTCAAATTCCTCGATAGAATTCGCGACGACAAGAGATTTTGAACCGAATAGTAACATGAATTCCCTGCTTTTAGTCGACATTTAATTTCTCCGTGAATATGATTTTCCTCTGTTAATATTGATCCTAGATATTTGAAACTATCCACTTTATCAAATGTTTTATTTAATATTTTAACGCATCTATAATTTGCCGTATTACGTTCCCGACGCACTTCCATGTCTATAGTTTTCTCTGCATTTACTTCTAATCCCATGTCCCTGCAAGCGTTTAATAAGATCTCTGCATTTATTTCTATTGTTCTCCTATCATCCCCTATTAAATTTACATCATCAGCATATGTCATAAACTGGTGAATACCGTTCAACTCTAGGCTCTGGTTGCTATCTTTGATTTTCCTTATAGCGTATTCCAGAACAAAGTTAAATAATAATGGCGGCAACGCATCTCCTTGTTTCAGGCCATTTTCAACGTGAAAGGTCGTGGACAAAAATTTTCCTACCTGGACTTTACTTTGGGATTCATTTAAACATATCTTAATTAATCTAATTAGCTTTCTCGGTATTCCAAGTTCTGTAAGAACGTTGTATAATGTTTCTCTCCTAACCGAGTCGTACGCCTTTCTAAAATCAATAAATAGTTGATGTACCGGGGTATTGTATTCCCACTTTTTTCGAGTATTTGGCTAATGGTAAATATTTGGTCGATAGTTGTTCGATTTCGTCTAAATCCGCCCTGATAATCTCCAATAATTCCATCTGTGTATGAGGTCAATCTTGCTAATAGAATATTTGAAAGGATTTTATAGGATGTTGACAGAAGAGAAATGCCTTGATAATTAATACAGTCAGTTTTGTCGCCCTTAATGTGAATTGGAAGAATGATTGATTCTTTCCACTTTTGTGTCAATTCTTCCTTGTTCCAGATAAGGAGAATGAGTTTGTGTATCTTGTTCCACAATTTTTCACCTCCAGCTAAAATTAACTCAGCCGGAATTTCATCTACACCCGGAGATTTGTGTTTAATTTCTTTATAGCGGTTTCTACTTCTATTCGGTTGGGTTCTGAAATATACGATTCTGCGGTGTGTATTTCCTTTTCTCCACGCACACTAGTTTATAGTCGCGCGTTAAGCAAATCGTCAAAGAAATCTTTCCATCTATTTAAGATCCTATCCGTATCAGTAAAAACTGTACCGTCATATTTCTTGAATATATAAGCATGAGGTTGATAGCTATTCTTAAATTCGCTGAGCCCCTTATACATGTCCCGGATGCTTTTATTTTTACTATTATCTTCAAGTTCCTTAATTTTAGCTTTCAAAAAGTCGCGTTTCTTTGTTATAAAAGTTTTAGAAGTTTCCCGCCTGATATCTGCGAAATTTTGTGTAGTTATTTCATTCGGATATTGTAGCCAGTGTAATTTTGCCTATTTTCTCTTCTGTTTTAGTTTAATGCATTTCTGGTCGAACCATGGTTTGTTCCTACGTATTTCCGCGTGTCCCAATTTTTCTTTTGCTGAAATTTTAATGCTATCTCTAATTTCAATCCAGGTATCCTCATCGCAAGTGGATATGTTGATATTGCTATTGAGGTAATAAAGAAATTGTCATTGGAAGACATTATTGTAAAAACTAAGTTTTGTTTCGTAATCCATCGCAAGTCTTATAGGCCTCCTATGCCTCGCTCTCCCCCAAGATCGATTTCGAAAATTTAGGATGTAGATATATCGATGTTGGTATATTTGTGATGTCAAATGTTGATATATGTCAATATCTAAATCGGCGATATCGATATATCGACGTATTGCACAGGCCTATATCCGAGAAATGATGCTTGAAATATACCAGAATCAATAATCAAAATTTAAAAATGATCTTGCAATCCGACTGCAAGGTTGAAGGGGAAGGGGGTAAACCCGAACAATGATTTTAAACCAAACTGTTAAAGTAGTTATACTTCTCCCTTAATAGAAAACAGAAAACTATTACTGTAGTTTCTCTTTTACCTATGTTTCTGATTGTCATCAGAAATCAGCGACTGCACACGTTCTTTATATAGTATAGCAATATACTCTATAATTTTTCACAACTAAGCAAATCGGAAGATGAAATTCTTGTGATAATAGTGTGGAACGTTCTACAAAATATTCATAATTCATTGTCCTTATTTCCGTCAGTAATTTTGACACAGACTCAGAACTACAAGATTAATAGAACTAGAAATGAGAGTTTTAATTCCTTTTTTCTCACCCTAAAAGACGTCTGCATGTTACTGAGATTGTTATTCTTTTAATATATGTCCCCTACCCCATGCTGATTCCGGCTACCGGGGTTTCGGGGCAATGGGTACCGGAAAGTGTAATGTGAGATAACTCTCAAGTCTCGACAATTTGTTAAAAGAGATTTTGCATTTCATGTTGTTATTTCTTCGTTACAAAAACACTTCTAATTGACTATATTTATGGTGTATTACTGAACGTATACACTCCGCATAAAAAAACAACTAACACGTTGCAGTTAAGACAGCCAATATATACCTTCTTATTCCGCAATCATGTCTGGTAGGGAGACCATCCTTTCCCTCCTCCTTTCCTCTCTCCCATATTAAAATCAGCAACAACATGAGCACAATTCTAATTTCAAAATATACATGTATTATTGTCAATAAAGTGAAAGAATAAATATCAAACGAAACGAGATTCGTAAGTTGATGTAGAGAGAAACTTAAACACATTTCAATGTAAAATTGAAACCAATCTATTAGATATCTGTTAGAGATACGGAAGTGAGGCAGACAGAGAAAAGGAGATGAAAGATAAGAAAATGGGACACAGATAAAAATATTGGATTTAAACGTAGTAAGAAAAGAATATAACATTATAAAGTTCCATTTCCAGAAATCCAACAGTAATATAGAAATAAGGTTTTTTAAAAAAATTTGTCAGAACTATACCAATATATTTGTAGAGGATGCTTAAACAATTCATTAAGTCACTTTCAAAATGAATACCAAACTTGGTGATCAAATTAAATACTCACTTTTCAGTGAAACTGAAAAGTTCGGAAACACATTAGAATCATGTCAAAAATTTAACCACATCCTGTCATTCTGCGTGGTTCTGTTGCAAATTTGGCAGTATTCATTAAATATATTGATCTGAAATGCACTCTAATAAACCTAGTAGATAGCGTAGGTGATACCTGCCATTCCAGAATACTAATGCGAACTGAATAAAAAAGAAAAAGAAAATATACAAAAAAGACAGAAAGAAAAATTGAATGAGTCCTATTTTACTGCCAAATTTCTATCATAAAGAGCCTGCATTAAAAGTCCAAATTGTGTCATAATGCAAAGTTACAATTGTTTAAAAGCTAAATAATAAAAAGTTATAATTGTTTAAAAGCTAAATTTGATGGTGGTTCCTTGTAAATGTAGCAAATCTTGCATATTTCACATTTCATACGTGGGTAAAACAAGTTTAAGTATTAAAGGATGGAAACGAATTTTGTGTCAAAATTATATAAATAAAATCGCTCTTGAAATAAGCAAAGAATGTCATTTCTGAACATCCGTCTGTTCCGAACATCTACTCTCGATTTCACCTATTGCGGATATAACGTTGTATTCGCAATGACAAAATGAACACGCCAGAACTAAAACGTGTCATCGCAGTGATTCGATTGAGACTCGGTAACCCACAGGAAAAAAGAGACTTTACTTAAGTCCTTGACATAGAGTGGGTATTTGTGTGTGTGATAGAAAGAGAGAAGAGAAGGATGCAAGACATTATTAGTAAACGTCAAAAACGCTGGATATATATATATATATATATATATATATATATATATATATATATATATATATATATATAGAGAGAGAGAGAGAGAGAGAGAGAGAGAGAGAGAGAGAAAGAGAGACTTAACGAATATAAATATGGGACCCCCGCGTAGCGCAGTCGCTAACGCTCTCGCCTTCGGTGCGAGCGGTCCCGGGTTCGATTCCCGGTAGGGGCATTCGGACGAAAAAGTGTAAAACGCTTTTTCAGGCCAGCCACCCTGAATGAGGTTTTCCTGAGTTTTCCTCATTCACACCAGGCAAATGCCGGGGTGGTACCTAACTTATAGGTCCCAGGCCGCTTCCTTCCTTCCCCAATCCTTTCTTCCTTCCCTTTCCCCGGATTGTGAGCTCACCGATGGACGTTATCCCCCAAAACGTTAAAGGCTAAATGGTCTTAGATGCCGAAAGCCCAGAAATCTAAATCCTAAATCCTAAATATAAATATGAAAACTACTTATCATTACTCTCTATGATGAAGACTGCACACGATGTTTATTCGGATTCCTGCCTTGTAACTTCTCCATAGAACGTTGGTAGTGAATGTTTTCTAAAAAAAAAAGATAGTAGATGATGAGGATTCGAACCGAATTTTTCCGTTTGCAAGTCTAGGACGGTACCAATACATCAACGGTTACTCTAACCGAAACTTTTAACAGAAGTTATAGTGTTTATTTCTAAGAACAATAACGTGAAAAGTGGATACTACAGACCAATTAAGTATTTCGAATTGTCCTAGTAGCCCCGATAGTGATCTTATGTATTCATGAAATTCTGTACCAGTACTACACATGTTATTGTCGAATAACTTAAGCTTGTGTGCAGCGTTACAAAAATATTTACTTACGTCTTGTGCACGTGGACATGGGTTCAAGTCCATTTGGAACAGTGGACCTTAATCTACTTGAACCAAAATTATAAGTTTCATCATAAGAAGCTCAGCTGTTCGCTTTAGTCTTTCGTAGTAATTATTATTGATAATGTTTAGTACCGGTAATTTTTATCCTTGCGTATTGTTTTTATTCTTTTCTTTATTTTAAAATTATAACCAAATAAATGTGACCACAATTACTGTTAGTTTGAACGTAAACGCCATATACAGTTAATAAAGAATAAAAATTTAACGCTCCAACGTAGCTGCAAGAAAGTAGAAAAAAACAAAGGTGAAATTATTGGAGTTTGAACCCATAGTAATGGTCATCAAATGTATTACAACCAGCTGCCGAAAACCGCTTGCCCACCATGATTATGCTTAGTAACTCGCAATATATTCAAGTTCTGTATTGCCCCTATTGGGAGTGTGCGTTCGTACCCCCAAAACTTTCACTTTTTGTTTTTTATAATTTTTACAGCTACGTCTGAACGTTAAATGTTTGTTCTTTATCAATTGTATCTGGCGTTTACATTTAAAATAACAATAATTATGGTGGAATTTATTTGGATATAATTTTAAAATGTATAAAAGAATAAAAACAATAAGCAAGGACAAAAATTACCAGTACTAAACATTATCAATAATAATTACAACGAAAGACTAAAACGAACAGCTGACAGCTGAGCTTCTTACGATGGAACTTATAATTTTGGTTCAAGTATGTTAAGGTCCATTGTGTTCTATAGTTCCAAATGGACTTGAACCCATGCCCTAGTGCATAAGACGTAAGTAAATATTTTTGTAACGCTGCACACAAGCTTGAGTTATACTACAATAACATGTGTAGTACTGGTACAGACTTTTCTGGGTACATAAGATCAATCCTATCTAATGTCATACGGACTTTATTGTGGATAAACACCACGGGCGTGGATTTTCTGGAAACGGATGAGTAAATGGAACAACTGCCTAATCTTCAAAGAACGTTCGTTAGGTTGACTCCGCATATTGATATTATTCCTTAAAATGACAACTACACAGTGAAGCTAAACATTTATAATAATAATAATAATAATAATAATAATAATTATTATTATTATTATTATTATTATTATTATTATTATTATTATTATTATTATTATAAGCGTACTTTTGAACTTAGTACAGCGTAGTTATTGCATAGTATATTATTATTTATGTACGTTTTCCTCCACTGTATGTTATTTCGTTTATTAGTGGGCACAAACTTAGTCTCCAAGTCGAATAAACAAATTTCGGCTTGCACCTTGGTGTAAATAACCTTCCAGAAAAGTCAGTTCGTCCCAAAGAGCAGCACTGAACTTAAAAATAGCACTTGCCAAGTTTAACACTCCGAATTTGGTAAAATTTGGCAGGTAGACACTACACATGAAATAAACGAGTAGGTGATTTTATTTTTTGCAAAAATCCAAAATTTTGAAAGTTGATGCCCGAAAAGCAAGAAAAAGTGCACCGAAGTGATCGAAATTGTACACAGATATTGCAGACGTAAAATGAGGGAATACGTGTTTCGTATTTACCTTAAAAAAAAAACGATTGGGTGGGGCACGGACCCCTCCAAACCTTTGATCACGAAATATAAAAAATGGTAATAACAGTATGTCAGAAGCGCCTAAAGATCAAGAATCGCAACATAACTTTAAGAAGTGATAATATGCAAGAAATAAAGAAAAACGGGTTTTTTATTTTCTGCGGAAAAAACGATTTTACGGGGCAAAAGCACACCCAAAATTTTGAAATTTAACACCCGAAAAACAAGAAGTGGACCGAAGTGAATGAAATTGTGCACATATATAGTAGACGTAAAATGAGGGAATACGTGTTTCGTATTTTCCTGGAAAAAGCGGTTGTGTGGGGCACGGGCCCTTACAAACCTTTGGTCATGAAATATCAAAACTACTAATAAGAGTATGTCAGAAGTGCATAACGGACATGAAGAATTGCAACGAAACTTTGTGAAGTAATAATATGCAGAAAATGGACGAATACGTTTTTTTTTATTTTCTGCGGAAAAACGGTTTTAGGGTCCAAAAGTCCCCACCCAAAATTTTGGAAGTTTACGGCTCGGAGGCAAGAACAAGTGGATCGAAGCGAATGAAACTATGTACAGATATTGTAGACGTAAAATAAGTGAATACGTGTGTCCTATTTTCCTATAAATGAATATATGGTTGAGTGGAGCACAGACCTAAACCGTTGATTACGAAATATCAAAAGTGCAAATAAGTATACGGCAGAAGTTCCTAAAGGATATGAGGAATTGCAACGAAGCTTTGTACAGGAGCAATTCACCAAACAAAAACTAAGTGAACAAGTATATTTAGTTAGTGCGGAAAAACAATGTTGGGACCAAGGTCCCATTCGAAAGAAAGCAAATATTACCATAGTAGCGCAGGAAGGAGTGGACCGAAGCAAATCAAATTGTGTGTAGATATTGTATATGTAAATAAGGCCTTTCGTGTTTCCCAATTGTCCCCATCTGATTTTCTTCAAATTTGGAACATTAACAGTAAACAGGAAATAAATCAACACATGTTTTTATTCATGCGGAAAAACATTGTAAGGATTAAAGGCGCCTCCCGAAACATTATAAAATACAGTATACTGTTTGTGCTTACTGTCGAATGTGCCAAATTTGAAGAAATCGGACCTCAACATTTGTTGAACACGAGAGGCCTTATTTTACATATAAAATATCTACACAGAATTTCATTTGCGTCGGTCCACTCCTTCCGCCACCCAAAGTCTTTTTTATTTTTTGAGTAAAATTCGAAGCACATATTCGCTCATCTTACGTCTACAATATCTGTGCACAATTTCATTCCCTTTGGTCCACTTCTTCTTACCTTTCCGGCGTTAAATTTCAAACTTTTGGGTGTGGGCTTTTGTTCACTAAAACATTTTTTTCCGCAGAAAATAAAATAAAAAAAAAAAAAAACACGTATTCGTTTATTTTCTTATGTATTGTCCCTACACTAAGTTTCATTGGAATTCTTCATGTCCATTAGATCTATCTGACATAGTGTTATTATCTCTTTCGAAATATCGTTATTAAAGGTTTGGAGGGGTCCGTGCCCGACCCAAACGCTTTTCCATGAAAATACGAAACACGTATTCCCTCATTTTACGTCTGCAATATGTGTGCCGACTTTCATTCAGCTCGGTCCCCTTCTTGCTTTCCGAGCGTCAACTTTCAAAATTTTGGGTGGGGGTTTTGCCCTCCTAAAACCGGCTATCCGCAGAAAATAAAAATCCGAATTCGTTTATTTTTTGTGTGTTGTCCCTACACCAAGTTTCGTTGGAATTCTCCATGTCCTTAGACTCATTGACGTCTGTTATTAGTACTTTTGACATTACGTGATCAAAGGTTTGGAGGAGTCCGTGCCTCACTCAACCGTTTTTCACAGGAAAATACGAAACAGGTATTCTCCCATTTTACGTCTACAATATCTCTGCACAATTTCGTTCACTTAGGTCTACATCTTCTCGCCTTTCGGGCGTCAACTTTCAAACTTTGGGTGGAGGTTTTAGCCTTCTAAAACCGTTTTTCGCATAAAACAAACAAACAAAAAAGAAACAGTATTCGTTTATTTTTGTGTATTGTGCATTCACAAAGTTTCGTTCCAGTACTGTGCCGTGTGGGGCCGAGAGGGAGATGGCCCCGAGCGCAGAAGTAAGGAGATGCAAAATTCTAGAAGAAAAAGAAAATATGCATATAAAATGGAAGGGAAAAAGTAATAATATATGCTCAAAATCAAGGAAAAGCAGGGTTTATTTTTGAAAATTTTAGCACGCTTCCTGCCAACCATGGTGACACGTCGCTACTGATCTATCGACCTCACTAATATGTACCGGGAAGGGCCATCGTATGCTCTTCCCAGGGGGTTCATTTTCCATGGTACGGCACTGTTTTGTTCCCATTCTTCATGTCCTTTATGCATTTCTGACATACTATTATTACCACTTTTGATATTTCGATATTGAAGCTTTGGAGGGTCCATTCACAACCCAACCGTCTCTTTCAGAAAAATGCGAAACACGTATTCCCTCATTTTACGTCTTCAATATCTTTGCACAATTTCGTTCACTTCGGTCTACTTCTTGCCTTTCAGGCGTCAACTTTCAAAATTTTGAGTATGGCTTTTGCCCCATAAAACCGTTTTTGCGCAGAAAATAAAAGAAACGTATTCATTTATTTTTGCATATTATCACTTCACGAAGTTTCGCTGCAATTCTTCATGTCCTTTAGGCTCTTTTGACACTGTTATTAGTACTTGATATTTCGTGATCAAAGGTTTGGAAAGATCCGTGCCCGACCCAACCTTTTTTGCAGAAAAATACGAAAGACGTGTTACCTCATTTTATATCTACAATATCTCTGCAAAATTTCGTTCACTTAAGTTTTCCTCTTCTTTCCTTACAGGTATCTCATTTCAAAATTTTGGGTGGGGACTTTTCCCCCTAAAACAGTTTCTTTGCAGAAAACAAAAAAACATATTCAACTATTTTTTACATATTATCCCTCACGAAGTTTTGTTCCTATTCTTCATACCTTTCGGCACTTCTGACATACTGTTATTAGCACTTTTTATATTTCGTGATCAAAGGTTTGGAGGTGTCCGTGTCCCACACAACAGTTTTTTTTTTTTTTCAGGAAAATACTAAACACATATTCCCTCATTTCACGTCTACAATATATGTGCACAATTTCGATGATTTCGGTCCATTTGTTTTTGCCTTTCAGATGTCAACTTTCAAAATTTTGGGAGGGGACTTTCACCGCCTAAAATCGATTTTCCAAAGAAAATAAAATCACATATTCGTTTATTTTATGTGTAGTATCTACCTGCCAAATTTTACCAAAACCGGAGTGTTACACTTGGGGAGTGTTATTCTTAGTAAGATTTGAGTTATAGTTTTATGTGGCAGGGTAGGGTAGGGTAACGTCCTGAAGACACGAGTAGTATACGTTCAAAACGTAGGTTCAATCCTGTTGAAGACGAAGGTCTTTTTTTTTTTTTTTTTTTTTTTTTTTTTTTTTTTTTTTACGAAGTGATTGTGAAGAATCGAATAGTGACTTCTGATACTAAACGAGCAATCCGTAAGAATGTAGAAGCAAACTGCTGTATCATGATAGAAACGATTTAAAAATGTTGGTTGGGAAGGGCAGATAATAACTGTGGTGCTACTAGAACAATTCGAAACACTTAATTGGTTTGTAGTATCCACTTTTCATGTTATTATTCTTAGAGAAAACACTATAACTTTTGTTAAATATGTTTCAGGTAGAGTAACCGTTGTGTGTTGGTACCATCCTGACTTGTAAATGGAAAAATTCGGTTCGAATCTCCATCAGGTACTATCTTTTTCATAAAACATTCGCTACCAACGTTGGTTGGAGAAGTTACAAGGCCAGAATCCGAATAAACAATGGGTGCAGTCTTCATCATACAGAGGAATCATAAGTAGTTTTCGTATTTATATTCGTCTCATCTTTCTCTATCTCTCTCTATCAAGCTTTCTTGACGTTTCCTTATCATGTCTTGCATCTTTCCCTTCTCCCTGTCTCTCTCTCTCAAGTAAATTAAGGCTCTTTTTTCCTGTGGTTTAACGAGTCCCAATCGAATCACCGTGATACTGCGATGACCTATTTTATCTCCATCATGTTCACTCTATCATTGCGAATTACAACGTTATATCCGCAATAGGTGAAATCGAGAGTGGATGTTCGGAACAGACGAATGTTCGGAAACAACTAGAAGATAGCTCTTTTTAGGTTATTTCAAGCGAGATTTTATTTATATTAATTTGACAAAATAGTTTTCACCCTATAATCCAATTCGTTTTATCTACGTATGAAATGTAAAATATGCAAGATTTGCTACGTCTATAGGGAACCAACATCCAATTTTCCTTTTAAGCGTTTGCAACTTTTCATTATGATAAAATTTGGACTTTTAATGTAGGTTCTTTCAGATAGCAATTTAACAGTAAAATAGGACTCATTCAGTTTTTCTTTCTGTTTTTTCCTATATTTCCTTTTTCTTTTTGTACAGTTTGCATTATTAGGCTGGTATGCCAGGTATTACCTACGCTATCTACAAGGTTTATTATAATTTTTTTTCAGATCAGTACGTTTAATGAACATCACCAAATTTGTACGCGGAATGACAGGATGTGTTAGACTTTAGGCATGATCCTAGATGTGCCTCGGATTTTTCAGTTTCACTGAAAAGTGAGTATTTAATTTGACAACCGAGTTTGGCATTCATTGTGAAAGTATATGAATGTATTTTCCAAGCATCCTATTCATATTTATTGGAACAGTTCTGAAATTTAAAAAAAAAAAAAACGTTATTTCTATATTATTGTTGGATTTCTGGAAACGGAACCTTATAATGTTAGGTTCTTTTCTTATTACGTTTAAATCCAATGTTTTTATCTGTGCTCCCTTTTCTTTTTCTTTTCTTTTCACTTTCAATCTCTACCTCACTTCCGTACTTCTAACATATATCTATTGGTTTCAATTTTACATTGAGATTCGTTTAAGTTTCCCTCTACATCAATTTATGAATCTGGTTTCGGTTCACTTTTATTCTTTCACTTTATTGACACTAATACATGTATATTTTGAAATTAGAATTGTGCTCAAGTTGTAGCTGATTTAAATATTGGAGAGAGGAAAGGAGGAGAGACAAGGGGGAACTGTACCAAACACGATTGTGGGATAAGAAGGTATATATTGGGTGGCTTAACTGCAACGTGTTAGTTGTTTTTTATGCGGAGTGTGTAAGTGCAGTAATTCACCATAAATATAGTCAATTAGAAGTGTTTTTGTAACGAAGAAATAACAACATGTAATGCGAAATTTCTTTTAACAAACTGTCGAGACTTGAGAGTTATCTCACTTTACACTTTCCGGTACCCATTACCTCGAAACCCCGGTAGCTGGAATCAGCATGGAGTAGGGGACATATATTAAAAGAATAACAATCTCAGTAAAATGCAGACGTCTTTTAGTGTGAGACAAAAAAGGAATTAAAGCTCATTTCTAGTCTATTAATCTTGTAGTTCTGGGTCTGTGTCAAAATTACTGACAGAAATAATGACAATGAATTATGATTATTTTGTAGAACATTCCACTTTATTATCACGAGAATTTCATCTTCCGACTGGTTTAGTTGTGAAAAATTATAGAGTAAATTACTATACTATATAAAGTATGTGTACTGTCGCTGATTTCTGATGACATCAGAAAGAGAGGTAAAAGATAAATTACAGTAATAGTTTTCTATTAAGGGGGAAGTATAACTACTTTTATTTTAACATTTTGGCTTAAAATATTTGTTCGGGTTCACTCCTTCCCCCTCAACCTTAGGTGTAGAAATGGAAGAACACACTTAGATTCTTATTGTTGATTTAAGTTTATTCCATATCCTAAATTTTCGATATCGATCTTCCGTTGGAAAGGAGGGGTGAGCTAGTTATTAGGGGACGCTACGGCTTGCGATAGATGAAATAATGAAACTAAATTTTTACAATAATGTCTTCTAATGACTATTTTTATTACTACAAATTGCATTGTAAATAAATCCACTTGCAAATTTGCAATATTATATACTGTAATTTCTTAGGTCCCAAAACTTTTTTCTTCCGAAGAAAAAGAAATAAGAAAACACCTGTCAGAAGCAAGTGATTCGAACTTTGACCTAGAATTTATTATAAGCAAACTTAGTTCCTCTTTCTCGGAGATTGCTATCCCTTTTGGCCTTTGGGACCGCTCATTGAAAAAAGTGCACACATGACCGCTATATGCAGACATGATACTAGGCAGAGTCAGAGATTTTGAAAAGGAAACAAGTTTTTATTATTATTATTATTATTATTATTATTATTATTATTATTATTATTATTATTATTATTATTATTATTATTATTATTATTATTATTATTATTATTATAAGATATGGGTTGGCAAGTAGGGTACCGTGTCTTTATCTTGCATGGGAGGCCCGCAAGTCTGCTACGCCAATGGAGTCTCTTAGTCTGTGTTTGTCTCTCCGTTTCTTGTATATGTTTGTTGTTCTGCTGTTATGCTTTTTTTATTAAACATTTACATTATGTAACCTTTTTTCTTATTTACGAGTATTTTTGAAAAAGGAAAGAATCTGCTTTTCTTTGATTTCTATTTCTTAACATTCATGTTATTTGAGCTGCTTAAGTAAGATCATTTTGTAACTTTTTATGTCATCCATTTCCCTCACAATAATAAAACCGTCATTCTTAAAATTTATTTTATTCTCTTATTTGCAGTTTGCCACACTGATATATTTGAAACAAAATTGAGGTTTGGTCCAACGTCTTTCTAATTCTCAGCAAACCTAACGACTTAGGTTTTTGGGTTGCCTACTATTGCAGTAAAAGTACAATTGCAGGTGGTAATGCACTCTTGGAGTCGTCCATACATTGCATTTACAGTCTGGTTCGGAGAAACTACATGCCGTAATATGACATGCGTCACTTTCACATTCTCCGGTTCCTGACGTAGCTTCTTGGATCGGGAGATTGATGGGTGGCGCCATTCATTTGATAGGCACTTAAATTCTGGTTCATAAGAACACGATCATGTTTCGTCAAGTGCAATGAACCTGTCCAGGAATACGAGACCTTCTTGTGTGTAACGTGACAAATGCTCACCCGGTGAGGGCGTATCTCTGTCGTTTTCAAACGTCTTTAACGTGGTGCTGTACCCACCGAGATGCAGTTTTTCGGTAACTAGGGTATTGAGCAACACATTCAACACTATAATGTGGGATGTTCCTACCTCATTAACCAATTCCCTGACAGTCTGTCTTTTATTCACATGCAACAAGGATTGAATCAATTCAATGGCTCGGTTTTCGACCTCATGGTAACCTCCACCTGATTTCTCTTGCACACTATCACGTTCTGCACGAAATACTGCAATCAAACGTGCCACAGTCCAATATGGTAATGCATCATTACCACATGCTTCACGTAGTTTACTATGACATTCTCTGGCGTTTCTTCCACAAGCCACTTCGGTCTTTACCCATGCACGTTGTTCTAACTTGGAAAACATCCCATTTGACAACCTACATTCAACACACTCCATTACTATTACTGCAGGACTTACACTTGCACCGCCACCCGCGTTATATAGCTCTACCCACCCTCTACATGTATTAGTATGTTAAACTTTCACTTGTTTAGATCGTATGCTGTGTGAAATATGTTGTCCAGAAAGTAAGCTAAAGAAAAATAGCAACAGTTGCAAATACTTCTTTGTCTCCGCCTGTCACCTTGTTTGTATCGAGTCGGCATTTCCATCTTTAATTCTTTTATCCAATTTTCTCTATCCTGCGCATCCTCTGTCCTTATCCTCTCCCATCAGATGATCTTGTATCATGTCCTTCCATCTCATCTTGAATCCTCCTTTCTTCCTTTTACCTGGTACTTCCAGCTTTCTAATTCTTCTTCCCACATAGCCGTCGCTTCTCCATTCTCCATTTCCGAGACATTTCAGCCTCTATTCTTGACATTATTTACTCAAGTGGATGCCACCTTAACACTGCCTCTTGTATAATCGTTCCTTATTCTACCCGTTCTAGTCACTCCATACATTCATCTGAACATTCTGATCTCTATTACTTCCATTTTTTTCTGAATACTTGTGATTCCCTAGGTTTCGCTGCAGGTACTCTCCCAATTGCTTATCACTTGTTTCACGTGAAATAAAATATCTAGATTTTATAAATCTCCCTATATTTAACTTAATTTCAAAAACACATTAGGATCTAAATAGTTTACATATTCCATCCTCTGTTTTGCCAGAATCGTTGTTAAATATAACAAAAATAAGAAAGCAAATCTTCACTCAATATCTTCTCGTAAAACAAATTAAAATATAAGATACTACGTCGCAAAACTCAGTAATGGGGAAGAGGGATCCTCTTAGCCTTTGAGTCGAATATGATCTTTCAGTTTTGTCTTACAAGTAAAGCGTCTAAATGGATGAATCGAGTTGCAGGATGAGACATAGTGTACCTGATAGAGTATGTGAAAATATTTCTATGTGCAAAATTATAGCGGCTGAGCATCATAAGGAACGGAGGAGGAGGGTGTCAAATTTGGTGGGAGAAGGGCTATGTTATGTTATAGAAATATATCAAATAAACTGTTGAATCGTAAAAATAGTGAAAGATAGACAATTCAAACAGTGGTAGTTTCACATATTGACAAGGGAAGAATGGGCAAAGTAGATCAGGAACCTCCGCCGCTATTTTGAAAGCGTCATTTTGAAATATGTGATATTTTTTGAAAGGTACACTTGTGATATATCAATAAAGGCCGACATGTTCTTAAACAGTCAATTATGAACTTTAGTGATCGTTATCTGTACTTATTTGGAAAATTTAGGACCATCTTTATAGTTATTTATGAAAATTTAGGAGAATGATGACAACATTGTGAACGAGTTTGTCAGAAAATTCTGCAAGGAAAATATATCTGTGATTGGTGGCATTCAAGCATGTCATCCTAAAACAAAAATGTTATTGATGAAGGAGGCAATGGAAGAGTTTGCTACTCAATTCGAAATACATTTTCCTGAATATGAATTCGTTATTGTAAAAATTACGTAGAATCTCTTATGGAGAAAGAAATTACAAATATCTCGGACCTGCGAGCTGTTCTGCCCAAGGCAATTTTCCCCCAAATTACGAATTTGTTGGAAATAGTCTTGACTCTACCTGTGTTATCAGCTTCTTGTGAGTCTCTGCTTTCAGCATGCATAAGACTCTCAAATCCAGTGGCGTATTTACGATTTTGTTTCGGGGGCTTTGCTAACTTTAGTCCTGGAAATATGAAAATTCTGCAAGATATGTCATTTACTTTAATATAGTAAATAAAATTTCGGGGGAGGGCTTAAGCCCGAAGCCCCCCTAAATACGACAATGATCAAATCATATCTTCATTGTAAGTCTGGTCAGGACGGAACATCAGCATTAGCCGCACTTGAAATAGAACAAGAGATAGCCCCTAAGCTTGAAGAAGATAAAATTATTGACATAGGCCTATTCAGAAAGTCGTAGCAGATGCGCTACAGTTTGTGTCCAGCAAGTAATTTGTAAATGCAATGTGGCAGAACCTTGTCAGATGGATGCAAGAACAGCATAAAAAGTGGTGGTGTAATATTAGACCAATATTTTACCAATTATTATTTTACATGTACTTCGTTGATTAGATTTTTTATGCTTACGGACGTTCAAGTATTGTAGGCCTCTTTAATATTCATATGGTTGAGACGCACGGAAGACGTTAACGATTTTGTGAACAATAAAAATCTATATGAAGGAACTCAAGATCTTTAATAAATGCTAAGGTTTGTTAATGCTTATCAAATTTACACGATAGTCAGTTGAAATTATATTGAAGTTCAATATTGAAATTAGTCTAGTATAGGCTATAATGTTTCTTTAACTATGTAGAATATTACATTTTAACGCAAAAATATAAGTCTTGAGAGCTTGTGTGTTCAGTTTAGGTAACCTCATGGAAGTCATGTCACTTTTTTAGAGTAGTTAATGTATTACCTGTTACCTATTACTTACTATATTATTTGTAAATAAAGGTACAAGGCGAAAATGTACAGTATATACAGGGTGTTTCAAAACAACACCGACAACGTTTGGGAGGTGATTCCTGACACTAAGATAAGACAAAAAAGTATAGACCAACCTGGGCGCACAAATGCTTCGTTTCGGAGTTATAGGCTCCCGAAAATAAATTTTGAAAGCCCATAGCTCAAAAGCTATGCGACCTACCGTAGTCGGTTCAAGACTTCGCTTTGGAACTAGTATGTGCCCTAACCAAATATCCAAGTTTCAGAATCCTGCGATACTTCCACAACAATTTTTATAGAGGGAGTTCGGCTACGTGCATATAATCTGAAGTACTCACGAACTACATCTATAAAAATTGTTGTGGAAGTACCACAGGATTCTGAAACTTGGGCATATAGTAGTTCCTAAGTGAAGTCTTGACCCGACTACGGTAGCTCCCATAGTATTGGAGCTATGGACCTTCAAAGTTCATTTTTTTCATGTTTTCGGCAGCCAATAACTCCGAAAGAAAGCATTTGTGCACCCAGGTTGGTCTATAGTTTTTGTCTTATCTTGGTGTCAGGAATCACCCCCCAAACGTTGTCGGTGCTGTTTTGAAACACCCTGTATAAATGTATCAAAGTTTTTAAATTATTGTTCCATTATCGCATTTCGTAGGAGAGGTTCACTTTTCTCTTCTAACCCCCGAAAGAGTTGTTAAAGTTCAATTTAAAGCAATTTATTGGTGAGTTCTTCATACGATGTTTTCGTGTTCATTATCCGCGGTTGCCGCGCCACCCGATTCAGCGAATTATCGTGAGTACACAATATAATACACACACACACATTATATATATATATACATATATATATATATATATATATATATATATATATATATATATATATATATATATATATATATAATGTTATTTCATTTGCAAATATGGCCCCCGCAAACTCAGAACTCTGGCTACGTCCCTGCCTTACACAGACCCTCTTTCTCTTCGCCTCTCTCGTTCTCTGGATTAACTTTTTCTTTAGCTGAACCCGTCAATGATTCGCTAGCCCTCTGTCTACTTATTAATTTTTTAGCGACATGACTGCGCAACACTTCTTGGGAGTGTCCTATGCTCAGGTTTTTATTTAGGATTCTCCATCTCCGATAATGATTGTGGCTTTTTTTACGACCGGATACCATTATTGACGCCAATCCAGATCATTTACCGGGGATAGAACCGGCACTTCTTGAGGCTGGATTACTTTTCTTACCTCAGTGGCTGTTTACAAATACCAAATGCAAATAAGCAACGTTATTGCTACATCATGGAAATAATATTGCAATTTGAGTCAAGTGTGTATCCAATGTCAGAAAAAATAAATCCCTGATTTTATTTGTCTTTCAGGTAAGATATTATGAATGGAACGTTGACAAGCCTTTGATCATTGGGGAATTCTCATCCAAATGCGGTGCAGGAACAAGTTTAGAAGACCTATTAGATCATGCTTATTACAATGGATATCAGGTACGTATTGTAAATTAATAATAATCCTATTTTCCATAGTTTCATAATGCACTAGAACCTATTAAAATGGACTAATATTACACCATAGCTGCAAAGAATATGAAGGTTTAGCTTTCAGTAAAATTGTTTCGAAGAATCTCAGCCGTTATATCAAATCTCCAAACTTTCAACCTACCTTGCAAATTTTCAATTTGCATCATCCTATGTAAAAATTAGAAATAGAGAGAGATGTATAGAGATGTATGGGTGGTTGTTAGGAGCGCTAAATTTTGTAAAAGTTGAAAAGGAATTGTGAGATGTAGGGTTTTGGATTCGTCTTCCGGATGCCACAATTGCTATCATGTGCACCACCGTTGAAGTCTCCGTTCTTAGAACTAAAATGATTTATAACTCGATGAAGACTGATTTCACGGCTTGGAAATCCTATCTCCCCGCGGTATCCCAGGGCTTAAGGAAAATAAGATCTCCTAAACCGTGAGGGCAAATGAAAATTGATTTTATTCGAATCCGTATCCGTGTATTCACATGCTGCAATGATGAAAAAGAATTTTGCTCCAATTTCTGGTTTGTACGAACTACACTGATTTTCACTTTCCATGAAAATTGGATATTATTATTATTATTATTATTATTATTATTATTATTATTATTATTATTATTATTAATAATAATAATAATAATAATAATAATAATAATAATAATAATAATAATAATAATAATGTTGCAAGAAATAAACTTGTATCTTAAATTTAAAATTTTGATTGATAGTCATGAAAATCAGTTCAATTTAGTCCATGGTAGATAGAATTCGAAAATTGCCTACATTGCCCTATTAGTGTAGCCTAACAAACCGTTGAAAACCAATGTTATTCTTGAGGTGAGGGATACGACTTGTTCATAAAAAAATCACAAATTTTGGTTAACAATATAATAAAAGCTCTAATGAGTAAAAACAAAAAAAAATGTTTTAAAATATCAAGCAAGACGAAAATTAACACTGAATATGTAATTTATGATAACAAAGATGAGAAGTAAGGCATAAAGCCTTATCACCAAAATTAAATTAACTATGTTACATTTCTGTTTTTCTTTCTCGACCTATAGCTTGAATGAATTATTATAAGTAACCCGACACACATAACCAAGCTAATGAAACCGAGATCCCTAACCAGTCCTAGGTGAAATTTATGATTGTTTATCCTTACATAATGAGCTCTCATGATTATGTATTATCTGTCAGGAAAGTAAATGTACACCTATTTTTCGAGTCTGGCATTCCTGCGCTACATCCGTGGAGAGTATGAGAATTAAATCAATCAAATGTTTACTGAGGGGCAAAAAGAAAAGTTTAATCTGAATAAGACATTGCAGAGGAGCACAAGCTGTGAATACGAATAGTGCATAGTGTAAATAAAGGACGACACCGAAAGACAAAGCCAGAAACAGCTGTTAAACTTAGAAAAAATAGTAAAAATTGTCGAAGTGGGAACATAAAACACAATTACAACAAATACACCGACAACTAAACGTTCACCACGCCATGATCTTGGTGTAGTGGTTAAGGTGCTAACTTACAATTGAAAAGGACGCGAGTTCGAATCCACATCAAGGACGTTTTTAAAAATTTTGTTAATAATACATACAGCTCATGAGAGATGGTAAAACAGGTCGTATTTAGTCTTTCGTAGCAATTATTGTTGGTAATGTTTAGTACTAATAATACTTTTTGTTTTTGCGTATTGCTTTTATTCTCTTCTTAATTTTGAAAGAGAAGAATATCCGAACAAATGCCACCAAAATTCCTCATATTTTGAATGTAAACGCCATTTGCAATTAGTAAAGAATAAAAATTGAACGTTCCGATGTAGCTGCAAAAAGTAAAAAGAAAAACATGGAAGTGGAGTGTTCGAATCCATACTCATGGTTATTAAAAATACAATTTCTACATGCTTTACACCTCCCGACCACGTTTTTACGTTAGCAATTAAGAGGTTTGTGTTTAGGTTAGGCTGGTCAATACGTTTTGCAAAGGGACCCGGTTTAGCTCTGACGCACCACAGGTGCGAGCAGGGAGCAAAACACCTTTTCTCTCTCCCTCTGTGTGTCTATTTATCAATCTATCTGTATATATATATATATATAACGCTATTTGTGAATGCCATAGCCACCCTAATTTTCAGCGGATTGAGAAAAAGCTTGGCACAAACATTAATTGTTGAAATATCTTGATGAGTTCGTTAACCAGAATAATCAGATGAAAATGTTCAAAATGGCGGCCCTTCAAACTCTTAAAAACTTCCAAGGGAACCAAATTTCGCCCATAAATAGGTATTCAGAAAGTTTGAATAACTTTTCCTCTTTTACTGAGATATTTGTGTGCAGGGATTTATTGAAATATTGGACCCGATTAATCGCATAAAGAAGGTTCACGCCCTTTCGCTACGGTCAGGCTTTTTTTTTTTTTTTTGCAGGAGGGGGATTATTTTTCTATCGGAACAAGATGATTATTAGTGACGATATGGAATTACACATTAAAGTGAAGTAACTTGTGAAACGTGTTATTTGAAAGAATAATATAATAAATGTGCTTTCCCCTAACACAGAAAACTGTAAATCATATATTTCAAGTTCGGGAGCGTGAATGGCGAGGAGTGTTATTTGATTTGCTTTTTAGTAACACATTGCATTGCAAATAAAGGTAGGCAGCATTAGTGGTAAGTAAAATATTATTAATAATAATAATAATAATAATAATAATAATAATAATAATATTAATAGGTTTTGTTTGTGGCAAGGCAATATCTTCCTCAATTCTTCTTCAAACGTAATAATTGTAACGCCATATCTCCCTTACAAACAAAATATTAGCAATTTATATCGAGAGAACGGGAAATTGTAGAGTGATGGGAGCAACGTTGGACAGTATGCACTCATAGTAATCAGAAAAATAAGCGATTTCAATGCAAAATGAACGAAGAGTCATTGTCATGGGTAGTCATGGAGCCACGGCAGAGCCCTCTTTAGGCAAAATGTCGGTAACTTATATCAAGAGAACAGGAGGTGATAGTGAGATGGGACCAACGTTGGACACTTTGGACCCATAAGGCTCATCGAAAAAAATTAGTGGGGGGGGGCGCCAGCCAGCCTTACTTATTTCCACATAATAATATAATATTATATTGTCGAAATACACACACGAGGTAGCTAGCAATATTTTATTATTATTATTATATTATTATTATTATTATTATTATTATTATTATTATTATTATTATTATTATTATTATTATTATTATCGACAGCGTCTTTTCATTACGTGTGCATGTTTGACATGAAGCCAAAGGGAAGATCCATCATTCGTAGAAAGAATAAGAATAGTCAGTTACTTTAACTGTGAACGACAGCGAAAAATACGAAAAGAATGATTAGCTGTAGCGACAAGAAACAATACTTTCTCTCAAATGGATAAAAAACCAAGCCGAGATTGATTCGAACTCGCATGGGCGGCGTGAAAAGTCAGTGCTTTATCCACTTTTTTTTAACTGACTCACCGAACGTGTTTCAGTAACTTACTTATTGCTAATTTTACTTGCTTCACTCGTTCAACTTGCTTTTTATAATAATTTATAACGACAGAGACACGAACACAGAAACATAAGGAACAGTTAAAAATCATAGATGCTCCCCCGCCGGGAATCGAACCCGGGACACCAGACACGAAAGTCGCACGTGCTAGCCACTAGACCAGAGGGAGGGCACTGCTCACGCTCTGTGTCGTTAGGGATTTCGACCACTGTATTGCCAGCTATCACTTCTGTGAGTTGTATACTATGATCACATGTTTCTTCTTTGCTGGAAGAGTTAAACCTACATTCTATGTAATACATGAGGTATTTAGACCTACATGCTCTTCATATAATGTAATAAAAGGGTCATGCTGGGAATAAGAAAAAAGAACATTCCTTGGACAAAACGGAAACTATTGGCATCAGAAATATTTATCTACGAGGCATGCGCAGTAGTATATTTCAGAATAGTTACTGTTTAGTTCAGTAAACGAAGAAAGGGGTATAAAAAAGCAAATATGTCGCGTCAACGAGATCGATCAGAGTTGACAGGGGCGGAAGCAGATGTGTAGTAATATAACAACTTGGTTAAATTGATAATTGGTTCTTTATTCTGTAGTAGATCGTATCACAACTTTACAGGAGAGCAGAGAAAGAGTTACTAACGCTGTCATATAGTAAGCTTTAGTAACACGATCATATAGACACAAATGGATGTAACTGTGAGTACTACAACTTGGATTTAACGAAAGCCGTTTAGATATTCAGTGGTTTGCAGGGTTGTATAAGACACAAAAAGATAAGACACAATACAATTCTTCATACTTCAGCTTCCAGTAACTAGATACATGAAATTTCTGATTAGATACTGAAACTGCTGTCGGATTTTAATACATGACGTATTGCAGGATACAAAATGCTTTGCATTACTTGTTTGTTTGTAGACAGCTACTAGCTTAGTGTTCTGAAAGGTTGTGTATAAACTAGGGATAGCCAATTCCGGAATTATTACTTTCCGGACTCCCGAAGGTAAAACCGGACAAATTCCGGAATTCGGAAAATTCCCATTTTGGAATAATTCCGGAATTCGTAGCAATCCGGATTTTTTCGAAATCCTGAGTTTTTCTCAATTCTGGAATTTTTTAAATTCCGGATTCTTCCCGAGTTCCGGAATTTTTCTGAATTAGGGAGTTTAACTGAATTCCAAAATTTTCCGAAATCCGAAAAGTGAAAGTTCCGCTTCCAAAAAATGAATTTATTTTGGTTAATATGAATCGTGGCGGAAATAAGTCTTTGACCAGGTAATGGCGACTGCTTTGAAGAAATTGGGTGTATGAGAATTCAATCTGTCATATTTGTAGTTTCGTGTGGAGAAAAAAAAACTTATGAACCAGCGGCTTAAGAACAACTCAAGTTATTAATGTAAAATTTGCCGACATCATAAAAGAAATACGAAAGACATTTTGAATCGAAGAAATATAACATACAAGTTTGCAAGCGGAGACAAAGGAACCTAACGTAACCAGACTAAAAACGAATCTTTTACCGCGTAGCGATCGCGGTTTAGTGGTCACGGTGCTTGTGCGAATGCACATTGTATTTTATTTATTTTTTTATTTTTTTTACTTTAGGATTTTTGATGGCGATTGATCGGCAATAACATACGTTTTATTATATTCAGATATTTGAATACTCAGATGTTTCAATACTTGAACTATCAAATCTTCGGAAATAATAATAGTAATAATAATAAACTAATAATAATTATTATTATCTCGTAGAAGATTAAAAGCTAGGAGCTAATTATCGCTCAGGTCATATCATTACAAGCAGAAATGTGACGTTTGGAAAGAATATTTCGGTTTGGTTTAATGTTGCTCACGAGAAGAGGAGTTTCTCTTCTCGTTTCTAAAACAAATAAAATAAAATGAGAATTAACATTTTACATTCGAGACGGGTCAAGGCTAACTCAAAATTTTCATCTCTTTTTGGAGATGAGAATCGAGACGAGACGAAAAGTATGGTAAACATTTCCCGTTTTGTCTCTATTCTCAAAATAGTGTATGTCCATTCTTTAAGTAACAATTGCTCTGTAGACTGAATCTCATAGGCTATTTCGTTACATTATATTTCAGAACTCATTGAATTATGCTCTGTGTAAGTATTTTGTAGCAAAGCTTTTATATTTACCTCGGCATATCCTAAAAATTAGTTTATTATATGCCTTACTGTTGCGTGATATTCAGTTATATTTATTACAGTTATTTTCCTTAAAACATACAGTAGAATACTTTATACATGAAACTTCAACGGAACGTTGTAGTTTAAAATGTTGGTAGTTGCAGAAGTGTGTCTTGAAGGTACGGAACCCTTTCCCCGAAATCTCTACTTTTAAGTAAATTTTGCCAAATTTCAACGGCAAGTTTAAAACTTTTATTATTATTATTATTATTATTATATCAAAACCGTGTATAATTTTTAAAAGATATACGGTTTGTATCTGAATAGTAAAAGCCAATTGACTGTCGATCTCGGTCGTCGGGAAGTCTTCAGGAGGGAAGGACATCGGTCACGTTCTGGGTTTGAGTTCCGAAGAGGCAAGTATTCGGGCTCGAGCCAAACATGGTTAAAAGTTATAGGGTTCAGCCAAACATGTTCAAAACAGCTGGGACCGGGTTTAGGCTTCTCAACGGCTCGAGCGGCTCAGCTTACAGCTCATTCACTATCGAACCGAACCGAGAAGTGAGCCGAGCCAACAGCTCACCCAACCGAGCCGATTTGAGCCATCAGCTTAGTTCAGCTGAATCGAAACGTGCCGATGGACTAATTTCAACTTAGCTGGCTTGAGCCGGTTCACATGAGCCGAGTAGGGGACCCATCCTAACCGAGAAAGCTCGAGCCATCGGCTCAATTGAGTTGAGTCGATGGCTCGTTCTAACTGAGCCGGCTCGGGTCATCGGCTCATCCCAACCGAGCCGACTCGAGCTGTTCGCTCAGTTGATACGAGCCGAGCCGGTTGATATCACTACCCGAGTTGGCCTTCTGCTTGGGCTCAATAATTCGACAGTGCAGGTCTCAGCCTTGATTTTAAGAACTACAGTATATACTTATATTGGTGATTACGACATTCGAGGCTGTCTCGTAAAAAAAAAACTCTTTGTCTTCTCGTTATCTAGACGAGACGAGATACACTAATATTGCCCCACGAGATACACTAAAATTGCCCCACGAGATGCACTAAAATTACAAGACGAGACGCACCCCTCTCGTGAGCAACACTAAAGTATTTCACATTACTGCTTACATTTCTCATGGCTTTCGCTTTCCAGTCTAATCAGGCCATTATTTCAAAACGAGTTAAAACGAACTGAACGAGCGAGCGAGCCATTATCAAACTCGACTCAACTCGAAACTTGCCCTCGAAAACAGCTTGACCTTGATCACTACGCGGTAAACGATTCGTCTTTAGTCTGGTTACGTTAGGTTTCTTTGTCTCCGCTTGCAAACTTGTATGTTATATTTCTTCGATTCAAAATGTCTTTCGTATTTCTTTTATGATGTCGGCAAAGTTTACATTAATAACTTGAGTTGTTCTTAAACCGCTGGTTCACAAGTTTGTTTTTTCTCCACACGAAACTACAAATATGACAGATTGAATTCTCATACACCCAATTTCTTTCAAAGCAGTCGCCATTACCTGGTCAAAGACTTATTTTCGCCACGATTCATATTAACCAAAATAAATTCATTTTTTGGAAGCGGAACTTTCACTTTCCGGATTTCGGAAAATTATGAAATTCAGTTAAACTCCCTAATTCAGAAAAATTCCGGAACTCGGGAAGAATCCGAAATTTAGAAAATTCCGGAATTGAGAAAAACTCAGGATTTCGAAAAAATCCGGATTGTTCCGAATTCCGGAATGTTAACGAAATCAGAAATTTCTAAATTCCGCATTTTTCCGAATTCCGGAATTTGTCCGGTTTTACCTTCGGGAGTCCGGAAAGTAATAATTCCGGAATTGGCTATCCCTAGTTTATACACAACCTTTCAGAACACTAAGCTAGTAGCTGTCTACAAACAAACAAATAATGCAAAGCATTTTGTATCCTGCAATACGTCATGTATTAAAATCCGACAGCAGTTTCAGTATCTAATCAGAAATTTCATGTATCTAGTTACTGGAAGCTGAGGTATGAAGAATTGTATTGTGTCTTATCTTTTTGTGTCTTATACAACCCTGCAAACCACTGAATATCTAAACGGCTTTCGTTAAATCCAAGTTGTAGTACTCACAGTTACATCCATTTGTGTCTATATGATCGTGTTACTAAAGCTTACTATATGACAGCGTTAGTAACTCTTTCTCTGCTCTCCTGTAAAGTTGTGATACGATCTACTACAGAATAAAGAACCAATTATCAATTTAACCAAGTTGTTATATTACTACACATCTGCTTCCGCCTCTGTCAACTCTGATCGATCTCGTTGACGCGACATATTTGCCTTTTTACACCCCTTTCTTCGTTTACTGAACTAAACAGTAACTATTCTGAAATATACTACTGCGCATGCCTCGTAGATAAATATTTCTGATGCCAATAGTTTCCGTTTTGTCCAAGGAATGTTCTTTTTCTTATTCCCAGCATGACCCTTTTATTACATTATATGAAGAGCATGTAGGTCTAAATACCTCATGTATTACATAGAATGTAGGTTTAACTCTTCCAGCAAAGAAGAAACATGTGATCATAGTATACAACTCACAGAAGTGATAGCTGGCAATACAGTGGTCGAAATCCCTAACGACACAGAGCGTGAGCAGTGCCCTCCCTCTGGTCTAGTGGCTAGCACGTGCGACTTTGGTGTCTGGTGTCCCGGGTTCGATTCCCGGCGGGAGAGCATCTATGATTTTTAACTGTTCCTTATGTTTCTGTGTTCGTGTCTCTGTCGTTATAAATTATTATAAAAAGCAAGTTGAACGAGTGAAGCAAGTAAAATTAGCAATAAGTAAGTTACTGAAACACGTTCGGTGAGTCAGTTAAAAAAAGTGGACAAAGCACTGACTTTTCACGCCGCCCATGCGAGTTCGAATCAATCTCGGCTTGGTTTTTTATCCATTTGAGAGAAAGTATTGTTTCTTTTCACTACAGCTAATCACACTTTTCGTATTTTTCGCTGTCGTTCACAGTTAAAGTAACTGACTATTCTTATTCTTTCTACGAATGATGGATCTTCTCTTTGGCTTCATGTCAAACATGCACACGTAATAAAAAAAAACTCTGTCGATGATGATAATAATAATAATAATAATAATAATAATAATAATAATAATAATAATATAATAATAAAATATTGCTAGCTACCTCGTGTGTGTATTTCGACAATATAATATTACATTATTATGTGGAAATAAGTAAGGCTGGCTGGCGCCCCCCCCCACTAATTTTTTTCGATGAGCCTTATGGGTCCAAAGTGTCCAACGTTGGTCCCATCTCACTATCACCTCCTGTTCTCTTGATATAAGTTACCGACATTTTGCCTAAAGAGGGCTCTGCCGTGGCTCCATGACTACCCATGACAATGACTCTTCGTTCATTTTGCATTGAAATCGCTTATTTTTCTGATTACTATGAGTGCATACTGTCCAACGTTGCTCCCATCACTCTACAATTTCCCGTTCTCTCGATATAAATTGCTAATATTTTGTTTGTAAGGGAGATATGGCGTTACAATTATTACGTTTGAAGAAGAATTGAGGAAGATATTGCCTTGCCACAAACAAAACCTATTATTATTATTATTATTATTATTATTATTATTATTATTATTATTATTATTATTATTATTATTATTATTATTATTAATATTTTACTTACCACTAATGCTGCCTACCTTTATTTGCAATGCAATGTGTTACTAAAAAGCAAATCAAATAACACTCCTCGCCATGCACGCTCCCAAACTTGAAATACATGATTTACAGTTCTCTGTGTTAGGGAAAAGCACATTTATTATATTATTCTTTCAAATAACACGTTTCACAAGTTACTTCCCTTTCAATGTGTAATTTCATATCATCACTAACAATCATCTTGTTCCGATACGAAAATAACTCCCTCCTGAAAAAAAAGCCTGACCGTAGCGAAAGGGCGTGAACCTTCTTTATGCGATTAATCGGGTCCAATATTTCAATAAGTCCCTGCACACAAATATCTCAGTAAAAGAGGAAAAGTTATTCAAACTTTCTGAATACCTATTTATGGGCGAAATTTGGTTCCCTTGGACGTTTTTAAGGATTTGAAGGGCCGCCATTTTGAACATTTTCATCTGTTTATTCTGGTTAACGAACTCATCAAAAAATTTCAACAATTAATGTTTGTGCCAAGTTTCGTCTCAATCCGCTGAAAATTAGGGTGGTTATGGCATTCACAAATAGCGTTATATATATATATATATATACAGATAGATTGATAAATAGACACACAGAGGGAGAGAGAAAAGGTGTTTTGCTCCCTGCTCGCACCTGTGGTGCGTCAGAGCTAAACCGGGTCCCTTTGCAAAACGTATTGACCAGCCTAACCTAAACACAATCCTCTTAATTGCTAACGTAGAAACGTGGTCGGGAGGTGTAAAGCATGTAGCAATTGTATTTTTAATAACCATGAGTATGGATTCGAACACTCCACTTCCATGTTTTTCTTTTTACTTTTTGCAGCTACATCGGAACGTTCAATTTTTATTCTTTACTAATTGCAAATGGCGTTTACATTCAAAATATGAGGAATTTTGGTGGCATTTGTTCGGATATTCTTCTCTTTCAAAATTAAGAAGAGAATAAAAGCAATACGCAAAGACAAAAAGTATTATCAGTACTAAACATTACCAATAATAATTGCTACGAAAGACTAAATACGACCTGTTTTACCATCTCTCATGAGCTGTATGTATTATTAACAAAATTTTAAAAACGTCCTTGGTGTGGATTCGAACTCGCGTCCTTTTTATTTGTAAGCTAGCACCTTAACCACTACACCAAGATCATTTGACTTGCTGAACGTTTAGTTGTCGGCGTATTTGTTGTAATTGTGTTTTATGTTCCCACTTCGACAAATTTAACTCTTTTTTCTAAGTTTAACAGCTGTTTCTGGCTTTGTCTTTCGGTGTCGTCCTTTATTTACACTATGCACTATTCGTATTCACAGCTTGTGCTCCTCTGCAATGTCTTATTCAGATTAAACTTTTCTTTTTGCCCCTCAGTAAACATTTGATTGATTTAATTCTCATACTCTCCACGGATGGAGCGCAGGAATGCCAGACTCGAAAAATAGGTGTACATTTATTTTCCTGACAGATAATACAATAGAAAAGTGTTTAATTTACAACGTTACATTTGAAAATATTTATTCACGTGATATTGGACGATAAAACATATGGTTAACGTTGATCAGCTGATACTTTATGACTAATGACTTTTCCCAAAATTATGAATTTAAGAATGGTACTGTTTTATGGAATCTGAATTTAAATACATACGACTTAGGTTGAGTAAAATTTAAAAAAAAAAAAGGTTGAATAATCTAGAATACGCGGATAAGGTGAAATAAGTTGAAATAAGTCATGACTCCGATTTGAGATTTAGTGAGAAATTTTTGAAAGAAAAATGGAATGACCTAAGGAAACTAAGCAAGCCTATCCCTGGCTTCTAATCGTTTCTAATCATAACTGAGATTAGGAGATAATTACACCAGATATGAAATTTGATATCAACATAAACAACAAGAATACATCATGCATACATAATATTAATGCGAGTAGTATTGTTATTTAACCACGCATAACATATACACACATATTGGCGAATATAGAAAAATACCAAGACACAAATAGATAGATAGATAGATAGATAGATAGATAGATAGATAGATAGATAGATAGATAGATAGATAGATAGATAGATAGATAGATAGATAGATAGATAGATAGATAGATAAATCATAAATATAGGCATGCATACATACATAGAAGACAATTAATACTCAAATATTCATATTAAATGCAAAGACGTCTTTTAAAAGAATTTTCACACAAATGTGTTTTTTTTCCATGGTTTTCCTTATGTTGCAACAGTATCATATGCATATAGACGTAGGGTGTCGTCATTAGTGTGATCTATGCTCATAGACTCCCGATCGCTCTATTGTTTAGAGGATCAGAATGATGCATTAAATGCGGCTTTGCTTAGCCTAGTTTATGGTTACTAGCCAATACGTATTCTTCATGACAGAATATACTATCTGTTCCGTTTTATTGACAGATTCCATATCATTAATAAAAAAAGACTGATTATGAGATTATTTGCGTTTTTCTAATCACTAATTAACCTTTGAGCTCTGTACGTCAAATACTTCTATTGAGACATTACGGCAGATTATTTATTAAACTCCTATTAGCATATTGATAGAAATAAATTCATTAAGTTACCAACTCCTATGTAAATAAATTTACATAGTGATTTTATAGAATTTAAACAATACACCGAATGCACTTCTAGAAAATATATCAAGCTTTGTTTTCAATTATCTTACATCCAAAGAGTGCCTGTCAATAGCGTAGATGACGCAATTTCACTCCATGCAAAATTTAAACATGTTATTTTGTTTACATTTAGTTTATCTTTCTTTATCCACAATTATGAATCATAACTAACAAAAATATAAATTACGGGAATTAATATGTCTTCAATGAGAACGATACGGTCACTAATATCACATAATATATAAGTAAAATTGCCTAAGTGTCTCTATAGTTCAATGTAAGCCGACTTTAAGGTAAAAATTTTAATCTTTGATAGCTAAAGTTCGAAATAGAGTACCTATTCTCAATGCGTTGAAATTAACTTTCTGAAATCTTAACTATTTCCGGCTTTTAATTTCTGTGCAGAGAACGTCTTGCATCTTTATTTAATGCTGAGAATCGCCCTTTCAACACCAATAAACAATTTAGGTGGGTCCTACATTTCGTTGTCGCCACTGCGCTGACCACACATTCACAAGGGTCCTCTGACCTGGAAGTTTTAATTCTCAACTCGCCGATCTTTTAGGACATGCCTCTAATTGCGTTTTTGATTTCCTCCCTTTCCTCTCATTTGTGAAATTATTTTGTGTCCTCAAGTCTATGTTATTCGTATCCGCCCATTTACGGTTCTCGAGCTTCGTTTTTCCCAAAGTACGTGATTTCTTTAAATTTCACAAGTTGTCTAAAAGTTTTATGGAAGTTCATCTGGAAACTTCTTATCTGGTTCGTGCTCTTGGACCAACTTACAAACATGTGCCAAACTTTTAACTAAGCTCTACGTGGAGACATCCTGACGGAAATGTAAGTTTAACAGATTCATAGAGATTATTTTGCACTACGATTCTATTCAGTTTGAGCAGACTTTACTATCTTTCTCCTCTTTCACAGAAAGATGTTAAAAGCTCTTCTGTTTCTTTGCTTGGATTCATGAACGACCCTCTGTATGTGTGGTCTCGTGTAGCTTCAGGCGTTCAACGAGTATTGTTTAAGAGACTAAAGAAGAGTAGAGCCAGTATTTACTAAAAGGAAACTTCAAATTAGAGTCAACTACTGCCAGTTCACTATATTATCTTTATTTTCCTACATATATTGACATTTTCACATTATGTCCACTTCCACAGCTGTCACAGATATGTGGAAGTGGATAATTGAAATAGGAAAAAGAATTTATTGACTAATTGTTTGTGCTGAAAGTGTGTGAAGTGATTGTAAGCAGTGTCACTGTGTTTCATAACACATGTGATACAAATATTGTGAAAGGGAGAAAAATATATCCCTCCCTTTCATAATATGTTCTGTAATAGCAATCCTGAAACGAAAGAATGAAAATAACGTATCAATGTAGCCAACATAAATTTAGAAACATCCATACTGATAGCTACGTTAACTTGCTCCCCATTTTTAAAATTTACTCAGAAAAGAATGTCAAAGTCTTGTACTAGTTTTGTACCGTTTTGTAACACCAAAAAAGTTTTGTACCACATCTATTAGCCAGTAATGGACGATTCAAAGTGGGGGAACAAGTTAACGCCTGTTCCTCCACCATAACGAATTTTCCTGAAAATAGTGTCAAAGTTGTGTACTAGTTTTGTACCGTTTTGTACCACCAATAAAAAGTTTTATACCACCTCCATTAGCCAGTAATGGACGACTTAATCTCTGGACCCAGCGTTAACTTGTTCCCCCACCTTAACGAATTTTGTCAAAGTTTTGTTCTATATGGTATTATTAACAAAAATGTTGTACTTCATCATTAGCCATTAATGGACGATTGAATGTCTGGAACCACTATTAGCTTCGGTTTCCACCATCAAAAGAATTGTCGGTTTGTAATGGATAATACAAAGCGGAGCGTTTTTTTTTTTTAAATATACCGTAATGATTTTTTGGGGAATAATATCAAAGTTTTTAGTAGTGTGTATCATTTTGTAACACCAATAATAACGTCCGTTACACAGTTGTGGAAGTTTAAGATTGAATCTCGATAGCTTTTGAATTTAAGTGAAGGAAATTCAATCGGAATCGAATGCCAAAATTTTGTACTTTTTACAATTCTGTACCATCACTTATATTTATGAACACTGCGATTTATTCTTATACTTGTATATATATGTTTGGGTATAATGATAAATAAAATTTGAACAAGTAGTTGCAAATATACATATTTATTATCAGACACTCTAAACTTATATTTTTTAGAATCAATCGTCTGTATTTATCTGTATTTCCTGTCTTTTCACCCATCTATTAGCAACTAGACACAAAATACACGTCCAGATCAGCAGTATTTACTAAAAGGAAACTTCAAATTATATTTTTAGAGTCAACTACTGCCAGTTCACTATATTATCTTTATTTTCCTACATATATTGACATTTTCACATTATGTGCACTTCCAAATCAGTAAACCTATTGAGTAGTATCAATGAACATAATAATAGTGCTGAGAACAGGTAATTATTATCCTATTATTTTATAGTTTTCCAATTGGATTTTTAAAGGCCTTTAGACATCTGAAAATAGGCCAGCATAGGCAGGGGAAAGCATTGTGGAAGGCAGATAGCCCGGGCCTATTTTGTAGTTACCATCTTAGCATTTGCCTGGTGTGACTGTGCGGGGGAAACCAGGATGGTCGACCACTGGGATCGATCCCAGAACTTCCAGAATGCTAAGCCAAGGCCGCTCGGAAGAGTTTTTCAATGATATAGCATAACTCTCAACTTGCAATCGAAAATAACAATTCCTAAACTTAATAAACCACTTCCACAATTAGCCTATTGTCGATCTTTTCCGGCTTATTTTACTTCAAATATAAATAAGTCAACATTGAATGATTACATACTTTTGTTACAAAACTCACGACTTAGTGAAAAAAAAAACTCCAATTATTTACTACTACTTCCTTCTGAAAGTACAAGCCGCAGTCGCCAAATGAGAAATTTAATTGCTAATTAATGCGTAGAGATTTTAACCCATGTGTTATATTTATGCAAGCTGTAGTTGTATCACTTTCGAGATAGAGCAGTTTTCATTTATTTATTTATTTTTATGAAGGTAATTTTAAAATTGTCAATGAGTTCATTGTCTTATGCAAGTGTGTGTTTCGTTTTCGCAATTAAAAAGTCACCCACAAAACATCACTAGTACGCGGTAGATCTTACTGGTTTCACTTCACTGTTATCTAAAATACAGCTTAAATTAAAGCGAGATACAAAATTCAACACTGCCCATAGTACTTGTTTTGATGTGAAATGTCTATCAGCCCAAAAATTTTGAATTTCAATTTAAATCATCCATTACTCCTTAATGAAGGTGGTACAAAACTTTTAATTTGCAGTACAAAACAACTACGAGACTTTGACACTATTTTCGGGAAAAATTCGTAAGGTAAGGATCAATCGATAAGCATATGAATTCGTTCATTACTGGCTAACGGCCGTCGTATGAAACATTGTATTGATGAAAAAAATGTACAAACTAGTAAAAAACTTTGACACTATTTTCGGGTAAATTCGTTATGGTAAGGGAAAAGTTAACGCTGGGCCCAGACATTAAATCGTCCATTACTGGCTAATGTGAGGCGGTATAAAACTTTTTATTGGTGGTACAAAACGGTACAAAACTAGTAGAAAACTTTGACACTATTTTCGGGTAAATTCGTTATGGTAAGGGAACAAGTTAACGCTAGGTTCAGACATTAAATCATCCATTACTGGCTAATAGATGTGGTACAAAACTTTTTTGGTGGTACAAAACGGTACAAAACTAGTACAAAACTTTGACATTCATTTCCGAGTAAATTTTAAAAGTGGGGGAACACTTTTAAAATTTACTCAGAACAGAATGTCAAGTTTTGTACTAGTTTTGTATCAGTTTTGTACCGTTTTGTACCACCAATAGAAAGTTTTGTACCACGTCCATTAACCAGTAATGGACGATTCAAAGTGGGGGAATAAGTTAACGCAGGTCATACAGACTAACAAGATTAGTGATGAGCGCAAGAGTCTTGGTCTTGTAGTTTTTGCAAGAAAAAAATCTTTAAGTTTTACGTCCCACGATTATGCCGGTTAGGCTAAAGGAGACGGTGATGATAAGAGATGAGTGAAATGGTGGAATGAAGAAAGTGGGAGGAAACGGGAGAACCCCGAGAAAACCCACGAGCACGGTGTTTGTCCACCACAAAGTTCACTTGGCGGGGGCTGGGATCGAACCCGGGACCCCAAGCACCAGAGATGAACGCTCTACCACTGAGCCACCGCGCCCCCCAGTTTTTGTAAGAGTCTTGCATGCAAGACCAAGACCAAGACCAAGACCAAGACCAAGACCAAGACCAAGACCAAGACCAAGACCAAGACCAAGACCAAGACCAAGACCAAGACCAAGACCAAGACCAAGACCAGGAATCTCGATGCAAGACCAAGACCAAGACTCTTGCGCAAGAGTCTTGCACAAGTAACGACACTACTTGATTTTTTTATATAGAATGTAAACAAGAAGGAGATGGATTTCTTGGCTTCATTAAAAATGCCGCTGAAGTGAATGTTCTCAGTAGTTTATGCAATCCGTGTGAGTCGATCTGCCTCTGTAGCACATAGATACAGTATGCCGTTTTCTGAATTGATTGTTCGCGTTTTTTTTTTTTTTTTTTTTTTTTTTTTTTTTTTTTTTTTAGATATTGCTCGTTTTCAAACTACACAGGTGTCATCTTGCGCCATGTGAGCTTTTTTGGTGGACAAACATTGTGTGCGTGAATATTCTCGGTGTTTTTCTGTTTCTTCCTACTTTCTTCATTCCACTATTTCATGGGGCGCGGTGGCTCAGTGGTAGAGCGTTCACCTCCGGTCCTTGGGGCCCCTGGTTCGTTCCCAGCTCGCGCCGTGTAGACTTTGTGGTGGACAAACACCGTGCTCATGGGTTTTCTCGGGGTTCTCTCATTTCCTCGCACTTTCTTCATTCCACCATTTCATTCATTTCTCATAATCACCGTCTCCTTTATCCCAACCGGCATAACGTGGGACGTAAAACACAAAGATTTCATTTCTTTTTTTCCACCATTTCAGTCATTTCTCATCATTACCGTCTTCCTTAGCCTTGATGCATAATAGTGGGACATTAAACTAGATACTTCATTTCATTTAAAAGCATATTAGTGGTGTTCTTCTTTCAAAACTAAAGAGAAATGTAGTATTGAACAACGGTAATAACGTACACCATAGATGTCGACTACATAGGTATGGCCCTGGCTCCGAGACTCAAGCATCCGTTAGAAATTTTTAATGTGTGCTCATAAAATTAATATCGAAATAACATTTTCATGACATTGACAAGAGACCACAAGTTTGATTTCATGCTTGTACGTTGAATAATTGCTTATTAATATAACTTTTAGCCTCCTTCGGTATACGGCACATCGAGGAATAAGCGATATAACATTATACTACAACAATAAATCTATATTATAAAATTGAAAATAAATATTTTTGTGAATACTAATCTCTTGAACCATCCGACCGATCTCGATCAAATTTTCAACATAGATGAGGTTTAAGCCTGGGAGTGTTTTCATCATTTCACCTTGACGGTAAAACTTAGCTGATAGGTGAAGGGGGAGTTAAAAAATAATCAACAGAACTTAATAACTCTTGAACCAAACGACTAATCTCGATTATTTTTTTAACATAGATGAGGTTCAAGCCTGGAATGTTATCTGTCAGTTCACTTCGACAGAGCAACGTAGGGGAGAAGGAGGTGAGGAGGATATATATATATATATATATATATATATATATATATATATATATATATATATATATAACTTCATAACTTTTGAAACGCCCGACCGATCTTGATTAAATGTTCAACATAGATGAAGTTCAAGCCTGGAAGCGATTTTTATAATTTTACTTTCATGGTGCAATGTAGGGGAGGAGGAGGAGGAGGGAGGTATATGTAAAAAACTAAAAACATAAGTGACTGTCATTGTGACTTCATCACTCTTGATTCAACCGATCGATATCAATCAAATTTTCAACATAGATGAGGTTAGGACTTGTGGTGGTTTTTATCAAATCACTTTCACGATAGAACTAAGGGGAGGGGAAGTGGATGGAAAGTGTATAAAAATGAATAAAATTTAATAACTCTTGAACCACCCGACCGAACTTGATCTCATTTTTAACATAGATGAGGATCGGACCTGAGATGGTTTCTGTCACATCACTTTGACGGTGCAGTTTAGGGGAGGGGGAGGGAAAATGTATTTAAACATAATCGAAAATGACCGATATTAAAATGGAATCTATAGTTTTGGGGGACGCTGAGCTAAACAGTGACACTTCCGAAGCTGTTTAAATTCAAATTCAGCCCCGTAGCTTGGCGGAGGGAAGGAAAGAGATATAAAAATAATCGTAAATAACGAATATTTGTGTCGAATCCATAGTTTTCGAGGTCGCTGAGTTGAATACTGACCTTTCGATTCCGTTTACGACCAAATTCAACCTCGTAACTTGGGGCAGAGGGATATACATAATAATGATCAAAAATTATCAAATATTAGTGTCGAATCCATAGTTTTCGGCGTCGCTAAGGTGAAGAGTGACACTTCTGATGCCGTTTAAATCTAAATTTCGCCCCGGAACTTGGGGAGAAGGAGGGGATAGAAATATGAAAATAATCGAAAATGATAGATTCAGAGAGCGCTTTACTAATAGTAAAAAGTGACTGAATAACGAAATATATTATTATTTTTTTTTAGTTTAACAAAATGAAGCGGGTAATTGATGCTAGTAATCCATATTCACAAGTGAAACTTCAAGTAACTTGGAGTTTGATGCCGTTATTTTGTATTTCTAATACAGGTCGAAAGTATTCATATAAATTGAGTTTATACAAGACATATACAGTTGAGTAATTTTCAGTTTTCACTCAAATTATTCTAAAATATTAATAGGTTTGATTATAATAATTATTATTTTAATTTTCTCTCTTTTTTGGTCAATATTGCTAAACATATCATCATCTTCATCATAGCTATTCTGCCATTATTGGCAGATTACTTGCTGCAACTGAAAAGGTTCGACGTTTGATGGTCCTCAGCTAGTCTCTTCGTCTTAACGTAGCAATTTTCTGTTTTAATACCTTCCTTCAACTACAGTCTCCTTCGCTCCCTCCCTCTCTTTCCTTCCACAATACCCTCTAACATGTCCCTCATAATACAGTTCCCCCTTAGCCATATCCTAACCAGTTTATCTTTCTTTCGTCTTAACGTAGCAATTTTCTGTTTTAATACCTTCCTTCAACTAGTCTCTTCGCTCCCTCCCACACTTTCCTTCCACAAAACCCTCTAGCACGTCCCTCATAATACAGTTCCCCCTTAGCTATATCCTAACCAGTTCATCTTCCTCCTCTTAACAATATCTAAAATTCTTCTTTTTTCCCCTACTGCTAATATTTCTAACACCTTCTCATTCGTTTTAAGTTCAACACAGCTAATTTTCTCTTTTTTTCCCCTCCATGCCCACATTTCAGAAGCCTGCAATTTTTTAAATCGCTTTTGCGTAATGTCCATGTTTATGCCCCATAGAGTACATATTGGTATCAGTAAAACAAAATCTCAATATTTAATTGGAAGTTTGTTTAATACAAGGATTAGCTAATCGTGGTTGAAAAGAAAAATCTGACGCCTTTAGAGTGTAAAAATAATTTTGCAATTCATGGTATTTCAATAATCTGTGCCGTCTTGATTTTCTTTCATGCGTCTTAGGGGTAGCCTCCCAAGTTTGGGAACCAGTGGAGTGTTGAATTTGTTTATATATATATCAACAGTTTACGAAACGTTGTGATTTAGGCATATCTTATAAGTCGTGAAGCGTGGGCACCCATTAAAAAAAAATAAAGGTCATCACCTATGTTGTACACTATCATCATATTTACACGAAGTTAAACTATATTACATTTAGAAACATATATTGTATTTCCGTTACGATTGGCGCATTGTAGAGTTTATTATCCTTTATATCCATAGTAAAATTTACCTAGGCTTGAGATTTCTTAAATGCAAGACTTGCAAGACTTTTGCATGCAAGACCAAGATCAAGACCAAGAGTGGGTGTGCAAGACCAAGACCAAGACCAAGACTGTATGTGCAAGACCAAGACCAAGACCAAGACCACCCAGGTCTTGGTCTTGGTCTTGTATTTGCTCATCACTAAACAAGAATAATGACCTGTATTAAGTACTGTTTGGAAACGTAATACCTCTCTAAATAACTCAAAAGGTGGATAATTGTGTAAATTCAAATGAATACATCAAGAAACAAATGAGATTGAATATAAATTCCTTTGATGCTGCAGGTAAATAGCTCCAGGCAAATGGTTATCGATCTGAACCCATATATTCACATGGTCAATATCATGCAATGCTTGGTTATGTTGAAGTTTGAATCGGATCCCATTGAGTGCCCAAAATACAACTTTGTGGTGTTTTAGTACACATATGAGACTACAATCTAGACAATTTGGAACAAATTTAGAGGGACATTTCTATGAGAAATTCAAAAATGCAAATCTTAATTTGAATTTTTGAAGTGTTATTTTTTATTTTAAAGGTTTTTCAACATAGTACAACTCGTAGAGCAATCTTTAAGCTTTCCAATTGTGTTTGTTCTACGTCTCTAGTGCACATATTAACCATTTTATGTCAATTTTTAATAATCACTGTAATTGAAAAAAAAAATGTTTTTTGGCATTTCTGAACACCCTGTATGGGAACACTTTCAGGAGGAGAGAGGTAATATTTGGGATTTTTCATCTCCCGCTGTAGTAAAGCTATGCACCAATTTCTACAAAAATCTGAGGTCGTCAGGTAAGATTTTGCCATTTCATTGGTAGATTTCACATGGAATGTCCCGTTTACTTTACATGGAAAGGAACCTAACATTTTCACTTAGCCCTAGTTAGGAGGTTGACAGCTGGCTTCACTGTCTACAACAATTAACTTAGTATACCAATGTGATTAATTGTCATTAGTTAAATGAAATGTTCTGTACATCCATACTAGACTGTATGACGTAAGGTAAAATATGGTGAACAGTACTGGTATTTAGATAATTATGTATCAAATATATCACCTATTGATAAATGCGGGTGTCCACTTGTAAAAATTGTGTAGGTTAACCTGGAGACTGTTAAAGAACTTATCTCAGGTTGAATAGATTGTCAGTAGTTTTCTTTGCTTATACTAACTATAATAATGTTCTTACTGTTCATAGTAAGAATTGTTTGACATTACTACACACACCTGTATGCTATATAGTTAATGAAGATGAGTAAAACTTGCAAGAAGTATGTTCCAAGAATATACAAGGAAAAACTGTGTAAGGTCTTGTACAGTAATGACGAGAAAAACTTTTTTTTTGTTAGTTAGCAAATGATTAATTCATTATTTAAAAAGAAGTGACAATATTTTGATTCTCAAACCGTGATAATCCCGATTAATCGGGACGTATGGCCTCCTTAATAAATACTCTTTTTATCTTTTAAATGATAATTTCTTTACTTCGTTAAACAAACAACGTTGATTTCTGTTATACGCATCCACTGATATTATTGCTGATAAAATTACATCTGTTCCATTTCTGGGGAGCATTAATGGACGAGCGTTCGACTATCGTGCAGTTGCTTTATGGACGACGTAAGAACGGAAATAGAACTGTTAATTTCAACTTTCTGTTTTTCTGTAATTGTTTGAAAAAACTTAACAATTTCATTGTGGGAGAAAATCTTACTTTACTCCCTAAAAAAAAAAACGACATATCCGAGTAAAAGACAATTCTGATTGTAACACTTCATAAAGCATGTTTTATTTTTTGGCAATCCGCTTCATACGAAGTGTCTATCGAAGTATTGATAGCTCACCAGAAAATTTCCAGATTAGCAAAACCGATTTAATAGAATTCGAATTAAATTGAACTTTCCTGCATTTGCACGGTGGCTTAGAGGCAAAGCGTTCATCTCTGGTACATGGGGTCCTTGGTTAGATCCCTGCTCATGCCAAGTGAACTTCGTGATGGACAAACACTGTGTATGTTGCTTTTCTCGAGGTTATCCCGTTTCCTCCCACTTTCTTCATTCATTTCTCATTATCACCGTTTCCTTTAGCCTCTCCTCTAGCCGTTTCCTCTAGCCGACATAATCGTAGAACGTAAAACTTAAAGATTTCATTTCATTTTTACTGCATTTGGTTTATAAATTCTGAATTTAGTCAATAAACAAGGAATCATTTATACTCTCATATTTTGTCAATATTTCGCTGTTAATAAATTAAAAGTAATAAGTATAGAATTACTTTCTGTTGTGATCTATTCAAAAAAAGTCAAATTGATGGAATACTAGCATTTTTACTTTCGAGTGACGAAAAGAGACAAAAAACTTTCGTGATCGTGAAAAAAATCTAATTCGAGATTTCAACGAACTTCCCTTATTTCCTCGTACGTACCACAACCCTTCAACGTACACTCATGTCCAAAATAATTGCCGCATATCTATAACTGTCTCCTTGCAAGAATACAATTTGATAATGATTTTGTAGGGTACTTTTAATACTGATACCTGTTTGTATAATCGGGAAATGTATATTTGTGGTAAATTTCATAGGAAAAGAATTATAAATACGAAAATTAGAATGAGTAAAACAAATGTTGCTAAATGGACAAGAAAATTTTATTTTAGCTTCATTCTTCTTATTTACTGCTCTTTTGACATGAAAGCTGCCATATACATGTCTTTGCCAATTATACAATACTAACATTATAAGAAATACCGGGCGAATTCGTTATCAAATTACCTAGGTATATTGATACAACAACATATTTATAGACATGTGACAATAATTTTGGACATGAGTGTACCTCAAACAAATTTTACACTTAACGTTTTTACGTGATCCTTCAGAGGAATTTTCGAATTTTCTTTATACCCCTATAGGTAAGGTGGTTTACTTAAAGGTAAAAATAAGAAATTACAATTTTCTTAAAACAACTGTAACGATTTCGTTTATATTTCATAAATCGTTGTTTTAGAAGTAACCCTATCATGTAGTATGTTATTTTTCTGGGGAAAACCGAGAAGGTGTAGCTTATTCTGTGGTTGTTTTTTCTCGAATGAATTACTCAAAAATGACGCATACGATTTACTTTATATTTCATAAGTAGATATTTCATTAATAATCCTACAATATAGTATAAATCATTTGTGCTGAAAGTATTGCGAGGGGTAGTTTATTCATGGGGTGATTTTCGGATGATTTTTTTTTTTTTTTTTTAAAAAAAGCACTCTTGCAATTTTGTTCATATTTCATAAATTTATAGTACACAGTTCATTTCGTAAGTTTCTAGACTGGTTGCATAAAAAAAGAAATAAAAGACAGAATAGTCCAACCACATATTATTCTGCATACAACCCGTCTTTATCGATACAAGTAGTGGGCACGGGTGTAGAACTGTAAGATTCCCTTCTCTAAGTCTTGTTGTGTAACCCTTTTCAGTTTACTGTTAACATCCTGCTGGATGTCAGAAGTGGCGACGAACCTCTGCTCCTTCAGTTTGGATTTAACCTTCGGGAACAGAAAGAAGTGTATTGAAACTAATTTTGGAGAATACGGGGAATGGTTGATGCGGCCAATTTGTTTCTTAGTCAAAAACTGCTCAACGAGAATCACATTGTGATAAGGTGCGTTGTCATGGAGGAAGAGTCACTGGTGAGAATTAAGAACTAACGGTCTCGCACGTTGAAATCTCTTCAACAACTGATGCATAATGTCTTTGTAAATCGCAGCTGTAATGATGTGACTCTTGGATTTGATTTGTGTGTGTGAACCACGTCTTTCTAGTAGAACACCACCAACATCGTCTTCACGTGTGACTTCTGAAAGCACTTCTCTTCGGTTGAGAAGAGCTTTAACAACTAAGCCTCCTGATTGACGCTTTGTGGAAGGCTCGTAAGCATGAAATAGTGACTAGTCACTAGTCATGATTTTTTTTTAACAATCAGGGTTCTTGTCTGCTATTTCCATCAGCTCACGACTCGTAGAAATTCACCAATCCATTTACTCCTCAATTAGTGAGTATGCCACAATTCAGGCGCAAAGTTCTTTTTTTCTTTAAAAAAAAAAAATCTTATTCAACAAGTTTCCTAACAATATCTTTTCTAATATCCAGGTCCTCAACTATTATCCTCAGTGATTGGAAACGATTTTCAAAAAATTTGTGTCTTACGGATTCGAGATGTTCACAGTTCGAACAGTCATCGGCCGCCCGCTACTACGTTCATCCGTCACATCCGCACGACCGTCAACCAAGCATGCCATTTGAAAACATTGGCTTGTGAAAGAGCTTCAACTCCATGTGCAGTATTGATCATTCCTAGTTTCTGCCGCATTTTTTTTACCAAGTATAACGCAAAATTTAATTGCTAATCTTTTGTCCTGTTTTCATATTCATGACGATACATAGTGCAACATCTCACTTGAAGCACTATAACTTGCTCATCTGCTACAGGAAAACAACGAACTTTTCACACTATGTTCGTCAGAAGTTAAGCCAACTAATTACCATTTACATCACCAGATTTCAGTATCGGTCGCGTAGCACTATTGCCAATCTGGAAACTTAGTAGACGGACTGTGCACTTACAATAGTGTAAGTGTTTAAGAACGATTAGTTTCATTTATTCTCGATTTTATATAAATCTAATTAGGAGCGATGAGAGCTTTGACCCATATGGGACAATTTTACTCAATAATGACTAAATTTCATGTAGATAATTGATTAGTATTATCTTTTTTCTAGGGAGCACTTGACTGGCAATATAACGAATCAGACAGCTGTTCTGACCCTAAAAGCGTTCAACAGGAAGGCTTTGAACACATCAGGAAATACGACGATGAAGAAAACGGAGGACTCGTTGCTATTAAAGTTTTAACAAGCGCATTAAAACAATAACTTATAGTATATTGTGTCTAAAACACAAACCTTTGAAGCGAAACTAACCCAAAAACTTAAAACCTTACTCTTTATTTTAAAACTTTTTATCCAAATACAATTCTTTTTAGTAAGTCGAAAATTAACAAGTTGATTGCAAAGATGAATGGTGTATGAAATGTGTCAAGGTTTTGAAATGGAGAGAATGTAACAAAGAATTAAATCATTAATAGCCCTGTTCTTTCTTCTAAAACTGTTTGGATCATTTAAATTCTTTACCTGTATTTAAGTTAACGAGTTGATCGTAAAAATGTTATGTGAAATGTATCATAGTTTCAAACGAAGAGGTATGTTGCCACAGAGCTAAAATAGTATTGTTTCTTTTTAAAAAATGCTAATATTGACTTCTCAGGTAAATTAAACATTACCGGTATTTTGAAAGCTCATATTGGTCAGCTATATCTTTCGCATCTAAAATCCATTCATACTGGCCAAACACATATTAGTGATTCCTGAGACAGATGTTAAGAATCAGTATTTGTAGAAACAATGTCAGTCATTGACCGGCATTGCTATGATAAAATAGCAATTGTACAGTCAACAACTAAGGTAATTCCACGCTGACTGATACAACTCCACTAGGTCATGTTCAGTACTTTTGCTGGTATCATAAAACGCCTGGACAGATGCAACCCAACTTACACGCAACATTTCAACCAAGATATGACAGTCGCGAACCTAGTGGAGTACTGAAACGGGTTTTTGCTGTCCAGTTGATGTATGAGAAATGCCCCCGCTTTAAGATTTATATCTATTGTTCCGAGCGTGTTGTACAGTCCGCAGCAAAAAAACCTACATGAGCATTTACGATTGTTGTGAAACGACAAAGTCTTTTGCTCCAAAATAAGTGTGCAGGGGAGGACGCCGAGGTTTCTCTTGGCGTGATTCGAGCCACTTAGACGTTACGTTGATTCCCTGGGCTGTTAGGCGTAGTTTCACAATAAACTTACATGTTCATGTTGCAGGTTTTTTTTTCTGCGGATTGTACAATGAGTGCCATATATAAACGAAATTATAATTCATTGTGTATGTATAATGTAGCTATTATTTAACTACATTCTTCATATGAAATTAAAGTATAAATACTGGTTATATATAAGCTAGCAAATGGTTGAAATCAACTGAATATATCAAATCTGGAGCAATTGAAAGAAGTAAGTTTGTAAATCTTAGTACCCATTCATGAATTTATTCCAGTTTTCTGTCATTCTCATCATTCGAACATTTCTTTCCCTATCTACAGGAGAATATCTTGCATATTACACTGAATATGGAGTAAAATTGAAATTGAAGGCTATTAAAAATTTCGAACTTGCGGCCTGAGTTTGCTTCATTAAGTTTTCAGACCGGTGTACTGACCTGAGAAGTTTAATTTATGGTGTTGTAAATGTTGTATTGATTTCGTAATTTCTCTTTTGTGTCAGTGTATGTGTGAAGTAAAATGACAGCTTTCAGATTAAAAAGAAGATTGTATAGTAAAGATTACATCAGGTATGGTTTTACGTTCATTGAAAAAGATAGTACACCTATTCAACTATTTCAATGTGTTATATGTCATGCTGTCCTTTGCAATGATGCTCTCCGTCCTGTCCAATTGGAAGACATTCGTCAACAGTACATCCAGTCCTCAAAGACAAATCTAAAGATTGTTTTATTGTAAAAGGAAACTCGCTTAAATGTATGGACTCCTCTGGAATCTTTCACAAGCAAAATGAGAAGATGGTGGAAGCATCATATGAACTTTCTCTTTTAATAGCCAAAGATAAAAAGGCTAATAGTATTAGTGAAACTCTTATCAAACCTTCTATACTTAAGGCAACCAAAATTGGACTTGGGAAAGAAAGATAGAAAAAATGAGCCAAATATTTCAGACAATGCTGTGAAACATACAATTAATGAAATGGCCTTGAATTTTAAAAAAGTTGAAAACGTAAAAATCTCCACTTTTTGCCCTGCAATGTGATAATTCCAAGGGCATATCTTAGTGCAGTCATTTAATAATGTACTCTCGATTTATAAATGAAAAGAATTTAATGCAAAAAAACATTGTTTACAAAAAGTTTGGAGACATCATCCAAAGGTTCTGTTTTTCCCCTATCAGTAATTTTTTTATTTAAAATTATTTGTCTTGGAACAGAGTTGTAGGAATATGTACTGATTGAGCTCCAGCAATGTTAGGTTCGCGGTCTGGATTTATAAAGCTGGCAAAGCACATAAATCCTACAGTTATTGGTTCATGCTGCTTAATTCACAGACAAACCATAGCTGCAAAAACTTTACCAGAAAATCTGGAGTAGCATTACCATTGGCTATTAAAGTTAATTTTATCAAGTACTCTGGATACTCGTCTCTTTGAGGCTTTATGTGATGACCTCAGTGCTGAACATAAAACTTTACTTTTCCAAACCGATGTTTGTTGGTTGTCGAAAGATAATATGTTAAGTAGGCTGTACGAGCTAAAGTCAGATGTGGAAATATTTCTCCTAAGTGTAGGAAAAGATTTACTTTATACTTCTTTTGCTGATGACATATTTGAATTTTCTCTTTCAAATCTCGCTGACTTTTTTTTTTTTTTTTTTTTTTTGAAATATTAAATAATCTCAAAGTCCAAGGTAGAAACACCAACATACTAACTTCTTATGACGTGACAAGAGCTTCCATGGAAAAGATCATACAATAGAAACGTCGTCTGAAAACTTCTACGCCCAGCTAAGAAAGACAAAATGTCAAACGTGTAACGTTTTGAGGTTTACTAAAGCTAAAGTGTAAATACTTATTAGGAATTGGGTTTTATTCATAATTTCACATTTTATTTGTGTCTTAAAAGACAGCAAGTATAATGAGATTTTTCCCCTCTGTACCTAATCCTCACATAGAGTAAGGATGTAGTGAATCCTCTTCAAATACGAGAGGGAAAAGTAGTATTGTCAATCATGGCGACAAGTCGTTAAATCTAGCAGATTTGGAGAGGCGGGTGGCGACAAAAAGGTTTATTCACAATTCCATTGCCAAGGATTCCAGAACGTAGACATTGACCAATAGGTGTAATAGGAAGTACTCGTCAAGCCCTATCTACAGGTACTGTTATTTTCGCTCTAAAGCCTCAGAAAGTTTATCAAAAAGAGCACCAAAGTTAAGAGTGTCATTGGTGATTTAAATAAACTGAGAGCTTTTAGGAATGAAATCAATATAGGAATAAGATCAGTATACAACCATATTTAACATATATGAGAAGCATCGATAGAGGATAGCGCTAAGCTGAAATATCGGCATAGGTAATGGGGCGAAGATTTTTTTAAAAATTAGATATCTGGAAAGAAAACAAAGGTAGACGAAAGAAAAAAAAGTATGTCTAGTATAGAACCGTTCGAGCACTTGCATGACATGCAATTTGTTTCAAAGAAACTTCGGGAGGAACAGGGTGAAACTAGTGAGAGATCATACCAAAGGCGGGCGTGCTAGACATTGGACCAGCGGGGAGGGCATTTCCACCTTTGTAGTGATAGTAGCACATGTCCTATGCGGTACTTGGCACATCTTCCAACCTACGGTCAGTCGTTGGATTGGAGAAGCTAAAGAGATCCTTGTATCCCACTATGTTCCCGATCATATCGGCATGGAAAAAATCTCTCGCGAAGTCATTAGGCAAAATACTTCAGAGATATCAGGCACTTTCTATAGTGTTCTTGGCGAAGAAATCATTACAATCTGTGGCGAGACATATATTTACGTGGAGGAGTCTGGCAATTACTTTTTCCAGACAAAAACGTGGGGCGAGCAGAAAAAGTTTAACTTCATGAAACCAAAGATGATCACCTCAACAAATGGATTGATTCTACAATCGTTTCCATTGTGGCCTCCTGGCCAAAATCTTAATGGAATTGGTGGAGTCAGGTTGGTTTAAGAAGCTGTTTAAACCTGATGATATTTTTGTTCTGGATTGAGGATTTCGTCATTCCAGGGCTGCATTAGAAGGAGCACAATTTCGAGTTTATATGCCATCATTTTTGAACCCCTGGGCTTTTCACCATGGTTCGTTGGCTTGCAGAGCCTATAAATGCTCAAATCAAGAGATTCAAATATCTTACATATTGCAGGCCTACAATCAATGTCCCACATCTTGCTCAAGATCTTCAAATTGTTTGAGCTATTAGCAAAGAGTTTGGATCGCGTATTCATGCATTTTTGGATCAACCTGAAGTAGCCCATATTTTTTATTATCTTAACAAATACTTCTTCATATCTTGATAATCTTAAATCATAATACATCTTCAACAAACTGTAATAAATCTATATCATATCTATCTCTTATTTGCACAGGCTACTCTTAATTATTTGGTAATTAAGATTTACTTGGTAATTACTTAATATTACACCTTTGTTTTTCATTTTGCAAATACTCTAGATATATTACAGGATTATTGGGCAGTTAGTTCAAGCCCTAAATAATTTCCATTGTCTATGTTATATAGAGTTTAGTTTGTTCCTCCGAAAACCATTTGGTGTTGGGTAAGAATTGTGTTATGACGAGAAGTCGTTTAAGAACATTCGTTCTATTTCTTAGGCAATTATTTTCTGGTTGTTATTACCGGTATCAATTGTTTTAACTGTGCTCAGTCTCCTTTCCGCCTTCACCCATCTTTCATAACACTTGAGATGATTAGGGGAAGTTTCATGACGTGTCAGTATAGTTCAATGTGCCAGTCACAGTTTTCAATTTGATCTGATAAAGTTTTATTGGAACGTGCAGTAGGGTCTATTCAATATATTACAACAGAATCAGTAAACACTATTGTTTTGTTGAGAATATAATAGCCAACGTCTCAACTTTTTCACCATTTGGAGCCAGCCAATAATAAAATACTTAGAAAATAACATCTTGTTCCCTCTTTGGGATATCTGTAAATGTGGCGAGAATGACCCTTCAGCTATAAGGCATCACGATTGTTTGGATTAAAATATGTAGACCATGTAGCAGGATCTTCTAATGGAAATGAAACCGTAATGTCCGCCGATCTGGGGCCATTATTTTCTTGCTCTTCCAATGAATGAGTTATAGTTACTGTTCTTGACCTTGACAAGTTTCATCAGCTATATTTGTTGCGATTTCATGAATACCAGTTTCAGTTTGTTAACTTTCTCTACACTCTGGTAGTTGTAGTTCTTTTCTCTTCGAGTGCTCGCCTTTTTCTCTGAGCCTCGGTTCGTCAGCTAATGCTACGTTATTCGTAGCTACATTCACTGGCGCAAATACGGGGGATGAAGGGAGACATGCCACTAATCTTGGAATTGGGGGTACTGTCCCCCCAATAATCGTATTTGAAATATGTTTTTGCCTAAGTAGAAACATGCGTGTATTCAGATTTCAGAATGTGTTCACGGCACTGATTTGTAATACGGATATGTACCACTATTTCATCTACACCGCCTGATATAAAACAAGTTCACCTCAGAAATCAGATTCATCTACCGCAATATGATTCAAATCTGCTTATTCTAAGGGAAGGGGAGAAGGTGAGACAATGAGCAGAGTTGTCTCCCAATGTTGAAGTCAACTTTGCTCTCTTGAACCTTTACAACATTGTTTTTCAACTTTATAAATATTTTGAACATGACTTAAAAAAAAAGAAGAAGAAGAAGAAGAAGAAGATTGGAACGGTCTTACTTCCCCCCCCTCCCCACAATGTTGAAGACAGATTTGCGCCGATGGCTACATTTTCTGTACTAGAAACAGGGTTTTTATAGTTTTGATAAATACTTGCATAGTTATTTTGCACTGGCTTCCGCTTCTTCTAGTATATATTTAGCTATGCGCTTCCTATATTGGCATCCAGAAAGTTTGGAAAATATTATTTAGTTTATTAACATCACCAATAGAGTTATTACAATTCACAAAACACAAAACTAATATTTATCACAAAACGCAAAACTAATTATATGCAGACGTCAACTAGCTTACGACTCATGCAAGATAATAACTGCCACCTGTTGTAGCAAGTAGCAAGCAAAACAAGATATGCAGCCAGCACAGTCGCCATTGCAAGTGCTTTGTGGCGAACGATCGGCCGAGCCCTGACGTCGACCCGGCAGATAGAATAAACATGTGATAGTGATTGTGACATGTGACTCATTATCTACAACTGTTCAGTTCTGTCAAAACAACGGAGTGGAGCGCTTGGAGTCACTGTCTTTATTGTACTTTCAACCAAAATTTAATTTGTTAAACAAAATTTATTAACATATTCAAATGGCTAATTTGAATTCAAAATTACACAGAAACTTTAATTTTTACCATATTATTTTTAAAAAATATTTTTTTCTTATTTCGGCGCCCCTTCCAAGATCGCATATGTGCGACCGCACATGCCTTACGCCAACCCTGACAATAACACCCGAGTCTTCAATATCCGCAGTAAGAAGGAAAGGGTATTGAGAGGGATTAGGATTAGTATTAAAAATTAGATTTCTGGGCTTTCAGCATCTACGGCCACGTTAGATTGTCATGTGTGAGAGATGACGTCTCTTGGTGATCACACTATCTGGGTATCGGGGAGGAAAGAAAGGAATTGGCAAGGAAGAATTAGAAAAGTAAAAATTATCGCCTTATGTTGCGTGATAAAGAATTATACACGAAAATGGTCAAACAACGAGTCCAGCAAAAACCGAGGGTATATTTTTAAACAATTTCCCTCGGGAAAAACCACGAACTCCCCACTCGATTGAGGAGTATTCCGGACCCCTGGTAGTTCCGTTCCCACAGCAGATATCCCCTAAATTTGCCCATGGTCAAAATCCGGCATTTACATGCATTAAGACAAGAAAACACACGCATGCATAAGGAAGAAACAATTGAATATGGTACAGCAAAATATAAGACCCCATACAATGCCTTCGTCCCTGGAGGTTAAATGCTATTTGGTCTCTTTCATGTTATTGACACCATCTACACTTGTATGTTCTTTTCGAAGTCAAGATTTTACTAATGATTCAGGTTTAAATTGTTCAACCGGAGGGGATTATGGACAGTGTAAAATTTGGGAAACAGTGCAAAATGCTGTAGAGATACTAGATTCGGTTGTGTATTTCTTTATTATTGTACAGTTGCGGATCCACGATATGATCAAGGGAGGGGCTAAACTATAGTTTACCGCTTTATCCAGTGTAAAAAAAAAAAAAAAAAAAAAAAAGAAGTCTATTTTATCCAATGTACACCAGGGCGTCAAGGGGGCCTAAAGCCCCTTGGATCCGCCCCTGCTCTAGACAAAAGAAGTCCCGGTGAACTCACAGCAATACTTTTCCGATTTAAGTTTAGACGAGGCACCTCAATGCACTACCTTTTGTTTGGATTGGGCCCATCATTCATTTCTTTCTGCCATGTGACTTAGTAGCAGTGACGACGCTTAGCAGGCTCCCCAGCAGTGACGACGCCAGCTTTAAGTTCTTAGGGGGGCAAAGGAGGAGCAGATACATTTTCGGGGGGGGGCAGCTATTTGCCATACAAAAAATGACATATGTATTACGTTTGACTTATTTTACATTACATTGTGTATTTCGTTGCTGTTTTTATATTAGACCTATATGATTATAAATTAAAATTATTTCAAGTAAAATTTGTAACTAACAAATAAGTAACGTCTGCACATGAAATATTTTTCAATGAAACTTTTGAAGCCTAAACATAAATTGAATTACTTTCGCGTATGTTACAAGTAACCCATTCGTCTGGTACCGGTACTCTATGTTACGTCTCTCTCTCTCTCTCTCTCTCTCTCTCTCTCTCTCTCTCTCTCTCTCTCTCTCTCTATATATATATATATATATATATATATATATATATATATATATATATATATATATAATTTACGAGGAGCTGCTGAAAATGTCGTAGGCCAATCCAGAAGGAATGTAGGTACTAGGTAGAAGAATGAAACCGTAGTTTAGAAAAGCATATCTCTGTATGTACAAATACAAAATTTCATATTAATAATGAAATTCTTATTGTTTCTCAGCCCTCTGAAGAACATCCCAAACAGATAATTTCACGAACATCCAGACCCTAACTGTTATAACATTTTTGTTCCACCAAGGCAAATCACCGAAGTAAATTAATTAGGAAATCAGTGAAACACCACGGACTCTCCTCCGTTATATACAGTGGTGAAGAAATGAAATGAAAATGAAATCTTTAAGTTTAACGTCCCACATTTATGCCGGTTAGGCTAAAGGAGACGGTGATAATGAGAAATGAGTGAAATGGTGGAATGAAGAAAGTGGGAGGAAACGGGAGAACCCCGAGAAAACCCACGCACACGTGTTTGTCCACCACAAAGTTCACTTGGCAGGGGCTGGGATCGAACCCGGGACCCCAAGCACCAGAGGTGAACGCTCTACCACTGAGCCACCGCGGCCCACAGTGATGAAGAAGTAAGTGGCTTAGTATAAACGTGGCGATTTCTCAACAAATTATGCTTTACATCCAGGGTGATTAAAAGCAATAACTCTTCCCGAAATCATGGATGCAATTTGTGACATTATTCTTGAAAATTGCAGCATTTCAGCCAGTGGTGGATATAGCCCGTGGCCGGAGGGCCTAGGCCTCCCCAGTTTTTGAGTGACAAAAATAATTTAAGCTATTATTTATATAAAGTATATAGTAAACTCACGATATACTTATTATAGTCATAGGTCTGGCTGCATCCTGCTTTCTCAGTTTTTACCTTCTCAGCAAAACTTGTGTCAGAGATTCTGGGCATTTCTTTGGAACGCGTCGGTAGCATAATTCAGAATTGCTTGGGTATGCTCAAGTTCTCGGCATAATGGGTTCCCCCCCCCCCAAAAAAAAAATGTCAGGAGAATAAGAGTGACAGCATTAAGAGAAGTCTTCTTCCAATTTGACCGTAATGCTGATCAATTTCGCTCACGAATAGTAACCATAGATGAAATATAGTTGTACCACTATGATCCTGAATCGAAACAACAGTCAATGGAGTAGTAACACTCATTTCCCTATTGCACCAAGAACTTCAAGACAAAGAAGTAGGTTGAGAAACTGTTTGCAACGTTCTTCTGGGATAAGTATGGAGTGGTACTTATAGACTACCTCCGCAACGATCAGATATTTAATCCAGAATCTCTACATTACTTACACAACTGAAAGAAAATTCAAAGTTTAACGCCGCGGAAAATTAAAAAAAAAAGGATTCTGTTCCTTCAGGAGAATATACCTGTCCATCAAGCCCCTGCGAACACAACTGACATTGCATAATCTAGGATTTCAATGTCTAGATCATCACTCTTATTCCGCAGACTTAGCTCCGTCTAACTATTACCTGTACTTACTTCCCAAACTTAAATAACACTTGAAAGGACGCCACTTTAGATCTGATAGGGGGGTAGTGCTACGAACAGTGGTGCGAGGAAATCTTCCGATTTTTTAACCTTTCTGCAAAAACTGAAGCACAGGGTGTTGGTACAAGGTAGTATATTAACTCTCGGTGGAAGTGTAGAAGAAGTAAAATTTCAGCATTCCACGTGCACTCCTTCTGGGTTGGGTTACGAACTTTTCAGCAGTTCCTAGTCAATATGGTAGACCTCACGTTAGTACTTTGAAACAAAATAAGTAAGGGGCCACTAGTATAAACCAATTACTAACTAAAGATCAGCACTCTGAGAATACGTTTTATTGGCAATCAAATTCATTCTATAAAAATATTATTATCATTTGCAGGAAGGGAAAACACAACTCTTTTTATCCCCTTCAAAAAATTAAGCCCTGGTAGTTGCAAACTAAGCTGTTATAAGCACATCCTCTGGATATTGGAAGCCGAGAATAACGTTTCAGAAAAAAGAAGTATAGAACGTTTAAATAAAAGAAGATATGAAACTGAAAACTTTAAACCTCGATAAATACAAACAAGTTACGTAACTGGTTTTGACTTTCTTTTGTTTCCAATAGAAGTTGATCCAATGAGAAGAAAACAAGTGGACCAAATCTACTATTGTTCGCTAGGCACAATAATTAAAAATCATAAGAAAGAAGTATAACTAAAATTTACCTCAAAAGGCGCTAAATTAGATAACAGAAATATGCATGCATACCCAGACGCTCAAAGAAGAAAGCTTGAGGACTAATCTGCCATATAGTAAATGCATGGAAAGTAGACTACAATTCGACAATGAGATTGATTATGATACTGATATAAAATACTACATGTAGTATGTTTAAAGATTGTAGGAGTCTGGGGGGGGGGGCAGTCTAGGTGGCAGTCAGGGGGGCAGAAGAAACTACTAGGATGGCGTTCGTCCCCCTTGCCCTCCCTCTGGCGTCGTCACTGCTTCCCAGTATTTTAAGCGTCAAAAATAATTGAAGCTATTATTTATATATTTTTGGAAGTTTATAGTACACTCATGATATACCTATCGTAGTCTAGGTTTAGGCTGCATGCCCCAGAACTTTGTGGTGGACAAACACTGTGCTCGTGGGTTTCTCGGGGTTCTCCCGTTTCCTCCCACTTTCTTCATTCCACCATTTCACTCATCTCTCATCATCACCGTCTCCTTTAGCCTACCCGGCATAAACATGGGACGTAAAACTTAAAGATTTCATTTCATCCTTTTGCATGCCTCAGGTTTTACCCTCTGGGTCCGCCACTGCTTGTAGCCACCTCATATTAGAAACAAAAAGTAGGAAGTACAGTAGAGCGTCGATTATCCGAACGTCGGTCAACCGGACGACCGCTTAACCGAACTGTGTACTCGCCCGCACCTGTTACTCTCCCACCCTACCGTCCATCATCCCCCTCACTCCCAAACCAAGTTTCCCACAGTAGTCGCCGCACTGAGCCACCGCTGGCGGAACATTGCTTCTAATGGGGCCTTCATAAGGCGCTGCTGACCGGCCAAGCCGCCAGTCGCTGTGTTTCAACAATCAGCACACTTTGTGTACTGTGTGTATTGTTCATGCAAAATGCGTATGCAATATGTACATAGTTTTGTTCAATAAACTGTACCACATACTATATATTCCTACTAAAGTTGGCTTTGTACGTTACTTTGTAATACTTAAAGAGATGCCTGTTCTTATGAATAAATTTACTGTACAGTACTTCTTTTTGGCAAATAAACATGTACAGTTCGATTATCCGAACAAACCAGTTTTCCGAACACCCATGTCCCCCAATTACTTCGGATAATCGACGCTCTACTGTAATAACAATATGTCGGTGTTGCCAACTTAGAAGTCATTTCTACATAAGAAATAAAACCTTTGACGTGCAAAACTATTCATGAATTACTGTGTAGAAAAATGGATTTATTAAAGGTATATTTGCATCCACTTTCCAGTGACGATCCAGGATTGATCACTGAAGAATCAGAGGTGGTGTATGTTCATCTATGAGAAACCAGAGGCGGTATGGCATATCAGCACATACCGGCTCACTTCTACCACTGCTTACACATGTTTATGACGTTTCGAAAAAAAAAAAAAATGATAGCAACTTTCTAGCGACTTTGTTCAGAGCTGAATTTAGCGACATCTTTCCAGTAAGAATTGGCGACACTTCGGAAGAGAACCAGAAGAAGAAGAAGAATTTTGGTAATTAAGATCAAGTTGTGCAAGTGCGGAAGATTTGATTTAAAACAAATTTAGTGAAATAGTCCACAAAGCTCTACGGCTGGGACTTCCTTTATAAATCTTCCGAAAGGGAGATCACAAACCGAACTGAACTGAAGATTTGACATGTTAAGTTAAAGTTAATGTGTAAAATATTCCTACCAGTAGGAAACTATTCTATATTTACGCACGACGTAGACAAGTTTTTCAGTATACAAGGGTCAGTTTAATAGATCCCTATCCTGTACCTATTACTAGGTAAAATCAGAAATTGTAGAATACGTATTTAATTATTTTGACTGAAAGTCTTTGTCTTTATCTCATGGAATTCCGAGATACTGATATCTCATACGTGCTGGTATATTTTGTTAGCACACCACATTTTGGAAGATTACAGGTAAAGTTGATTTCTATGCAAATGATAGAATTAAATACGAAATAATACAGCCGTATTTTAGGTTTACAAGTGTAAAATCATTACAAGTGCCTTACGACAGATAAAAGAGTTGCCCCTCCAGTTTCAAACCTACAAAAATCAGTAAAAACATTAGAACGTGCAGTTTTATTATACGGATCCATAATTCCTAAAAAGTATGGCGTTTCTCCTTCCCAAACGAGAAAGTATCGCTCGTTAATTTGGTTGAACTATACGAGAGCTACTTCCCGTTTGGGAAGGAGGGGAAACGCGATACTCTTAGGAATTATTCATTGACTATCTAGCACAGAAAAAGGATATATCCTTTGTCTGTGCTATCTAGGATGTTAAAAAGTAAGTCACATAGTATTGCCGAGGGGGCGTTAGCGAGTGAAGGCGGGTTAGAGCCTCGCAGAGCACGTTTTGTCCTTGTACTTTGGGGCCGCCATCTGCGAAATTAACTCCTATTTCCCACTGGTGGTGTATTGCTGCACAGTATACAGCAGCTGTATTTTATATTTACAAGTGGAACGTTACTAGTATGAAACTGTGATAAGTGCTATTGAAACTCCTTTCATTGCCAAAAGCCACTTCTTATGACGGTAATAGTATACATGAGAACCCCCTGTCTTCCGTGCGCGAGGATACTTCATATTATATATTTATACGTTACCAAATTAAATCACTGCGTTGTCTTCATTATATGTGCTTAACATTCTATTTTTACTTTCTAGAATAAATTTTGTTGATTTCGATTCGAAAAATGTTAAATATTTTTAAATTTATATCATGATGCAGACCAAAATCCTTGTTGCATATAATGTAATGCGCTATAGCATATAAAGTACAAGGGCAAATATGTACGTTCTTTTTTATTTTCGTATCAGTGGATAAGTAAATGAAAGTGGGTTTGTTATCCCCTTTCTAAGTTCGTAGATACTCAATGAATAATCCCTAAAAGTATGAGCGTCCAGCTTCTTCTGGAACTCAGACGGTCTTACGTATACTATATCCCTTATGACTACCCTTGCTTACACGTATGCACCTCATCGCTGACGCACCTGTCCCGTTTGGATACGGTACCACGCGGATCCACTAGCTTCATCCTGCCCTGACTCGGTTAGGAAATTTCTCGACCAGACTGTTCTGCCCAATTTTAACATTTCTGACAATTCAGGTTGCGTTAGGGCTTTTTATGCACTAAGTAAGGGGCACCATTACTACTCGCAGATTGACTTCTAGATGGCTTAGTATAAATACAGTGTGAACGTATGCCAAAAACTACAGTGCATAAAACACGGGCCAACTTGTGCTAGGGTTGCCACTAAAAAGCACGAATGGTATCTGGGCCAGAGCAGGAGCATGACCCTACCGATTGGGAGTATGTCCGTAGGAAGCATACCTGTCAGCGACAGGGGGTATACGCATAAACGAGGATAACGGAAGAGCACGCTTACACATACGATATTTTTACTGTTACTCAAAATTCATTTCATTATGATGTACACTGATAATGATTACTAATATTCATACTCTGATTTCTTCACAAAAAATGTTTCACGTATTTTACCTATAAATTCCCTATGAAATAGAACCCTGTGCTCGAGTGAACCCTCGCTTAGATAGCATTCGTGCTTTTCAGTGACAGCATAGCACCGATTGGCTTTTGTCTAATGTACTATAGTTGTGATGCCATATATCCGGAAGCCATATTTGTACGCAAATCATAAAAGAATTGTAATTTTTCTCCAATTATTTCTGGTGTCTCCCTTTAATTTTATTCTAACAAGTAAGATATTTCATGTCGCCGAGCGCAGATCTTTAAGGGGACAATAAGACGTAAATTAGTGAAAGAATTATAGTTTATCAATTATTTCGAGTGGTGTGCAGAAATTAAACCTACACGCCCATATAATTGCTGGCCATATTTCTTTATGTTGGATTTCGAAAAATTCTTACCGGTTAGATGGCTACATCACAAAACCTGTGTATTGTGTGAAATTTCAAGTTTGTAGCTTAAGTAGCTTTTTATGTATATTGATCGTTAGGTGAGGAGAGAAGATAGACAGTGGGGCTCTTTTAATAAAGTAGGTAGGCCTATAGGAATGAGATGTTGTAAACTTACAGGTTATGAATACGGGCCCACATTGGTACTGTAGGTAAACATATATTTTCCCTAAAACCATGTCCGAATGTATCGTACAGTTTGTTGGTGAATGCTACATACAGATTAAGTATCACGGAATTAGTCCAGAGATATCAAACCTATCGGAACCTGAAGTAATTCCACCTAACCCAGTTGATATTAGTACACCTACCCTAAGTGGTGCAGGTCAAGTTTTAGGCACACCACTGTCTACAAAATTTACAGGTGAAATTTAATACACTGTATTGAAAGACATGTTTATAAGAAACTACTTTTCTTAGGCAGCAGGATTAAGTAACAAATAATATAACTGTATTTTATGTTTACAAGTGTGGAGTTTATTATCAGTGCCGTACGACAGTTAAATTAAGTAAGTGCATATAGAAAGAAAAAAACTATTACATCTTATTTTCTGACCATAGTATTTTTGCAAAATATGCAAAAGCTGTATTTCATTTTACAAATGTAGCATAACTAATGTGAAACCATTAAATGTGCTATAGGAACTCATATCATTGCGATAACTGAGGTGTTTTCACTACCCCCGCTGACGTACGTGCTCCTTTCGAAGTCGCCACGATTTTCGCTCTGCCCTGACTCGGTTAGATAGTATTCGTACTTTTTATTGGTCACCTAGTTCAGGTTGATTTGTGTTTCGTGCACTGTGGTCTTTATAAGTTAATGTCCAGATGCTGTACTTAAAATGCAGATCATGAAAGAATTGTAATGTTTCATAAATTACTTATGTTGGTGGGATATTATCACGAAGCCTAGCGCAGTTCTTTTGGGGAAAGATATGAAGGAAATTAGTGAAAGAACTATGTTATTTCAACAATTATTTCGAGTGTGCTTGAACTTGACAAACACACCGTAAGCTAACACAAGCCGTAACATGTTGAACCTATTTTGCAGCACAAAGGCCCATACATATTTCAGTTGATGCAATTGAAGTTTGAGGCGCAAGCAGAAATAATTGAAGTTCTTTCACTAATTATCAGCAAACATACTACACAATGGGGTAAAAACGACAATTGGAAAATTCAAGGACCAACTTATGCTAGGTAGTTGCCTGCAAGCTAGCTTTAGATGTATATCCGAGTTAAGTTTCGCAGATGGCCCCAAAATTATAAAATTTGCGGAAAAATTAACATAATTGTGCGAAATTTGGGCATCAGACAAAAACAAAGAAACTGTAATAATGGTCATCACTAATGTGTGGATTTGTAGGTAATTACTAGACTTCGGAATTTTAGGCACCAAAAAGTTTAATTTTAGGCGCCTAAAATAGGTACTAAAAATAGGAAAATAGGCGCTAAAAATTAAAAATAGGCTCTAAAAATAATAGTATAAATTATTACATACCCCTTTTTATTAACATCTTTTGTTTTCAGTGAATCAGGTGATTCATTCAGTACACAACTTGCTCATTCGTAATTTTGGAAACAGTAAATTACCAACAGTTTCTCAAAGTTTTCGACTGTCAATCTCTCTCTTTTGTCTGTAAGGATCATCTTTGCTGCCGAAAATGATCTTTCCACTGAGACAGATGTTACAGGAGCATACTTAAATTTCGATACATTTTTCATTTCCACTTCGTCGGGGATGGTTTCATCCTCTCCCATCAAAACTTTCCCTATACGAGCCAACACAAGAAATCCCTCATTCTTCTTCACTACACTTTCCCACTTACACTGCACTTTTTCCCCAACTTTCCCCGTAGCACTTTGGATTTTCTTTTCGGCTTCGTTAACTACTGACACCTGTTCACTAAGTGGCTTTCCCGTAGCTTCCAACTTAGTGATCGTCGTAGGTAAGAATGAAAAATTTGACTTGATATATACAAGATCTCTTTTGAGAATGGGATCTTTGAAAAGTTCCTTCAAAACTGAAACACTTGCAATGTTTTCCACACCAGGAAGTTCGCCAACAACACCAGCAATAGCGTCCAAGTTCTCTGCGTAATACAAAGCTGCTTCAAGCCATGTTCCCCAGCGCGTTAGGACAGGTTGTGGAGGAAGAGAAATGCCAGGCAGTTTTTCTTTAAAGACAGCGATTCTCGATGGGGCTTTGCAAAAAGTTTTTTTCATGTTAGAAATGAGGGCATTGACTTGAGGAAATTCGTTCCTGATTGTTTCAGAAATTCTATGAAAAGCATGTGCTACACAGGTAACATGGATGAGGTTGGGGTAGAAAGGTTTTAGGTTCTTAAACGCAGCAATCATGTAAGAAGCTGCATCTGTGCAAAGAAGAAGAATTTTAGAATCATCCACACCACTAGGATACAGAAGTTGCAAACTTTTGTTCACGGTGTAAGCAATTGTCTGGGCACTCACTTTCTTAATTTCCTTGCTACTTAACAAGTGAGGAGTTGAAGGTCCATCTTCATCAAGTTTTCCTACAACAACATTCACTATGTATCTATTGCATGCATCAGTAGTCTCATCGACGCCTACCCAAATGCTGGAATCGCCAATATCCTTTCTGATTGTATCAAGTGTATTGTTGTATTCAGAATCCAAACACGTTTTCCTGAGTGTTGACTCACACGGTATCGATTGCTGGCACCACTTCTGTAAAAACTGTCGGAATGTTTCATTTTGAAGTGTGTTCCATGGGATGTTGGCAGCGACAAGGGCTCTAGCAAGATCCGCATTAAATGTGTTCGCAGTTCCAGATTCAGATCCAGATCCAGAAGGCTGAGTTAACTGTGTCTGTTTCTGTTGTTTCTTCGCTTTAGATTTGGCAAGATGTCCAGCACCATCAATGTGTTGCTTTAAGTGGCACTTCTTTTCCTGAGAAACCTTAAAAAAAAAAAAAAAAAAAAAAAAAAACGCTTAGAAATATATTTTCAAATGCTTCTTACAAAACTAGTGAAGATGGTGGCGTTTTAACTTTAATTTCGGTTTCAAATTCTCTAATTTTCTTCGTGTACATTGCGACTAGTATTTTCAAACGGGTCAGTTCGGGTCAGCTTATTGTTGGACACCCTCAGTAACGGGTCGGGTCAGGTCAGCCTAACTCGGGTCACGAGTCTGGTATCGTTAGACCAACTCAGTTCACCAGTCGGGTCGGGTCAAACTATCTCGGGTGACCCGACTCGACCGGTGAACTGAGTTGGTCTAACGCTACCCGACCCGTGACCCGAGTTAGGCTGACCTGACCCGACCCGTTACTCGAGGGTGTCCAACCAAAAGTCGACCCGAACTGACCCGATTGAGAGCACTAATTGCGACAACTACCATCACTGTTTGCTTGCCTTTCTGGTCGTAATGTGCTTTTTTTTTTTTTTTTTAATCGGTGAACGTTACATTATTGATTTAAAGTTGACAAAAAGGCAAACTTGTTGGTCTACCTCGTTAAAGACCAATATACCCCAGTCCCATTTCGAATCAGAACAGATCAAATAAAAGACTAATCGATGAGCATTTTACTTCAGAATAATCCCCAATTTACAGACAGAAGCAATAAAATTGTATATCAATATCTGAGAAATAATATTTAATTTTAAGCACTGTAACTAATTTAATTTTAAGCACTATATTTTATTTAATTTCGAATGCTGACACACTCCAACTTGGCAAAAATTAAAACATAATTTGGCAATATTTTGTTTGAGATTTGGATGCCAAAATAATTGCATGAAAAATTTCAAAATATCGTCCCTTTAAAATTTTCTTTAAAACTGTAATTTACAAAATTTTTAACTGATTTGAACCAAATTTTCCCCAAAATATGATTAAAATGTTTCAGTGTGAAAATCAGTGACCTGTCAAAAATTTAAAATAAGGGCCGTTTTAAAATTTCAAAAATTCAAAATTTTTGCAACTATCAACTGACAGAAACCAAAGTTAGAACGAAAATAAAGTATTAGCAATGCCTTAGTTGAGCGTGAACATCAGCATGATACAATAAATAAAATTGGCGTTTTTTAATTTTTTTTTTTTTTGGAAATTAGTTGTCTCTTGCGGCCCTGCGACAAAAGGTGTATGGATATTCTTCATCAGGAGAGAGAGAGAGAGAGAGCAATCGATTAGAATTCCTTTTTTTTTTTTTTTTTTTTTTGGCTTTGGGGAGAGAACATCAGAGACAAATTCTTCCTTTCTTAAGATCTGTCCTAAAATAAAATTATCCGCAATTGTAATTCTTGTTAGACGAGTGTCAGACTGTTCTTTTCTTGCCCCTGTGTGGAATTTATTTGTCTGTAACTATGGATGGAAATCAATAGCATCTTAAGACAATAGACAGTAGCACCTCGAGCAAAATTGATAAATAAAAAAACAAAGAGACAAACAAGTTTCTGCTTCGTAAAACAAGTTCTGAGACAATCTATGAACCTCAAACGCCGTTATTTAACTATTAACAGATCTTTTCTTTCTTTTTCGAGAAAAATAACAAAAAAAAAAAAAAAAAAAAAAAATGGCCTTTAAACATTTTTCCTATCTTTTATGCTTTTCAAGATATTGACATTTCTAGTTTTTCTTTCAAACTGAAATCCTCGTTTTTAGATATTTTCGGGATGAAAGGATATATCCAGTTCCCTTAACTTTTTAAAGATAATCAATATTGGCATTGCACATTTCTTCTTTCAAACTTTTGGAACTGTTGGCATTTAAAAAAAATTGAATCCCGCCTTTCTTAACTTCTTTCGTATTTTTTTTTTTTTTTTTGAAAAACGAGATAGCAAAAATATGTTTTCTTAAGCTCCTGAAACTGTCGAGTAATTGCTGGCATTAAACATTTTTCTCCGAAAAGAGGACCCCTTTTGGAGTTACTGACACAATATGTCAACTTTAACTTACATTGTTTTTAACCTTTACCGCTTTTTTTCGGGGGGGGGGGGAGTCCTTCGGAAAGAACCGAGAATGCCATGTCCGCTTTTCTCAAGATCCCCGAGAATCCCTAAAACTGTTGAATGTGTAAGTCTAGACACTTTCTTCCATTAGCACTTTCAAAACCATCGTTCATATATTTCATTTAAGCAGGCTGCTAGAAGTCTTTACATTTTAAAGATTTTCCTGTGTTACAGGATTATTTTTATGTTTTTTCTTAACTGATCTAAATTCCATGTAAATTAGATTTTCACGAGTTCAGCAGCTCAGTAACGTTGTCTCTTAAAATAGTTAACCTCCCATTGATAAAGGTTTTACTTTAGCTAGCTATACAGAAACAAGGAGGGGGGGGGGGGTGTACAATTGATTTAATTAAATTTATAAATTCTGTAAATAAAAATAGCTTTTCTTACCTGCTTGCTGCACAATGGACAAAAGATTATTCTTCCATCGTATGTTAGATCTGGAAATTCTTGCAACCACTGGCGAATCAAGGTACTTTTTGAAGACTTCTCCTTTGGCATTGTTGCGTATGATACAAAACTTCTTTTTAAGAATCCTCAAGATCTGTGACTGGGCTGTAAGCCGTTGAGTCCAATTGTTCATGCGTTGTAGAGACGATGTATCGTTCTTGAACTACGTGTTTAAGATAAATCACTGCACTGACCCGAAAATGATACATGGATGGATACTCCAGTCAACTGAACCGCGTCACTTCATGAATCGTTTCTGTTCGTGGACTTTGGTTTTTCCCAAATATTGAAAGCGAAGACCCGAAGAGATTCTTGCTTCAATAGAGCTGTGTGTTGATTTGTGAATGTGTGTGTGTAAACTATTGTCCAAATTCCAGAGAGCTGAACGGATCACAGAAGAGCTGAAGTGAGCCGCTACAGAAGAGAAAAGGTGGAATAGTTCCAAGAATGCAGAACGGCAGGGAGGGGAATATTGGTTACTGCGATATGCACTTAGCAATAGCTTTGGTTTTGCCCCTGGGGAAAGAGAGACAGACAGAAAGAGATAGAGATCTTTCAGTACAGTGTCTGCAGGATGCAAAGGGATGGTTTGTCTTTGTCTTTCACAAATGGGCTTGACCTTGAGCAGAAATAGCTCAACTTTTAGAAACAATTTTTTACATACAACCACCCTCTGCGTTTCACTTCTTCATACGAGTTAGACTAAAATTAGCCTCGACAAACACACTCACTCTGCCTTCAGATTTGTCAATTAAATTTCACTCAACACTAAAAAAAAAGTTTATTTAAAAAATACAGGAATTTTGTATTTTTTGCAGTTTTAGGCATTTTTAGGCCAAAACGGCCAAAATAGGCGCTAAACTCCATTTTAGGCATTTTTAGGGCACTTATAAAGTGTTTTAATAGGCTTAATTCCTCATGATTCGTAAAGATCCGAAGTATTTTTTACTTCCTATAAAGGGAACAAAATAGGCATTTGCCTTAAAATCCGAAGTCTAGTAATTACATATTTTTTTCCTTCATATGTAAGTTCGTCAAACCCTTAAATGTTTGTGATTCACACCTGTAGGGTGCTTCAACTCAAGTTTCATATTACATGCAATTCCTATTCATAGATCAACTTATTCCTCCAAATCATATATAATTTCAACGTGTCGTGATTGGAATACTTTGCCAACCTCGGTACGTGAGTCAAAATCTTTAGCATCTTTTAAAAGAGCAGTTTATAATTTATTGTTATCGAAGCAGGGTTGAATGGACACAGAGACAGAAGAACCAAAGGAGAAGCTTGTCATAAAGATATGAAACTCAACACTTATTACATATTATAACATGTATGTACTTTCGTGTAGCACTATATTATATTTGTGTGTGTGTGTGTGTTCAAGTGACAATCTGTTTCTTGTGGTTTTTTTTTACTTTCTAACTATTTTTTTTTCTTTTGCTATTGTTAGCTATATTCTTTGATTTTTCAATTGTGTGTCATGTTTAGGTGGTAGATAAGGCTACATATAGCCTTAACCTCGACATGTAAAATAAGTCAAAATAAATAAATAAATATTTCTATAGTTTCTACATATATATATATATATATATATATATATATATATATATATATATATATATATATATATACGAGGGCAAGTCAAGAAAGACTTGGACTGATTTTTTTCCCGGCAGTTCTGTTAACGCTGGAGCTTCATAGTTTGGCATACAAGTAGGGTGGGTCTTGCTGTGCATATATATAATATGTTGTTAAGGAATCATTGCATGTTTGGTAACCACGACTTTTTATTGCAGGTGATGTTCTGCGCCGCCTCTAGAAGTCGCCTGTAGAAGAAATGGAGTCATTACGAGATGAACAATTTGCAGCTATACGGTTCTGCTATCGCCTGGGGAAAAGTGCAACAGAAACTCTAGGAATGTTGAGAGCAGCCTACAAAGATGACGGTCTGCCACGAAGTACCGTGTTCTGGTGGTTCAAAGAGTTTAAAGAGGGCCGAATGACAGTCACGAAAGCTGGTGGACCAGGTGTATCAGCGTCAGCTGTTACTGAGGTGAACATTAACACGGCAGCAGTCATTGTTAGAGAAGATCGCCGCATCAGTATCGACGATCTGGCAGCCGCACTACTCATATCTCATGGCAGTGCCTTCAAAATTTTGCATGACCACCTCCACATGAGCCGAGTGTGTGCGCGATGGATTCCGCGACTCCTGACACCAGAGCAGAAGGCCGTTCGAGTGGAGACTTGCAGGTAGCTGTTGCAAAGGTTTGAGGATGGTGGAGACGCCTACCGCACCGTGCGACTTTTTTCTATTCCCTGCCCTAAAATCCAGATTGCGTGGACGCCGCTTCTCCGATAATTCCGAGGTTCTGAAGGCATCGGAGGCGGTTTTGAAGGACCTCTCAAAGAATGGCCTGCGACACGTGTTTGAGGACTGGAAGACTCGAATGAAAAAGTGCATTCAAATGGGCGGGGACTACTTTGAAAAGGATCATGTGCCTGTTGCTGAGTAATAATAAATTAGCCTAGAAAAAAAAATCAGTCCAAGTCTTTCTTGACTAGCCCTCGTATATATATACATAAAACTGTCTTAAAATTTTGCGTTTACTAAAATTTTAATTTAAAATAAAAATAATAATAAACTCTCCAACTGTGCAAGGCTTCGAGTAAAAAATACCCGAAGAAAAGCGAAAATATATTTTATAGAAAAAAGGTTTGAATACGAGAAAATAAATATCTACAATTTTCCAAACCGTGTCAGTGATTTCTGTTGGTGCTGCATCCCACTTTAAAAAACGCTTTCAGATGTTCGAGATGCAGACAGGTCCGATAAAGCAGTGGTTTTGCAGTGAAACCGGCCATGCAAGGGTCTCTGCGACGGTATTGAGGAAGGGGGGGGGGAGGTGTAAAGAATGTGGCAACGCGGCATAACCTTAGGCAAATACAGATACACAGTATTAAAACCGCAGAAGAATAAAATGAAATGAAATCTTTAAGTTTACGTCCCACGCTTATCCCGGTTAGGCTGAAGGAGACTGTGATTATGAGAAATGGTGGAATGCAGAAAGTGGGAGGAAACGGGATAACCCCGAGAAAACCCCGAGCATGGTATTTGTCCACCACAAAGCCCACACGGCGCGATCTGGGATCGAACCAGGGACCCCAAGCACCGGAGGTGAACGCTCTACCACTGAGCCACCGCGCCCCCACTAAAACTGCAGAAGAATTCGTGAGTATAGTGCAAGTACAAACTCCGGGTATTACTCTCGTTTTGTTGCCTGGAACTGAATTCGACGACCTCCGGAAGAAAAAAAGGGAAAGTATGCGACCGGTAACTGGTGTTCAACGAAGTCCTCTTTGGCTTTCGGAAAATGGCGAAGTTTTTATGGCAGTAACGGGTCACCATGAACTAACGTCATGCTTCCCCCAAAATCGAACTTTTGCAATTCAAAGTGTAGATTTAAGAAATCTGCAAAAAGGAACTTTTGTTACATAACTTTTGTCACATGTTACATGCATTTGTGATTTGTGACTATCGACAATGTGCTACGCAGGGGCGGGTCCAGGACGGACTTCTGGAAGGGGGGAGGGGGTAATACTGCTACTTAGAGCTACGAGCTCCAAACTCTGAGATCGGTTTTATTTATATATAAAATAAAAAAGTTTCTTCCCCCTAGATCCACTCCTGGACGAATTGTGAGTGAGCCAACACCTATTGGTGCACCTGCACGGTTACATGCTATTAGCGAAGAAGACACCAATCAAGCAAATGATTAGTTCATGTGAAAGATAAAAAAAAAAAAATCATAAAATTTTGTTTCCGAAAACCATTTGAAGTAAGTGAACTTGAAATTTGTGCGTTACGTAATCGTAATTTCCACCTCAGATTATTTCGGTTTAAGAAAACGGAGGAGTAAGGGGAGGCTCATTTTACTATTTCAGAGAGCCTTTTTGATCAAAATAATGAAAAAAAAAACAATCAAGAAAACCTTTTATTCTTCATTTAATGAATGTGAACCACAAACATCATCAAATCATTGCACTTTATTGTTCACAGTGTTGCTAACTGTGACATCAAAGTTAACGAAACTTCGCTAACCTTAAAAGGCTGCAGTTAATTCATGAAGCATTGGTCGAGAATGGTATTTGGTATGTTTATTATTCATGTAAAGTTGAACCATCTGACAAAATTTCAGAATTTTAAAAGATGGTGTTTTCGAGAAAATGGCGATTTTTGATAATTTTACAATTTCTCGAATTTTTTGCGACAAAACGGTTGCACACAGAAGCGATACAAAAAGATGGCATTGATTAACAGTATATAAAAAGATACTAATATTCATTATGACATAGTAAAAATAAAAGATTGTAAAAATTTATTCATTTTATAAACAATAATTTAAAAAGACGCTATATACTCATTGTGCAGTGCAATGCAAATTTTTCTACACCAGCATATTTAAATGCTTTACTTTTAAGTTGCTTAAAAAGAAAAACTAACTTGGAGTTTTTTTCAGTGCCTAAACTATTTCTTACCTTAGATTGTACTATTCGCGGCTTAGGAATCTTTACAAAAATTTTAAGTTCAAATTAATAACAAACTCTTGCCCTGTTTACTTATGCATTTAGAAACACACGTGTCGATCAACTACTTGCTTCTGGTGTTCTATCCGGAACACCCTCCTCATCTACCTCTGCTTGCCTAAAGCAGTGTGTGAGTAAGGGGAGGCTCAAATCTTTAAGTTTTACACTCTTTCCATTCAGACGGATAAAACAGGAACCAAGTTTACAAGGTTTATAGCTCTAAAACCGTCTGTTTCATTCGTTCTGAAGTGACTTTTTAGAGCCTACGTAACGACATTTGTAAAAAAAAAGAAAAAAGTTACAAAATGTTCCCATAGCTTCATAAACGCCTTTATTTACATTCTTTCCCTCCTTCAAGGACTGCAAGCTGGGAAGATGCTCCGTGTAGTAGAGATGTACCGATATATTGGTATCAGTGATATCGGCCACTTTTATGAGTATCGGTGTCGGCAAACGGACACCGATATTTACCAATACATTTTCCGAACTGTATCCAATTTGTTTAGTATTAACAGTAACACTTGTATTTCATTGATTTCTATTAGACTTAAAGTTGATCAAAATTATTATCAATTGTACTATCGATTTTTTATGCATGTGTACGCCTTTGATTTGCACTACTCGTACTCAACTGACATTTTTAGTCCCTCCATGCAAAATACTGGTGAAGAAAAGCCAAAGATGCTCGGTCAGGATCATGGGCGCCCGAAGAAAATTTTCTAGGGCGGGCCCCTACTATGGTTGCTATATTACGTGTGGTATTTAATATACGTGGTTTACTATATTACATATACATTTTCCTAAGCCAGGGGTGTCTCATCGTGCCCTCTCTTTTCGGGCACCCATGGTGAGGATAGAAGACCCGTAATTTGAATCCCAAACGAGAGAGAGGTTTCTATTCAGAAGACAATGCTATGGAAGAAACCCACAAGACGCTTACTTTGTCATTATTTTCTTCTACTTACTGGTTAAAGGCAATTAGTTCTAAAGTTAATAAATAGTTTTATCGTTTTCGACTTCGCTTAAATAACCCTCTTTTTTTTATGGTATACACAGCCTGGTTCACTACACATATTTTTTTTTAACAACTACAATAACGGTAGTATCTGTTTGCAAGGGCTTCGATTAGGGGGGGGCAGGAGGGACAGTTTCCCCCCCACTTTTTTTAAGTGACCCCTTCATTTATATTCATTTGGAAATGTAAAGTTTTTGTATGTATTACTGGTTCATAGAAAAAATTGTGCCATATAATATTTGCCGTTGCGTGAGTACGTATTGGTTATTTGTCTTCTCGTGGAGTTAAGAAAGCGACATGAATTGCGTTTTAGTTGCCACAGAAAATGGCTCAAAAATTAACCTTTTGGAGCGCGTTAATTCCAGCGTACTTTTTCTTCTTACAAGGGTTCGATATGTTAGTCAGCCCCGTTGAAACTAATTGAGAGAACATTTCGCAAAACAAGAAAAGTCTTTCACAAGTTATTCTTTAATTGCACAAAAATCCACAGTTCCTAAAACATATTTTCTTCTTGCTCATAGTGAGGAATATTGATTAAAAAGAGTAGTAAGAATCAACTTCTATCTTTTTCATTGTTTTGCCTGCATCATTTATGATATTCCGCAGTTACAAATGGGTAGTGAAAGAAAAGAATTTTTCTTTTCTTTTCTTTTTTTTTATTAGCAGACACAACAACGCCTTTTTCACAGACGTAGCAAAGCCCTTTTCGTTGGCTTTTTTCTTTGAACAGAAAACAAGAAAGAAACAGTTGAGAATGCTCGAAGGGCATTGCCAGAACGAACTTAAAAAGAATTAATTTTTGTGGAATTTATATGAACTTGTATATTAAATGTATTTGATTAAATTCAATAGCTAATACATTTACATATTTGGAACCTGCCTATCAGGTGATCTGTTGAATTAAATATATTGAACCGTCACTTATCACCGTATATAATCAGTGGCACCGGTTACTATTTGTTAACAAAATGTTCACCATCCTCTTAGGTATTGATCAACACCAATATTATCTCTCTATGACGTACGGTTCCCGAGATATGGCTCCTTAAATCTCCCGAAATCGGAATTTTTTGGCCAATATATTGGGAACGGTAGGTCATAGAGAGATGATATTGGTATTGATCAATACCTAAGAGAATGGTGAACATTTTGGTACCAAATAGGGACCGGTGGCCACTGGCCAAATCTCACAATTTTCCAGAGAGAATTTTGAAAATGTTCAGGGGCAAGGAATCATATCTCTTCTTAGATGTTCGTTGTTTAAGAGTACAAAGGGCTAACAGGTTTGTCCGTTTTTGAATAATAATAATAATAATAATAATAATAATAATAAAAATGAAAATGAAAATAATAAAAAATAAAAATAGGTACATTAAAGGGCATGGTTTAAAGTATTAGATGCCACGCTAGAAAAATATGCCTCACCTCAATCTGCTGAGGAATAATAGCCGAAAAAACAAGAGATAGATACACGAAAATAAAAATAGAGAGAGAAAATAAAGGTAGAGGCAAAGTTACGACTGTCTTATAATAAGTCCAGAAGTAATTGGCAACGGCAGGGGAATGTGGAGGCCTTAAAATAAAAAAAAAAGTACAAAGGGCTAGAACTAGGCGTTGCTCTTGCAAATTAATAAAATATGAAATAAGATATACAATATTTCAACTGAAAAAATAGTATCCTATTAATTGCACAACCTTTCGTCAAACAAAGTTTTAAAAACAATGAAGAAAACTAACATTGATATACACATATTCAGATCATGTCTTGCTCTCCCCCCACTTTTAACGTCCAATCGCCGCCACTGTATGTATGTAATAGAGACTAGTAAATGCAATGTAACTATCAAACTACATTATCACTCTAAATATCAATCACTGGCTCGTAGAATTAAGGTTATTATTATTATTATTATTATTATTATTATTATTATTATTATTATTATTAATATTATTATTATTATTTAAGTATTCTGCTTTTTGGCAGGTCCTGGGACTAATGAGGGCTGTTTTTTAATTTTAATTTTGTGCCTGGAAATGTTTCTTCCGCGTTTCTCGATATTCAGCTTCCTCTTTTAACTACCAATGTTTTCTTCTATTTTTCAGATCATCGTTCAGTCGTGTTCTTCGTGCTATTCCTCGTTTTCTTCCATCTTTCATTCTATGGTGCTACGAAAAAGACAATTTCTTCGCAAGATATGTCCAATCCAATTGGCCTTCCTCGAAGGATACTGTCTAAAAGCGTCCTCTCCTATCCGTTTTAAAACATCTTGTCATTTTATTTTCTCCATCTTCGTCCAACACCATTTCGACACTCTCTAAATATTTCTTCTCTGACTTCCGTAATGTCCAAGTTTCTGAACCATACTGTCCAATTATTATTATTAAATATTCTGCCTTTGGCAGGTCCTGGGACTAGTGAGGGTTTTTTCTTCTTCTTTTTTCGTATTTCTTCTTAGTTTTCAGTTTGGACCTGGAAATATTTCTTCCATGTTTCTTGATTTTCAGCGTCCTCTTTTAACTCCCATTTGGAGCACTGGACTTTATGGCTTAGAGACTTTGGCATTAGGAAGCTACAGAATAAGTATTTAGAGAACTTCGAAATGTGGTGTTGGAGGAAGATGGAGAAGATAAAATGGACAGAAAGAGTAACAAACGAAGACGTTTTGAAACGGATAGGAGAGAAGAGGACGCTTCTAGCCACCATCCTTCGTAGAAAAGCCAATTGGATTGGACACATCTTGCGAAGAAATTATTGTCTTCGTACCGCCATGGAAGGAAAGCGAGGGATAATAAGAAGAACACAAGTGATCGATGATTTTAAAAAATTGGGAGAATTAAGTTTACACTATATAAGTATTTGCTGCTTTTTAGTTCATTTTATGTGAGGTGGATTAAATTTAGAGGAAACATATTTTTTTTGGAACCTAAAAGAAATGTGTTCAAAAGTATTGGTATCGGGTATCGGTGGAAAAGTGGTATCAGTACATCCCTACCGTGTGAAATCTTTGGAAATTGTCAATCACGGCAGTAGGTTTTGTGCTTTCTCCAAATGGCCATGCTACTGTGTAGGAGAATGGAGGGAAAATAGATTTCCCTGTAAGCACAGATCTGAGGGACGTAAAGACCTAGGGTATTTTTTCGAACTTAGACGAAAAAAGAAAGAAAGAAAGAAAAAAGAAAACTAACTTTCTATGTCCAGAAGTTTATAAGGATATCATTATTTCACCAGCTTACATGCAAGGATTAGTTGATTACATACAAGGCGACTTAGAACCGTAATAGAAGCTAATGAGGACTAAGATAATAATATTGTATAAAGTTAATAATAATCTTGATAATAGATAATCTATAATAATCTTGTGTAAAGTTACAGCCAACTCAAAAGCTCCGTACAGAGTTACCTAATTGCATCCATTTCTCGTGTAACTTGACTTCAATTGAAACTTACAATTTTTCAGCCTATTTCTACAACGTATAACGATTATGTACTAGTAATAAACTCAATATTTCTCATGTGTAGGTGTTAGAGTTCCCACTTTCAAAGCAATAGATCTAGGTTTGATCCCCGGTGGGGTAGTTTCTTTTCTTTCTTTTTTTTTTCTTCTTAAATAACGAGTACCATTTGTTTCAAAATCGAACATTTATGTGGAATATTTGAAATGACAAAATAACAACGAGTAAGAAGAGTGTCAGTGTTGCTTCGAGAAGACATTGGAATCCATACCATCAACAGAAATAAATATAATATTAAGAAAAGGAAATAGAAATGCAAACTAGTAAACAATAAAATAATGTAAAGGAAATGAATACAGATATATATATATATATATATATATATATATATATATATATATATATATATATATATATATATACAAATATATTAATAAGCACAAAGTTCACTATAACGAGAACAAAATAGCTACATTAGTTTTTTGCTCACATACTTGTCAGTCGCCTGAAAGAACTTTTGGTCTAGAAAATTTGTTCTAACAACCGAAAAATTATTATAAAATATATCATTGCTGTGAAATGTCGCCAGTATATATAATATTTACTAAACTAGATTACATTTCTGTATAATATATACTCTTAACTAGAAAGCAACATAGAAAATCAGCTGAAATCTCTGTTCTTTGCACGAGAAAAATATATTTATGCAAAATATTTGAAAGATAGTACTCAACTTTTCCCCCTTATAAGCGGGATTTTCTGAAACGCTTGGTAGACCCATTTATTACTCTATTTTGGTATACACTTTGAATCCTTTCCTTCCCCTTAGGATGCGCATTTTAATCAAAATAACTTGACAAAAATTCTCGGTTCGATGTATTCGCATTTGTGCCACAAGGTTTTCAGCGTAGTCCTAATCAATTCTGCTCGTCGCCAACCAATCGTCTTACACGGAACTCCTAGAATCGTTAGACGTATCTTATGAGTATTTAAAGTCCCGTCCCTGTGAAGTTCAAATAGAGCAACAATTCTTTCCTGGTTATTTGAATCAATGCAGTGAATTTTACAGGGAAGTGTTGTAATGATCTAAAATAAAAATAATAAACACGTCAGTGGAGTAGACTATATCCTTCAAATAGCTCATAGGAAAAATAATTGCATGGTAATAAATTATAGGAGCGCAAAGACCATTCAACGTCTCCGAAACGAGAGATTCATCATTACAAACAAGGAAATACGTATATCTGCGTTTTCGAAACTTCACTTCTAAGGAGAAAAGGGGTATAGTTTCTCTAATATTCAAATTTCTTTCATTATTAGGAAATACCGAATTGAAATATTCGCTTAAGTTGGAGGTAGAGGTCTGCACGGGCCGGAATATTTAACCCAGGCCCGGCCCGGCCCGTGAATTTAAATGTGAGACCCGACCCGATTCCGAAATATGTTTCAGCATTTAGGCCCGAGCTCATCAATAATCAAATGAACTTGAAATAAGCCCGAATAACTCAATAATTAACGCAAAATTGTATTTTTATTTACAGCAATTAGAGGTTTAATTTTGCAGTTGTGCTTTAAATGTTCTCCAGAAAGAACTGTCCAATAAATATCGTCGTACAGTATATTTACAAAGTTAAGCCAGAAAAGGCCCGAGAAATATGGTTGTATATTTAAAAATTTAGGCTCGGGCCCGAAGTGACATATGTTTTGTAGGCCCGAGCCCGTGCAGACCTCTAGCTGGAGGTGTGAAGTTCGACATATAGGCTTTTAAATGAAAATAAATGTTTCAACATTTCAAAAAGATTCTGTTCCTAAGGCAGTCATTTCTACATCCTAATTTCCTCTTCTTTATTTTGAAAGTGCGAATCTGAGGATTCGATTAACATGGAGGGGTGAAATTTGGTAAATAAATTTGTAATTAAAAATGAGGAAATACGTGCTTCATTGTTTCTAAAAAATTACACTACTAAGCATAAAAAGTAACTCATTTCTATAATATTCAATTTTCCTTTTCTTTATTTAGGAAATGATCAATCTAAATATGCTCAGGATGGAGGTGTAAAAAATTTGGTATATAAACTCGTAATTAAAAGTAAGGGAATGCTTTTCGGAAACTTCTCTCTAGGGTAAAAAAAGGTGAAAATTTATAAAATATTCAGATTTCTCTTTCTTCATTTCGAAAGTGCTAAATATTGGTATTTACTCAAGTTGGAGGTGTGTGTTAGGGTACACAATCTATTCATTACAAATACATGATTAGCATTTTAAAAAAATCCGTATTTGAAGGGGAAAATGATAACAAATTTCCGATTTTATATTTATTAGATCTTCCTGTACGCAGAAAGAACATTTCTGTTAGTATTGATGAAATGTAGCGACCATTTATTTTTTTACACAGTGATTCCCCCTTGCCTTCAGTAGCGTCATCTCAGGTTTTACTGTGGGGAGGGGGCCAAGACTCTCAGGTTTTTCGTTAGTATATTAGTATACGCTATGATGAATATACGTTTAAAATGTATATACATAAGAAATTCTGGGGGGGGGGGAATTGCGTACCTGCCTTCCAGAAATGACGCCATTGTTTGCGCGAAATACTAAATAATTAGTTTCTAGAATGAACATCTTTTATATGTTGCTTTCTGTTGAAGAGTAAATATTAGACTGTGCTGTATTGGAGTTTAGAGTCTCTTTCAACTCAGAGGTTTATAAGACATGGTCATATTGTTTAACGTTGAGTCCGAACCACATGAACTCCCGCCGGGAATCGAATATGGATCTCCCACGCCGAAGTAAACGTAAGAAACAAGAGAAGGAATTGTGATTTGTTTAATATATATGCTCTAATATACTATATTACATAAGTGTGATATATATTTATAAATTTCGTGCTTTGTGTCAGGAGGATTCGAACCTATGTTAAAAATAAATATTAGCACGCGAATCTATTAGTCAAGAGCCCATGATTATTAGCGGTTTCTGTTACTGTTCTGTTGGTGTATTTTCTACGGGCTTTAATCTCGTATCATATGGTATGCTAGTTTTTGCTTTTATGTTTATATATATATATATAATGATAGTTTTCTACATAGAGAATACGCACATTGCTTTGTAATAGAATGGAGGAAAATAGATTTCCCTTGTAAGGAGATCCGAGGGACTTAAGGATGTAGGTTCAACTTTTTTGGGCTTAGTCTCTGGAAGGCATTGACACTTTTTGTGACCAGAAGTGTACTACTAAGGAAATGTTGTTGGAAATTTGACGAGGAAGAGAGGAAATACGAGCGGCATTTATTATAGTAAAATGTCCATATCTCCAAGTCAGAAAGGCAGAGACATGAAATTTGATTAGGTTAGGCTAGGCATATTTAAAATAATTAAGATACATACTTCACCGTTATTTGATGTTTCTCCTAGAAGGAAAGAAAAAAAAACTGTTAGTGATGACATTGAACATCAACGTGATTTGCTGTTTATTATTAAGACAAAGACCGTCATCATATTGAGATTGGTGTAACCACAATTTGGGTGGTGGTCAAACTAAAATGGTTCAATATAAACTAGAACTCTTTACTAAAACTGATTTTAACCTATAATGTACTGGAGCCGAAGGACCAGGCGCAACTATTTTATGTGCTACATAAGATTGTGTTGATTATTTTGTTTGATTATTCCTTATTTTCTCCTTACAGATTCAGAAAAGTGGAAATAAAATATAAATTTAGAAGTCAATGCAAAGGAATAATTAGAACGTAAGAACGAAATTGTTACAAGTTGAGATAATTTTCGTGTTTAGTGAATCAATATAGAGTTTGGAAACGAAGATGCTTGCTATCAAGACTGAAAGACCACCAGGCCCGACAGATCCCTTGTCAGCCAGTTGCGAAGGAGAAACTGCTCTTTTGGATCAAGAGTTGAAGAATGTTAAATCAGAAGACGACGTAAAGACGGAAGACGAGAATATCAGGTTAGTATTTATGATGTATGGTAACTAACTTTTATTTTACTAGTAACCAGTGATTTGAGTAGTAGAATAATATATTTAATTATATTGTCATCCAATAAATACACAAGGAAGAGACTAAAAAGAACACAGTTGGAATATATTTAATTATATTGTCATCCAATAAATACACAAGGAAGAGACTAAAAAGAACACAGTTGGAATTCTGTCATCATTCATCAGAATAGTAACTAACCGAATCTACAACTGTCTACTACCTGTAAACTTAACTTTCGAACACCGAGCCGGGAAATGGTTACGTATTTCGAGAGAAATGTACTCTGTATTTGCCGTACATTCTCCACATTGCGCGGTATTTCCGTTGATATGATATGAGGATATACATATAGGCGCAAAATCTGATCCAAAAGGTAGGTGAAGCTTTTTCTCCAAAACAATTTCGTGTAACTTCCTATAAGTGGACGGGCGTTGAGCTCACTCTTACGATAGACCACCGCAGGTGTTCGTTCAGCAATATATATCTTGGCTGTTCCAGCTACTGACAGTGAACAGAAAATTGTGATTTTTATTACAATGATGTTATCTTCACATATGAATCACATTTTAACCTATTTGTCCCAAACAAACCTCAGAAAATAAATAAATAAATGATAAACTCGAAGAAAATCCTAAAACTTACATGAGCCCTGGTAATTGGATATTTTCAAGAATTTTTTTCCCCTGTCCCGAACGTTAGTTTTGAATCAGTAGTAGGTAAAAGTGGGAACGAAGTGTTACGAATTAATTTGAGGACCAGCATACTAAATGGGAGCCTCTAAATTGACAGCAAATGAACTGTTAACGACGACAGATAATACCTTTCTGTTTCCCCAAATTAATTTCCATTCCAACGTTTACGCGATTTTTTTTCTTCAGATTCTGAAATGAGTGTATGTAGCCTATATTAAATGTAGTTGTTGGATATTTTTAATGCGTTTAGCTCTACTTTGCAATGCATCTATTCGATCGTCATGGTACTTCAGTTGCAGACAAAAACATATTTTGGATAAAATAATAACGTCTACATAAATTAAAAATTTGCATCGAAAATGTTTATTGTAAAAAAACCTGTGAACTCGATCACCTGACCGACTTTTCTTCATCTATATGGAAGTTACATTTTCCATAAAACATACATTATTTATTATTCTTTAAGTTAAGTTGGCCACCTGTCTATCTTGAAAGTGGGCCGCATTAAAGTAACGTTTATCCAATGCTGTTAAGGCTGTGTCAAACACTCGGAATGCGATGGGATTTCCCTATATAATAACATGGCATATTTTTTTCCAAAATATTATGAAAACATATTTTGGATAAAATAATAACGTCTACATAAATTAAAAATTTGCATCGAAAATGTTTATTGTAAAAAAACCTGTGAACTCGATCACCTGACCGACTTTTCTTCATCTATATGGAAGTTACATTTTCCATAAAACATACATTATTTATTATTCTTTAAGTTAAGTTGGCCACCTGTCTATCTTGAAAGTGGGCCGCATTAAAGTAACGTTTATCCAATGCTGTTAAGGCTGTGTCAAACACTCGGAATGCGATGGGATTTCCCTATATAATAACATGGCATATTTTTTTCCAAAATATTATGAAAACTATTTATTTTATACGTTTCAGAATTCGTCCAAATGTTTGTTAGTATTAAAATTGCATGTTCACTTTTACTTTTTCTTGCTAGGGTAATATTAAAGCGCGCTAATTAAAAATTAATTTTCTTCCATTTAAAAGCTCTTTAATTTATGGTCTATATGTTGCAACAACGGAGAACAGCAGATAGGAGGCTAACCAGGTAGGTTTCTTTCATTCTCTGCCTCCCGCTAGGTCACGTGCGTGAACTTTGGTTGTCCCCGCATACGAAGATACCAATGGAATGCAGATTGACAGCAGATAAGAGCAAAGTCACTTTTCTCTCTCTTCGTAGATCATAAAGATTTCATTGATTCTACATAAACATCTCGGCGAATCGTTACCTGTAGAGGCATATTGAAACTAACGATGTACGAAAGTTTCAGAAAAGCTCTCTGTGTTGCTTTCAAGTGAGGAAAGTGTTCATCTTATAAAAATAGTTTTGAACTGTATAGTGAACTGAATAGCAAACTCGCTTCAGCTCGCCGGGAATTTAACTCGGGTCTCCCACAACAAGACGCATACCCTATCCACATAGCCCCGAGGTGCTCTATGGAGCTTGAAACCGGAAGAGTGAAATTGTTTTACCATTTCCTATTTCAGTAGAGAGATACAGGCGAAGATGGTATTTTTCTTCAGATGCTCAATCGATTTTCGAAAACTGTCGTTATCTACTACCAATTCAGTTTTATGGCGATCAATGTTAAAACCGAAAACGGTTGATTTCTTCCACTTCTGGTTTGAATGTAAGGTTAACGGAAGAAAGATAAACCTATTCTTCAGACGCTGTATGAATTCCCGAAAATTACTCGATATCTCGGACAGCTCACCTCTGGTGTGTGGGGTGGCCAGTTCGATCCCAGCTCGCGCCATGTGGGCTTTGTGGTGGACAAACACCATGTGTATGGATTTTCTCGGGGATTTTCTGTTTGCTCAAACTCCCCACCATTTCATTCATTCTGATCATTACCGTGTCCTTTAGCCTAGCCGACATAACTGTGGGACGTAAAACTCAAAGATTTCATTTCATTTCTAAATAATAACCTAATGCATTCTACAGTGCTCTATTCCCCAATAATAGCGTAAAGATTGATTATATGCTTGCAAATTGATATGCCATAACATTGATTATTCATGCAAAGAAATGTACCAACATCTGCCAGGTAGTCGCTATAAGAAAGAGTGATATACATATTTCGTTCAAATAGTGTTCTCTATGAAACGAGACGAGAAATAAGGCTTTCTCGTCTCGTCTACTAAATTTAATGGATCTTGTCTTGTCTCGATCCTCGAAGGCTTCTTTCGCTCTTGTCTCGCAAGTTTATTCTTCCGTTCTGTTAATTTATGTGTTAAAAAAAAAAAAAATCATGCCCTAATTGTTTTTCTTAATTTCAACTGGAAGTTATCACAGCCGTTCTGCGTCACGATTGGTCCACGAATAGTGTGATATAACAACATTTAAACCATACTTATTATTGGAGTAAATTGTGTAATGACTTGTATATTTTAAACGTAGATAAATGCTCTTCATTGTTTTCGTACCATCATTTTATCAACTTGTAGTTTTTTTTACATATGAATCATGTGACACTAAAATAGTGTTTGAGATCCAAGACTTGGGTGAATTAGTGTTGCCCACAGGACTCGAGGAATTTCTCGTCTCGAAAACGAGACGATAATTGTTGTGTCTCTTGCCTCGTCTCGAATTTAAAAAGGTAAGAAGATACAATATCCAGTTTTTGTTTTCTTTCGCCACAGTGAAATATCTTCCAGTATAAACTGCCAATACACTTGTAGAGATGTTAGTTTCAGATGCAAATTAACAAGTATCTATGACATTTTCATTCAAGAGGTCAACCCTTTGAAACTTCGTTCGACAATACGACTACAGTTATTAAGATCTTACGTGTTCTTATTTCTGTGATAATTCAGGTTTGAACTTCCTATATAGTATTACTGCTTACAATACCGATTCAAATATTATCAAAACCGGTGGCAAATTTAAGATCTTGTTTCGGGGGGGGGGGGGAGTTCTTGAGAATCAGTAAGATGCATTTGTGCTGTGCTGTAATGCGAAAAATAATAATGCAATTATTTCGGAGGGGGCTTCGAGTTCGATAGCCCTCCTAAATATACCACTGATCAGAATATATTTGTTATAATTATTAGTGCATAAATGTAAATTAACCTTCATAATATTACTAAATACTTATGTTCATTGCATTGTTCACATAGAACAATATCATGGTGATGGGGCAAACTTTTTAGCGCTGTATCTCAGTTACATACGTTATTCGCCTACATAAATAAATTCTTCGTTTCTGAATTAATAAATTTTACACGTAAATTTTCAAAAAAAAAAAAAAAAGCAACTCCATTCTTGTTCTGCACTTTTATCTAATTAAATTATATGATGAGCGAACTGTGAAGATTTCTGTTCGACAGAAGTGTTATATTAATAAGCCGGGAACTAATTGCTTAAATATCTTTCCTTTCCTCTTTTAAAAATTAATAAAATCACTTATTATGTTCTGCCTTGTCATTTATTTATTATAAATATTATTATTTTCCAAGTGTATAGTGAATATTTTATGGGCTAACTGGGAAAGGATATGATAAAGTTTGTCCTCTAAAAATTGCATGACATTTAATGTCCTTTCGAACGATTTCAACTATTATACCACTCTCCATTTCAAATTTTGAAGTTGCCCTCCGTTCGAGGTCCTCACGAGACGCCACTGGTCTCGCTACTATTTTTATTGCATTCTACACATACGATTTGGTAATGCAATTTTTTGTTTGAAGATTCTACGTGCAGTATTAGTTGCGAAATAGGCCTTGTACGTTCTTATTGAATCACCCTATATATATATATATATATATATATATATATATATATATAATTGAAGAGTTTGGGGGAAAACAATGATAACACTCATGTGAGCTTAATTGTCGAAAGAGTTCAAGTTTGAAACGACAGCATATTTAGTATGCTTTTTTTTTTTTTTTTTTTTTAAATCTTGAATTGTTTCCGCAATTCAGCTCACATGAGTGTTATTATTGTTTCCTGTAACCCTGTAACCAACTCACGCGGTTTTAAAATTAGAGTTGCTTTTCCCCCGAACTTTTCAATCAATTCTATACATCAGGTTTTCAGTCAAAATCAAGTGAAAAAATATTTCACTTGCTTATCCTTGGAATGCCAATGTCGGGTCCAAATGATCTAGATCCTCAGAAATATTGTAATATTTATTTATTTATTTTGATGATTCGTTCTTTCATCTTCCCAGATATTTCTTTTAAAGTTATAAGTTTTATTTTTTAAAGTTACATTCCTTATTTTGGAAAGCAAAATATTGATAATAATGCTTTTAGTTTTGCGTTTACTCTGTTGTGTCTCATCTTGTTCACCCCGCAAAAATCAAGACTTAGGCTTAAAAATAGTCGAAAAATGAAAATAGAGGAAGTGCATCCTGTTTGACAAGGCTTGTTATACAAGTAAAAAGATGTGAAGGCAGATAAGGTTGTCTCATTTCTGACAGCAGCCAGTCTTGCCTTCCGCAACCTTTTCTTCTTCCGAACCATATGATCAGATTGTCAACTAACATAACTTCGAAGATATACACTCTCCACATTATTAGATGAACAATCTTTTCTCATTTCATAACTTGTTATCCTCCCCTACCAACTTTTTGAAGATCAGTGCGGAACAATGGTGTGAATGAATCAGGGAGATTGTATCTGCAACTTCACGAGCAGGAAAAGAAACCCTGGTGATTCTCCAATACCTGAATTTGTGTTGATTTTTATATTATTTCCAGCGTTGTCATATTTATTTTTAAAATGTAATATTAATGAACTATAAGAGCTAGTTTAAAAATACAAAAGTGAACGTGTAGTATTGGAGTAGGTTAACATCTGGGGAAATTTTGAACTGCATAAGACAAATAGTTTTCAAAATACTTTGGAAAGAAGTTCACCATGTTATTATATAGGGATTGATGATCTCAGCTGAAAATGTTAGACACGGCCTTAATGTTAAATTTACCTCTGTGTGTTGGATATCTGAAAATTGGGCAGTATATGCGATCTTGATTTCTTTGAAACCCGTGCAACCATTTTTGCTGTTACTATGGTTTAGAAGGTCAATAAACACAAGGGGAAAAACTTGCCCATTGACAGTAACAGTACCAAGAGAAGGTAGTACTGTTATTATTTCTGTCTGTTGTCGGGATGTGTATGAACAGAAAGGCGTTATTAATCCTACCCCACATTCTTATTTCACATTAGTCCAGTCCACGCGGACTTATTGAATTATGGATACCTATTGTTTTCGTCGAATGTTGGATACTTTTTTCTTCTAGGAAACTTGGAGGAAATTTATAACAAAGGGCGATCGGATTCATGCTCCAAATTAATTTTTTTTTTTAAAAAAAGAAAGAAATAGCTACAACTTATTCTCACTGCTTAGTAGTAAAAACCTAATAAGAGGATGAATGTAGCTGTTAGCTATTCTGTAGCTAACAAGAATAGGGCTGATACCAGTGAAATTGCGTGGATGTTCCGGGTTTTCCTGAAACTGATGATCTTATCTACATCTATTGTATAAAATGAAAGAAAGAAAAGGAACGTGCCGTGGCGTTTTGTAGTAATTAGAATGTTGGAATTACAATATTCAAGTCATAAGAGTATAAATGGGAAATTCAGGAATTTATTACATCTAAAGTTTTCATATTGCAGATATAAGTTTTACTATGCATTATTTGATTCGGAGCTTAATGACCCTTTCAACGTCGAGGCTATATGAAATATGGACCTATAGTTTAATGTTGAATAAGAACCATGTGACCTGTTTCCGGGAACGAACTGGTCTCCAGGAGGGAAGCTGCGTACACTATTATGAAGCCACGAAGAAACTATGATATATATATATATATATATATATATATATATATATATATATATATATATATATATATATATATATATATATATATATATCGTCGTCTGAAATTTAACACCACGTATCTCCAATTTTGGCGAATTTGAGTTTTTGTTACCATTAGAATCAGTATAGGATAGCCCACAATCTGATTAAGTACTACACCTATATAACGACAAATGGCTCTGTTATTCCCTCAAAGTAATACCTCGTATAATGAGGCTGAAGCTAGTTTTCAAACAGTTTTTTGTGTCCTGTAAAATTGATGTAATGTTACTTACGCGGTATTGAATCTCAGACGACCATGTATACTTGAGTATATATAGGATGCATCATTTATAATGTCCAACCGTGATATCGGAGAAACCAAAAGAGAGACAAAAGAGATACTTTGCACGAAGCAACTATAAGGAGGGGATCATCTTTGAGAGTATTAAACAGAAACATTCAACAATCAGTGTTGCCAACCTAATATAAAGTTATGTCTTTTTCAAATGGTACTACGTCAGATTATTACATATTTCCAATCAACATATCAAACGAAAACTTAAAATACTACATTTATTATTCAGTGTTGCAAACTAAGGATGTTATAGTATCACAATCATCCAAAGTTTGGAAGCCTCTGTCTCTCATACAGCACAATGGAGATGGACAGGATAATACACATCGAAAGTACCTTAGTGTTGGATACCATGATCATGATATGACTTATTTCGAATGAGTAGGAATGAAGTTACAAGGGCTTGAAAATTTTGTAACTACGGTTTTAGAACTATAAACATGGTTCCTGTTTTTTTCGTCTGAATGGAAACAGTATACTACGTCACACAGACTGCTTTAGGCAAGGAGAGGAGGACGAGTTGGTCTGTATGCCAGGAGCAGCAAGTCGGTCGAGACGTGTTTCCGAATGCATAAGCACACGGCGCAAGAGTTTAATAGTAATTTGGACTTAAACTTTTGTAACACTTTGATTGCCGAATACTGTACAGTTGATATGGTGATTTACGGTTTTCATTCTTTTGATCACGAGTGATATGTTGGTTTTGTGAAGGTGAGCCAATGAGTGTGTATAAACGTTTTAAAGTGTTTGTATACCTGATATAATTAACGAGAGTATATAACGAACTGGAAGCAATATAACTAATTCATTTGACAGATGTTCGTTTCGTATATTTTATTCTTTGGTCCATTTAGTGGTGGAATGCTTTTCATATTTCGGTTTTTCGTGTCCTGTAGCACAGTTGCAGATTATACGTTCTTTCTCCGAAAGTAACAGCGGCTTATTCTTATGTTAGTGTAATTTTTTGGGGATTAAGTTTTAACAGTTAAATTTTTGCTTGGGTGTGGCAGCTCTACTAATGTATTGGTAAGTGTACAAACCATCTCAAATTGACAGTACTTACAATATAGGAATGTAAAGAAGTGCCACTCAGTGGGAAATGTCACACAGAAACGTACTGCAGACAAAGCTGGAAACCTATGTCTCGCACTTATAGTGGAAGTGATAATAATCGCCAAAAAATGTCAATGTGCCCCTCATTTCTCGTGTTACAATGCGTTTTCCAGAAAATTTATTTTTTATCTAGGTTTTCGCTGAGAAAACTGTAAGAAGTAGTGAAAATGTGATAAACTTCTATTCCATAATGTTGCTAGAGAATTAAATCTTACATGTTTAAGATTAATATCACTCATTTTTGTTTGCTGTAAAATCTGAAACATCTTTTATAAATCAAGTTATGTTCAGCAAATGATAGAAGGGAGAATATCGCGCAATCATTGTGGGTTATTCGCGCAGTATTCCTCACGAAGCCTGGTCAGTTTCGTGGATAGTAGATTTTTTTTGGCAAATACAAACTTAAAGGAGAATGGAATATTTATCGTAAAAAGCAGTATAAGTGCCATTTAATGATAATTTCGTTTTTAATGTCAACAAGATCTATATGTAGTTTGGTGCAATTTAAAGAACAAGCAAATCCCAGTTAGCAGAATGCATGCATTTTTATAGCTTGAAGTTAAAAAAAAAAAAAAAAAAAACGTTTTTCAGGAAATACATAAATGACATTCATTCTTTTCTTTCATGCTACCAGTGTGCCAGCCCGAAAAAAACTATCGTTTTTTTTTCCCGGCGGATTGGACCCACTTCATAAAAAACACCTTAAAACCGCCTGGGTTGTTGGGCTTTTTGTTATCGTCCGCGTCACCCCAACTGGCGTGTGGTATCAGCCAATAAGCTCGCAGTGCGCTGTTACTAAACATTCAGGCAGAAATCTGATCATTCATAATTGATTTTGTTCGTATTTGTAAACAATTATGAACGATTAATTCCTTCCTGAAGGTTTAGTAACAGCGCACTGTGATCTTATTGGCTGATGCCACATTCCAATTCGGGTGACGCGTACTATAGTATATTATTGGTACAACTAAGGTGATCACATTGACAGTGATTTTTTTAAAAATCAGATTTGGACTTCCCTTGGGCGAATTAGCCTTTTGGACAACGTACTTGATCCATCATTCATGTTGTACAGAACACTTAAAGAGAAAACTTGAACCCATTTTGCATGCAGTACTCAATTTTCACTTCAGAATTCTAGATATCGTGGTAACATATATAGCCATTTTATCATAAGCTGAGTGGCTATATTTATAGAAATGAAATCGTCATTGTCTTGTACATCAGTACGGAAAAACGCTGAATCACTTTAAGTTAATTTTTAAACATAGTACCTTCCTCAAACTTTGAGTTTATCGTGCCAACTTAAAATCCGTATCCCAAGTGGAGAGAAATTAGGTTGAAAATTATGTTCAAAATGGTGTATTCGGAACTTCTCAAGTTAGGGACATTGCACTCTCCATATAAACTCCCCATTAAATAAATAAATAAATAAATAAATAAATAAAAAAAGTCCCATTTTTCAAAATTCCGTTTCTAGGGAAGGAAATTGTTATAGTTCTTTCTCTCCACGTTCAAATCGACGTTGTCTGTCTCATTACCATGGGAAAACAACTGAACAATTTGAAATAAACTTTAATCATAGCACTTGGCTCGAACCGAGATTATCATATTTCAAAGAAAGTGATATGAAATATGTATCCTAAGGAAGAGGGCTTTAACATGTATGTCAAAAATAGAGTATCTCACGAGCCTGTTCATGTTAGGGAGATGAAACTTGATGTATATAAACTCCTTATTAGAATGAAGTGGGTTCCTTAGTAGAATAGTGTGGAAATATCCCAACATTTTTGGATATTTTGCTTCTAAGTGGCGATGGGGTCAAGTATATTTTTCTCAGTATATGAAAATGATATCGACGCAGAGTTTGCGCAAGTGGGCCCAGCCCGAAAAAACACGACCGTTTTTTTCGGGTTGGACCTACTTGAAAAAACCCACCTGGATTTTTGAGCTTTTTGTTATACAGTACAGGGGTTTTCAAACAGTGCGGTGCGCCTCCCTGGGAGACACCGAAGGTTGTCAGGGGAGACGCGAGGACTTTGAAAAAAGATCGTACAAAAGAACATTATTTATAATGCAACACCCATACTAAAGTCTGCACCCTTCTTCTTTAATAATACATAGTGGACTATCCCATTGACTTTGCTGAATATTTAAATGTGCCAGTTTTATTATTTAAATTCCCTCTGCTCGTATTTTTCAATTTTCACATAAATATCTGACTTATCACAATTAATAATTATTAACATCGGCTAGTAACATTAAAAGGTGTAGTCAGTGTGTACAATGTAGATCACCTGTGTTAATGAGATATTTCGATTAGTGATTAATAAATGAAACTTAGTTTTCATAGTGATAGTCTTTCTTTTAGGGATACATGTATTTATGTTGTGACACATTTCATTTTTGACAGGGGAGGCGCGTTCAGATTTTGGTGGTGGAGGGGAACCTCAACTGCAAAAAGTTTGAAAACCCCTGATATAGTATATTATTAGTACAACTAATGTGATCACATTGATAGTGAATCTTATCAGATTTTGGACTTTCCCTGGGCTAAATAGATGCTTTCACATTAAGGCAGCGTTTCCCAACCGGTGTGCCGCGAATGGGCCGCTGGTGTGTCGCGAGAAAATCGAAACAAATTATTAATTCTATACGAACCAAATTGCAAGACAGGGGAAAATGTATATTTATATTTCACATTACTATGAACCTCTACTATAAATCTACAATTTTAAATTTCATACTGTGTTACTTTTCTGTACATTTTTAATGTTGAAAAACGTGTTTATCATTGTCATGACCATTATTACTTCTTTATTGTTGCAGACTATTTCGTAACTTGAAATTTTAACATATCATTCAATAAATTCAACAAAGCAAGCATGCATACAAATTACCTACATTTGTGTTTTAAAAGTATAGGAGATTTGTTTATTTGTTCGTTATTTAGTGATCTTCCCTTTTAGTTAGAGGTTAGATACAGTTTTCAAAAGAGAAAGTGGATTTTTAAAAACCCGAGTCCTATATTTCATTGCTATTGTTTTCTATTTTAAAATTAGAATGAAAAATAAGTATAATGATTTAGCACGGGGGAAAATCAGTGATCGAGCTTTCTTCTCTGTAAGAAGGAAATTAGTAATCACGTTAAAATACCACGGTAATTATATATATATATATATATATATATATATATATATATATATATATATATATATATACCTATATATGTGGGTGTGCCGCGAGAATTCAAGTTACACCTGTAGTGTGCCGCAAGTTGAAAAAGGTTGGGAAACGCTGCATTAAGGTATACAACAACATTAAACATAAGTCCTTTATGGAAATTGAATGCACTTAATTAATTAAACAAGCTTACCTTAGCTTGAGATAATTATAGAGCAAACTAATGTATGGAATATGCTTATAGCCTGTTTGAAGGAAAATATGCAATTTTATATTTTATAAAACACTTTCCGTAAACAGTGTAATCGGCGACGCAGAGGGACGTTTTTGCTCATACGTTTGATGGGTTTAAGGTCATAGGTGCCGGTACTACCAGTAAATGTGTTAATATATCAGTAAAACTATTAGTATTATTTCTTACTTTTGATGGTAACACAAGCATTCTTCAGCAAAATTTGGTTTTCCAACAACAACAATTTAGTTCAGTTATTTGTTGCTACTTTTCAAATAAGCATTCTGTAGAATCAACACCAGCAATAGCGTAAAAATTCTTGTCAAATTTAAGAAGCTTAATGTTCGGAGTTCCGAAGACTAAGTAATGCTTACTATTTCAAGTGCGGAATTAAAACTATAGTTTCGATGTATAGTAAAGAAAGCTGCCTTTTTGGGGAAAAACCCGTCGTGAAAGAATTGCTCGGGAAATTCCTGTAATTGAACGCACAAAGCATCGGAAGTGAATACTTCAACAATAAAACTATTTATTTCATTCTAGAATATATTTAATTTCATTTAAGACATTTTGAAACATTTACTTTATAAAATATGAATTATATCTTTCTTAATTGTTTTAAATTAATTTTCGGCAAAGAACCGTCTTGAAACAAGTGATCGGGAAATTCTCGTAATTGAACGCACAAAGTATAGGAAGTGAACTTGAACAATAAAACCATTTATTTTATAAAAATGAATTATATCTTTGTTTTAAATTAATATATTTGGTATTCATATTTGGCTAACGTCACTGAGGATCCTGGGATGACTCGATTCACATTTGTTTGTTTGTCTATCTGTACCACACACACTACAGGGTACAGCTTTCGGTCTTTTAAGTTTAAATTTTCAGAGTACAAGCACGAGACACTCTAAATTTCCTCTGTAGATTTTATCGTCATACCAACGTAAATTTTCAAAATGGCGGCTATAGCGGTTAACACGCTATAGAGTGCAATTTCCAACATTTATGTTGAAATTTTGAGGGTAGAAGCACGAAACATTATAAATTTGCTATATAGGAGTTCTCGGCGATCCAATGTAAAATTTCAAAAGGCGGCCATTTTTTCAAAACAGCAGTGAACAGAAAATTGTTGTAAGTTGTGACAATAACAGTTTTGAAATATAAATAATATTTTAACACTTTTACCGTAAAGAGATTGAAATATTTCGAAAAAAAAAACCCGGAAAACCCATATGGGCCCAGGTTTTTTTTCTTTCTTCAGAAAACCCGGATTTTTTCAAACCCTGGCCTAGAGACACATCCTTTAAATGCAGCTGATTCTGAGAATATAGATTAAGAAATGTTGTACGAGAGCTGCTGGAAACGTTTCTGCAACTACTAATAACAGAGAGGCAGTGTTCCACTGTTATAAAATTATGAAAAAATAGACATTTCTGTGTTTAAAATTTTTGATTGTTTGTTCAAGCCTATTCGTTTATTCTTTACATTAGTTTCAAGTAGTGATGTAAAAATTTTCCGGAAAATTTTGAAACGGGAAATTTTCCAGAAATTTTTTTGGAAAATTTTCCGATTTATAAAAAAAAAATACTCCAGTTATTCCTTCATCGTTGTTTAGCCGTAAAATTTATTTGTAATAAATATTGCCAGAAAAAAGTTTCATGAAGTGAATTTCTAACGATTCTTCATTTCTGCAAAAATGTTTCAAAAACTTATTCTTCCCTCAAAATTCACCTTTGACCTCACAGTATCATATTTCGATAATTTAATACGCGTAACTGATTGTTTGTTCATAGCTGTCACAAAAATCTTCATTCAGGCGTATATATGAAGAAATAGCGGAATTTTCTGTTTTTGAAATAACTGATAAATTCACAAAGGTTTCTTTTCGCTTTCTTGTTACATTTTAAACAATGGGATGGGATATTAGTACTCTACGAACTCGATTTATGTTCCCTGCATTTTACACTCTCTCTCTCTCTCTCTCTCTCTCTCTCTCTCTCTCTCTCTCTCTCTCTATATATATATATATATATATATATATATATATATATATATATATATATATATATATATATATATACAGAAAGAGAGAGAGAGAGAGAGAAACACTATGAAAGTTTTACTTGCCAACTCGAAATATTAGGAAACTTTCCGGTTCCCGAAAACTAATTGGAAAATTATAATTTGTTGCTGTTTAACTTTCCTCTACGGGAATTAAATTTTATAGCTCAATGTGCAGTTTAATATAGTGGAAAATTTTCCACCTAACATCACTATACATAATATTCAAAATTGTCCGGGTTATGAAAAGTTTTTTCACTTGTTTCTACATCATAATGAAATTTTCCGATCCATGAAAATTCCTTTCACTTCTTTCTACAGAGGAATAAAACTTTCCGATTCATAAAAAGTTGTTTTACTTTTTGGTTCAAAATGATTATTTTCGTACTTATAAAAAGTTGTTCAATTTTTCCATACACAACAGAAAATTTCCCGATTCATGAAAAATTATTTCACTTGTTCCTACATAGTACCGGAAATTTTCTGACTGTGAGCCATAAAAATATTCAGATTCTTTAAACGATCTTTCACTTTTTAACATTTCTATGCATGAAATCAATCAATTTTATGGTTTAGGGGAAAATTTTCTAAAATGCTTTTTTGTTTTATGACTTCAGATGTACTTTAACACCAAGACAATGTGTTAAGCTACTTTATTTGGCTTTTGTGTAGAAGAACCATCCAATAGAAATGTTTACAATTGGTTTTCCGAATTCTTGCAGGTTGCACGTTTCTCAGTGATAGATATCGCGAGGGTCGTTCATCGACGTCTGTTGTTGCCAATAATGTTTGTTGATGCTCTTCGTGAAATAATTGAGAAATATTGGCATGCGACATACCGTGAGATTTATGTATCCTTGAACATTGTCATGAAAGCGATACGTAAGATTTTGCATGGTCATCTGAACGTAGGAATTTTTTTCTTGCCGTTGGATCCCACACAAATTGACCGAAGCTCAAGAACGGTCTCATGTCAATTGATGTAAAGGAATGCTCACAAATTTCAACCGACTTTGGTGTATTACATCGTTAGAAGGGACGAAACGTGGATGTCAGCCATAGCTTTAGAAGATCGAAGGACTGTAAATATTGACAGTGAATAGATTGTAAATACTTACAATTTATTTGCCAGAAATCGTCAATAAAGTGCGTATAACAAATCCAGATCACCGTATCATTTTTCATCACAACTCCAATTCTCACTCAGTACACGAAACTGTTGATATTTTGCATAATAAAAATGTCGAATTAAGGGCTCATGCCCGTACTCACCTAATTTATCATCTAACGACTTCTTTTTGTTCCCACTCATGAAAAGTTAGATACGTGGTGAGCGATTTCTGACGCATTTCAAACAGCAGTTTCTGAGGGCAGCTTGAGAATGAAACAGTTTTCGAAATTGATTTGAGCTTTTACAAAAGTGTATCTATCTTAAAAATGAATGTTTTAAAAAACAATGCATTTCCAGAATTTCACATGTCTTCTTTTCATTTTGATTGCAGAAATTTTTCACTATATGTTGATGATGAACAAAGATTAAGAACTGTTAGGCCTATATAATGATGATAAACTGAATGATACTGACTTGTCTAGTTCTGGAGATTTTTTCATTATCTATATCGATTCTGAAGGAGATTAAGAGTTGTGGTACTTTAATTTGCTTCGATTCAGTTATTCTACACAGTTGTTCGGGCTCGACTGCAAATTATACGTGTGACTTCTGTATGAAATAAACTTAACCCTTGTCCGGGCAAGCTATATTTGTAACGTAGACGGCAACTGGGGGCTTACCAACTCGATATGTTCATGCCTTTAACTTCGACAGAATATAGAAGAATTCAGAATTTTATATCATCGAAATGTTTATGGTTATTAAGAAATTCGAAAAAAAAATATGAAGCTACTAGGCCTGGAAGGCCCCGCTTGCCCGGATAAGGGTTAAATAAATCGTAGTGAATTGCCTGACTATTACAAGCAGACATATTTTGCTTCGTCTGTTACATTGAAGAAATATACTATGATGTATAAAACTTATATTACGTTTCTTATTATACGAGTATTGTTTGTTTAATTTGAAATAGTTTTCTTGATATTGTGAATTCCCAAAATATATTCTCATTTACATATTTGAGTTTTAGGTACATCCTTCGTACAAACTTAAAGGACTGCAAAATACCGTAAACTCATAGTACATATTTGACTGGTCACAGGAAATCAACGAAGCAAGATAGAAGTGTGAAATCTTCCCCAGATAAAAGGAGAACTCTCCAAAATGCATATCTATTCAATGCGGCTTCCATTTGTTGCTTTTAATTTTCATAAAATAAAAATAAATATAATAATAAATATGTGTGAAAAAATGATGTTCACTTTCCTTCGGACCATGGACTGTGTAAATGTATCACTGACTGGTGGTCGCGAACCTACTGGGTCCGGTGCAGGTATGCTACCAACAATCACCGATCCATTCACCAAAACGTGGTCACCGGAAAATGGAACTCAAATTTGCCCAAAGAAGATAATTCCCCAGCCTCTTCAGTCACAACTCATAGCTCGGCATCCATTCCTGCAGTCCATCATCCGCAACCCCTCGTGAAAAAGGTTGCAAACCACAAACTACCGACACAGGATGTCAACCTCTAAGTTATGCTGACAATGAGGACTACGGAAAACCTGATGTTTGTGTTTAAATACCCTACCAGGAAAAAAAATCCACAACATCCAAAACAGAATTTCTTTTAGCGCAACGGAAAGAAAAAAAAAATCATCCAAACTTAGAATTTTGAAAAAAAAGGAAGACTGAAGATAAAAAAAATCACAGTATTCGGTCGTCTCTTACGTCGGTCACACCAAGAACTCTTTTACTCGGAACTTGTAAAATCTCACCTTCCACTGGAAGTTTAAATCCTTTAATACCGCCCATGCATTTAGTACCTTGACTACATATCTAAATTTCACTATAAATGTTATTCGAAATTACTGCATTTTCAAATTCCCAATTCTACTCGAAAGAAAACGTTCAGATTACAATTTCTACATTTTATTAAAGAAAACCTATTGTTTTGTTTACACACACGCTACAGCTCCATCTTGAGCAATATGAAGATTTAAAAAAAAATCATTTCTTTCAATGTTTCTACAATCTTCGATTCTTCAGTTAAACAGGAAAAATCTGACAACATAGACATAATGTTTCATTTCATACTGAATTTCTTACTGAATAATTTTCCATGAATAGTACTACTGATAAGACTAATGAAATATGTTGACATCTGAGAGTATTATAATTCTTGGTATCTCGACTTCAAGTTGACATCAATTCACTTAATCAGTTCAATTTATACTAAAGTTTCATACAGTGGTAAGTGGGCTAGAACTTCTCATATTAAATGTTTCTTATTTTGTTGCTTTTGTGCCTCTGAAAAACTAAAAGTGACTCCGGCGACAGGATTTATACGCATTTGGTCACCTGCCCTCTGTGCACGGAAACATTGTCACTTTCTGTGTCTTTTCTCCCTAAAATTTTCCTTTACAAACATACAGGAACACAGAATCAAAATATCGGCACATACAGTAACCTTAACCTACACCTATCCTAACCTACATTAATCTAACCTAAATTACCTTAACCTAGAACATGAAAATATATCGCTCATAAAACATTCACAGTGGATTCATAGCCCACATCACATCTGAAATACAAAGACGTAGAAGGATGTCAAACTTTACTACTCAAACCAAACAGAATAAAATTTTTAATTTCAGACAAAATAAAAATAAAGATAAATAAAAGAGAAATATATTAAATGTTTAAGTTGTATTCCTATTCGTAGGATAGCATAACTTCCGCGAGTTTTCGAAAGAAAATCTGCTGTCAGAAGTTACCATGATGCACGTTCAAAGTATATCTGTACCAGGTTATCGAAGTAAAAATAATACATAACTGGGAATCGTACATGTTTTCTTCGAATTTCTAATTACCAAGTCAAAAGAGGTTTAAAATTTAAAATTTATACTTTATGAGCAGTATTTTTGTTCCCAAAATCAATTGTAGTTCCGAGTAAATTATTCTCTTTTATAGAATTACATTACTGAAAAGTTGCGCAAACTCAGAAGGAGCGCAAACCTATCTATTGCGACAATCAAGTCATTTTGTTTGTGATTCTTTTCCCGACTAATCCGGGTAATATCCGGGCTCACATGACAAATAAATGTGATTGCAGTTTCTGGGGAAACTTAACTTTAGTTTAAAACTGCATGATTATCTTGCACACGTATAATTCACACAAACAAACCATCATTGTTTTCCGAACCGAAATTTTCAGTTTATAGAACCAAACCAATAATTTTCGTTGAATCCAGACAGTTGCACTAAATCCTCATAATTCTAATTACTTACTTGCATTAATCTGCACCGATTTTCGATGTGAAAATCGTTCGGTGCTCAGAAAAATTAGAAAACGAGGTTCGCCCACTCTCGATGATATCCAAAAAGATGGATGGTAAGCTACCAATCGGCTTCCACCAGAAGTTTGTTGCTCTGATACTCGGCTTCACCCATTGAGCGTTCCAAATCAAATTACCAACTCCTCGTCTAATTTAGTCATTCACTAAAACACAGTTTCCACTAACTTGGATTAATTTTTGGTGGTTATTTCCAAAAATTTCACAATTTAGGTACGAGGAAATAAAATGCCTGTCCGATCTTCAACACAGCTTTTGTAGAAAAACAAAGAATGACAAGGAGAAGTGCTCTAATTGGCTCTCTGATGACGCAAGAAAAGGATAACACCTTAAATCTCGACACATCAAAAGAAACCGAACCAATGATGATAACTGGAATGAGCCTCAAATGAAGCTGAGATTTCCCTGCTCCAATGAGAAAATAATAACTACCTAAACAAAGGGATGTGCCAAAAGACATCATGGCTGAATTTTTCAATGATAAATTTTGAAGAAATTACAGAATTAAAATTTTGTGTTTCCTTGCGAAGATTCCCTACGTTAAAATTTCCTTGAAAATAATACAAAACCTATGAGAACTTACAGAATATACACCTTTGAACCCACATAACATGATAATAAGGACAAAATATGGAATATTAGTAAAATATCAGATTATATGTAATTTTTATAGACACTACTTAAGTATGGTATTATGTTGACCGAATATTACAATTCAAACTACACCTTAAATATAATAATTAATATAAAATAATTTTCGATTGTATTCTCGAGCTAAGCATGAACTAAATATATATAGGGAGTTCCAAAATTTTACGGACTATGACACATTATACTTACATTATACTTGAGTATAATGTAACATGCTGTACACATATACGATATTCAAGTTCTTCCCACACACGGTTAATGACGTCTGGTGTAACAGTAAAGTCTGTGATTCTCTGTTTTAAATTAATGTCATTGAACGTTCCCTGTACACACCTTGCTTCACATAACCGTACAAATAAAAGTTTAAGGGAGTCAGATCCGGGGATCGTGGTGTCCATGGCTTGACAGAACCCCTGCCTATCCACCGCTTGGAGAAATGTTGTATCCAGAAACTCCTGAACAATGTCGGCGTAGTGTTGAGGAGCGCCGTCATATTGAAAGATGACATGTTGTGGAAATTGTGACACTGCATACCATTCCAACATGGTTTGCCGTCACAGCATGCTCTGCAGAAAAAGATGGGCCATTTCTTTATCATGCATCAGGCCACACCACACGTTCACTTTAGGGGCGTTCATATTCAAAGTAGGCACGAGGATTTTCAGCAGCCCATATTCGGGCGTTACGGCGATGAACATATCCACAGACACGAATATCGCCTCATCGCTAAACATAGTCTTCTGCAGAAATCGTTCATCATTGTCGATCTCATGCATCATACCTGTAGCAAACGCGAATCGTTTGGGTCTGTCCACCGGTTTGATACCGTGCATCATCTGCACTTTGTGAGCCGAAGAACGTAGACGTTTTTTTAAATACCTTATAAACTGTAATCTTCCTTAGGTGTAATTGTCGAGCAACGCACGCACAGATTTTTGAGAGCTCCTTAGGCAGCTTTCCCGTATAGCCTCTACAGACTCGTCACTTAACGATGGCCTACCAGAACGGGGTTTGTCCAACAAAATGTCGGTGTCCTTCAACTGCTTATCTCACCAAGTAATGTTATTCCTATGTGGTGACGCTTCGTTGTACACGCGACGATATTCACGTTGCGCTTTGGTCACGGATTCGAATTTAGCAAGCCACAGAACACACTGAACTTTCCTCTGTATCGTCCACATCTCGACTGGCGTGGGCTGTTCCGCAGTTCGTGGTGTTGCGTCATCACCTGTGTGCCCAAACGCTTGCACATTATACTACGGAAACTTGGAGAGTTTTCCTTTTATTTGGTGAATATTTCACATTTGTCTTTTGTTGCTTTCCTGTGACCGGTCAAAGTGCGCCATGACTCTACGGATACACTGTAAGCGATGAAAGTTGAGGTTCAATGTCACAAAATAGCTGCACAATTTTCTGTTATTCTTGGTGCCATTCCCTCATATTTTTTAACTGTTGTAGCCTGACATTTTAGTCCTGTGGTATATTAGAATTAGGAATTAGATTTCTGGGCTTTTGGCATCTATGGTCATGTTATCCAGTCACACATGTGAAGGATGACGTCCCTTGGCGATCACATTCCCCGGGGAATTTGAGAGAAAGAAAGGAATGGGGAAGGAAGAAAGCGGTCTGAAAACATTATTTAGGTACCTTCCCGGCATTTGCCTGTTATGAATGAGGAAAACCCAGGAAAACTTCATTCAGAATGGCTGGCCTGACAAAGCTGTTACACCTTTCCAACCGAGTGCAGCCACCAGGAATCCAGTGATAAATTTCCAGTCTGAAACCGCGGATGACTTCTACAGTGCACTCTTAGCACTTAATTAGTGATAAAAGTCTTAGTGAGTTGCCAGGTAATTTCTCAATGTACACTAGCGATGTGTATGTAGTCAGCGCATGATTAGCAAAGTCTTACCGAACTCTGTGAAACCAGTTTCCTGCGTCCAATGCCCGAGGTATTATACAAGCTTAAGTCGATTTCACTAATCAAGTATTACTTCAACAGTCGCAGGCTGACAATAAAAGACAGAGAGACATCCAAATTAAGAGTGTCCTCTCATATTTATGTATTTTCTTGTCATGGGCTTGTCTTTGGTTCCCACTTTTGGTAATCCTCAATTCTTCCACTTGTGAGGTGCCTGTTGTTGCACTTTTCCACGATGATTTCCCCTGTATCTCTCCAATACCTTGCCTTCGTAATCGCTCTCCTAACATATACTGAATTTTTGGGTGGGTCGGATTTATTGCAAGCAAGCTGTTATGATTCATTTCCTGACTGGAAGAAAGAGGCTTAAACCAACACGAAAGTTTAATTCCAGCAAGCGAAGCTTAGCCTAATTCTAAACCTGTTGAAGCGTCTTTGCTTTTATTATCCTTAAGCAAGAACGTAGCCAGAGTTCTGAGTTTGGGGGGGGGGCATATTTGCAAATGAAATAACATATATATATATATATATATATATATATATATATATATATATATATATATATATATATATATATATATATATATATATATATATATATATATATATATATGCGTGTATGTGTGTGTATTGTGTACTCACGATAATTCGCTGAATCGGGTGGCGCGGCAATTGCGGATAATCAACACGAAAACATCGTATGGAGAACTCACCAATAAATTGTTTTTAATTAAACTTTACTCTTTCGGGGGTTAGAAGAGTAAAGTGAACCTCTCCTACGAAATGCGATAATGAAACAATAATTTAAAAACTATGTATTAATAGTGTTGTTTACTTATGCAAGGACATCCAATTAGAACATTAAAAAACGCAATAGTTCATATAAATACTTTTTGATGCATTTATATATACTGTACATTTTTGCCTTGTACCTTTATATACCTAGGTACTTTGTAGCTTGAGAAAATAGTTACAAATAATATAGTAAGTAATAGGTAACAGGTAATACAGTAACTACGGTACCCTAAAAAAGTGACATGACTTCCATGAGGTTTCCTAACCCTTAACGAGTTTTCGTAACCATTTGGCTACACCTTTGTTTGATCTTGTGTATTGCGTTTGAAGAGTATCAGGTATTGTTCGTTATGATTATTTGTGTACTTACTTTCCGCGATGGTAGCAGTTATTGCCCCTGGTGACAACTCTGGTAAATTTTTCGCGGGAAGTTGTCTGTGGATATGTTGTTTTGCAAACAGTGCCGGAAGCAGTGAACCGTTAAGGGCTAAACTGAACACACAGACTTTCAAGACTTATATTTTTGCGTTAAAATGTGATATTCTACATAGTAAAAGAAACATTATAGCCTATACTAGACTAATAAACTTCAATATAATTTCGACTGATTATCGTGTAAATTTAATAAGTATTAACAAACTTTAGCATTTATTAAAGATCTTGACTTCCTTTATATAGTAGTACATTTTTATTGTTCACAAAATCGTTAACGTCTTCCGTGCGTCTCAAACATAATATGCATATCAAAGAGGCCTACAATACTTAAACGTTCGTAAACTTAAAAAAATCTAATGAACGAAGTAAGGTAAGTGCACCAGTAGCTGACACTGCTCCAAAAGCTGACACTTTTATCTTAAATTGAACATAATAAGGTTATTTGTGATCATTAACAGATTTATCAACGCACACACTTTTCTTGGTGGTTTAGCAACATTTTACTTAATCGTGGTTAATGCGCGTGCCAACTGATAGAAGTATGACGAAGTTGAATTATGTGCTATGAAGAAATATGCAAAAATGAGAAGAATTCTTAAGAAATATGGTAAGCCTACTTACCTTGTTACTCTTATGTTAAATTATTATTTTTTTCTAGTTCAATAGCATGTTGAATATGTATTCTGTTGGTGAAACAGTGTAGTGAATTGCGGGAGGAAAATTTTGCTAAATTTCAAATTCTAAAATTTCAGGAGGCGGGTGTCAGGCATTGGTGTCCTTTTGTGTATGGTTATTCCAGTAGCTGACACTGCATGTCAGGCATTGGTAAACAGCATAACGGCATTAATTTATGAATTTCATACATAATTTACACGAGAAAGTAACACTTGTCTTCTGCTATCAATTTCACTAAATTTGGATGTCTCGGTCCAAAAGCTGACAGGGGTTGTCACTTATTAGAGCAGTAAAATACTGTTTTGTACCAAGACTTGACATAAAAATTTTCAATGGATTTGAGCAACGCAATGATGCAAACATCATTTTACAGAAAAAAATATTTTGTGGTTGCTCTGAAACAGATTTAAGACAAAATAAAAGTTCGTGATCTGCTTCTTTTTAACTTTTCATTGATTAGAAAGATAGATAGTGTCACTTTCTCCTGTAGTTGGAAACTAGATGAGCCGAGGTGTGTGAACTTCTTGGAACAGCCGAGAGTGCGGTATTTTATCCAGGCATCTTAAGATCCATCCAGAATTCTTAACGCAGACGGGACTGCATCCTTTTTGTTTCCGAAAGGAAATAAGGTGTTAGTTCGTAAGGAAGAAGAAACTATATACACATATGCAAGCAATGATGAAAAAGAATGTGACAATGCTGATTACAACTAGTACATGTATTTTGGCTCCCCCGATGGTTGTATAGAGTTGCAAACGAATACCAGCTTTTGTAGCTAATTCAATGCCTAAAAAACTGGGGTATTGGTAGATCTGAGTAGGTTGGATGACACTAGAGACATTTTATGAATATATAACTAATGTGTTTCAACCATGGCTTGAAAAGTCAAATATCAAAAGTCGTATGTTGGTTTTCCTTGATGGTCATGCATCGCATCTCACTGAGTCTCTAAGCAGTTTTTGTCGTAACAATGGTATTGTGCTTGCAGCTTTGTATCCGAATTCCACTCATGTTCTTTAACCGATGGATGTTTCAGTTTTCCATCCACTCAAGAGCGCTTGGAAAGGTGGTGTGCATCAGTGGAGAATCAAACATGGCGGTAGAAAGCTAAGAAATAAAGACTTTGCACCTCTTTCGGAAAAAAAAAAAAAAAAAAAAACGAAAAAGAAAGAAAGAAAGAAAATGTCAATAACTCCAACTGCAATACAAAATGAATTCAGAGCATGTGGTCTCTACCCATTCAACGCTGATAATGTAGACTATCAAAAGTTCAGGAAAGGAGGAACAACTTTAGAGAAATCTTCCGGAAATCTCTCCAATGAAACTCATCACGGCCAAATAAATTATTTCTTGCGTTTCCTAGAACAAACAATTTGTACTGAGAAAGTTTAAAAAAATCTCCGATTGTGATGGCACGCTTTTAGGCAACATAGAAGATAAAATCTTTTCCTCCTATGGATGCAGAGAAGTATAGCAGACATGATCCTCCACTCAGAATAGACAACAAACAAGCTACGGATGAAATATCTACTCAACAAAATACGAATGACACTACTATTATATCAATTTCAAGCACTTCGGAAATTACAGGAACTCACGTTTCTACGCAAGAACAAGTTGCAGAAGTAACTAAAATTTCTACTCATCAAAAGAGAAGTGAAACTATGTTTTCAATTCCAAGGACTTCGAAAACTACAGAAACTGGCGTTCCTACCCATGAACAGGGAGCAAAGGAAAGTACTGATACTATTAATTCCCTCACCATTTAAAAGAACTTTCTTTGGCTGCACCGAGAGAAAATAGCTTCAGTCGGAACATCGGCAGAGTGGAAGAAATATAATGAAAATAAGCGAAAGGAAAAGGAATGTATCCAGGAAGAAAACGGAGAAAGGAGGAAACAAAGAGAATTAGCGAAGAAGGCAAGGAAAAGAAGAAACTAAAAGTTCGACGAAAGAGAAAATGTGACATTTTCTTCGAGGAATCATCCGACTCTTCCATTGAGGTTCAACTTGAATCTGACAGAGACAGTGGCGATTGGTATCAGGGAAGGCTGTCAACTTGTGAAAGTGATCCCGAGGGCAATCTTCACGTCAATGTTTATGTAAATGTTCAATATAAAAGTGAATATTTTCCAGGAAAGGTTTTGAAGACTAAGCAAAACGAAGCTTTCGTCAAAGTTACGCTAAAGACTAGATATGGCTGGTGTTGGCCGAAAGTTGAAGACAAGCTATGGTATGCATATGAAAACATATTGAAAAAAAAAAAAAAAAAAAAAAAAAATCACCTAAATATAATTTGATTCCAAGGTGGGAGCATATCTAATAAAAGAAATTGAGAATTATCGCGTTAACAAAAGGTAAGAAATGTCTTGAAATTTTAAATGGATATATTTGAATAAGTACTAAACAAACAGCAGATTCTACCTATTATAAATCTGTTACTTCTGTTTAACCTATATTTTAAAAGAATACGTGAAGTTATTCTTACTAAAAAATGATTTCATTATATATACATTCTTTAAAGTAAAACTGTCAGCTTTTGGTACATTACTATGTCAGGTATTGGATCATTGGTATTTTCTGTGTGTCAGCAACTGGTACAAGTGGGTTATGTTCCATATAAATTTTAGTAACTCACATATGTTTATCTGAAGGTCTTATATGAATTGAAAACCTTTCCTTAAACTTAAACCTTTCAGTTACTAAAGCCATAATCTTCCTATGTTGCTTCATTTACAAACCAAAGCATTAGATTTAGAAATGCATCCTTAAAGTGTCAGCTATTGGTGCACTTACCTTACATATAAAATAATAATTGGTAAAATATTGGCCTGATATTACAACACCATTTTCATTGGCGTAACTAGGATATTTTTCTAGGGGGGCATGGCCCCTTAGTTCTGAAAATTGGAAGAATCTTTTAGAAGACCTTGTTGTAATGCTTATATATATATAATTCTGAGTCCCCCTTTCTCCGCACTCATTATAAGCTCTTCAAGTTATGTAGTTTTCCTAACACGAGACTGTCATGTAACAGTTTAATGAAAATATATTACATCATAAATTTGCTTAAAAATTATATATTTTCTATATTCAGTTGCTACTAAATAACTACCTAAAATCTACTCTAATTATGAAAACTCAATTACTGTTTTCCTCGTGCGATTGTAAGTAAACGCACGTAAACGTTAATTATCACGTTCTCACAAGGAAGGGACATGAACCTGCCATCCGGACTTCCGAATCAAACCTAATCCATTCGATATACTTAACAAAGATATGTTCATGCCTAAAAAATTAGGTACCATGGACAGGGTTTGCCCAAGTGGACCCAGCCCGAAAAAACCCGGTTGGGATTTTATATTGATAGACGGGATAAATATAAGGAAAAAGCTTGTATACCAATACACGCTTTCTTTCCCCTCATACCTATTCTATCAATGCAAAACTTGGTACAGTCATTTATTATACTCTATAGTATTTTTCAAGATACATTTAGATTGAGTTCTTTTACCCGGAGTCACTCCAGACGTGTCCAAAGTTGATGGAAGGGATTTCTGGAGGGAATTTTCCCCATATTCTCCCAATTTTCCCTGTTCAAGTACGTTATGGACTCCAATACATAGTATCTCTGGAAAGCTTGTTTCATGCTGAAGAGAATCAACTATAAACCAGGACTTCCCAATGAACAATGTTGATGCACTGCGAGTCTACGATTTTCTATGTAATAACAGAGTTAGTGGGCCCCAGGGACTAACTCCGTTGTCCATGGCACCTAATTTTCTGTGCATGAACATACGTATCTTTGTTATGTTTATTGAATGGACTAGGTTTGATTCGGAGGTTCGGGTAACAGTTTCATGTCCCTTCCTTGTCAAAATTTACTCTTACATCTAATAGAAACACAAATAAATATACAAGCAATGACATAATTTAAAATTATAACTTTCTAAAAATCAGTCGTGGGCTAATATTATTCATTTCTATATTTAAAGTAAAGTGTAAAATCTTTTCATTTTACGTTTTACAATAAATCGTTGTCGTTTACTAGAGTTGCAGTTGCAGCTTAATTACACAAACCAATGCGAACATAGAAATACAATCATTTTTTATACACAAAACATTTTTCTAAAAGTAATAGTAATAGTAATAATGGTACGTAAAACTATCGAATCGGAGAAATATAATTGGCTAACTTCTATACAACTTAAATACTTAAAAGAAAATGCAATTAGAAGAAAAGCAGGTCAACAATACAGGAGAAGAAGACTTGTACACGGACTTGAGGGACAGCAATAGCAATCAAATTAAATTTGCAGTGAAAACATCGCGTTTATCTAATGCAACATCTCTGAGATTTGTAGTCAGTATAGTTATAATACACTAAAAATATAACTATAAAATCTAAGCTACGCATTCATACACTGCAATATTTTTAAATATTAATATAGCCTAATTGCTTAAATTGTAGTTAGCTACAAGACAACTCTAGTATATTTCTAAATTACATATGAGCATCTTAGCGTACGGTTGTAGTTGCATCGTTACTAGTTAGATAGTTATAAAGTAGGGGAAGTCGGAAAATATGGTTGCAGCCAGGGGGCACCCACGAAGGGGTCCACCGGATCCTGAAAATGTTTTTGTTAAATGATTGCGTTTTGTCTGTACTAGGGCGCACTCATAGAAAGTCCATCCGACCTGGACCGCGTGCAATCTTAGTAACTTGACAGACATTTGTGCACTTTCTTAATAAAACCATACTTTCTTTAACTAACTAACTCTATGGCCTATGGAACCCGGAGGTTCAATGCCGCGTTCACAAAAGCTCTCCACTGACTTCTATCCTTAGCTAACTGCATCCAGTTTCTACTTTGTATTCCAATCTCTGCGAGATCCATCTTAATATTGTCCTCCCATCTGCGCCTAGGTCTTCCTAAGGGTCGTTTTCCGATTGGTCTTCCAGTCAAGACTTTGAAAGCGTTTCTACTTTCTTCCATTCTAGCTACATGACCCGCCCACCTATGCCTCCTAGACTTGACGACCCTAACAATGTTGGGTAAACCATATAAATTATGTAGTTCCTCGTTATGAAGTTTCCGCCATTCCCCATCCCGTTCCTCTTGGGTCCGAATATTCGTCTCAGGATCTTGTTCTCAAATACTTTCAGTCTATGTTCTTCCCTCAGAGTAAGTGACCATGTTTCGCAGCCATATAAAACAACAGGCATGATTTTCGTTTTGTATATTTCAAGCTCCAAAATCCTCGACAGAATTCGCGACGACAAGAGATTTTGAACCGAATAGTAACACGAATTCCCTGCTTTTAGTCGACATTTAATTTCTTCGTGAATATGATTTTCCTCTGTTAATATTGATCCTAGATATTTGAAACTATCCACTTTATCAAAAGTATTATTTAATATTTTAACGTGTTCATACTTTGCTGTATTCCGGTCCCGACGCACTTCCATGTATTTAGTTTTCTCTGCATTTACTTCTAAACCCATGTCCCTGCAAGCGTTTAATAACATATCTGCATTTCTTTCTATTGTTCTCCTATCATCCCCTATTAAATTTACATCATCAGCATATGCCATAACCTGGTGAATACTGTTCAACTGTAGACCCTAGTTGCTATCTTTGATTTTCCTTATAGCGTATTCCAGAACGAAGTTAAATAATAATGGCGACAACGCATCTCCTTGTTTCAGGCTATTTTCGACGTGAAAGCTCGTGGACAAAAATTTTCCTACCCGGACTTTACTTTGGGATTCATTTAAACATATCTTAATTAATCTAATTAGCTTTCTCGGTATTCCAAGTTCTGTAAGAACGTTGTATAATGTTTCTCTCCTAACCGAGTCGTACGCCTTTCTAAAATCAATAAATAGTTGATGTACCGGGGTATTGTATTCCCACTTTTTTTCGAGTATTTGGCGAATGGTAAATATTTGGTCGATAGTTGATCGATTTCGTCTAAATCCGCACTGATAATCTCCAATAATTTCATGTGCGTATGGGGTCAGTCTTGCTAATAAAATAATTGAAAGGATTTTATAGGATGTTGACAGAAGAGAAATGCCTCGATAATTATTACAGTCAGTTTTGTCGCCTTTCTTGTGAATTGGAACAATGATTGATTCTTTCCACTCCTTTGGCAATTCTTCCTTGTTCCAGATAAGGAGAATGATCTTGTTCCACAATTTTTCGCCTCCAGCTAAAATTAACTCAGCCGGAATTTCATCTACACGCGGAGATTTGTGTTTCTTTAATTTCTTTATAGCGGTTTCTACCTCTATTCGGTTGGGTTCTGGAATATACGGTTCTGCGGTGTGTATCTCCTTTTCTCCACGCACACTAGTTTTTGGTTGCGTTTAAGCAAATCGTCAAAGAAATCTTTCCATCTATTTAAGATGCTATCCGTGTCAGTAAGAACTGTACCGTCAGATTTCTTTAATATATAAGCACAAGGGTTGATAGCCTTTCTTAAATTCGTTGGTTCCCTTATACATGTCCCGGATGTTTTTATTTTTACTATTATCTTCAAGTTCCTTAATTTTAGCTTTCAGAAAATCGCGTTTCTTTGTTCGAAAAGTTTGGAAGTTTCCCGGCTGATATCTGCGAAATTTTGTGTAGTTATTTCATTCGGATTTTGTAGCCAGCGTAATTTTGCCTGTTTTCTCTTCGCTGCTAGTTTTATGCATGCCTGGTCGAACCATGGTTTGTTCCTACGTATTTCCGCGTGTCCCAATTTTTCTTTTGCTGAAATTTTAATGCTATCTTTAATTTCAATCCAGGTATCCTCAACACTAGTGCACTCCGAATCTTCTAAAGCCGAGAATCTATTCGAAACTTCAATCTGGTATTTCTCTCTTATCTGGCTCTCTTCTGATTTCTTTAAATTGAATCTCTCCGTTTTCGGACAATGAATATTACCTTTATTCAACGATAACCTCTCTCGTATTATCGCTGCTGCCAGGTAGTGGTCAGTGTCACAGTCAGCCCCTCTAAACGACCGGACATCAATTATGCTAGATTGCCTTCTTCTATCTACTAAAACGTGATCAATTTGATTATGTGTTTTCCCGTCTGGTGATGTCCAAGTGTGTTTATGAATGTCGCGATGTGGGAATTTTGTACTCTTCACGATTAGATTTTTGGATGTTGCAAAGTTCACGAGTCTACCACCGTTCTCATTACTTTCCTTATGCAGACTTTCGTTCCCTATAATCGGTTTGAAAATATCCTCTCGTCCTACCTTCGCATTGAAATCCCCTAACAGAATTTTCACATGGTATCGCGGGAGTTGGTCAAATATCCGTTCCACTTCTTCGTAAAAACTGTCTTTTATATCGTCATCCTTATCTTCAGCTGGGGCATGTACATTTAAAACAATAATATCACACCATCGTCCCTTAAGAGTAATAAAAGAAAGTCTGTCAGTAACAAATTCAGCCCGTTTAATTGCTGGTAATATACGTTTATGAACGAAAAACCCTGTTCCTAACTGGTGATTTTTATTTCCTTTCCCCGTAAAAGAGCGTAAAATTTCCGGAATTCACAGATCCATTTCCTTCTCACCTAACTTTCTGAACTCCTACTACGTCCATCCTGTATTTCTCTAACTCACTCGTTACGGATTTTAACGCGCCTGCCCTATAAAGACTCCTAATATTCCATGTTCCAAATCTCATGTCCATTTTCTTTTGCTGAGGTCGTGCCTAGTTATCAGTCCTTGTCCGAGGCTTTTGTGAATATTTCTGAACAAGTGCTTTTTTTTTTTACAGGATGAGGTTGTTAGCCCTACCCAAACCCCCAAGCTGGAGGACCACTCCTAGTCGTCTGTCCGCGACTGCTTATTCAGTATATTTTCGCAGCTAACCTCTATATCTAGGGGCCTTCTCCTCGATCCGCAACCTGAGGACGCGCCATGCCGTGGTGACAGGAACCCACATTATACTTTCTTTAACAGTGAAATTATTAATGTGGCTTAAAAATTTGAACTTACACTGTGTCTGTATTCTTTTCTTTCTTATAAAAAGAATCTAGTTCTTTAATTTTTTCTGTGGGTATAGGTAAAGTAAGGGAAGTCGTGCGTTCCAGGGACACAATGTACAGTTCGCAGCAAAAAACCTGCAACATGAGCATGTAAGTTTATTGTGAAATTACATCTAACAGCCCATACAATCAACATAACGTCTAAGTGGCACGAATCACGCCAGGAGAAACCTCGGCGTCCTCCCCTGCACACTTATTTTGGAGCAAAAGACTTCGTCGTTTCACAATAAACTTACATGCTCATGTTGCAGTTTTTTTGCTGCGGACTGTACCAGGGGACGTGACACCTACCGCTTTGCTGAATTTCGTACCAATTTTGCCTTCCTATCACTGAAGTCAGTTTTCTATACTTCATTTGGATAACATAAGTAATTGCTAGAGCAACCCACATTATGCTTTATTTTTTGTTTAATTATGCTTTATTTTTTCCAAATTATGCTTTATTATGCTTTATTGTTAATTTCAATCATTGTTTTACATTAATCGTGTATAATGTATAATATTTGCTATATATTAAATATTTTAAATATCTTGATCTATTTATGAATATTTTATGCAACCAATTTCTTTCATATTTAATGAATTTTCTACTTAATGCACTGTAAAGAGATAGGCTCGAGTCAATTTTTCTTATCACTTGTGTGCACCTTAGAGGTGCGTATATACAGAAAGGGAAAGTAAAAGATGCCACCAAAAAGTACAGAAAGTGCTGAAGTTCAAGAGGTACACATAACAGTACAGTGTGAAGTTCTTGTATACTATTCATTGTTGGCGGAAAGTTTTCTTCCTCTTTTACTTTTTTTCTCCATATCAAAGGATTACACCGAAAAGAAGTTTACAGGAATAAAAATAAGCTTTTCTTTGTTGCATTGTTATGTTCCCAATGATTTTGCGTTGTAAATATTGGTTTTAAAAAATATTAATACAGTATGTTAAACTTGCAGTAAACAGAATTTTTCAAGAATTGTGCTATATATTTTAAATTATGCTTTATACTGTATTTTGTAAAATTATGCTTTATTTATTTATTTATTTATTTATTTATTTCTTATTTAAAATGGCGGAGTTAAGGCATAACCTTTTCTTCCACTCAACCAATTACATTTTTCTTTTACAGTCGAAATTTTTTTTTTTTTTTTTTTACGACGAGAATAAAAATGGTATACAATTAGGCACGTTAAAGAGTTAGCGACATACAGAACAATACAGAAAATAAAACATGAAAAATGAAAATGAAACTTATTACATATAAAATAAACACTAAAACAAACAAGAGACAATGCTAAAGACATGTTAAACTATACAAGGAGAAACAAAAACATCCATCTTGATTATATATATAACATAGAAAAAGAAAATAAGAAGAAATAGAAAAAGAGAGAGAAAAAAAACGAACGACTGCATGGTAACGCCAGGAATAGTTTCGTGTGTAACTATTATGCTTTTAAAATTAGTTTCTTCTGGATCCTTAGATAACCACAACCATGTTTAAGGTACCAACCATATGTGTAAATCGCTATTATGCTTTTGGGTTGCTCTAGTAATTGCATATAAAGAGGAACAAGTGAACTGGGAGGCAATATATGTTTTTCGTATATCAAAGTATTTCTTCTTTTCTTGCTGACATTTGGAGAGTTTTTCTTGCTGGCGCATAAGTGGAAGTAACAAGTAAGTGCTCCAGCATATTTAAGATACTTACTTATGTATTACTTCTACATTCTAATCACTTTAATTTATTATGCACTCCTTTCGTTAAATTTACTTTAATTTATAAATAGGGCGATCCAAGTAGCAAGGGACACAAATTTTCATGTACCAAGGGACATTACTTTGCATATGATGGAAAATTTGATGTAGCCTGAATAAACTTACGAATTTGTATTTTTTAAAAAACAACAATATGCCTAGTTAAATACTCATTGCATGCTGTTTCAGCAAACAATGTGATAAAACTGCAATATTATTTGTTTTATATAACATCATATTCCTTGTATTTAGAAAGTTACTTAACAATGCAAAAATTCCCATTCTATTGAGAATGTGGAATCAAGCTATGGTTTCTGTATTGTACTTATAAGTGTTTAACAAACAAGTTAATTGGCAGTAATCGATTATCATCAGATTTATGGTTGTCCTAGGTACAATAATTTAAGTCCCTTGGTAACCCTCCCCCCACACACACACACTTACCAAGAGAAGAGATGACTTGCTCGGTTAAAATTGCTTTGGCTCTTGCTATTGCTGCGATAGCCATGTGAGTTTTACAATATGAAGCTAAATTATCAGGTTATCAGAAACATATAACGTCGTGTCTTTGTCTTGCAATATCAGAAACATATCAGAAACAGAATAACGTTGTGTCTTTGTCTTGCAATATTGTACCCCTTCCAACTTTCGACATGCTGCACAAAAAATTCTGTGTGCGCGTCTGGTTACAGTTTATATCTTAAGAATGTAAGCACAAACTTCAATTCATACTTACTTTGAATGTTGCGAAAATCCGCAAAGGTTCCATAAAGATTACAATAACACATTGTTCTTAATACTTCCACATTCGCTCTGCTAATGAGCTTCAATATTATTGAATACCTGTTATCAATTCTAGAGCTCAGACTCCGCAGATATTCTACCCCATCCTCGCTGTCGAAACTGAGTGCTGCGGTGCATGAGGAATGGTAGAATATATCTCTGGAAACCATTCATGATTTATATGGCTGGTGGGCTGCGGTAGCTCAGTGGACAGTTGCTCGGCAGACGCCGTGCCGTTCACCTCGTTGTCCTGGTAGGTGTTCGAGTGGAAGTAGTGAGTGTGTTAACTTGCTTCAACTCAACCTGCATTGTCAAGTGTAGTATTTCCTACTACCCAGTAGTTAGTGTTCTATTTACTCTTTTCATCATATTGTCTAGTGTGAAGTACAGGTTTACCTACTAAGTGCATTATGTCTGTTATCCGCTTGAATACTTTACGTTTGTTATTCCAAGATGATGTGAACAAGCCTAATACATTAGTCTTGCATGAAGGGATCCACAATACTTTTCATCTGCTTCCTGATCAAGTTGTCAGTATTGAGTTTGATTATAGTCGCAAACAGTTATATCTTAAGTTAATCTCGCAAGTGCTTTGTGAACAAATTCTGTTTCGAATGAATGGGAAGGTCAGTTATTCAGATGATCTTGGTAGATATAACATTTTAATCGATTCTGCCAGTTCCAATATTATGACTGTCCGTTTACATTTGGTACCCACCGAGTTGGAAGATCATCATATTTCCCGTGTGCTATCTCAGTACGGTGAAATTAAATCAATTGCAGACGAAATGTATTCTACTGGACACATCTATGAAGTAAGAACTGGGAGAAAGATAATACGTATGTGCATTAAGCGCCCCATACCTTCTTATGTGACTATCTGTGGTCTACGTTTGTGGTTAACGTATGGAGATCAAGTTAAAACCTGGGCCATTTGTGACTCACCGAATCATTTTCTGATGAAATGTACAAAGCGCCGTATCCCTCCACCCGTACCAGCTTCAGTATCCAGAGCCCCGCCTATGCCCGGCAATTTGAATAAAGTGGATAAAGTGAATACTCTACCGAACGTTCATTCGTTTACTAGTTTTCCCGCACTAAGTGAGAAACGTCCTCCAACTTTACAGGAGAACCTCCAACTGCAACTTCTGCAAATACTTTTGCTAAGGCACTCAATAAATTGAACCCACTTGTCCGCTTGATGTTCCCTCCAATTCTACAGCTGCATCTCACACCAGTTCCCCTGCTGTTGCCTCCCAGCAGACCCTTGCTTCCAATACATCGCAGAGTGACTCATCCAGTTCCACAACCATAGCGCCTATTACTTCGGATTTTCCACAACAGAGTATTACTGTTTCAGCGTCTTCAGCATCGGAGATGGACACGCTACCTGAAATCACGGTAAGTACTCTCTTTCGATATAGATTCACCCCGAGAAGAGGTGTCGCAAAGGTCGATCTCAGTCTTCACCTTGTGATAAATCCAGTAGAGCCAATAAACTTAAGAAAACTAAGAGTGATCCCCCCGTAAACAACAATTGTGTGTCTGGTTTCACGAGGTCACGATTAGATCCCCATCGTAGTGAAACAAGTGCTAAGGCAAATGATAGTGCTGTCTCTTCGGACAAGTGATCTATCACCTCCCAGTATAGAATGGGAATGTGTGCGAGTGTTTTCATCCGTCTTTGTTTTTTCAAGTGTATTGTGTCATTTCCTTGTGTCGTACTTTTTTGGTGTCTTTTTATTTTTCTGTGGCCATTAAATAGGTATGCCACGAGTATAGCCACTCTTAATGTCAACGGCATTTCTAGTCTTACCAAGCAAAAAGCGCTAGCCGATTACATCAACAAATCGTCTCTGGATATAATTTTCCTTCAAGAGTGCAATATCGACAATTTCTCCTTTCTTTTTAATCATTTGTGGGAAGTCAATTCTTCCGAAACTGGTTCTGGAACAGGTATTATATATCGCAAAGATATCTCATTAACCGACTTCTCAAAATTTTCGTCAGGTCGTATTATCATAGCCAATTATGAAAGCATACACTTTTGTAATTTATAATCACCGTCCGGGAATAACAAACGTGCTGAGCGAAACCCCTGTCTCACCGATGTTCCAACGGAGTTACATTCTGGTACCAGAGATTTGATTTGTGTAGGAGACTACAACGCAGTTAGATCCTACAGACTCAAGTTTTGGTTACAAATACTTCTCTTACATTACGTAAATTGATTCAAGACTTTAAGTTAGTTGGCGTATGGCGTCATTATAAAGGTAACGCCCCAGGGCACACTTTTTTTTCGACGAAATAGATCCTTACGTTTGGATAGGATCTATGTCAGTACCACTTTAATTAATTTCGTGCGCTCCATAAACGTTCAACCGGTATGCTTTTCTGATCACTGCTGTGGTTTGCACCATTGATTTACCCATCCGTAAGTACTTAAGTCATCCTTTGTTTGGTCATTCAATAACAGCATTTTAACTGACGAGTATCTACAGTTGCTCATTGCCAATAGATGGAACTATTTAATACACTTTAAATCTCACAAGAAGTTTGTTTTCATGGTGGTTATATCACATTAAACCGTCCTTTCGGTCTATCTGTAAACAGCACTGTAAAGACAGATCCTCTCTTCTTAAAGAGCAATAGAACTTGCTCAAGGAGTAGACGTACTCCCTCGTATTAAGCAAATTAAAGCATACCTACTCACTTTACATCGTAAAAAAAAATCAAGTTTTTTTTCACGAGAGGCAAAACAGCGATGTTTCAGCATGAAGTTCCCTCTTTACATACAGTTATCTGTGAAAGGCGAAGAGGTAAGCAAAACCTTATTTCCAAGGTCACCTTTCCTAACGGTGTAGTTCACGAGCATGATCAGGTACTCTCAGCTCTGTACGATGCATACCAGAACCTATATTCCCCCCCTCCAACCCAATCCTCTGACCCTTGCTTCGAGCGTCCGACCGGTACTTTCACCCCGGAGGCTCGTAACATCCTCAATGCGCCCTTTACAGAAAGAGAAGACAAGCAAGCTATTTTTGCGGGGAAGTTAAATAAATCTCCGGGAACCGATGGTCTTACACTAGAATTTTACCGTCCATTTTACAGCATTCTTACGCCTTTCCTCACAGAAATGTATAACGAACTCCGACTCACTCCCACGTGCATATCTTGCCTTACCGCTGTATTATGGTACTTGTACCTAAACATGCAGGTGCGCATGACTTTGATAATTTTAGACCAATTACCCTCTTTAATGTTGACCAGAAAATTTTATCTCACTGCCTTGCCTCTTGTTTAGAACCGTTTTTAAATCAAATCTTACACAGTGATCAGTATGGCTTTAAATATACAAAACCTATGTTTTTAGCATTAAGTAGTATACGAGAAGGTATTCATTGGTGTCAGAAAACTAGTTCTCCGCAGGTCGCTTTATTAGTTCTTGATTTTCAGAAGGCATTTGACAGGTTGTCACATGATTACATGTTTAAGGTACTTGAAAAATATGGTTTCGGAGACAATTTTTTTTATACTCTTCGATATGTAAGATTAAAAGTTAATGGTGCACTTACATATCCTATCAATGTACGTCGAGGTATTGCACAAGGTTGACCCCTGTCTTCCATTCTGTATAGCTTGGTTCTCGTTCCCTTTCAACACTGGAACAACACATTCAAGGTATACAGATTGGTGCAACATCCTTAAAATTACAAGCATTTATAGACGATATACATTGTTTTATTAACAGTCCAGAAGAACTGTCACGTGTTGAAGTTTTCATATCGAACTATGAGTGTATTTCAGGTGCTGTTCTCAATAAACAAAAGTCACGCCTGATGTGTATAAACCCGGCTGACCGACACGTGTATTTGTCTGCGATTCATTTTACTGTTCGCATCAAAATCTTAGGCGTAACTTGGCAATGTCACATAGTAGATACTATAGACTACAATTTTCATACCACAACATGTACTTTGGTTGCACTCATTCACCAAAGTAAAGTCCGGCATGTAAGTCTTGCAGGCAGAGTCTACCTTTTAAATGTGTTTATTTTTGGTCGCCTTTGGTTTCTGACTCAATTATTTTCCTTGCCGAAGAAATATTTCAATATCATACGAAAACACACAGGGCAACTGCTGTGGCATAATCACTGCCTACGGGTAAGTCACGAGAGAGCGTGTTTATCAAAACGTGATGGTGACCTTGGCCTTAAAAACATTCAACTTCAGAGCTACTCGCTGTTGATACATCGCGTCTGCCAAACATTCTGTTCGTACTCATAGTCCTTTTCCAGCAAGGCTTTATTGAGTTACAAGCTCGCCTGCATATACAACCTTGGATTTCCCTTGTGCCATACCTCAAGCACGTATTTCTTGATATTAGTTACTCGCTTATCGCACGGAGTCACCTTGAAGATCTTTCTGCTAGACAATTATATAATCGTTATCATACCATCACAATTTCGGTTCCCCGTATCGTAGAACATTACCCAATGACAAACTGGAAGAAAATCTGGGCAAACATTTATACTCCGATATTGTCTCCTGCCATGCAATCTCTTTGGTACATAATATATATATTATGAATCTTGTTCATAATATATATCCCACTAACGGGAAACTTTACGAATTGGGTATCTGTAGTATTTCTTTCTATGGTACTTGTTATGTTAGATACTCTCTAACACCGGCTCGGAAGCTGCTCACGAAACACAGCTGGTTTCAGTATCAAAAACTCATTGTCCGTATCTGCAGAACAAATACTTCTAATATTCACTGTACGTCATTCATGCTTCTTCCGGATTATCAATTTTATCCCAGCACTAAACATTACGCAATTTTATGGATCACGTCCCAAACTATCGATATTCTTGTATGTAATGATTTTAATGGTAATGTGACTTTGTATGTCAACCAACTATTGTTAAGGATGCAAACTGTAGCACTTTCAATTCGTAAATAAAAGTTTGCTAATTTTCAAGCAGCAATTTATTGATGTGTCTATTGTATTTTTTGTGTGTGTGTGTGTAATTGGCTGCTCACAGTACACTTTTGTTTGTTAATCCTTTCTGATGTAATTGACTAATAAGAATACAATAAAGTATTTTTTAAAAAGTGGTAGAGCATTCACCTCTGGTGCTTGGGGTCCCAGGTTCAAGCCCTGTTCCCGCCAAGTGAACTTTGTGGTGGACAAACACCGTGTGCGTGGGTTTTCTCGGGGTTCTGCGGTTTCCTCCCACTTTCTTCATTACACCATTTCATTCATCTCTCATCATCACCGTCTCCTTTAGCCTAACCGGCATAAACGTGGAACGTAAAACTCAAAAAAAAAAAAAAAAACATTTTCGTTTTTCGTTCTGCTAATGTAAGAATCTATTGTACAGATATACGTAGATGTAACAGAAAGAGAAACAAAGGGAACCAATTACTCCTCTTAGGGTTGGATAATAATAATAAGAAGAAAAAGAAGGAGGAGGAAAAGCAACAAACGATATTAAATAGAGACTTTTGAATGGGTAACAAACGTTTGAAGTTTAGCAGTTGAAGAATTCGGCTTCTTCTTTCTTTTCTTTCTGTTGTTTTTTTTTAGTGTACCTTAATAATTTGCTTTGAAAATCTTAACTATTCAAACATTACTGTGCTATAAATAAAATAATACCAATAAGACTGATCTATCATGCCATATAAACAATCAAAAATTACTACGTCAATAAGTTAATTACTTGAAACAATACAGAAATAATTTACATTAATGAAGCTATCAAATAAAAAAGTCGCATACAGCGCAAGTCGAGAGGTCGCTATAATGCCCACTATCACATTGGTCCAGGGATTTTATTACACCCAGGCACCAGACCATATTTTTTTTTTAAATCGATGGGCAGATACTATTAAATATGTCGAATGCAAGCATCACTAAAATTGTTATGCGTAAATTGAGGTAACTTAATAACATTATTTTCGTCCAGTAGAAAAATTCTGGGGAGGACCAGCTTTGCTCCTAAGGGGGAGCGGCCCTCCCTCGCCTCCCTCTGGTTCCGCCTATTACCATTTTTTATGCTGTTCTTGCATCCATCTGACAAGGTTCTGCCACATTGCATATACAAATTACCCAGTTCATCAAGCATCAAGAAGCATTTAGCCAAATGGTTAATGAAACAATCAAAAACAGAAGGTGTCAACCAATACCTAAGAACCGAAATAAATAAGCTCAGAGAGGAAAATGAAAAATTAAAGATCGAAATCACCAAATTACAAAACGACAAGGGAAAAGCCACAGAAGAGAGGCCACTGTATTCCGCAATCCTTACAGGATCACAGGAACAAGTACAAACAAGTAAAAGAACTCAGGAAATTGAACAAGCACGAACGAAACAAAAGCCAACCATCTTTCTAAAAGCGAATGGGAATGAGGAAATAAAGGAGGTAAAGAGAAAATTGTTTCAAGCTGTCAATCCAGCTAAAGAGAAAATCAAAATTTCATCGGTTAAAACAATGAAAAATGCAATCATTGTAGAAACAGCCACTGAAAAAGACATGAGAAGCTTAGTAAATAACAAGAAACTAAACGAAACCGTTGTAGTAGAAAAACCGAAGAAGAAGAAACCATTATTGATTATATACAACATTCCAGCTGATTTCAAAGATGAAGAGATTGTCGAAACTTTAGTGGAGCAAAACTTTGAAGAGCAAGAAATGACAGAAGCAATCAAAGAAATTAAACCTAGATTTAGAACCGGACCAAAAAACCAAAATAAATGTCATCTAGTTATTGAAGTAACTTCCCAAATCAGAAGAAAACTTTTGAAAGAAGGACGAGTATATCTAATGTTCGAAGCTCATGGAATAAAAGACTTTATTACTGTCTCAAAATGCAATATTTGTCTTGATTATGGTCACATCAGTAAACACTGCAAAGAAGAGAAAGTTTGTTTTTTCTGTGGACAGGGGGGGCACGATAAGTCGGGATGTGTGAATAAAGATAAAGCCAAGGTTTGTATCCCATGCACCAAGAGAAAGAAAAAGTGCAATGCTAAAACCGAACAAGAGTGTGCAACATATAAAATGCTATACGAGCGCACAATCGCAAAAATGGACTTTTAAATACAGAAAAAAAAATTTAAGATAAATTATGACAAACTCCAAAGCATTTTATGACAAATTTCTTAAATGAAGAAAAATTAACAATCATTCAAATCAACGCTATGGGAGCAAAGACGGCTATGGATGAAATTAAAGAACTAGCAAATAAAGTAGAAGCAGATATAATAGTTGTACAAGAGCCTTACACAAGAAATGACAAGTTGATTAACATGGGAGACTGTGAAACAATTATTGCGAAAAATCACACAGTAGAGATCCAGATTCCTCAAAACGTAGGTGAGAAACCAAAAGCTGCAATCATTAACAAATAAAAACATCAAAACATTAAATATAACACAATTTGGAAATAATTGGACGGTATGTGTGGAATTGAGAACGAATCTAGGGAACATTAAATTAATCAACTGTTATTGTCAATTTTGCATGGACATACAACCTTTTTTGGATAATATAGAAAGATTTTGTCAAATGTACAAAGAAGAGAACATCTTAATATGCATGGATTCAAATGCCAATTCAACACTATGGCACGGCAATAAAACGGACAATAGAGGGGAAAGGGTTGAAGAATTGGTCATGAATAATAACCTAATAATAATAAATGAGGAAGGGAATCCACCAACATTTAAGAACAGTCAGGGGGAATCAAACATTGATCAGACAATAGCTTCTACAAGATTGAGTAATAAAATAAAAAATTGGAAAGTACTCGATTCAGCAACAATAAGCGATCATAATATAATAATATTTGATATCGTAAAACCAACCAAACAAGAAGAAACAAATTATTTTCAATCTTCAGACGAAACATTAATATATAACCCAGAGAAGATAAATTGGACAAAGTTCTGGCAAACGATAAATCTACTACAGATAGAAGAAGAGAGCAACTTAGATGAATTAGCCCAGAAAATAGAAGATACAATAAAATTAGCAATTAAAAGCTCAACAAAAACAAAAAAGACAACTAAAGGATTACACACGAAAACAAATACCTTCTGGACCAATGAATTACAAGACCTGAAAAGAAAAACACGTAAAGCTAGGAAACTTTATCAACATACATCAGAAAATAATCTAAGACAAAATAGATTAAACAAATATAGAGAGTTAAAACAAAAATATGAAAACAAAATAATAGAATCAAAGAAAAATAGCTGGAAAACATACATTGAAACTAATTTAAATCTAGATCCCTGGGGTGAACCCTACAAAATTATAAGTAATAAAGTTAAAATACCTACCACCCTCTCAACTCTAAAAAGAACAAATGGTACATATACAAATAATTGGGAAGAAACAATAGACTATCTAATAAAATTTCTATTACCACAGGATATACCTGAAGAAGATAATAACTCACAAAGTTTCATAAGAAGAGAAATGCAATTACCACCTTTAGAAGACAGAATAGAAGCAATAGAAAACCAAGAAATAATAATTCACATAAAACGACTTAAAAGCAAAATAGCTCCTAGACCGGATGGAATAAAATCGGAAATTTTTAAACATAATGCTGACACATGGGCACCATACCTAGCAAAACTCTTCAACTTGTGTTTTAAAAACGGACGAATTCCAAAAAGGTGGAAACAAGCAAATTTAATCATATTCAAAAAGTCAGATGACAAGAAAAATGACGATCCAAAATCTTATCGACCTATCTGCTTATTAAATGTAATAAGTAAACTTTTCGAACGAACCATTGTGGAAAGAATAAACAAAAACAGAATTTTAAATAATGACAAATTGCAATATGGTTTCAGAAAAGGAAAAAGCACCGAAACAGCTGTAAAAAGACTAATTGACCTCATAGAAGAAGGTAAACTGGAAAAGTACCAAGTTGTTATTTATGCCGACATTAGTGGTGCTTTTGACAATCTATGGTGGCCCGCACTATTTAAAGAACTCAAAAAACTAAAAATTAGTAAAGCTCTTTACAACATCATGCTGGATTACTGTACTGACAGAACGATTACATTAAAATCTCCAGGAAAAGATATAACAACAATAAACACCAAAGGATGCCCACAGGGTTCAATATGCGGACCTACAATGTGGGACATTACTTTCCAACCATGTTTAAGGAAACTAAACAATCTAAAAGAAACATTAGGTGTAGTTGGATATGCGGACGATTTAACAATTGTGATGACAGCATCCTCAAGAAGACAAATAGAGCAAAAAGGAAATATAATATTAGAAAATCTAGAAAGATGGTGTATAGAAAATAAATTAACTCTATCGGTTAATAAAACGAAAATTGCAATATTTGGCCAAACTCTACAGAGAGAACCCATAATCAAAATTAGGAACACTAAAATAGGAATTGTGAATGAATTCAAATATTTAGGTGTATGGCTAGACAAACGACTAAACTACGAAAAACATATAACTGAAACAACAGAGAAGATGAAAAAAATAGCCAACAAACTCTTAACAGTGGCTATGAAAGATTTTAAAATTGACAGAAAAATTTTTAAATTGTATAACAAAGCTATTCTAATGGCTATTGCACAATATTGTGCCGGAATCTGGGGTCATAGACTGTTTCTAAACAAAAACTTAAGGCAAAAATTAATAAGAGTGCAGCGATTAATGCTAATTAGAACCCATGGCATCATAAAAACTATCTCTGCAGAAACAATACAACTTTTGGCCAATGAAGAACCCATACACCTTCAGGTATTAAGAAGATGTATTAAGACGTGGCTAAAGAATAATGAGAGAACGAAGATATTGGAAATTACGGGAGAATTGCCAAGCACCGAAGACGATATTAACAAACTGATTAAACGGAAGTGGGAAGATGAATGGAGGGATTCGATAAAGGGACAAAGAACAAGAACCATTATCCCAAACTTAAAAATAAGAGAAGAAATGGGAACAATATGCAGTGAATTAATAGAATACATCTCGGGACATGGACCGTATAAATCTCATCTGAGAAGACTTAATATAATTAATGACGATAAATGTACGTGTAATGAAGTACAAACACCAGAACATGTCTTCTGGAATTGCAATAATTACATAACAAATAACAAAATAAGAGACCAATTAAAAAGGGACAATATACAAACTTTAATAAACGATAAAATGAAATTAGGAAAATTACAATTTGTTGCAAGACATGTATCAAGAAACTTGTGGAAGGAAAGAAACGATGAAAGAAGAAGAAATTAACAAGACCCACACCCTATATTGTAAATATAAAGAAATAAAGAATTAGAAGAAAGTAAACTAATCAAACAGAAAAAAAACTAAGTTCTGATGACAATTCCAGAACTTAAACCTTCACGTTCCTTATTTGTGTTAGTGTATAGTGCCTTGTTTAGTGTTTTGCTAGTGGTGGCAGGATTTTAAAATATAACAAGTGTTTTAGAAGAAGAAAGAAAATAAGAAGACTTTACAAAGCTGGTGAGAGAAATTCAGACAGACCAAAACAGTTCTGATGTTGATTTCCAGAACTAACAACTAACGAAAAATTGGAAATCTGGAAGTCCGATTTCCTTTCAAAGAATTTTCTTTTTAGTGGGAAAGACAGGTATGAATAACATCAAGAAATAAATTCATACAGGGGAGATAACTATTTAAAGAAAAAAAAAAGATCCTGGTAATACTTGTTTAAATTGTTTACTAATTATTTCTTTTCTCTTTTCAGCTTACCTTAACATTTTATGCAAGGTGTTTCCTGCTCATGTATATGTATGTAGTATGTGTGTGTGTGTGTATGTGTCTTTGTGTATCTTTTCAATTTTTTTTTAAAAAAAAGGAAATAAACCAACAAGAAAAAAGAAAGAAAAAAATAAAGAATAGGGCATGATTTAAGTTATGTTTTAGGTATCATGCCAATAAAAGGTAAGCCTCGCCTCACCCTAACTGAGGCCAATCATAAAAAAGAGGAGAGAAATCATACGGAAAAAAAAGGTAGTAGAGAGAGAATTACGAGTAAGAGGCAGTAGCGTCTGCCATTTAATAAGACCATATGACAGTGTTTCCCAACCGGTGTGCCGTGAATGGACTGCTGGTGTGCCGCGAGGAATCGAAACAAAATTATTAATTTTATAGCAATCAAATTGCAAAACATAGGGAAAAATGTATATTTGTATTTCACATTACTATAAACCTCTACTATGAATCTACAATCTTAAGTTGCATACCGGGTTACTGTTCTGTACATTTCTAATGTTCAAAAAAGTATTTGTTATAATTGTTATGATCATTATTGCTTTTTTTATTGTTGCAGACTATTTCGTAACTTCAAAATTTAAAATATCATTCAATCCATTCGACAAATTACCTATATTTGTGTTTTAAAAGTAAAAGATTTGTTTGTTTGTTCGTTATTTAGGGATATTCCTTCTTAGTAAAAGGTTGGATACAGTTTTTAAACAGAAAGCGTATTTTTAGAAACCCGAGTCCAATATTTAATTGCAATTGTTTTCTGTTTTTAAATTAGAATGAAAAATAAGCACAATAATCTACCAAGGGAAAAAAAACAGTGAAAGAGCTTTCTTCTCTGGGAGGAGATCAATAATCACAGAAAAAATACAACTGTGCTTTATTTTTACAAATAATAATATCTATAAGTGTGCCGTGAGAATCCAGGTAACACCCATAGTGTGCCGCAAGTTGAAAAAGGTTGGGAAACGCTGCCATATGAAATGGCAAAGGCAGGGGAAAGTGGAGGCTTAAAAAAAAAAATACAAATTACTTGCTGGACACAAACTGTAGCGCATCTGCGACGACTTTGTGAATAGGCCTATGACAATAATTTTATCTTCAAGCTTAGAGGCTATCTCTTGTTCTCTTTCAAGTGGAGCTAATGCTGATGTTCTATCCTGACCAGACTTACAACGAAGATATGATTTGAGCAGTGGCGTATTTAGGGGGCTCCGGGCTTCAGCTCTCCCCCCGAAATTTTATTTACTATCTTAAAGTAAATGACATATCTTGCAGAATTTTCATATTTTCAGGATTAAAGTTAGCAAACCCCCCGAAACAGAATCGTAGATACGTCACTGGATTTGAGCCTCTTATGCACGCTGAAAGAACACTCACAAGAAGCTAATAACACAGGTAGCGTCAAGGCTATTTCCAGCAAATTCATAGTTTGGGAAGAAATTGCCTTGGGCAGAATAGCTCGCAGGTCCGAGATATTTGTAATTTCTTTCTCCTTCATAAGAGATTCTACGTAATTTTTTTCAATAACGAATTCATATTCAGGAAAATCTATTTCGAATTGCGTAGCAAACTATTCCATTGCCTCCTTCATCAAGAACAGTTTTGATTTAGGTGCTTGAATGCCACCAATCACAGATATATTTTCCTTGCAGAGTTTTCTGACAAACTCGTTCACAATGTTGTCAACTACTGGATATAGGAGTTCTGTACGAAAACTCGCTTCAGTGTAACCCTATGTTCTTTTCTTCAGAATACTACTCGAAACCAGAGAATCTTTCATACTACTATTATCTAGCTTTTCTCTGCTCTTTGGTTGATTAAAACATTCTACACCATTTTGTTGGTCAAACTCCAATGCTTCAATGTAGAGACGCAATGGATTTTCCTCTAAGGACATCTCCAGTTTCTTTGAACCTTTAAAAGGAAGATATGGTATTATATCTTAAGAAGCTATATAATTAAGATGAAGAGTACAATACTTATTCCTAGTGTTGTAAAAAAAACTTTTTTTCTGTGAAGTTTTTTTCAATAAAAAACCGTTCTTTTTCATGTTTTTTTTTCAAATCTTTTTTTTCTGGCAACTATTATTTATTGATTTATGTTACAGATTATTGAAATAATCAACAGAACTTGAGTGGAAGCCCTCGTAACTTACAAATTGTTTGTTTAACTTTCTACCTATACGAGCAAAATTGTGATTATTCCTTTCGGACTAAGGTCATTTTTGGCGTTTTCCTACATTTTCAGTTAGTGACTTATTGCTCAAAAACCATTCATTCGATTGATATGGATAAGGCCTTTTTTTTTTTTTTAGAAAATGGATGTGACTATTTTTTGGTGTAAGTTGTATTGCCAACGGGTGGGAAATTGAGGGAAATGTAGGGGTGAAAATTTACAAAAAATTCCCTAACCGAATTTCATTTTTTTTTTTTTTTTTATCTAGCACCATTGCTGCTATATGGGTTCAAGTCACCTACAAAATTCTTTGGTGTGTTGAAAACGTACAGTTAAATCCTGAAGTCGCTGGCTTCCATTCAAAGACGGAAAGAAAAAATTCTCTATCATCATACATATGAAATGTTGATACTTTTTACGCCTCAGAAGCAAAAATCAACAGATATGCCGGGGCTACAGCTTCTCTAATTATCCTATTGAAACTTTTTATGGTGCGTTGTGTAGGGCAAAGAGGAAGCTTTCAGGTACGTTTGTTTCAAAGTAGCCAGCAAGAAGGTAATTATAGAGGGGAAAAGGAAATTTTCCGAAATTTTCCCTAAAATCGAGAATTAATTGTTTTGGCTGGAAACACTGCCATCAGACAAAAACTGTCCAAAAGTAAACTTTAGTACTCCAAGAATATATCTAACAAGTATCATGGCGATATCTAACAAAGTAAGCATGAAATTAAAAAAAAATATATCTCAATCTACCTCAGAAATTCACCATTTTCTTACCATTTCCAGAACATGGTTTATTGTAAACCTTAACTGTACTTCCCCTAATTATTCTAGTGAAACTTTTTATGGTGCGCTGTGTAGGCTAAGGACGAGGCTTTTAGACACTGTAGTTTGTTCGAGTGTAGCCAACAAGAGAGAAAAATTAGCAACAAAAAAGGGAATTTCTTTCCAAAATTTGCCCCTAAAATCTGGAATTAATTTTTTCTGTAGCTGGCAACACTGCTATGAGACAGACACAAACTATCTTAAAATAAGATTTGGTATCCCTCTAATATATCCTACAAGTATTGTGATGATATCTAATAAAGTAATCATGTCAATAAAAATTTCTCATTCTACCTTTAAAAAATCACAGTTATTTTTCAAATTAGAGAACAAGATCTACTATAAACCTCAACTGTACTTCCCCTAATTATCCTATTAAAGCTTTCTATAGTGCGTTGTGTAGGGCAAAGACGAGACTTCCAGGTATTGGTACGTTTGTTCCGATGTAGCCAACAAGAGGGAAATAATAGAAATAAAACATAATTTTTCCAAAATTTTCCCCAAAAATCTGGAATTAAATTTTTTTGTAGCTGGCAACACTGCTACCAGACGCACGCAAACTATCTTAAATTAAACATTAGTACACCACTAATATATCCTACAAGTATTATGGCGATATTTAAGGAACAAAGCTTCTAATTATCAAAAATATATTACGGTAAACAGAAAAGTAGGGAAAAACTAGAAAAATCAAGGGTTAGAACCTAAATACGAATTTTTCGTGCGACCCCTAATTACCCCATTGTAATGATCTGTACTTGCGTTTGTTAAGGAAGGACAAATGTTCGATTGGCGTAAGTTGACTTGCACTCGGACGTATAGGTACGGATTTATAAACAAAAATTTCGAATGTTTGCCCAAATTTAGGGAAATTTTAATATCCCTAATTGGCAACACTGCGCGCAGGCTCGTCCTATTGATGTCAACAGTTAGGTATCCATCTGAGGTATGTACCTGGCAAATCTTAAGGAGGTCTTTCTACAACGAAGGAAGCTACAGGGAAAAAAGAAGTAAAAGAAATTCGAAATTAGAAAATTCTCGAATTTTTGACTGGGGTGAAATTTGACAAGGAAATTCGACACCGGAAGAAAAATAAATTAATAGTTAATAAAATATGATAAACTATGGTCCAAGCGTATTTGGCAAGAATAATATCCAGATATCTTAAATTAGTGTCCACACAGGACCGGATTAAAAAAGTGACATACCCATGTGTGCCACTTTGGCCACCTGGGCCACCGAGTGTACATTTGATTACATTTTTTTGACTAGTAATCCGTGTTGTTGTTGTACTTATAATCTCGACTAATAATAATATCGTTGTTGTAAACAATAACTATAAGGAAAATTTTCTCTCCTTTTTACATCTTAATTCCAACACTGTTGGTGAGAAATGCAGGGTGTTTCAAAATGAATATCGGGGTATTAAGTCTTTGTAGTACTTATTACATTTTACGTACAATTATAATCAATGCATCAAGTAAAAGAGCACCTCAAACAGCATTTGCTTTAAGTGTTCGATGTGAGATTCATTCGTCACACGGCACACATCTAGTCGATTTATGAGAAAGGCCCATAAACTTTCCGCCATATGGCACAAAACACATTCAATTTAGGGGAGTCTCGTTTCAACTGTACCATCTCCTGAGGATTTGCTGACGGCCAGATGAGTGTTCACATTAGATCTTAGGTGAAATGTCAATTATCACTGAAGACGACACGATCCAAAAAATCTTCATTGTTATGCAGCAATATTTCACTTGCGAAATTGGCACGTAAACCGTAGTCTGTACGCTTTAGACATGTAGCAACTGCAAACGATAAGAACATAGTTGCAAGTGTCTCCTTACTATTCTTCACACAGACGGTTGCACTGTACAGATTCAGTCTTTATTAATACACAAAAAAATTTCTGCTCTCTAGTCTCCATCTTTGCTACTTGCTTTTTCTACCGGCAAACAGAAGAAACAATGCATGTACATGCGTGCGAGCAAAACTGCTTGAGTTGTTGTTTCATTTGATATAATATTTATAATTGTAAGTTAATTATAATAGATACTACAAAGTTTCAAAACCCTAATATTAATTTTGAAACACCCTGCATTACTTCAAATTGTGTCATCCTATATTCATGTCTTGTATATACATATCATCAGGGCCGGCCCTAGGCAATTTGTCGCCCCGTGCAATGGCATAATTTGCCGCCTCCCCCTTTCTCCAAAAAGAACAAATCTTAAAAGTCATGATTTTAAGTATGCTACTCCAGCATGAACAACAAAGGAGAGGGTAAGTGCAGTTGCACTCAGAAAGGCTTAAATACTTACTAAAAATGCAATCCCGTTGCGTCCGTTTTTTTCTTTAAATATAATCTATTATGTTAGTGAACGATAAAGCAAACACACCAGCAGAGGAAAGATGGTAATCCTTTCTAGAATTCAATATCGAGCTTCAATCTCAATGTATCAGTTTGCAATTCCAGTGCAACTAGCTCTTTTTTTTTTCTTGATTTTTCTTCTACATCTGTTAAGATTTCTTTAAAAACTTGTTTCTATCTTCAATGATAAGGAACTTGTTTCTGACAAAAACAAGACTAGTTGTTATATCAAAACTGTGATAACTTACTAAATGGAACAGATATTCGCTACTATTCGAGACTTGAATTCTTGCATTTGACAACAATCAAATAATTTGTGCTCGGATTTATTCGACCATTTGCCTTAACATTGTCCGTGTGACCTTAAACTAATGCAACCTAAACATAATTTATGAATGTAGTATTCTAATAGGTCTGTTTCCAACAAGAAATATTTAATTTAAATAATATATTTATGATAGATTTTGCCGGACCCTCCAAACTTGCTGCTCCATGCAAATGCACGTGTTGCATATATGGTAGTGCCGGCTCTACATATCATATATATCTACTAGACAAATTATTTATATATGATGTTTAGAAAAATACTGTTAGGCAAATCAGTATTAGTTTTTACCTTTAGATAAGTTGTTTGAATTTTAAACTGTTCGTGACATTATTTTCGTACTTATTAGAGGCCTGCTTTCACGAAAAACCAAAATTCCATCTCTACTTTTATTTCTTAGTTAATATTGATGAAAACTGCTGAAACCCGAATTGTTAGTAGGTATGGTATTCATATAAATTGTAAAATACTTGTAGCATATCAGTATCTAGCGTTTAATTTATGTTGCATTTTACAGTGATTACACCTACATAAAAATATTTCATACTTAAATAGACGTAAGATGCATTACAAATGACTATTTGAAAAAAAAAACGAAATTTAGAAATAAATAAGAGGCAATTTTTTTTCTAAAAAACGTACATTTCTGAAAAAATACGAACGGTTTTTTTTTCTATTTACAACACTACTTATTTCATATACAACACTACTTCTTTCAAATGAGCTACCTGTTACCGCTTACACTTCACGGTTATCAACTTGTACACCTCTCCTGTAAACTCTAAAGTTTACAAGAAGTGCACAAAAGAAAAAAAAAACTGCACTCTACATTTTCTAAGAAGGCTGTTATTTACCTCCAAATTGGCCCACATTTCCATTGACTTTTTTTATGGTAGCTGGATCCATCATGCTTCTTTAGTTTATTTGTAGCCTCATTGACTTCTTTTATGGTAGATGGGTCCATCATGCTTCTTTAGTTTATTTGTAGCCTCCTTCCAATTCCGAAACCCAGATGTTCGAAAAGCAGCTTCCGCGTAACTCGATTGGTTCCAAAAACAAGGCATGGAAAACAAAAGCATGCATCCCTCGAAACACTATACTCCAACCAGTTGTAAAGAGTATACTTTTTTTATGTTCGTTTTCGTTTCCCGAAAGTTGTACATGGGAAATTTTGTAGCTTTGGTTGATTGGGAGAATTATTTCCTAAGTAATTCACATGAATGTTTTGCTGAGAGGTACTAGCAACTTCCTTATCAACAGTGTCCGAATGAATATTTTTCTCAGCAACAACATACACCCTATCAGTTTCGCTGCAGGTACTCTCCCAATTGCTTATCACTTGTTTCATGTGAAATAAAATATCTAGATTTTATAAATCTCCCTATATTTAACTTAATTTCAAAAACACATTAGGATCTAAATAGTTTACATATTCCATCCTCTGTTTTGCCAGAATCGTTGTTAAATATAACAAAAATAAGAAAGCAAATCTTCACTCAATATCGTCTCGTAAAACAAATTAAAATATAAGATACTACGTCGCAAAACTCAGTAATGGGGAAGAGGGATCCTCTTAGCCTTTGAGTCGAATATGATCTTTCAGTTTTGTCTTACAAGTAAAGCGTCTAAATGGATGAATCGAGTTGCGGGATGAGACATATTGCGCCTGATAGAGGATGTGAAAATACGTGTATGTGCAAAATTATAGCGGGTGAGCGCCATAAGAAACGGAGGGGGAGGGAGTCAAAGTTGGTTGGAGAAGGACTTTGTTATGCTATAGAAATACATCAAATAAACTGTTGAATCGTAAAAATAGTGAAAGATAGACAATGCAAACGGTGGTAGTTTCACATATTGGCAAAAGAAGAATGGGCAGAATAGATCAAGAACCTACGCCGCCATCTTTAAATCCGACATTTTGAAATATGTTATATTCTTTGAAATAGAAAGGTAATCATGTGATATATCAATTATTGCCAACATGTTCTAAAAAGTCAATTATAAACTTTAGTGATCGTTATCCGTACTTATTTGGAAAATTTAGGATCATCTTTATAGTTATTTACGAAAATTCAGGAGACGGATACTCGTATGCTGAAAATTTGGATTATCATAAAAACACATTCGACTGCAGCAGTCCACTTTCCATTCAGATATCACATGCTACACTCATCCCAAGTTTCTATTGCTTACGAAGGTGGACAAAGTCAGGTGAGTGAAAAATATAGCAAGTGGTGAGAAAATAGTGGTCTACGTACAGTACGTAATAATTGCATTCCAATCTATCAGATTTTATTGTGTTATGGTCTATATTAGTAAGTATATCATTTAACAAAATGTGGCTATATAAACTCCACAGTTTTCGACCAAAAGTGAAAAAAAAGAAAAGAAAAAGAAAGAAAGAAAGAAAAAGCGGAAGCGGTTCCTCCAGACCAGAACAATTCTCTTCGCACTGTATGAAGCAAATTGGAAGTAATGTCATAAATAACAATGTACTAATATACAACTTGAATATCAAATTTCACTGTTAGTTTTCTTTTCTTGTACGTATGTTTAACTTGTATTTGTTTTCGTGATAATCTAAACTTTCAACATACGACTATCATTCTCCTATATTTTCGTAAATAACTATAAAGATGATCCTAAATTTTCCAAATAAGTACAGATAACGATCACTAAAGTTCATAATTGACTTTTTAAGAACATGTTGGCCCTAATTGATATATCACATGACTACCTTTCCATTTCAAAAAATATCATATATTTCAAAATGTCGGATTTCAAAATAGCGGTGGAGGTTTCTGATCTACTTTTCCCATTTTTCTCTTGTCAATATGTGAAACTACCATTGTTTGAATTGTCTATCTTTCGTTTTTACGATTCAACAGTTTATTTGATATATTTCTATAACATAACATACCCCTTCTCCCACCAACTTTGAGCCCTCACCCTCCGTTTCTTATGGCGCTCAGCCGCTATAATTTTGCACATAAAAATATTTTCACATCCTCTATCAGGCGCACTATGTCTCATCCTGCATGTTAATTCATCCATTTGGACCCTTTACTTGTTAGTCGGTTATAAAAAGTTCATTCGCATAGATTTTTAGCCCTTGCTACTTGAAGTCGACTATAAGGCTGGAATCAGTATGGGCTGGAAGAGCCTAGCAATGTTAAAGATGACGACTCCCAGCCCCAAAGTTACTGATCTTATTATACTCACATTACTGTTCACTTAATGTTTAAGAAATAGCCTATAAATGGGTTTAAAAAAATAACCTTTTCATAGGAGTATGAATAATTTCAGTTTACTATGGATATTTTTTTTTCAGTTATTGTCGGATGAAAAACAATTTGTAACAATTTTAAATAAATATTTGGGGGGCGGTGCCCCCGTGCCCCTCCCTAGCTACATTCCTGTCCTTAAGAGGCTAAAGAAATTAAAATTGATGCATAAAATTAAATCAGTATTCTTGGTCATCTTCTGAGATTGTCTTTCTAAATTAAAAAGTAATTATCTTTATATCTGCTTGTCTATTCTTTAAAGTGAGTGTTTTGCGTATGTCAATATTTTCTCTAACCTTAGTAGAGTTATAGTGAAGTATATGGTATTTCTTTAAACGAAACGAAACACAGTTCGGACGTTAGTTTTTCTTCTGCTTGTACGTTTTATTTGCTTTTGTTCCTCAACATGTGTATAATTAGCAGTAAGTTGAATTATGTATAACTCTTTTCCTTCTCGAAGCTATTTGTTGAAAACCGATTGAATCAAAATACTCACACAAATATAGAGATGTAGAGAAAACATCTCGAAAGGAAATAATTGAGAAGTTCGAGCACTTTGATTTAGTATGTGCGTAGGAATAATTGGACTCTTTATCAATTGAGTATTGTGTGAATATTAAATATATTTTCTGTTTCCAACTTTCAGGAAAGGATTAAGAGATGTAAACAATGCTGAAGATTTTTGCATAAATGGTTCATCAAAGGAATATTCGTATCAAGAAACTGCAGGAGAAAAAAATAGAACTCAGAAGAACTCCGTGACTTTTAGGAGTAATGCAGAAAATTCTCCTAATCATTTAAATTCTACTTCAGTTTCTACTCACCCGCTTACTGATTGCATATCAGATATAAGCAATGAAGATATCGTTGTTAGAGAGAGATCTTATGAAAATGTTATATGTGTGGATAACACTTCCAAGCTTCAGTTTAATAACGATCTTAATTTACACATTTCTTTGCTGTCAGATAACATAAACCACTTTTACCAATGTGATTTTTGTGCACACACTTTCTCTCCCGAAGTTAAAATTAAAACATGTTTCATCCCGAAATCTTGTCAAATAAGACCTATTACAACCAAAGGAAAAAATATTAAAAATGCTTATGAACATAGTGTAAGTAACGAAGAGTCGAAATCAGGCAGAAATCTTAAGAAATCTCGAATTCGTGAACGTTTTAGATGTCTTAAATGTAATAAAAGTTTCTTAGAAAAACGTTATCTGCAAGTGCATATGCGTACTCACACAGGCGAGAAACCCTTCGTATGTGATGTATGTTCAATGGCCTTTCATCGCAGATCTCTTCTTAAATGCCATTTAAATACTCATTTTGGCCTAAAATCATTTTGCTGTACTATCTGCGTGAAGAGATTTTACAGAAATGCCGAATTGAACAGGCATATGAGGATAGCTCACAGTGTCAATATTATTAAAAAATTCGAGTGTGAAGATTGTGGAAAAACCTTTTCAACCTTAAAAACCTTACAGAAACATTTAAATGTTGGTCAGAATGATATGCCATCAGACGGTAATAACGTCGTAGCAGAAAGTATCAGTGTAAATACTGTTAATAATTCGTCATATGAGTGTACAAGCTGTGGAATGACTTTTCTTAAGAAATGTCGTTTCCGATTTCACTTGAAGTCACATTCATCGCAAAACACTTATAAGTGTACAGTTTGTGAGAAAAGTTTCGCGAAACCATATTATTTAAAGAAGCATTCGTTACTTCATACTAATAAACCAGCGTTGTATTGCGCGCTTTGCGATAAAGTATTTTTAACAAAACCCACTCTGATTATACATACCAGAATCCACACACAGGAGAAACCTTACGGATGCAAATTTTGTTCTCGGAAATTTTCGCAACATACTGATTGTGTAAAGCACGAAAGAATTCATACGGGAGTTAAACCCTATATATGTAAGATATGTCACAAATCATTCACTGACAAAGGTTCCCTGAAGAAGCATAGCTCTACCCACGATGAAGGAATATTACCAATGTATCCATGTAGTAAGTGCACAAAAATATTCAAACATAAGACATATTTGAGTAGACACATGAAGACAGTTCATATTCTGAGACGGAATACTCGTACTTACACTTGTGGTCAATGCAACAACAAATTTTCATCCTTGAAGATTCTAAAGCAACATGAAAAATTACACAAAATATCCAAGTCTTTTGAATGTAGTTATTGTGGACAATCCTATAAAACAAAAGAGGGACTCGAGTATCATTTGTTTTGCCACGATGGTATTAGAAATTTTGTTTGTGATGTGTGTGGGTCAAGATTTCCTCGAAAATTTGTATTGAAATGTCACATTCAGTCACATTCGAAAGAAAAATCATTTATTTGTGAAATGTGTGAGAAGGGATTTTCAACAAGAGCACTTCTGAATGTACATATGAATACACACAGAAATGATAAACCATTCGTATGCTCTCAATGTGGAAAGAATTTCACTACTAAAACTATTTTGCTTTCTCATTTACGAAGTCACACGCGGCCTTTTACATGTGAAATCTGTAATAGGAAATTTTCGCGTAAAATCATTCTTGCAAACCATATTAGAATTATTCATGGGAGAATATAATGTGAAAGCATTCAACGTGCACTTTACTTTTGATTAATAAACTCTACTAAAGATGATAAAGATGACATAAAACATATACTTATGAATGAATAGGATATGGATATCCAGCGTTAAAGTCACCATTACGCCTGAAAGTGTTAACGGATTGACTCCATTAACGAACTTGACCAAGGTGATGTCTCTAGGTATCTATTGCAAAAAACAGAAGTATTCACTTTCATTCGAAAGTTATTGATGGACGTAGTACTAACTTTGTAATATTATAAAGCCCACTATCATGATCCCAATAAATATTATGCTTGAATTTTGAGAGTTAGGCTAAAGTATCATTTAAAATTATACTATTCCTTTTTAGTTTAGTAGGAATTAGTCTGGATTCTATTCTTGGTGCTAGACTGAAGTCAACATACAGTGATGTGTGCAATTGGTTACCATCCAGTAGTGTGAGATCCATTATCATCCAGTAATTGTATATACATAAGCATGTAGAGAGGTAAGTTGGAGTATGGATGTAAAATTACTTCAACCTAACCTCACGCTCACGCCATCAATCCGACATCACGCACACTTGATTTCAACATCACACTAACTCAGGATTGATTGATTTAAATCAAAATAATTTAAATCGAATGACGGTTTTTAAATCCCTGATTTAAATTAAGTTTATTTTTTTTTTAAACAGAATAAAATGTAATATTTCTGATTATTCTGAGGCACTAATTGGTTGTAAATCTGAAGCTCGTATCTTAAAACCTACTACCTGGTGGTAGGATTTTAATAATGCAAGTTTGAACCAAATGTTTCACTTTTTAATATAATAGTTCATAGACCAAGAATTTTGGCAACGTACTTGATCCAATCATTCATGTTGTACGGAAGACTTAGAGAAAATTTGAACCCATTTTGCATTCAATACTCACAATTTTTACTTCAGAATTCTAGATATCGTCGTAATATACTGTATATAGCCTTTTTTTCCTAACTTGAGTGGCTATATTTATAGAAATGAAGTCAGTGTTGTCTTTTACATCATTACGGAAAAACGCCGAATCGTTTGAAATTAATTTTTAAAAATAGTACCGTCAGATGGGGTTCTTTCGGACGCTTTTTATGGTTTTTGTTACTATTCATTAATGGCGATTGAATTTTACATATTTTTCTCTTCATTCGAATAACCACATGTTTAAGGTGCATATTGTACATTAAAACCAGTATATAGTAGTTCATTGTGTTATTTTAAAAAATGCTAAATTGTGTCCGATGTTACCCCAGTAGGTGGGGTAATTTCGGACAGATATTTCATTCAAGGTTTTGTCTGAATTTATCACATATGAAGTTATTTCGGATTCGAAAATATGAAAAAGAAAATACTATTCACCACTTTTATTAAAGGTACATTTTTTTTTTGTTTCGGATTTTTTTTTTTTTTACTACTTTTAGCGTTTCGAAAACTTAGCTTACAAAATTTGACACAAGAACAAAATGGTATAATAAATGTCTATGTACTCTAATCTTTATGTTAACAGTTAGGTAACAACTTCAGCAAAAATGAAAACTCCTCGTTTTCCCTTTGGTGGTGGTAGAATATTGGCAATCTGGTCCTTTGTTAACATTGTATCTTGTCCTCATCCTCCATATTCGGAAACACAAACATTCTTCTACTTCCATTGTTCGATCGCAAAAATTTCACAGTCACGTCCAAGCTCGTATGTAAATAACTGCCAACATACTGTCTTGTCTGATGTTTCCACGTTCATAACTGTAGTTCATTACAACAAATCTATGTAGGTTGAACACAGGTCCAGAAATTCCAGAATCTTCATGTAGTTCTTCCTGTTCAATTTCTGTCTCATTTCCCACCGTCATATTCTTGCTGGTTTTGTACACTTGCTTCATTTTCGGCTTGTTTTCTGTCATCATCTCCATTACCAGTGAAGTGGGAACTAAGGAGAGATTTGCACGGAGGAACGTTCAGTTTGCGACGAGGGTGGTCCAAATTTTTATTGGGAAAAATAAATTTAGGAATTTCCTTGGACTCACCCCCTAAAATGGTTCCATATGGGACCAAATTAAGCCAGGAGAAAAATTGGATTCATTGAATAATTTTAAATGGTGCACCAAACAACCTAAAGTTTTGAATGCGTTTACAATAAATAGTATATGAGGAAAAGCTGGAATAAACTCTTGTAATTTAGAAACGGCTTAAAGAAATGGAAAGATATCTTGGATAATGGAACTAGAGGAAGAGACCAACCTAATCTTGTATAGCATTATCATGGCGGCCATCTTGAATTCAGGTCAAAATTTTTAAATAGGAAGAGGGTCATGTGGCATTTTTTTGAGGTAGAATTTCACCAGAAGCACAAATCTGGTATTATTTTCAAGTTACCTATATCCATGTAAGAGTTATTACGCGTGAAAAACAAAATGCTTCGATGTAATGTTATTTTATTGTAGTTATGGAACACAGATTTGTAAGAATTTTGGAAGTCTTTTACATAAACTGAAACAAACTCCTTGTTTCGCTTTGAACTACAAATAAGTTTTTCCATCAAGATGATTCATAGACCATTATGAGGAAAAAGAAAAGTTAAAAGTTGGAAGAAATTGAAATATCCTTTATTTATGTAGTAGGTTTTTGGTAAGTTATGAATCTTATTTGCCACATAGTTCACTTTTGTCGCATCTACGAAAAGATTGTCTGTGGGCCTTCATTATCTGCAAAAGAAACTGTTTCTGCTCCTCATTTTTTGTAAGAACGTTGTTGTAATCTTCTATTAGTTACACTCCCCTTTCTGCTGCACCGTTTGTTACGTGGATGAATTTAACTATTGTCTTTCTTTGAAGGTAGTCATTGTTATTTGACCATGAAATCGGATCACACTCAAGAAACCCTTTGGGTATTTTAAATTTATCGAAGAAAATTTGTGTGTTGTAACAAAATCACTAATTTTTCTTTTCACAAGAATTTTTATGGTCAAGCCTCTTTACTGCTCCACGGTTTCTCCTTACAGTTTTAATTTTTTCAACCATTCTTTGTTTTTCCATTATGATAACTCCATCATCAAAAAACCCTAATGCTACGTGTTCGTCCGTCAAGTACCAGAGTTGGCGTGAAAATTTAGGAAGAGCCACTTAAGATAATTCAGCATCTATTTGTCTATAACTGTACAAACCTTTCAAAAATTGCAGGTCTTGTAATAGTGAATGGGATGCTTGATCACATTTAAACCAAGCTTGAACATATAGTCGTATCAGAAAATTCATACTCTCCGAAGACCCGTTTCTATTTGCTTCGTTAAACGAAGTTGTTGGCAAAAGAGAAATATTTTTAAATAGTAGATTGCTTTTCCCATCCACCTTACATGGATGGTTTCATTCTTCAAGTGAATTGTTCCAGGCAAACGAAAGAAAACTCCTCAAGGAGGTATGCCACCCAAGAATATGATGGTCAGTTCTAAAAATTCAATGTAATCGTCTCTGTGGTGTCCTGCTTCTACAGGTTTGATAGCAGAATTCAACAATTCATTTCTTACATCGGAAATATTGTTCCTTACATCATCATCAATTCCCGGAATAAAGTTAGTGCAATCTATTTTAGGCCACTCATTCTGAAAACACTTCAAAAGGAGAACGTCCGGTCCAGATGCAAACGAAACACAACACATATCAAATACACATTTTAAAACTAATTCATAAATGTAGTGTCTACAAGGAAGGTATAGAAGGTTATTTTTGAGCTACTGCTCTAGTAGAATACAAGCACGTATCATTGACATTGTCATGACCCATATTGCAGGGAGTAGTGTCACAATAAACTGCCTGCACGAAGTTTACCAAGTTTTAATCTTTAAGCGAATGTACTATAGTAGAAGCAACATGTTCTTCTCTTGATGATGACAAAATGGGAACACCAGTTAGCCTCTCATGACCATCTCCTGTAATAATTGATAACCTGTTGGCAGTCTCTCTGCCAGTCAAATTCGGCAGTAGTTTTCCGTTCCAATACACAACTAACGCACTTGATGCACTCTGAAATTGTTTTCTGTGGTTCTGTGCAACTTCGCTACGAATTTTCTCTCAGGATCGGTGAATAGAAGACCGATTTATTACTAGTTCTTCTACATTATGGCCTAATGTTTCTGCCGTCGCTGCCAGAATATGTATTGCAGCTCTATCAGTGACCTTTTATTGATCAAGAGCAAAAAAGTAATACAATTAGTCTTTGAGTAATAAAATTAGTTTTTCCCCTTTTACATTTCTTGGAGGGTTCGGGCACGCACGCACCCATATTTACCTTTTCTCTCACATTCTCAACTGGGTTTTCCTCTTCATTACTTGAACTGCTCAATGTCTTTTGGTGTATAAAGTTCAAACAAATCATTTTCAGAAGTGCTTTTCTTCCGCGTTCCTCTTCCTTTTGAAGCCATGCTCCCTTTCGTTCTTTTCGCGCCAAACTCATGTCTTTACTTTTAGTCGTGTAAGGATTATTACGTTTGAAAAGGAGAAATCCTTTCACATGTAATAATTCTTACACGACTAAAGCTATTTTTAAAATAGTGCCAGATTTGTGCTTCTGGTAAAACGCTACCTCAAAACAATATCCCAAATGACCCTCTTTCTATTTGAAAATTTTGACCTGAATCCAAGATGGCGGATTTGAAGATGCCCGCTATGACAGTACTATACAAAATTAAATATGTTTCTTCCTCTATTTCTATTATCCAGGGTAACTTTGCATTCTCTTTAGCCGTTTTTAAATTAGTTTATTCCAGATTTTTCCCATATATTATGTGCTGTAATCGGATTCAAAATTTTAGGTCACTTGGGGGCACCATTTAATATTATTCAATAAAGCTAATTTTTCTCCTGGCTTAATTTAGTCCCATATGGAACCATTTTAGGGTGTGAGTCGAAAGAAATTCGGAAATAAAAAATTATGGATATATATATATATATATATATATATATATATATATATATATATATATATATATATATATAATACACACACACACACACGTGGCATTGTCCGAAGTTGCAACTGCGTATTCCACATTATGGAGAAACTGTGTGCTCTGTGATACCTAGAGCACTGAATGCATCTAACTCTTCACGTTCACTTTTAGAGTAAACACGGCAAATGCGGAACAACAATCACGAACACTGTAATTCGTTTGTTCGGCTCGCTGATAAAGAAGTTACCGCATAAATTATAAAAGCCGACAATAGAAACTGCTCTAAATATGGGTTGTTTTTCAATAACAATGGAAATGCGCGAAAGGCGGTGAGATCACTTATTTTATATTCAAACAATGCAAGTGTAGTAAATTGAACTTCAAAAACTAAGGAATACGAGCACACACACACAAATGTCCGAAATTACCACTAGCGTCCGAAATGTACCCATTTGACGGTACCTTCCTAAAAATTGGAGTTCATCGTGCCACCTTAAAATCCTCTTCTCAAGTGAGAGAGATTGCAGTCTGTATATAAACTCCCCATTTCAAAAAAATGGACTGTCTCATTTTCAAAAAATTCACTTGCCAGGGAAGGAAATTTCTATAATTCTTTCTCTCCACATTCAAATGAACGTTGTCTGTGTCGTCATCATGGGAAAATGGCTGAACAATTTGAAATAAACTTTAAACATAGCACTTGGCTCGAACCGAGATTTCATCATATTTCAATGAAAGTGATATGAAATATGTATCCTGAGGAGGAAAGGTTAAACATGTATGTCAAAAATAGAGTATCTCACGAGCTTGTTCATGTTAGGGAGGTGAAACTTGGTGTATATGAACTCCTTATTAAAATTGAGTTCCTTAGGAGAATAGTGTGGAAATATCCCAACATTTTCGGAAATTTTGCTTCTAAGTGGCGATGGGAGACAACTATATTTTTCTCAGTATATGGAAGTGGCATCGCCGTCATTACTAGGAGACACAGCTGAACTGTTTGAAATGTTTTATTTTAGAGTTACTAGTAGTGTTGAAGTTCAAAAATTTTTACACGGTATCAACTTACATCCACAGTTGGAGCAAAGGGCATATATGAGAAAGAGAAGGCGTTTTTTTTAAATGAACGATTTAAAACATGTTTTAGATGTAGTACACAGAAGGAGTTCTCTCGTGGCCAAGCAGTTACCATATGCGTCTTTGACGCGGGAGACCCGGATTCGATTCCCAGTGGGAGCTCATGTGGTTGATTCGGCATTAAGCTATATATCTGATATCTTCACGTTTGATATAGCTTGTTTGCTGAAGGGACGATAAAATCAAATTAAATGTAGTATACAGAGTGAACCAACCTACTACGAGAAGAAACCGCGCCCGATGCACCAGATGAAATTAAGAAAATTGTGCCCAAATGTAACTCCTTTATAGATAATTAAAACGGAATGTTTTCTGTTTATAGGTTCTGAATGTTCAAATGTTTGCGTAATATTGAAAACGTCCACACCTTATTTTAAAGTAATTCAAACAAGGTTGGTGGTCTTCAGCAGAGAACAAGGCTTTAAGCAATTCGTATATCACAGCCATCGACTTCTTGTACAGAACAAAAATGTACCGTTTTGCGTCGATCCAACCCTTCATTCTAAAATTACCAGTTTTGTGTTTTGGTTCATTTATGTATAATTACATCCAAATAGTAGTAACTACTAACAACAATAACAATGAAAACCTTCAACAAAATAGATGTACCAGAAACCTTGATAAATAGTCTTCTTCGGAAAGTACTTGCATTCGTTTTCTTGAAGAAGAAGAAAAAAACTCTCGAAAGTGCATCTTTCGATACATCGAAATAGGGTAATTTGCCCAAGTGTCTATTTCCTCAAGTCTCAAATGATCATCAATCGAAACAGAAGGGACACCTGCTGCGTCCTTAGCAAATATCAGAAAGGGAATGGGTGATATTTCGCTCCAGGCTATTATGAAATTTCTCCGATAGACAGGGTTGCAGTGTGTCAGATAACATTGTGTTGTTTTTACAAATATGGTAAACTAAGCATAGTTGTTTCAGTGTTTAAAAACAGGGATATGAGTGAAATAATAACATAGTTTTCCTACTGACATACAGGTTACTAATATACAATACATTACGAATCTATTCATAATTCAATTTGGCCCTAAATGATACATAATCACTTTTTGCAATGACTGATTCAATTCTACAATGCAGTATTAAATTAGCCACGTAGCATATCTGAACATTGAAATAATAAATAATATGGATAATTTTTAAGTACGTTAAGTACTATTTGTATTATTTTTCAATTTAGATTTATTAATTGTAACTAACATTCTTTCTTGTAACTTCAGTAAAGTTCATACTTACGCTTCGTGCTTGCATGTCACTAGCGTCCAATCTAGACAAATCAAAAGTTGCAGGTTAACAATAAAAGAATTTGGTATCATTTTTCGAAATAATTAAGCTTATTTCAAATACTACTTCCAGACTGAAACAATACATGGATCCAACATGTTCTGTAAACCCCTTCCTTATATGTCTTTTATCTGCATTTCTTTCTTGCTTCTCGGTTGAAATTCATTTTGTAGCAGTATATCAGGGGGGGTTGATGGTGGTTGTAAATTACATTGAACTTTCATGTACTACTTAAATAGAGTGGATTTCAGACTTAAATTTTGGAAAAGTGGTATGTGGAGGCAGTGTTGCCACAGTCCTAGCTCTGGAGTGGGCTGAAAAATAGTACCAAATTGAAACAAAAAGGGCTGAATTCATTATTTTACCGTATACCAGTGTAATACATGGCTCTATATCACGAAACTAAATGAGGTAAAATTCTAGAACACTCTCCCCCCCCCTCTTCCACGAGTCCAAATCAAGAAAGTGCTCTCTTTAAAAATTACTTTTTAAAAAACGTCCAGTTAGGAGGACTCCGAACAATCGTGGAAGTAGATGAAACTCTTCTTGCACGTAGGAAGTATAACAGAGGCCGCAAATTAAAAGGGGAAAACTTATCTTCGGTATGTCTTGTAAGGAAACCAAACGCGCCTCTATTTCAAAGTGACCAATAAACCAACACTGTATTATGCTCATATATGAAAAAATATACGAATGAAAACTAGGAACAAATCAATCATCTCCGAGTTCGTATGTAAACAAGACGTTATAATAAAATATTAAAATATTAATTATTGCACCTTATTCTCGCTTATTTCACAACCGAAGGAATATAATAGACTGTAAGAAGAATATAAGGTAAGTAAACTGACATTTTTAAGAGTCCAACTTACGGTATGAGAAAAGTGAGATGTATGAAAAGTCTTATTGACACTTTTGAAAATGTGAAAGTAGCCTATTTGTTAAATGGTGCTGAATTGGGTAGAATTGTAACAACTTTTTCACAAAAGGGGCTGAAAATGTCAGCGTGGTACCAACGGGCCGATGAATGACAGAAAGGGCTGAATTTGGTACAATTGTACCAAGTGTGGCAACATTGTGTGGAGGACAGTTAATTTATAGGCATTACATTACATCACTTCCAAATGCTTAGAAAATTTTTAACAGGCTACAGCAGCGTTTCCCAACCTTTTTCAACTTGCGGCACACTACAGGTGTAACTTGAATTCTCGCGGCACACCCATATATATATATATATATATATATAATTACCGTGGTATTTTAATGTGATTACTAATTTCCTTCTTACAGAGAAGAAAGCTCGATCACTGATTTTCCCCCGTGCTAAATCATTATACTTATTTTTCATTCTAATTTTAAAATAGAAAACAATAGCAATGAAATATAGGACTCGGGTTTTTAAAAATCCACTTTCTCTTTCGAAAACTGCATCTAACCTCTAACTAAAAGAGAAGATCACTAAATAACGAACAAATAAACAAATCTCCTATACTTTTAAAACACAAATGTAGGTAATTTGTATGCATGCTTGGTTTGTTGAATTTATTGAATGATATGTTAAAATTTCAAGTTACGAAATAGTCTGCAACAATAAAGAAGTAATAATGGTCATGACAATGATAAATACGTTTTTCAACATTAAAAATGTACAGAAAAGTAACACAGTATGAAATTTAAAATTGTAGATTTATAGTAGAGGTTCATAGTAATGTGAAATATAAATATACATTTTCCCCTGTCTTGCAATTTGGTTCGTATAGAATTAATAATTTGTTTCGATTTTTTCGCGGCACACCAGCGGCCCATTCGCGGCACACCAGTGTGCCGCGGCACACCGGTTGGGAAACGCTGGGCTACAGTATATACTTGTCCAAGGAAACGAGAGAAAGGGATATTTTAACCGAACCGAGAAGGAAATGTAGAGACGATTACTTCAAGCACCATACTATAACTGCATTGGACAGGAAACCTGGATGAGATCCTCGATTGTATTTTATACATTTCCGAAGTTTTCTAGAGTGGTGTATTGTATTGCATAGTGTAAAGTAAGTGCACCAGTAGCTGACACTTTTATCTTAAATTGAACACAATAAGGTTATTTGTGATCATTAACAGATTTCTCAGCGCACACACTTTTCTTGATGGTTTAGCAACATTTTGCTTAGTCGTGGTTAATTTGCGTGCCAACTGATAGAAGTATGACAAAGTTGAATTACGTGCTGTGAAGAAATATGCAAAAATGAGAAGAATTCTTAAGAAATACGGTAAGCCTACTTAACTTGTTACTCTTATGTTAATTTATGATTTTTTTTTTTTTCTAGTTCAGTAGCATGTTGAATATGTATTCTGTTGGTGAAACAGTGTAGTGAATTGCGGGAGGAAAATTTTGTTCAATGTCAAATTCTAAAGCTTCAGGAGGGGGGGTGTGTGTCAGGTATTGGTGTCCTTTTGTGTAGCGTTATTCCAGTAGCTGACACTGCATGTCAGGCATTGGTAAACAGCATAACGGCATTAATTTATGAATTTCATACATAATTTACACGAAAAAGTAACACTTGTTTTCTGGTATCAATTTCACTAAATTTGGATGTCTCGGTCCAAAAGCTGACAGGGGTTGTCACTTATTAGAGCAGCAAAATACTGTTTTGTACCAAGACCTGACATAAATATTTTCAATGGATTTGAGCAACGCAATGATGTAAACATCATTTTACAGAAAAAAAATGTGGTTGTTCTGAAACAGATTTAAGACAAAATAAAAATTCGTGATCTGCTTCTTTTTAACTTTTCATTGATTAGAACACAGATAGATAATGGCATTTTCTCCTGTAGTTGGAAACTAGATGAGTCGAGGTGTGTGAACAGCCGAGAGTGTGGTATTTTATCCAGGCACCTTAAGATCCATCCAGAATTCTTAACGCAGACGAGACTGCATCCTTTTTGTTTCCGAAAGGAAATAAGATGTTAGTTCGTAAGGAAGAAAAAACTATATATACATATGCAAGCAATGATGAAAAAGAATGTATGACAGTGCTGATTACAACTAGTGCATGTATTTTGGCTCCCCCGATGGTTGTATAGAGTTGCAAACGAATACCAGATTCTGTAGCTAATTCAATGCCTAAGAATTGGGGTATTGGTAGATCTGAGGAGGTTGGATGACAGTAGAGACATTTTATGAATATATGACTAATGTGTTTCAACCATGGCTTGAAAAGTCAAATATCGAAACTCTTGTGTTGGTTTTCCTTGATGGTCATGCATAGCATCTCACTGAACCTCTAAGCACTTTTTGTAGTAACAATGGTATTGTGCTTGTAGCTTTGTATCCGAATTCTACTCATGTTCTTCAACCGATGGATGTTTCAGTTTTCCATCCACTCAAGAGCGCTTGGAAATGTGGTGTGCATCAGTGGAGAATCAAACATAAAAGCTAAGAAATGAAGACTTTGCACCTCTTTTGGAAAAATACAGTGAAAATGTCAATAACTCCTACTGCAATACAAGATGAATTCAGAGCATGTGGTCTCTACGCATTTAACGCTGATAATGTAGACTATCAAAAGTTCAGGAAAGGAGGAACAACTTGAGAGATATCTTCCGGAAGTCTCTCCAATGAAACTCATCACGGCCAAATAAATTAATTCTTGTATTTCCTAAAACAAAGAATTTGTACTGAGAAAGTTAAAAAAATCTCCGATTGTGATGGCACGCTTTTACGCAACATAGAAGATAAAAATCTTTTCCTCCTATGGATGTAAAGAAGTGTAGCAGACATGTTCCTGCACCCAGAATAGACGACAAACAAGTTACGGATGAAATATCTACTCAACAAAATACGAATAACACTCTAATATATCAATTTCAAGCACTTCGGAAATTACAGGAACACACGTTTCTACGCAAGAACAAGTTGCAGAAGTAACTAAAACTTCTACTCATCAAAATAGAAGTGAAACTTTTTCAGTTCCAAGGACTTCGAAAACTACAGAAACTGACGTTCCTAACTATGAACAGGGAGCAAAGAAAACTACTGATACTATTAACTCCCTCGCCATTTAAAAGATCTTTATTTTGGCCGCACCATACAATCACGCCTACCTTAAAGAGTAGGAGAGGGAAAATAGCTTCAGTCGCAACATCGGCAGAGTGGAAGAAATATAATATAAGTGAATATTTTCCAGGAAAGATTTTGAAGACTAAGCAAAACGAAGCTTTCGTCAAAGTTACGCTAAAGACTAGATATGGCTGGTGTTGGCCGAAAGTTGAAGACAAGCTATTGTATGCATATGAAGACATATTGGGAAAAAAAAAAAAATCAATTCACCTAAAATGATTTGATTCCAAGTTGGGGGCATATCTGATAGAAGAAATTGAGAATTATCGCGTTAACAAAAGGCAAGAAATGTCTTGAAATTTTAAATGGATATATTTGAATAAGTACTAAACAAAAAGCATATTCTACCTATTATAAATCTGTTACTTCTGTTTAACCTATATTTTAAAAGAATACGTGATGTTATTCTTGTTAATAAATGATTTCATTTTACTGTCAGCTTTTGGCACATTACAATGTCAGGTATTGGGTCATTGGTATTTTCTGTGTGTCAGCAACTGGTACAAGTGGGCTATGTTCCATATAAATTTCGGTAATTCATATATGTTTATCTGAAGGTCTTATATCAATTGAAAACCATTCCTTAAACTTAAACCTTTTAGCTACTAAAAGCATAATTTTCCTATGTTGTTTTATTTACAAACCAAAGCATTACATTTAGAAATGCATCCTTAAAGTGTCAGCTATTGGTGCACTTACCTTACCTCGAGAACTTTTGAAAGGGGGAGGTAAGATAAAATTCCCATTTTTAAATATTTTATTATTTTTAAGTAAAGAAGGAAAATCAAGTGTACTTATTTTAGTTAAATAAACAAATAATGTGGAGAGGGAATATCGGGATTTGGTATTTGGAAACTGAATATTAAGGAGTGAAGGAATCATATGAAGAGTATGCGGGAAGAACGACGAAAGTCAATTTTCCCATATACAACAGTTAAAAAAGAAAAGAAAAAACTGGTATCTCAGAAATGTAAAAATATGACTTTCATCGTTCGTCCCACTACTCTTCATATTTATGTGGAGAGGGGGAGTGTCAGGAAAAGAACATGCACTACGAAACGCAATAGGAAGATATTATTATTATCATAGTTATTACATATTCCCTCCCATCGAATATTTCTGCCTAAGCGTATGTGGTATATATATATATATATATATATATATATATATATATATATATATATTCAAATTTAACTTCTTTCAATTACGCTCAAAGGCTATGGGAGATATTGATGAATGAAAGAAGTTAATGATAATGCAAGAATCGATGACATTAACAATATTCCCAAGAGAGACCATCCCCACGAGGTTTGTTTACCACAAAATATAACTTGCACTTGCCGGGATTAAACAGCTCTCATCAGAAGTGAGCTACTGTATGTACCAAAAGTCTTGCTTGAAAACAAGATTTGGGGGTATCTGATTTAGAAAAGATGTACCTTGTTATTGGATTTTTTCTTTCTTTTTTGTTTCTGTATTGCCTAGAAATCTACAGGTAGGTTTTAGGGCGCAACCTTGAAATGTACCGTAATGATACTGGTAAGAATGAAGAAAGAAAGAAAAAAAACACGAAAATTGAATAAAAGTTAGTCTACATACCAAGTTATCATGGTTTAATCAAAAACAACTCTTGTCTCATCTATTACTTTCGGAAGGCGAGAATTGTAATTTTTCGAAGGCGTTGCATCCATGGTAAACTGGGAATCTCAGTGAAGCCAAGGTATGAAATTATTAGAACTGAACATTTTAAAGTTTTAAATTTCACTGGTAGCAAAGGAAATTGTTTCTCATAATATAGAACATCTCGTCACGTTCTGGCAGAATTTATTAGACAAATCAATGCTTGCAGCATCGAATATTGTATGCTCGCACTTCCTTTCGTTTCTTTGTGAGCTAGTGGAGTATACCCAACGAATATTGTCCAAATTTCAGGTTTATTTTTATCTGAAGAAGTATAATCTAGGCGATGATGAGCGAATCACTTCCACTCTTTTATATAATAGCACTATACAGATTATAATATTAGTGTTACCCATCATAATATAGAGGGAGAATTTTCGAGATGACACCGAAATCTTCCAAAAAACACATTTTAAAGACAACACTTTCACGCCTCCTTTTCAAGACGAAACAACCTTAAATTTCGTCTCTTGTCTAACACTATTATTAATCTTTGTTATACTCTACGCATAGAACACTTTGTTTCAAACGATGGAAATTTAATATAATTTCCTTCAATGCAGCTCATTTCAATGATACTGACATAACCAAAGAAATTAAGGTGATTTATTGAAGAATTCATACATACGGCTTAAAAGGACAGTTTGTTTTAAATAAATATCGTCTATAATTAATTATTCTATTTTTCTTAAGTCTTTTAAGCAATGAAATAAATCCAGTTTGTACCTTAAATTGCTCAGATACAGTGTTTTACCTTCGTAAATGGAAAATATGATACTGAGAATGTGATAACTGCTAGGATTGAGTCCTAAATTGCAAGTCATGTGGTTCGGATTCCACGTTAATCAGTAGGTCCACGTCTCACATAGCCTCGCTGCTGAAAGGGACGTTAAACTGAAATTCAACTCAACTCCTAAATTGCAAGCGCATGCACATACTTCAGGAATATTCAGATCTTCTTTGACATAAATGATTCATGAAAAGCATTCAATATTATTAATAAAAATCATAGTAACATTTTTATCTAACTTGTGGCAACCTTGCGTATATTTTATCATATATGAAAATCTCAACCCTTCGTTTTGGCCATTTGTCAAGATTTTCGTGCCTGTCATGGATTTCCAGTGATCAATAGCAAGATAAGGTAGCTGAGCAAATGTCCAACATTTTAACGGTTGGGCAAAACATACTTGAGCATCTGACCTGATCCCTGATACATCATCATACATCTCACAGAATACTTTTTAATATATTAAATATTACTAATACTAACGCAAAACAAAAATTTGCACAAAATAGTTTGAAAATCCATCATTTTAGTTTTGACAACTAAGGAAAATATTTGCACAGAACGATAAAATAAAGCTTTTTCATGACTGTATAAAAATGTGCATCAACGATACATCGGCTTTTGATACGTGTGTGAATTTGCCACAACCCTCCCCCACTCTCAAATTTCGATTGAAAACCTAACTCGTTTGATTTTCGTTTATTATTGATTGTTTTAAAGAAAAATGGTGTTTGGAAAAATATAAATACAGTATATTGTAATGTCTCACGTGATGTAGTGAATAAACAATTCTACACGCCATTGTTTACAAACACCACCACGTGGTTTGGCAAGAGGATTTCACACCAGATGGATCTACAATCACCTGCAGACGACAGGCTTCTGGCCCCTCCCACGGAGCAGCAGCGCCACCTCTACCCAAGGAACCCTATAAATTGGCTGGACAACGGCAATTCTGTACCAGTTTTCTGGTGACCCTCCTACTATTAGCCACGGAACATTAGGAGTAACCTAACCCCAGGCCTCTAGTCTGCTACGGGGCTACACTTATCCTATCTCCTGGCTTAGCCTGCTACGAAGCTATGTCGGGGAATCCTAACAACAGCCGCTAAGCCTGCTACAGGGCTCTGTTGGCCACTTAACCCTCCTCTGCTTGCTACGGAGAATTGGGTCCTTAACTCCCTTCTGCTTAGCTTGCTATGGGGCTCTGTAGAGATCCTGTCTGCGACCTTACGATTAAAGACTACCTTTAACTAACCTTTTATACTAGTGAGATTATTTGTACAGTATTTTGTAAAAATAATTCCATAGTGAAAACTTTTATAATAAAAATCAGTAGTGGGAGTCGATTCCGGACACTTTATTGACGCTTTACCTATACCTATATGGGACAAAGTTTTACAGTATATTTACAAAATAAAGGTGAGCAACTTCACGCTGGCACCTCACTTTCAAATTTCGATTCAAAGCTCAAGCCAACAATTTTATATTTTTCTATATATCTAAAAACAGTATAATGTCTATGGGTCAATAGTAGTTGTGGGGACATTTTTCGATATTCATAAGTGTCGATATTTTCAACATTGTAAGAATTCTTAATGCACGGGCGGTTGACAGTTTGAAGAATTGATACACCCTTTTCCGACATATTAATGATCTTGTAAATGACACAGAAGAAATACGATAATGTATGCACCTGCGTACGGATATTGTATATGGAAAAGAGAACATGACATATAATAAATGTTTTCCGCCTAAAGAATGCTAATTGGACAAGCAGAATACAGAAAGATCTTTAGGAAATAAAAAATGCAGATCACACATGTATAACAAGGTAATATAAAGTTTGATTCATTTATATCCATGACATGTAACGCGGCAGCTGATGGTAGTCGTTGGAATGGGATATCACGTGATGGACGAAGTCTATTAAATACCCGGTGTTTTTAGTGAAAAGGAGTTATAGATTGGTTTTAAAGCATGGATGTACCGAAACCTTTGAATTTTAGTACAAGAGGTGAAAGTGATTTCACAGAATCGTTATCTTTGCCGGGGACAGAGTTTTCAACATTGCCGGAAGTGACCCCGCATTTTCCGCCATTGGAAACAGAAGTTACCCTGGCCAACTTGGATGTATTGACGTCTTTATCGGGGACATCCCAACCGGTGGTGAGCCCGCAACCTTTGCCACTGGAAACAGAAGTTTTCCCGTTACTTGATGTTGATCATGAAATAGAAGAATATCCCCCTACACCTTCACCAACAGTGAGTAATTCCCCGGTGCAGAATTGGGAGTTGGAAGAATTTTTGAATTTACGATGTGTGTGTGTACTGTAGAACGAACATCATTGGATTGTATAAAAGACTGTATAATATACTGGAAACCAGACGATATATGTATTTGTTTGGCTTGCGGGTTCGCAGACGGCAGTCAATGGACACATGCTTGCTTGGTGTTGGATACGGAATCGCTTGAACGGAAAGCTATAGATGCCGTAACAAAAGTTGAGGTTCGCGAAGAATTATTATCAATTTACAGAAAAAAGCATGGACAGCCTTTTGCGATGATATGGAATTTCATTGAACGTTTCCGAGATCTTGTGTGGGACTTTGAATATAGGCCCACGCTATTGAAAATTTTACTAGAGAAAGATTATGGGAAATACGTGGACATATGTTGAATTATGTATTGTTTTCAGTTTTAATTGTTTGATTTCCTTTTATTATTAATTATGTATTGTGATAGTGAGAATTGTGGACAAAACATTAGTGAAAGTTGTGTAGGGTGACATCCAGAAGTCCTAAAAATATAGGCACTAGACCTAAATTTTAGGACTTCTGCCGTTTTGGACTTGTGCCGCTGTGTGATTTTTAGGACTTGTGCCTTTTAGGACTTTGCCGTTTGGGACTTGTGCCGCGATATGATTTTCAGGACTTCTGCCTTTTAGGACTTGTGCCGTTTAGGTCTTGTGCCTTTTTCATTCACTTGCTTTAGTTCTGAAATTCGCCACCACCACACGAAATTGGGACGATGCAGAAACTAGTTTGCAATAATGTTACGAACGTAGCTAATTCCAACAGTAACAGCTATATTTGTACTACTAAGATTATTATCATCACTATCTGTTATGCACTTATACACGAATTACATAATACAACCTATTTCATTCTAAGAATTAATTACATCGAATTCGTTTCTTTCGAATGGAGATACGAGAATCTCAAGACAAATTCCTAAAACAAAAATAAATAAATAAATAAAAATAAAAAAAATGTTTAAAAAGCATATTTTACCAGACTTCTGAAACCAAGCAAACATTCAGAATTGCAATATATACTATGCGGAGCGTATTTTATTACAAATCCACCAAAGTTTACTTAATTAGGACAAAAGCTCATCACGAGTGAACATTAAATACCAACTGTATACATAAAGAACGCAGTAAATTTAAAATTGAACAAAGAACATTTATTATGCAATACAGTGGGTGACATTCATAAGTCCTAAACGACACAAGTCCTAAAAATATAGGCACTAGACCTAAATTTTAGGTCCTGTGCCATTTTTGCAGAAATTACTACATAGTCATTAAAGTTTCGGCGTTGAATTCGGATTTAAACTGCATCGGAAATTTTACTGTTCATCTCAGTGGCCCTGAAAACTATGAATTCAGACTAATATCGATTATTTTGCATCATTTTAATATACCTCCCCCTTCCTCAATTTGCGGGGATAAATGTATTTTTTAAAAAACGGCATCGAAAGTGTCACTGTTCACCTCAGCGACCTCGAAAACTATGGATTCACACTAATATCGATTATTTTTCATCATTTTTATATACCTCCCTCAATTTGCGGGAGTAAATTTGAATTTAAACGGCATCGAAAGTATCACTGTTCACCTCAGCGACCCCAAAAACTATGGATTCACACTAATATCAATTATTTTGCATCATTTTTATGTACCTCCCTCAATTTGCGGGAGTAAATTTGAATTTAAACGGCATGGAAAGTGTAACTGTTCACTTCAGCGACCGCAAAAACTATGGATTCGACACTTATAGCGGTCATTTTCGATCATTTTATACATCTTCCTCTCCTTCCCCCAAGTTGCAGTGCTGAATTAGAATTTAAGCTTCATCGGAAATGTCAGTGTTCATTTCAGCAACCCCGGAAACTATGGGTTCGACACTAAGATCGATAATTTTTAATATATATCCGCACTTCCTTCCTCCAAGTTGCACCTTCAAAGTGAAATGAACGAGTGAGTTGAAAAAGGTACACATTCCAGAAAATAGGCAAGCTAAACTGGGATGGTTATATTCATTTTATATGTACCTACACCGCTTGAGAGGAACAAGGAACGCATTCATTAATTTTAGGTCATCTTTACTGAAGTCTACGGGAACGTATGTGTGAAAAATCGAAGATATTTCTGGAATTTTTTCATGTTTCCACCCAGTGTTTGGAAGTTGAGGTTTTTGGAATATGTTCCTTTTTCAACTCACCCATTCAAATGATAAAACCATCTCAGGCCCGAACCTCATCTATGTTGAAAGTTTTTGTCGAGGTCAGTGGTGGTTCAAGTGTTGTTAAGTTACAAATATAGTTACTTTCATTTATATATATATATATATATATATATATATTTATAAAAAAAACAGCTATTGCTTCTGCACTATTTCAATGGTTCGTACTTTAATACATCCCTTCCTCAACCATGGTTGCGGAATTGATTAAACGTAATGTTCTTGTATTAAATAAATTTATTTTAAATATATCTTTCTCATTAATTTCAATTAAGTTGCTTTTCAAAGATCCTCTAAAATTTCAGTGACGCACTATGGGCTATAAGCCATTAACTTCTATGGCCACCTGGCTACAAACTACAGACTTAAATATTCGATAAAGCATTTCAGTAGTAAGTAGTTGCCACAATACCAATATGAACGTATTTAATTAAAACGGTAACAACTATGTTAGTAACACTAAAATTATTATTAATAATGATAACGAGTAAGGAGTAGTTAATTACGAGTATGACAATTATTTGCTACAGAAAGACTTCCGTACAAGAAATATATGTGTAAAAATAATTTACTTCAAAACAACACAAGGAAAGCAAAAATTATGACGTACATAACTAAAATACAATATTATGTTACTAATATGAGGTCAATGGTGTGGAAATAGAGAAAAACAGACATTATGAAAGATCTGGGAATCATATTTGGTAGGAAGTTAAAATTTTGTCAACATAGAAATATATCATGGAAAGAGCAAGAAAAGACAATAGGCTTCATTTATTTATTTATTTATTTATTATTTCAGAACGATAGAATATGTATTTATACAAATAACTTGTAAGAACTAAGGTTCTGTAATATGAAACAGTATATCTGAAACTTTCACTAACAGATTGACAGTATTCTTCTTACGGACGCGATGGAAGCGCCACAAGAGATATTTAGGACTTGTGCCGCGAAATGATTTTTAGGACTTGTGCCGCGATATGATTTTTAGGACTTGTGGGGTTTAGGACTTCTGCCATTTAGGACTTGTGCCGCGAAATAATTTTTAGGACTTGTGCGGTTTAGGACTTCTGCCATTTAGGACTTGTGCCGCGAAATAATTTTTAGGACTTGTGCATTTTAGGTTTAATGCCGTTTAGGTCTTGTGCCTTTTAGGACTTCTGCCGTTTAGGACTTCTGCCGCGTCCCCTAACTGTATACTTACGCTCAAATGAAATAAGTGATATGCAACATAATCCTGGAACTTTTCTTGAAAAGCACTTGTTGAATGATAAGACTTTAGTAGAACTCTTTGAAATATTCTATGAACGCCATCGTGAAATTTCAGTCACAAACTTTATGTTAAAAACTGGTGAATGTTTATAAAAAATACTGAATTTATTGGACAACTTATTCCAGTTGTCATGGAACGTTCGTGTGAAATTTCAGTTTGCCATAAAATCTATATTGTAGACACACAGGGATTTAAGATTTCCCCGAATGAATTTGTGATACGTGAATTTTGTCTTAGTGCGTGTGATGATACATTAAATTTCCATTGTTTAGTAAAAGTACCATGTGAATTTAACTATTTACCAATAGGTTGCCAAAAACAAATCGATTGGCTTACAAACCACTTGCATGGCTGGGACGCGGTGGCTCAGTGGTAGAGCGTTCACCTCCGGTGCTTGGGGTCCCTGGTTCGATCCCAGCTCATGCCGTGTGGACTTTGTTGTGGACAAACACAGTGCTCGTGGGTTTCCTCGGGGTTCTCCCGTTTCCTCCCACTTTCTTCATTTCACTCATCTATCATCATCACCGTCTCCTTTAGCCCAACCGGCATAACGTGGGACGTAAAACTTAGATTTTTTCACTTGCATGGCTTGTCGTGGTCTAGTGAGACTGGCTATTTCGTATCACATATTCAGAATACTGTATTATGTATGATTTTTGTGCATCAGATGCAACTTTCCTTTGTAAAGGTGGGGAAAAATCCATTTGGATAAAGAAAATCTTCGCACTAGCAAACGTTGTGGATCTGGAAAGAAAAGGTTGTCCATCATTAGCAGAATTACAAGGTACCGTTTGTAATGAAATTTGTTCATTTCATAAGCAAGTAGAATCAAAATCGGTATGTGCATATCGAAATGCACAACAATTGAATTATTGGTGAAAAAATGAGCGATCCACAACCTTTACTAAGGGCATAGCAAGTTTAATGTTTTCATTGTAACCTTAAAATTATTGTAAGAAAGAGATATTTTATGGAGAAATAAAAATTACAAAAGTTTAAAAAATTGGTATTTATTTCTTTCTAAAAATCTACAAACATCTACGTTTTTCATTGTTTTCTACATGTTTTTTGACAAGCTTATCATTATTTTTTTAAATTTTTTATGATTAAACATTGCAACACATATGTCAAATGAAACAGCACGAATACAGAAAATATAATACAAAATATCCACACATGATAGAATGATTATCTTGAACTTGTACAGTATTTACAAAATAGAGTTTACAATTCCTTTGTAGGAAGTGTAGAATTAGTTTAGGCACACCCTGTGCCAGAGAATCAAAATAGTACCCATGTTTATTGTTATTGATATAGATCGCTACCCAATGACTACCAGGTAAATCAGACTTGTCCAAATTAATAATCAGCCCTACAGGGTGTTGAACAAGTGTATGTAAACGATCAATGGGATAAATTTTTTGATGGAACATACGTTGCACTTTTATTTTTGATGGAACATACGTTGCACTATTTGGATTTACGTATAAAATATAACAATATACTTTTAAGTATTCGGCATATAATAAAGCTTCACGCACACAACACTTAAATTGTCCAACTCTGTGTTTTAAATAAGCACAAGAGTAAACGTGAAATCCCAAGGAAGACGCTTTTGGGCACTGTAAATCTTCTAAATTCACAACAGTCCGTTCCAATAATTGCTGCAGGTAGTCCTGGCGTGTCTTACCATAAGTATACAAGGTACAGGTATTAGCACAATTTTGTTTCAATATAGTAGGTAACAATGAGTAATCTACATCGCCATCTACTTTTCATAATTTCATGACCTAATTTGTACCAAACGATATTTTCATCTTCGGTGACATTATGACACGTTAAAGGAATATGTATTTCACTTAATCCGACACACCAATCCGTATCTGTTAAACGTACAGTATTTTTCAAATTATTAATGAAATAGGTTGGACTATTTTTAGGATAAACGTCTGTACTTGCATTTCAAACCAGTGTAATGTAGAAGCTGTCTTCTATGCTTTCAGAAATCATTTTCGTTTAAAGTGAAGTGTCAAGTTCGAAGTTCCAAAACGAAATGGTAAGTTTATTCCGTGTTCATCTTTTAAGTTTACTTCTATCGTATCAAAACATTTCTTTTCGACTTTCGCGTACTGCGGGTTATGAAATAAAATATTTTTGATTCGTCCATACCGCTCGTAAAACATACTAATTTTACGAAGTAAAGGTCCAATTTCTTGTTTTTTACAATATCCACACATACGATAACTTTTGTTGGCGTATTATAATCAAGGTTACAGGGATATTTTCCCTGAGGTGTCAGGAATTGTTCCCTATTTTGATCTTTTATATACACCACTGAATTATAAAAATTTGAATTTTCATTCATAAAACCGAGTATATGTTGTAAACCTTTTGTTATGTCTAGAATACGCCGATCACGCGACTGGAAGGAATGTTGAATATATACTTGATTCTTAAAATAATTATATTATACATACCTTCTCGGGAATTAGATTTAAGATGGCTTTAATGGATGCATAATATCCCTCCGTTACTTTAACAGGATATCGAACATATTCACCATCAATAAATGTATCGATTGTAATTTGTTCACCCGGACTGACATAAAAACTCCACGGTATGTTAATTTGTGTTAAGCCCACAACCCACTCTCCGTCCGTTAAATCTATGGGTCGTGCAAGTTTTACTCGAAATGATGATGATGTATTATCAAAAAGAGTACTACTTGCATTTGAGGGTAACGTCACGTAAAATCCGTGTTTCAATGACGAATTCATTATGCAGACTGAATACTAGATATTCGAATCCACGAATTCATACTTTCTGGGTAGCCTAACCATTTTACGAAAACCCACCCCTTCTTACGTTGAAGAACTTTTTCAATTAAATAGGTCTTGTTTGAGCTTAGAAATATTTTTTGGTAATTCTTCAGCATAAAATAGTCCTTTAATTTCATCACCATTCCAGTCTTTTAATTTATAAGTTACAGGATTTGATTTCATACACTTATCAACGAGAAATATTTCTCGAGACCAATTCGGCAAATAACCCTTTTCAAGTTTATATTTAGCAATGCGAACATAATCTCCTGCTTGAAATTTACAGGTTAATTTCTTCTTATTTACAGTCTTTCCGTACAGCGTTTTCCACACTTGATTGATATTTGAATCATTTACTTCTGCGGGTGCCATTTTAATAGTTGAATGATAACTATGATTATAATTGTGTACAATTTGATCCAACACATCAATGTACCGATACGTATTTTCTGCACTAAAATAACGATATATTTTGCTTTTAATGGTACGAATCACTCTTTCTACTAACGCACATTTCATTTCCGAATGTACACTATAATGATTAATCTCAAAAATCTTTAAACACTTTCTTTACATGGCGATTATAAAATTCTGACCCTAAATCAGTTTGAACGTGAACTATTGATGGCACTTGGTTTAGAATTGAAGTTATTGCATTAGCCATTTCAGGCCCTTTCTTCGTTTTCACAGGAATGCAATACAAGTACCGCGAAAAAATGTCAATTGCACATAAAATATAGGGATATCCGTCATTATACTTTGCAATATTTCGCATCTCCGCCAAATCGCATTGTAATGTTTCATTAGGACCACTAACTTAATATTGTTTCCGTGGAAATGTTTTTCGTATTGAACCGTGCATTGTATTTGCATCTTGTGATGCTAACCATTCTTTAATTTTCTTTCGGGATAATTTTGTTTTATGTTCTAATGTACTAACACTGGATAAAGATACAGGATCTGAATACTTGTAATAGATTTTTGGTAATTTTGTCATTTCTTATTTACATTTTATATTCTTTCCAATACCGAAATACGTTACCTGCAATTGCGGGAGATACTGCAGTCGAAGAAGAATGCCGTTTTCGAATTTTACTGCCAGTCACTTTCGGGGTTGCAAAAGCAGGTGAAGGCAGTCCTGGTGTACATGAACTAATAAATTCCCGAGGAACATTAATATCATCCAATAACGTTTTAAACGACTGTAATCCTACTGGTTGTGTTGAATATTTCCGTGTACGAACATCATTTACTAAATCGATAATATTGGAATCGGGAATGATATTAAATCTACAAACGAAACTTTTAACGAAACATTTCTAATATGTCTTATTACGTGCATTATCTGCGAACTCCAAATATATGAATCTATGGTTCGGACCCCAACTGCCCGGGCGCCAAAACGAGCCTCAAAAAGTAAATTTTATAATGTGTTTTCTACTGACTATTTTGGTTTATATTCTTGTAAAGTAGCGGCAATTACATAATCTTTTTCCATTTCACCATGGAAAAGGAGAGTTTCAAAGTACTAAGGGGGCTGTATCGACAAATGGAGAGATAACATGTAGAATAAAGGGTGGAGGGGGAGTAGTTATTGTTTGTTTGCTTGAGTTTAGTGTTCCACGGTTATGCCTTAGTGGCCAAAGGAGATGTGGATACTGATTACAGTGGAATCCGAACCACTTTTATCGTTCAACAGTAACCCACCGGGAATTGGACCCGGGACCACAGAAGGCAGGCATGCTAGCCACCAGACCAAGCGGGGAGGGGGGGGGGCTGGAGTTCGTATTGTTTATAGCGGGTCATATTCTTTGTGAAGTTTTCCTAGGTAATGAATGTCTTTTTGAAAAATGGGTTTAAAATATTAAAAACACTATGATAAAATGTAAAACATATGCTAGTACTAAGGGGGAGGGCGCCAAAAAGTCACTTTGCCCGGGTGAAAATTTGGCCTGGTCCGCCCCTGCGTACTTTTTATATATTGTTTTACCTTACAGCTTGTGCAGCCCCACGCCACAGGGTTGCGGGGACGCTATTTACGCCTATGCTTCGAACGTAATTCAATAACTGTTTCAGAACTTCTACCATCAGCGTGGGAACGGAAAAATATATTTTTCTAATACTCCCATAGAACTTCCATCCAGAACGCCAGATGCAATTTTTCAGAATGAGCTCTGGCTAAGTATAAGGAGATCCGATTTTTCCTAAGTAAGTTCCTTTCAGAAAGTTTGCTATTTCTTTAACGGTGATGTAAATAAACATACTCATCGTTATTAGCCCGACACCAAACTATCCTGGACAAATCCCTCTAGAGCAACGATCGGCAAAAGTTTATTTTGCCTAATTTTATAAGCGACTCAAGGGTGAAACAGTTGTTAACGAAAGCAATGCTGTGTATACACTGCCTTCCTTCTGACAAAATATAAAGTGCTTTGTAATCTTTAGACTCTTTTCCTATCCTTTTTGTCACCCTTGGTTATGTAGGGTGCCCTCGAACAAATAAAGAAGCGCTAATATTGCAGTCAAAGGACGCTATAAACATATTAGGTATTTCTTTGTTACCTAACTATAACGGTCAAGGGTCATCTTCGGTAGAATAAAAAATGCTACGTGATATTCCATTCACGAAGGAGGAAAGGATGCTCTAAATATATTTCTTATTCATTTTCTCTGCCCTGCATGTCAGAAATTAAATGCTCTCTTTTGGGAGAGTGCTGAAAAGGGAGGGGCAAAATAAAACGTCGTACCCCTCCTACATTTTAAATTTTGTTACATGGTTGCTCAAATGATTACTAAAGAAAACACTTTAAACTAAGATGTCTAAGATTACTACATTATGTAAGGGTGATATATTCAGGAATAGTAATAATAATAATAATAATAATAATAATAATAATAATAATAATAATAATAATAATAAATACGAATGTATTTGGAGAGCCGAAATTATGTGACACGAATCATTACATGTAGAGCTTTAAGATGAGTGGTCATAGGGGAGGAAAAAACAAGATTTTTCTGTCTGACTCTCTAACGTAAAGATTATGTGCTGAAGGTAAGAAGCATCATCATTCTACAATAGGTTACTTTTACGTAGAATATCAGTTACTCTAGTTCTCCTCCTTCGGGCTACTTACCTCATGTGGTAAATTCAAAACAATTTCAATTTAAGACAAATAAATTGTAAAACTTTTCCGTAATTAAGTATATATAGGGAAAATTAAACATTTAATAGGGAAATATGTTATCAAAGTGTCCAAAAAAGTAGATAGAAGACTATTTAATGATAGACATTGTAAAACTTTATAAAATTCTCCAAATTAGAATTAACATTTACTGGAAAACATTCGTTACGTACCAGTGAGCATGTAGTGAGTAGTGAGTACAGGGGAAGTAATTACAAAACTGCTTGGAAACAAAAATTAGGGACACTAATGAAAGTGCAACAACAACATTTTTTTCTTTTTTGGTATCATGAGTTTTACACATATGTTACAATTTGTTTCTTTCCCACATAAAAAAAACAAATAAAATAACCATAGTAATAAAAATGAGAACTTTACTTCTATGGAGTTCGAACCAACTACCTCCGGCATACAGCCTCGTTGCTTTAACTAACTGAGCTTATTTGTTTTCTTATGTCAACTGAACCTGTTCTATGGTGAAGACGATTTTTCGTTACGATCGTGCTACCAATTCGTCCTTTTCCATATCTAATTTCCACTTTTTGCTCTATCTGTACGTTAATACTTAGCATAGATTCAAATATTTGGAGTTCTCAGATAATGCATGTAATAAGACATATTAGAAATATTTCGTTAAAATTTTTGTTTGTAGATATAATCCACATTTCTCTCAATGATATAGAGTCGCTGCTTCGTGTCGAACTGCAGAATTCCCTCGCGTTCTTGAATATTTCCCAGTTTAGGAGAGTTGGTAATTTTTGTGATTTCGGTCGATTTAATGTTTTTTTTTGCTGCTAATTTATTTATTTTAAGCTAATATCTAACATAATATTATAAACGTATTTGTTATTAACCTGTCCTGCTGAGGAAACCTTCCGAAATTTCGAACATATAAGGAAAACAGAGATATTTTCAAGAAACTTCCAAATAAAGAGACGCGTCATTTATTTTGCTCACATTTGTACGTTAACACATAGCCACGAGAGAATATATAACTCAGATTCTGAGTACGTATCAAAAGTTCATTTTCGTGAACTGTAAAAGGGAGTGATGTTCAGGCAATAATAGTCCACTTATGTTCTATTAAGTCCACGTGTTTTATTTATTGGATATTACAAATATTATGCAAACTTGCAAAGTAAAATTAAATGTAACAAAAATTAAAACAAGATGATAATCGGTACAAATATAGAGGATGGATATGACATGCCCGAGTATGATGGAACAAGCAATTGGTTTACTTCTTGGCCAAACGCTAAGAGCATTTATAAGTCCATATACTACTTTGTTACGCGCAATTAGTACCTGCAAATTCACGAACGACGACGAACTGAAGGGTATGAGAATACCGTTGCAAGTAACAACTGTAGTCATAATAATATAGTTCAACTAAGCAATGGTGAAAATAGTGGGGAAATTAGAAATGACCAAAAGAGAATAGTTTACAACAATCATTTTGAAATACGGCTACCAGATTAAACTTACAAGAAATGACAAAAGTCAGTGAAATTTGGCGTTATAATAAGCATGTTTTTTTTGGGGGGCGAGAAGCGAACATCCCCGGTGGGGATACTTAAGTTGATTTCTTTGGGGGGAACAGAATGTGATTGAGAGGGAAAATTCCCCTCATCCCCCCCGGTAATTCGCATTCTGCCTTCGACACACGCTCGGAAAAAAGGAGTCACGCTGTCGTCTGCTTGCTCCCGTGTATTCTCTTTGGAACCTCAATGTGAAATTACTGTTTTCTCCTACTTCAAGATATCTATTTGCTATTTCTGATTTAGATGCCTATTATATTACTGTTTTTTTTATTCCGGCATGGGCATATATTTTATTTTTTAAAAAATGCACATAAAAAGAAAAGTGGGGTAAATCAAGTATTTCAATATCCTCTTATTACATCCAAAAGAATCAATCTTTCATCTATATACAAACAACCTTAGAAGTATTGTCCGTCGGTTTTTTTTTTTTTTCTTAAATGGTATCCCCAGTAGGCCTAATCCACTTGCATTTACCAATCAGATTTTTTTATTATTATTACAGAACTCTTAATTCTCTCACTTCACCACTTTCTTCATTTTCTTGTAAAATATTCTTTTGCGGGAAAAGTTTTTCAGTTGCTTGTTTAGTTAATTTATTCTTATGCATATTCTAAGTTGGATAAAATGTGTTAAAACTTTCGGTTCACACTTATTATCAAATTCATATTTCGTGATACCTGTTGATTTTCTAATGATGCCCCTTTTTCTTTCCAGATAAATTCTCATTCTTTTCGGAGATATTCAAGAAAATATTTGTTAGCTACTTTGATTGTGTCCAAACGTTCCTTTGATAGAAATGTCAGTCCTCCTTTTGAAATTTTGTCCACTTGTATTGTAGCAGATTCTTCGACAGAGAGCTGTGAATATTTGATTTTAAATTTGAAACCTACCCGCCCAGCTATAAATTCAAGACTGTTCTTCAAGGTTATGCATATTTAATGAACATATTTGATCTTCATTTTCATTTTCATTTTCTGGTAAAATATACATCAACAGTTGCACTGTTGTACATAATTCATCATGCAGTACGGAGTTTTTCAAGTATACATCTTCAATTAATGTAGATCTTGCTCTTTCCTGCTGCGTAGAAGATTCTTCGGTAGCTTTGACATTTTTACCGTGAGTAATTAAAGCAGCAGAATGCTTTTCCTCTTAGTCTGTACTTAAATCCTAGAGAATCCAGATGGTCGTTGCTTGAACCCATGCCTCTGATATATATATATATATATATATATATATATATATATATATATATATATATATATATATATATATATATATATATTAGGGTGTATCGAAAAAAACTTTTTATCGAAATCCGGTTACGGCTAGTGCGGATTTTTGGCCATATGGCATCAATAAAACGTATAAAAAATCTCAACTCGATCAGACAACTCCTTCTGCTGCCGAGTAGAGTCCAAATATTAGAAAAATCAACAAAAGATTCACTTTTCAACTGATTTTCCAAAAAATATTTTTTTAAATATTTCCTATATTTTCGGTCTTTTAAACTATTGAAATAGCATTGGAAAGGAGAAATAAATACATAAAACAAATTTATTACGGTTATTTCTGTACACCATAAGCATTGTAAAAATGCACTGATTTTCTGGCGTATCGTACAATTAAATTTTAATATAAAATTATTGAAGTCTCTTGAATAACGAAGAAAACACTTTAGTGCTAAATTCTAAGAGCAGTAATAGTATAAATAATTTGCTCCCAATGCCGTATGCATCTGCTTATCACACTAGATCACTTCTACAATCTTCCTGGCGACGATAGAAGATAAATCCTTTGTTGAAGGCTCTTTCCGGGATCCCGAAATTCTCATTTTTTCTTCTCGCTCCCATAGGTATTGTCTCAATACATTTCATCGGTTGGTAGCTGTGTTCTACCCAATTCCTTGGGTGTCCCAATAATGCTATTCCTAACGTTAGACCGTAACAAACTTGTCGATGCCATAACGTCAGCGTATCTGTCACTCTCTTCCTAATAAAAAGTACTTAACACAACTGAAACACTGTTCTCACTTCTACATACTGCACTTCACACGTAAACAAATTATGTAGTTAAAATTTACTACAGCACTAATAAATAACTCAAGCAGCGACAATCATGTTCGACACAGCTGGTTGACTACTGGCGACTGATAAAACCGATCCTTTCAGCTGGGCAAGTACAAGAGAAGAGGCGTTCGGGGAGAGGTGGGCGACAGGTGATCTAGTGTGATAAGCAGATGCATACGGCATTGGGAGCAAATTATTTATACTATTACTGCTCTTAGAATTTAGCACTAAAGTGTTTTCTTCGTTATTCAAGAGACTTTATATTATATTAAAATTTAATTGTACGATACGCCAGAAAATCAGTGCATTTTTACAAATAATTAACTAGGTTTTTATGCTTATGGTGTACAGAAATAACCGTAATAAATTTGTTTTATGTATTTATTTCTCCTTTCCAATGCTATTTCAATAATTTAAAAAACCGAAAAATATAGGAAATATTTAAAAAATATTTTTTGGAAAATCAGTTGAAAAGTGAATCTTTTGTTGATTTTTCTAATATTTGGCCAACTCGGCAGCAGGAGTTGTCTGATCGAGTTGAAATTTTTATACGTTTTATTGATGCCATTTGGCCAAAAATCCGCACTAGCCGTAACCGGATTTCGAAAAAACGTTTTTTTCGATACACCCTAATATATATATATATATATATATATATATATATATATATATATATATATATATATATATATATATATATATATAAAATAAAGTTTTCTAAACTATCTTGAATTAATTTCCTTGTCAAGAGCAATTTTTTCTGCATATTGTTGTAGTTTGATTCTTCATAAAAATGAAAGGAACAATACTTCTTCCTTTTTTCCTGCTTGATCTAAACAAATAATTTTAGAAATAATAGGATTATTAGAAAAGATGAAACTTGTAACATATTAAAGGGAGTTGCTTAAGATTGAAATTATTGCATAACAAAAGCCACAGCTATGAAAATATTCGAATAAATTATCTTCTATTATCCTGATAAAGAAAATAAAGTTGACATAAATGATGAAAACAACATGTGAATTTAAATATAAATTTCCATTCCAAAATACTCTCTTATAAACTACTACTGACTATTAGAAAATAAGCGCATATGGATTAAAGTTACGTGATTAACTTGGAGCTTCAAAAACAAATACCCAGAAACCGGCATGTAAAGTCTACCTCATGCAGATTTTCTTATTGAATAACTAGCCTTCAGTTAGCCGGGGCCTTCGCCCCCAAACCCCTGCATTTGCTTTTCCCATGGCCTCTCACTTCTCATATCCCTAAGAACTCTAATCTTAAGGGATTTTGAGATATGATTATCTTATTATAACAATTGAAGCGCTTAGGATGAAGGTGTTATGTTACATTTTCGAAACTCCGAATTCTGGTGGTTCATGCACGTGTTATATGTTAGTCATGCCACATAACACATCATTTAGTGAGTCGTCGTTCCAGTGAAGAGATTTGGAAACGGTGAAGGGTGTATGTTAACGGACATAGTTGTGAAAGTCAATTTTTCCGGAATGTACAATTTGTTACATACCACATTTATCCTCTAAGTACTTCAATTGCAACCCGCAACTATTTTCTTCCCGTCTTTTTTCTTTATCAATCAATGGTAATATCGAAAAACGCTGAAATACATAATTCACCCTCCGTGGTTACTCTGGGGCCTGACAGACCCCAGATAAATTAATTTTTGATCTGATGTTTTTCTGTTGTTTTTTGAAAACTTTTCCATTCATGTAAATTCAATTGGTAACACTGCCTGTTGTTATGGCTGGTAAACTGCGTCAATTGCGAGCTGTGTGGTATACAAGATGGTTGTGAAGTGTGTTTGGGGTCCAACAGACCCCAGTGTGACCGGCACGTAAGCGTTTGTTTCTTTTGTTCGCTTTCTAATTCCACCTATTTTCCTTTATATCTGACATTTCTATTCATGAAATATGGCTCAGAGTAAGGTAAAAGAAGATGAAATACTTGAACTTTTGTTTGCCAATAATGATGGTGACAGTGGTATGGAAGATTTTAGTATTTTCTTAAAGTACAATTACCAAAGCGTTAACCTTTTCAGGACCAATGGCTCAAGCGCTGAGCCAATTGTTTAAACCTCCGTAGTTCGGCACCTAATTAATGTGGAGAGATGATTTAGGTGTCTATCTCTTCACGAGGGATAAAACGTTCCAATAGTGTGCATTTCAACCACATCAAGGGTCTCGCAACAGAAAGGTAGGGGGAAATGGGATGTTTTAGTTTCCCTCTCCCTCAACATTTAGGGGAGAAACTCTCTCTCCAAAGGAGCTACAAGCATAAAAAGTGGCATCAACAAAGATAAATGAACATACTCACTAGTGATACCCTATGTATTGCCATTGGGCTTGAAAGGGATGAATCAGAGGGATATTGAAGTGTTTATTTTTTTTACACCTGAAAATTGTGATACGCTGCCAACACTGTTATTTGTCGCTCGCACGGAGCACAAGAGTTACCTTGTTGAAATCTGTGTTCCATGAGCTTTCCAATCAGATATGGTTTATATCTCTGTGACAATTAGGGGCGTACCTAGGGCAGCCAACGTCAGGATAGACCAAAATATTTCATAAAATACGTATATACGGGATGATTCTCTTAGGAAACACGTTCGGAATTTTTTCTCACTTTGTATTGAATTTTCGCCCTTCATTTTTTACGTGATTGTACCTAATGTCTGGAGTACATGTGAATTTTTCCCTCCGTACGACAAGTAACAGTGTTGCCAGCCTTTTACAAATTTCCAAAAACAAATAAATCCTCGTTTTTAAAAGTATTCTTCTTCTTCTTTTTCTTCTAAGGGTTTGGCACGGGTGGCACAAATATTAGCTGATTGAAGTCTGTGTTACATAAGCTTTACAACGAGGTATAGTTCATATCTCTGAAACAATTAGAAGGGGTACTAGGGCCGCCAAAGGTAAAGGTCTATGATTTTCGTAAATCCCTGTCGGTGCTGAAAAGGTTAATTTTACCGTTCTTCGCAAGATAGTGTATGGGAGTTTTTCTTTCATATTTTGTATAACACGTGTTTGTTATGTTGGTACATAATATACATATATTTTATTACAAATAATCTCTAAAGTGTTGAGATTTTTAGCTTTTTTTTTTTTTTTTTTTTTGATAAAGTGAAAAAAAGCTATTTTTCCTTCTGACTGTTAATGAAAACTGTAATTAAAGTAACCAAATCGCTTATAAGTGGAAATTTATTGCTTATGGTAAATGGAACGTATCACAGAACAGTAATATATATATATATATATATATATATATATATATATATATATATATATATATATATATATATATATATATATATATATATATATATATATATATATATATATTTTGCAAAAGTATATTTCAAAAATTAAATAAGATAAAAAGGAGGTGGGATCCTCTGGACCCCAGTGTGACCTCCGTGTTACAAAAAAATAAGTGTGACCACGGAGGGTTAAGATGTTTATACTCTTAAGGAATTTTGGAAAATGGCCATTTTATTGTACCAATTACAACCCCAACCCCTTTTCTTTTTTTCTAAGGAAACATTAAAAATGAAGAAACATGTCTTCAATTGTTTTAAATTTAATTATTTTAAATTAAAAACCTGAACAGCAATTTTCATGCCAATAACGTTAAGGGATTTCGAGATATGGCTGTCCAATTATAACCGCTGTGGTTTCTTCCCTTCTAGGGCAAGTATCAAAATACGCTAACATACATATCTAATTATTTTAAATGAGAAGTGGAAATATCGAATTTCATGTTTTTAAGCTTAAGAGATTCCGAGATATGGACATCTTATTATACTAATTGTAATTCCCACCCCTTTCTCATTCTCACTTCTTTTTCTTCTCATCTAGGCCGAATATCAAAAACGCTAAAAGATGTGTATAATTGTTTTAAATGAGAAGATCATATACCAAACTTCATGTATTTAACACTCAAAGATTCCAAGATATGGAGATTTTAAGATAATAATTTCCACTTCTCTTTCTCCCCTTCCCCTTCAAATTTCCAAAAATGCTTTTTTTTATGCTTTGTTGGGCGTTGATCGATCAGTTAGTTAAGACTTGTTCTTTTATATAGAGAGATACATAATAAGCAAATTAATACCAAAAGCCGTATTTAAAGTGGTAGTATACAGTATATTCATTCATTTGCTAAAATTCTTACAATTGCTTAAATCTTCCTGCTTTTGAAATGAATGGAACTTAGCATTCTCTTCACCAACTTTTCTATTGTGTTCATTTTACAGCTATACACAATAGTCCGGTAGCCAAAGGGGTAAAATTTAGTGAACCTGGAAATGCGGTACGCCCAAAGTCTTTTTTGCTGTTTGTTACTGATTTTAGTGCGTCGGGAGAGAAATTTCTACAGAACCTAAGAGCGTTACGAATATTAGCAGAAGAAATACTTAGGCCGCATATATTAAGTGTATCTATCAGTAATGAAAGATTACTTATGGAATACTTTTCATGCAAAGCAGACATGAGCAAGACATGTAAGCTGTGGGTAATTGCCTAGTGAGGCCTGTTCTAATAGTTATGCTGTTTGTGAGAGCTGATCGAGAAGCTGATTTTTCCATTACATATGTACGAGGGTAAGTCAACTGAAAACCATAAAAGTAGAAATAAATATCCGCATATGGCGCTAGTGAGCTGTAAGTTGGCATGCCTGTTTACGATAGTATGCCGGATGTCTCCTAGGTGGCAGCAGCCGGCAGATGCACAAACACCGGCGCAACAACAGTTCCAAAATTGCAGCCCCACTAGCCACATGCACCAGCGAGGAGCAGCGTTCTGTGATTCGGTTTTTGCGAAGTGAAGGTGTGAAACCGATTGACATTTTTAGGCGAATGAAGGTTCAATATGGAGATGCGTGTTTGTCACAGCCACAAATCTATGAATGGTGCCGAAAATTTGCAAGTGGTGTTACGTCTGTGGCCGATGCTCCACGCCCCGGCCAGGCTCGGCGCGTAGTGACTCCAGAGACCATTGCAGCCGTTGAAGCCATCGTTTTGGAAAACCGCCGTGTGACAATAGACGAAATTGCAGCATGTGTACACATGAGTTATGGATCGGCACGTCATAACGCGGTGCGCGAGTGGTTGCGCCGTCACCCAAAAGACTTGTTTCTGCAGGTATTCAGGCTCTTCCGAAGCGCTGGCAGACTTCCATTGAACGAGGAGGGGACTATGTTGAAAAGTGATTTACTTCTGTACCCTGTGTGACCAATAAATAATATTTTAAAAAATAATTATGGTTTTCATTTGACTCCCCCTCGTATGCTGTGAAGCAAATGATTCCATACTTTTTGCAGCAGGACATTTCAACTATGCTACATACTGCCTTTATTATTACTCCTCGATGTGCAACAATAATAGTAATGTATTGGAGAAGTTTTTAAAAGGAGAACATGTTGTACGACACAGACGAGGTATATGGAACGCTATTTAGAGTGACATGTTTATTGAAACTATCTTCATGAAATACGGGAAGAGTCATAGAGGGCTTATTGATGTTACTCTAAACGAAAACATGGTTGCAACTTGGGCACTAAGTCTTCACATTTGCACTTAGCTGCAGAAAAACATTGAAAAACTACGAAATGATAAAGACCTCCAATTACTTTTTCTATATCACAAAGAAGAAAGTGAACCCAAAAAGGAAAAGGACAATGAAGACAGAAAAAGAACTCGAGAAAAACTATTTCAGTGCATTGATTCCTTGGATTCATTGCAACACCCTCCTGAAATTATCAATATCGTAACTGGACGAGTTGCAGCTGCATCTATAAACGTTCGTGATGCTATTGCTATAGGAGAAAAGCAAATGATTAAATTCCAAAAATCAGGGCCAGAAGGTTTACACAGACCCATCTCAATGAAAATCATAACCATGGCCACAATGAAAAGAAATGCAACCATTGCCGGGGTTTCTGTTTATGACGCCAATGTCATATACCAACATGTGATTGGTTTGTTGTGTCTGTCCTTAAGCATGAACTATCACCACTTCCAGCTGCATTATTTAATGATGATGGCTCTATGAGATCTACATCTAAAGCAGTCTTAAAATGAAGTCTAGCAGTTGAACTCTCTAATCGTGTTCGAGCTCGTCCCAGTGCTTATGTAGTAGACGGTTCTACAATTCTCTGGGTGATACCCTGGCCATCGAATGGAACTGTTTTAGATTTTGTGAAAAAGTACGTAGAATATATCAACGATCGCCTACAAACTGCTGACGCATATCTTGTATTTGAAAGATACAATGAGAATAGCATTAAAAATTGCACACGGCACAACGATGTGTAAAAGTCAGCAGAAAGTATCAACTGAGAATGAATACTCCCCTTCCACCACAAGAAGTTATTCTTACAGTTTCTGAAAACTAAGACTCAAGTAATTCAACAAATATGCAACTATTTTTGTGTTGATAGTCACTGGGCCTGATATTACCCCTATCGATGTAACTCCAGATGGAACATTTCCACTTCCAGGTCTAAGTAATGAAATGAGGAAGCAGACGTTATTCTTGTTCATCCAGCTATGCTATTAGCTAGAACTTTTGCTTCTGATATCACGGATATTTTCCGATGATAGAAATGAGAAATGTATTTCTCCTCCTCTTCCATCATTATGCTGAAATTGTTGAAGGTAGTTAAGTCTTTATGGAATCTGCGATCAGCCAAACGACAGCAATTGATATTTCAACATCAAAGGAAAAGGCGTTAAATATCGTTAAACATATGCTAGCAGCTCACGCATTAACATGGTGCGACACTGTTGAAAGTATTTATGGAATAGGAAAGAAAAGGCACTTCTCGTTTTAAAGAAGGGATACAAATTGCAAAATCTAGGAAATCCTGCCGCAGAACTCAACACAGTCATGCACAAAGCTTCAGAATTTATTGCAGCATGCTATGGGCTTGAGCATCAGAAGTACATATCTCAGATACGTTACTCCGTGTGGGTCAAGAAAGTAAGAAGCTCAACGATGACATCTTTGCATTTAAGAGCTATTTCACCAACTCATGAAGTTTTCGTTGAACACACCAAAAGAGCCCACTTACAACTTGCTATCTGAAGAATGCCCTGCAACAAAGACCTCCAGATATAGATCCGCTTCAATATGGTTGGCTTCGAGACGATATAAATAAGTTCTTGATTCCAGTTATGCTTCCAGATACGTCAGCTGTAGCTCCAGATGATGTGTTACGAATGTTTCGCTGTTCATGTTCAAAAGAAACGAAGTGTTTTACTGCTAAATGTAGTTGCTCTGCAAACAAGCTAGGGTGTACAATGTTCTGTGCATTTGGAGGTAGTGATGAATGTGATAATCCACTCACGACAACAGTGGAAGACAATTTGAGTGATTCTGATGAAGAAAATGATAGTGAACAAAAATAGTTCATTGCATATGAAACGAATACATAGAAAGTTCTGATAGTGTATTTTTTAAATTCTGTGTTTTATTGTTTAACAATAATATTTAAAAAAAGTCAACTTCATAATTCTGGAAGGAATATGAAATGAAAGGACGCTATCAAGTTAGCGTTAATTGCAGTATATGAGACCTTAAACTAGGTTGGTACCTTTAACAGTGAGATTTAGATATTTCCATAAAGGCTCTTCTTATTCTTGATCCAGTCGCATCACTCAAATTTATGCAGTATTGCTAGTCTGAACGTATTTTTGTTTTGTTTTGTTTTCTTCCGTACAAATAGTATAAAGATATACTCATATTTTTCCTTTACTCCATTCAAAATCCCTAAAAGTAAATAAAGAAATAAACGTAAACTTTTTTGAACCTGGCAACACTGCTGTCAGTTACTGTATCTTGTTGGGTTTTTTTTTTTTTGTTTTTTTTTAAATTGGGGATGGCTTTAATATTAATAACAATGTTATTCCCTACGTTCGAAATTTGCTTGTTCTAGGATAAATGGTTCCCGAGATATCGAAGGGAATGTCTATGAATAGTAGCGTAGCGTGAATCTAATGATGACCCTGATATCAGGGGCCCGTACTTCAATTTGTCCAACAATGACAGAGTGGCACCCGACAGATTCTTGCTTAGCACACTCAAATTAGTAAGATACAGCAAAGGAACTTTGGGCGAATGACAATTCAAGTTCAAAAGTAAATAAAATAATAAACGTTAACATTTAGTTTTGAACCTGGCAACACTGCTAACAGTTACTTTAAAAAAATGGGAATAGGGTAATGTTAACGACATTGATATTCACTTACATACCTAATTTGGTTGTTCTAGGATAAATGGTTTCTGAAATATTGAAGGAAATATCTAAAAATAGAGGCGTAGCATGATCTAATGAGACCCCCAATTTCAGGCGCCCATATCTCAGTTTGCCCAACAATGACAGAGCGGCACCTGGCATATTCTTGCTTAACACACTCAAATTAGTAAGAAACAGCAAAAAAAACTTTGGGCGTACGAGAATTCCGGTTCAATGGTCTGGCTACCAGACTACAGCGCATGAGGGCATTGTTAAAGCTTTCAGAGTCAATGTAATAAATAGAGATAAGTTGTACAGTGCAAAATACAATATTTACACATACGAAATGTAATACACAACAGCGTATAACAAATTAACCAAATGTTAAAAACAAAGGAAACGTAGAAAATTTTAGAAATACAACTAGCAAACTGTCAACTGAGAGGGCGCAACAATAGTATATTGTTCGGAGGGTCAGTGCTTTGGTGTCGAAGGTGACGTCACGCGAACAGACAGGCTAAGCGTGGGTTTACCTTATCTTATTTCTACCATGATGTAGCACAACCTAACAAGAGACATCACCCAAATGTCCGGCTCCGATTTCAATGATTTTTTTTTCTGATAGAAGACATGTATGTATTATTTGTTATGACAGACATTTTTCCCATGGTACATGTTTTCTATTTTTTTTATATAAATTTTAACAGTTGTAATCTGGTTATTAGAGATTACTGCAGAAGTCCCTTACTACCCTTTGTAAACGGAGTGTTAATAAAAGAACAACCATGTAGATACGTATAAGACCTAGGGCGAAGTCGTATGGTAGGTATGACTTTGACCGCAGACACGTTGAAATTCGTCATTTTGAATTAAGATCAAGTTTTTGAAATGGGAATAGGGTAATATGATACATAATTTCGGGCTAGAATTTAATCAGAAAGACAATGGTGAAGTTAGTTTTAAGATACGCCCATTTGGGGAAAAGTTACAGGCATATTAATTGTTTATACTTACTATGTGCGTAAGTCCATTATCTCCGCTTTTAATCCGCGTATCAATGATAAGTCGATAAAAGCTTCGGTAATACATATTATGCCTAGAGGGAAGTGATACTGTAAAGGTATCTTTGACGGCAGCCATCTTGAAATCCGCCATTTAGAATTAAAGTGAAGTTTTGAAAAATGAAAATCATAGCATGTGACACATCATTTTAATAGTAAGTTTTCCCAAAAAAGCCAATAGTATTCTATTTTTGTTCTATAGTTAACTAGTATGAATTTAGGACTGCTTCTAATGTGTACCAAACGTCCATTATTCGATCTTTCAAATTGGCAACACTCCTAATTTTCGACGCATGTTTTAAGATTCTAACTGACACTTTGCAATTGTTGCTATGGCTCATGTTTTCTAAATTTATTACACCTTTTAAGAGTTGCGATTTGTCAGTTTGTGAATAATGTCGGGATAAACATCCAGCAATCTTTCTGAATTTTAAAGACTTGCAATGTAATTAAGTAATGTACATATGTATGTTCTGCAGACAACTTTCCCCTCAACCCCCCTAACTGTCAAAAAAATTATGAAGCCACCACTGACTATTGTACTTTAACACAGAGGGATAACCCAATGTGAGGTTGAATATGCTTTTATGACATTTAAAATCATAAAAACTTACATCTAAAACTACACTACACTATACATAATTACACTTTTATTCTATCCCATAATGCCCCCAAGCTAATGTATTTACCCCATCCCGTAATATGTATCTTTTATCATCTGATGAATCTAATGCTAGCTTATGAACGTTTATACTATATATATCGTGCTTATAACTCCTAATAAGGTTTATGTCTTTATATGTTTTTACATTTTTAAATAAACTTTCTTTATAATCATTAAACTGCAACTCTTTTGATATTACAGCTTTAGTTACTCCTTTAGCTTTTTTCTCTTCTTTATTTTCTACTCTATAAGCATACATCTTTGATCTTAATCCAATAAACTCTGTCATTATCTTACCTTTATTCTCATCTTTCATCTTACCTATTACTTTTTTGTTTATTAGTGGTAGTCCATATATATTATTTTCCTTGTATTCACTCGTGTCAAATTCATCAACTATTTCTGCTATATCTTTATAAAAGTCTTCACTCTCAATCTCATATATAAAGCTATCGGTATCCACGTAACATAAATCTATATTGTTTCCATATTTTGGCTTCATAGTGTTATAATGAAAATCATACATTAATAGTTTTGATAGTTCTAATACACTCATACCAACATATATTGGCTTATTAAATGTTAACCGCTCTTTTTTCATATGTATAGCACATAAATTCTCTGTAAATATTGTTCTGTAATCAAAATTAGGTTTTGCAATTAATTTTTCTACTCTTTCAGGATCACATTCTAATTGTATGGGCTGCTTCTTTCTAATATTTTCCATAGTCTTTCCAAATACTGTTATTCATGAGCTTATAAAAATCTTCTTCAAACTTGTTTTTAGCTTGCGTTCTCATATTTGTATTTAAATCAATGTATTTCTTTAACCAGTCTGATTGTTTGAATTCTAATACTCTATGCACTATCTTTAATTCCATTCCAAGCGACATATATAGTTTTAAGTTCCTATAGTGAATTACATATCTTTCCTTATTATAAAGTGTTGTTAGTAGTTTTGATTGTTTAGATTCTGGTGGACACATGTTTTCTGGAGCTAATGGTAAATCAGAATGTTTGTTGTGTAAATACCTCGGATATTCTAAATCTACTTCTAATTTGTAGCCAGTTTCTGAATCATCTGGAATGTTCATTATATCTATGCAAGGTTTAATCCATTTAAAGTCTTTATAAGGCATGTATTGACTCATTGCCCATCCATATAAGTTGTTTGCGTCTAGATATTCTAGGTATGATGAACACTCATCTTTATTATAATCTTGCATATATTTGTTGTTAGCTTTTACATATCTTTTACTACATTGTGAGATTCCTCCTCGTATACCCTTTTCCAACATTAGTATTTTATCATAATCAGTTAACATTTCTAAGTTAATTTTAGTCATCTTTAACATTGCGTCCCACGATAAGCCCGGTGCTGTATAATACCAAGCAGGATCTAATCCATATGCCTTCAAACACACATCTCTAAAGTTTCCAAATATATCTGTTAATTGAAGGACATCTGTTTTGTTATAATGTTCAGTTAAGTCCCTCACTAACTTCAGATCGAATTCTTTACAAACTTGAACATGAAGCTTATGACGTTAAGGACTCATTTTTTCTCCTGTTAATCTGTTTGTAAATTTGTCTGGAGATAGTGGAACGGGTTCTTCTAATTTTTTAAATGAATCAACAAACTCAAATGGATAATCACCTTTAGTATTAACTAGATCAAGTTTATCAATTGGGAAAAACTTAAATGTTTCTCGAAATTGTTCCGGTTTTAAATTACTAGTTAACTCTGCTAAACTCTTTGGCATAAATCTAAATGAATCAACAAATCTTAAATTTATTCCATCTTTTTCTGGTCCTGCTTTTATATATTTTTCATATGTTATGTACCTTTCTTCATTATTAGGGATCAGTTTAATTTTCTGTGTATCATAAGCTAACTCCTTAATAAACAAATGCGTATCATAGCCAGTTAAATTGTGAAGAAATACAGGAACAAAGTTGGAACAGGAACAGGAAGAAATACAGGAACAATTTTTATAATTTAAATTGCAATAACTGTGAGCTGCACCTCTAAACTTTCCAGTTAAATGATCATGATCTTTTACTTTTGCTTTATTTTTATTTATCTTATACAAATACTTTTTAAAGTCATGCTTCCATTCTTTTATTTTTTCACTCACATCATCTCTATCCTTGTAGAACTCTATTATCTTTTTTAATATATTTATTTTTTTCTCAACAGCTGGTGGTAAGTCATTCAAGGTTTTCTCACATATATGACAAGTATCTGAATTGTTATAAGCTTCTGTTTCCTCCTCACTAAGCGGGGTCATATCAACTACCCTGTTATATATTTCCATAATTTCTATTGCTTTTTTTTGTAACATTTCAATAAATACTTTCGCAGCATCTGGACCTATATAACTAACAGGATCTTTATAGTTCCCATTTGAATATTTGACATAGTAACAAAAACTCATTGGTTCATGCTTTTGATATTTTACTGTTTTACTACAATTATGCTCTATTTTTAACTTACATAAGACTCATTCAAAGTCAGCAAGTATGACAAATGGAACTCTTAATGATCGATTATAGTTTTGAAACTCTATTTGATTGTCGTATGGTTTTGGAAGTTCTATTCTAACAGCCTCATGCTCTTTACAATATAGCTCATGGTTTTGCAACTGCTTCTCATTTCGAAAGTGTCTTGTTAAACATCTATCACAAAAGTATAACTTCTCAGTATGTTTTGTCACTTGACTTCTTATTAATCGTGATAGGTCTTTTATCCAACAAAAATGATTATTATTTTGATCATCTTTGATATATAATAAATTAACATGTTTTTCTTGCTTTGTTTTTGTGATTTGAAGTGGATATACATGATAGTTCTTGTCATAGCTGTAAACATTGATAGAAATATTACTTCTTTCAAATTTTGGGATATCTTTTAATTGTACTGGAAATTCAATGTTATCACAATACTTCTTTTGCAACTCATTAACAAGCTGTTTATAATGTGAAGGTCTTTGATACTGAGAACATCTGTCTATAGGTTTTAAATAGCTTGCAATAGAATACAAGAAACATTTATTGTCTTTACTTTTAATATTAATTACTGCTTTCTAATCTTTAATTGGTTTAGGAAGTTCAATATAGGAAGAAGCTCTTAATGGTACATAGTTGTTTAATCTGATTTGTAAATATTTAATTTGATGTAATGTCCATCCTGATCCTCTACCTTCAAATTCTTCCATTTCTCTACGAAGTTTTTGTTTTGCATAAGATATATATTCATTTAAGTCAGTTGATTCTAATATTCTCTCGTTTGATGTTTTAAAATTGTGCTCTTGTATTTCTTTATCTTTAATATAGTCACAAATGAAAACAAGGTTAATTTTAACGGGCTGAAATTTTAATTCCTCTTTGATTTTGTTAATAGCAACTCTTCCACTTGTATCTAAAAATTTTATTGGATCTTTATATCCTGCTGTGTTTTCAACTTTAATGGTTTATAAACGCTTCTTTAATGCTGTTTCTTCTAATTCTACTTTTATAGGTATACGTGTTGGTTTCGGTTCTTCAATTACTTCTTGTTTAAATGGGAATATATTTCTAATCTGTCTTCTGTTTTGTTCATCATCATATTGTTTGAGAAGGTTTATTAGTTCTGCTTTTCTTAATCGGGAATAACCTTTTATTCCCTTTTCTTTACATTGTCGCCTTAACTCTACTACAGTAAATCTATTATAATTACTCATCTTATTTACTATATAGAAAATCTTACTACATAATTTTTATCTTCGCCGGATTATTTCTGTTCATTTTTGTACTATTTTTAGTTCCATATATCCTAATACAACGCTTAACATTGTACACTCCTGCCATTGTCTACATATTACGCGTTGTATTAGAACACGACTTCGATGAGAATAACCCATCAAAGTCACATATACACATATTAAAATTAAATCATTTTTGTAAACTTACTCATCATCATCATCATAATCATCACTACCATATTTATATTCATTATAACTACTCAAATCAGATGTTTTTGTTGCATTATTAATAATTCTTTTTCCTTTAACAGTATTTGCTTCTCTAGTAGTGCTGCTAAGAGTTTAAGAGCATGATGAATTAGTTTAAGTCTATCATGTAATAAATCAAATTCTTTCTCCATATTTATTATATAAAAAAACCAACAAAAATGAGATAAATTTAAAAAATATAAGAATAAAAACAAACATGACTAGTGCTAAGGAAATTTTATCTTACAAACCTATATTTGATTGTGTATGTAAATATTTAGATATTGGTGGTTATAATGATGAAGACAAAATAAATTTTAGCATCTCCATAGGTATGTTAGATCATTTGTTCAAGAAAGCCAATAAAGAAAAGAACTCATTTCTTATACAAAACATTCTCTATACAAACGTTATGAACTTGTCTGATGAGATATTAGATTCACTGACTGATGAACAATGGTTATCTATAGGTTATGATGATTATGAGGAGGAATATAACTATGATCACATTACAGAAGATTTCATACGCAAATATCTGCAGAGAGTTAATTTGAGTGAAATATGTTCATGGAAAAAGTTATCGAAAGAGTTTATAAGAGAATTAGCTGATAAAGTTGATTCGGAGATTATTTCAGAAAGCCAAGACTCATCAGAATATTTTATAAGAGAATTTGCACATAGAGTTCATTGGAGAGAAGTATCGTATAACCAAAACCTATCTGAAGTATTTATTAATGAGTTTATAGACAAAGTTTATTTTGATGCTATATCTTATGGAAGCAAACTCTCTGAAGCCTTTATACGAGAACATGCAGATAAAGTTTCTTGGTGGCGCTTATCTGGAACTCATCAATTACCAGAAAATCTTATAAGAGATTACGCTGACAAAGTAGATTGGGAAATGATTTCAATGTCTCAAAATTTAACAGAAGGATTTATTGCAGAGTTCAAAAGAGAAAGTTCATTGGCATAACATTTCAATTTATCAACACCTCTCTGTAGAGTTTATATATTTATTTAGACATTACGTAGATTGGAGAGTTATAATAAGAAAATATCATAATAATCCCGATTTAGGTAGTATATTGAATTTAGCATTCGATGTTACAACAGATGGTTTGTTTAATGTTTAACTAATTATATTTTATGACTATTATATCATAAAAGTTGTAGCCTTAATTATTATATCATAAAAGTCGTAACCTTAATTATTAGATAATAACTGATCATACAAACAATCTATATTGTTAATCAATTCTTCTTCTGATAGTGATGTCCAAAACTCATTGCCTTTACCTTTTTACACCTATTCATCTTTTAACTCCAATCCTTTTAATTTTTCGATTACTTCATCATCTTGAATTTCTTCTATAACTTCTTTGATCGTGTTGAGTTCACACTTGAAAAATTCACCTTTATATTTAAATTCATCTAATTGTTTATGCACAAGTGACTAACTTTTTAGCAACATTTGTCTTATAGGTTTCTTCATAATAAAATAATTCGAAGTCAAGTCTAAACTCATTAAACTGACCTAGGCGTTGTTCAAGTTTTTTGTATAATCCACTTTATATATATTTTTCTCTTGGAGCTGTTTGGTAGTTGCTATATAAACAAAACCTGACTTATCATTATCTTTTTTCAATTGAGACCATCTTTTTATTTCTTGGAACAAGTCTGGATGAACATACGTACCCGTGATTATCCTTTGTCTTCCTCCAAAAATCATGTAATATATTTTTTAGACTGATACTTTTCTTCTAATTTTTTATAAGTTCTTTTGATTCTTTATTTTTTAACCAATGTTTAAATGATTTTCCACCATCTTGACACAACTTAGTAGCATTGAAGTATCCTGTACTCTTATCTATAATCAATTTAAAATCACCAAAAATACCATACCAATAATTGTCTTTAATCTGTTCATAACAAATATCATTTAAACTATACGAGTTATCCATAGTACTAATATTTATTATATAAAAATGTTGATTTAATCATTTTCGGAGTTTTTACCCACACAAATAAATTCTCATTCACCATGTTGTCATATCAAGTATTAACTCTTTCGAAATCGTTACACCCTTACATAATCATCTAACACAGAGAGTAACGGTTCTCTAGTCTTTTATGGTTATTATTCCATAAAAGACAAACATTTATATTTACACTACAACATTACTCTTATCTACCCAACTATTATGTGATTCATCAAATCCTAACCATTTAACATATACTTTATCACCTTTCTTTCTTAACACCTTTTCCACCAAGTATTCATCTTTATGTTTCGTCTTTAATAGTTCTGGCTCGTAAAATCTACCTTGTACATCCTCTTCTTCTAAATCTTTAATTCTATATGTAGGTGGATTAGATGGAATAACTTCACTAATAACAAATACTTCTGTTGACCAATTAGGTGTATATCCTTTCTCAAATAACCCTTTCGACTTACTTATACGAACATGATCACCTAATTTGTATTTGGGTTTAACACACTTATATTCTTTCTTATACACTTTTTCCAATATTGCTCGCTCATTCTTATTAACTTCTATAGGTTTTTAACCAATTGCTCTATGCACTCTATTATTATACTCACTAACCAATGTTGGTAATATCTCTATCCATTTATAATTTCCTTGTGTTGTGAACCTTTTCCACATGTTTTGTTTAAGTGTTCTATTAAATCTCTCAACAACAGAAGCTTTCTTACCACTATAGGTTGAGTAATGATTAATTTTATTTTCCTCCATTCACTTCTTAAATTCTTTATTATAAAACTCTTTCCCTTGATCTGTTTGTAAATTGTTGGGTTTTCTTACTTTTAACACTGATTCAAATGCTTCTGTAACATTCTTACCACTCTTATCTTTAACAGGAACAGCAAATGCATATTTTGAAAACACATCTATAATCTTTAGCAAATACTTATAACCTTTATTTAATTTGGAACACCTTTTAACACACCACTATCCATTTCCACAAGATCTGCTTGCCATAAATCATCTATACGTTTTATAACTACACTTAATCTGTCAAAGTTTTTTCTAGATGGTTTGTGAATTTCTTCTATAATGTCTTCTCTAACACCTTTACCATCTTCTAGTCATTCGGGCTTTTTAACGAATTGAGTTTTAGTAACACCGCATACAGAACAAATACCTTTCTTTAGATATCTTCCATTCTTTGTTTGTCCAATTCTAATGGTATCTTTCTCCGTATCTGTCAATTTTTACACTTAACACAATACATCATCATTATTTATTGTATAGAAAATCAACAAAAAAATTAAAATTTATCACTACCTAATACTATACTTTTAACATTATCATCATCATCACTTGATTCGTTTTCACCTTCATCTATTTCTATATACATAATAGTCAATAATAATTTACCCTCTTTCAATTCAGAATCTTTAGATGGTCTAATTGCTAACTGATCATTTATATTAAAGTGTAATGGAAAACTTTCAACTAAAACGTCATTTAAAAAAAGGTCTATAAGATGTTTATTAAGACTTGATTCTATATCCATTAACCTACCTCTATAAAGAAATTTGTAGGCAGCAGCTAAATTATATACAAAAAAGGCTGGTTTCCCACGATCATCTTCTGCCAATCGACATGGAACTTCAACAATTTCTTGTCTTGTAAGTAAATTAAACTTTTCTTTCACTGTTTCAAGCTGGTCTAATGTTACCACATCTTGTTTATCAATATCATTAGATACATTAACCAATCTTTTATTCTTAAAATCAACCCAGGATGTAAAAACTTCTCTAGATTCTTCTATTATACTTTTAACATTACCAAAAATATCCATATTTATTATATAGCAAACGTCCTTAGGAAAGCTCTCTTTCTATGTACATTATAACAAACAAAAATTGACCTTCTTCCATAGCTGAATTTTTATTTGGTTTAATCGTTATTATATAATTCTTCTTAAAACCAAAAGGTATATTTTCAATCAAAGTATCACCTAAATATATGTCTAAAAAGTATTTATCCAAACTTAATTCCATCTGCATTATTTTCCCATTATAGAGAAATGTGTAACCATTAGAAAGATTGAATATTTTAAAGATTGGCCCCTTAACAGTCTTAATTCTCAATCGATATAATAAAGGTATAGTTTCTTTCTGCATAATCAATTTAGTAGTATCCATCCTAACCTTTTGAAAATCTTCTTTCTTTATGTATGTGTCTTGTAACGTTTCTAATGCATCTTCAAATCGTTTTCTATCGTTCTCTAATTGGGCTTCTATTGACCTAAGTTGACTTACGCTAACATCATTTAAATTCTCCAACAATTTTAATTTTTCTTCACTAATATCAACATTATCTTTTCTATCTTTAACATTACCAAATATATCCATACTCATTTATTATACAGAAAATGTCCATCCTAATTTTTCAAAACATTTTTTTAACATCTCTATTTGTTTAGATGGGTGTTTAAAATCAATATCAACATGAACATCGTGCTTTTTCAACAGATGGTACAATACACATTTTAAGTTAATAAACAATACTCTTTTTGGATACAGTTCTTTAAAGGTTTCGTATAAGTTTTCGAAGTCGTTTATAAGTGTTTCTTCTATATGTCGTAAGTTTAATGGTTTTTGATCGGTAAGGTGATAGTGTATTAAATAAACATCATCATAATATTTTGTGTATTTGTTTTTCTTTAGTACTTCTAGAACATTTTTTGTTGATATTAAATGTTTTGATATATCTCCAAATTCATCATTTAACACCTTGAACACATCTTCAGAAATAATTCTATCCCGTAAAGCTTGCAAACGAGATAACTGTAACTTAAATCTTTTTATAGTATCATACCATGGTTTTCTCACACAAGCAGCTCTCATTCCTTCTTTAATACTGTAAACAAAACCATTCGCTACAAAACAATAATCACAAATGTATGTACTCCTAAATTTTGTTAGTGACTTACTACCACAATTACTGCATTTTAATGGTCTAGAACTATAATTTGACATGTTCTTTAAGGTAATTATTGGATATAACTTTACCAACTCTTTTTCCGTATACAAAAATTTAGGTATTAACATTTTCCATAAACCAGTAACATTATATAACGTTGTTTTTATCTTTTAAGTCTATCTTACTAACATCCCGAAAATACCAATTAAAATTAAATCTAACTAGTGCATCTAGTTCGTCCTCATGCTTCTCAAAATAATCTAAAAATCTATTGTGTATAGTTTCCATATTTATCTTAAAACAAAACTTTTATGGATATAAACCATAAAAGTCCTTAAACTTAATAATATTTAATCATTTTTAATCATATACATAACATCACTAAAAGAATACCCTTGATTTAGAAGATTTAAAACCTTGACACAAAGATGACCACATATAACTGAATTAAAGTCTTGTATTCGTTCGTCATTGTAAAATAAGTTTTCGATACCGAGATATTGTACTAGCTGCTTAGGAGGAACACCACCATAAGAATCGAACACGTACTTTATGTTATCTTTCCAATAGCATATCCAATGAGTACCAATGTTCTCTGATTTATCAAGGTTAACTACACCACACTCATGTACATAGGGTTTTTGTGGAAGTTCATCACTCATAAATACACCTCTAAATCGTTTTATCTTTAATTCTTTAAGCAACCTCTCTATATCGAAGTTGGTCAATGGTTTTAGCTTTTTGACTTCTTTGGTTTACCTGCCCCCTGCTTTTCTTCCATAGCCATATTGTGTCTTTTTGTTCTTCAAGTTCTTGTTTATTCTTCTTAGCATCCAATACAGTTTTAGTAATCGCTGCTGTACCACCTGCTAACGAACCGACTGCACCTAAAGGTGCTAAAATAGCTGGAATTGTAAAGATAAAACCATCCATATGCTCTTTCTTAATCTTTTTCATTTGTGTAGTAGTTAAAGTTAAATCCATTCCTTTACCTTCTTTAATTTTCTTAGATTTATCACTAAGTTGTTTCTTTGTTAATACATGATCAATATTTAAATCCTTTAGTTCGTTATAAGGAACACTAAACATACAACCTTTAATAGAACACATCTTCCTATTTAAGAGAAAATCTTAGTTTGTAAAAGTACAGTTGTTGTAGCTCCACCAAAATCAATTAAGGAATCATTGTCATCTGTTATCCTTATCTCAAAATTGTCAACCTTGTCTTTAGATATAGGAAAAAATAATGGATAAGTAGGCTCATAAATAATACTATGTTTAAAGTCAGCATCTGTTTTAAATGATGCTATAATTCCTGTTTCTCTATGTGTGTATTCTGTATCTTTAACAAACATACCATCTGCTATATTACAATGAACATTTATAGTATCAAACGGATGAAACTTTGGTAACTTACTTCCAATATGTGTTTTGTTTTTTTCTAAAACTTCAAGAACATTAAACCCGAGGACAGTACCTATAGCTCCAATTGTAACATCATTACTATCAGTTTCTATTTTAACTCTACTTCTTAAATGATCTTCTGATAATGTTATGTTGATGGATTGAGATTTTAAATACTCATTAAGTGATTTTCAATTATATTGCCCTTGTGTTATAAAAACTTGTCTATCACCATATGAGAAACTGTTTTTTTCTGTTGTTATGTTTGGAGTTAGATATGTACTGTAAAACCCAACTAGTCCTATACTTAAATAGTTGCTACTGTTGTCTAATTCGTAATGGAGTTTCTTCTTTAAAACAGAAGTATCACTCGTTAACTTAAATACCTTAGCCATTTATTATATAATAAATGAATGAGTTTGATTTACCTAGAGATATTCCAAGAGAGAAAGTAATCAAGTTAATAGATGTCATTCAAAAGTTAGAATACAGTTTAAAGAAGAAAAAAACTACGAATTGTTAAATATGCATACTACACTTTGATCACGTTATCAGTTATACTTTCTGCAACAACTGGATTTATTAATATTTTTATACCTGTAACAATTTACTCAATATTAACAATATCTCTTGCAACTGGAAGTGCTACAATAACAGGTTTGTCTTCTAAGTTAAACATAAGCAAAAGAAAAGACGAATATACAATCATTGTCACTTGTATTAACTCATTTAAAGAGCAGTTAGAGATGATAACATTAAATGGTGAAATGGATAACGAATATATAAAAGATACGTTGCTTAAGATTAGGGAACAACTTACAGATATAAGATCATAAAAGAGACGATTTTCTCTATAATAAATGAGTAAGAAAACTATTAATTGGGATGTAAAAGAGATGATAAGAGACAACAGTTAAGAAAAGAAATGGAGAGCTTATACCTGATGATATTCGATGTCTTATAGTGGGTCCATCTGGGTGTGGTAAAACTTTTTTGTTATTTAATTTTTGATTACAGCCAGGTTGGTTAAACAATAATTACTTCTATATATATTCTAAAAGCATGAATCAGCCAAAGTATGAGCAATTAAAAGATCGATTTGAAAAAGCAGAACTAAAGTTTAAGAAGCAAATAGCAACGTTCTTAAGGGGTAATGATTCTATTGTACCTATTGATGAATGTGAAAAATACTCTATAGTTGTGTTTGACGATTACATTCTGGAGAATCAAGATACTGTTAGAAATTACTTTACAAGAGGTAGACATAGACATTTAGACTGTTTCTATCTTGCACAAACATATTCAAAAGTACCTAAACAGCTTATAAGAGATAACGTTAACTTCCTATGTGTATTTAGACAAGATGATACTAATCTTAAACATGCGTATAATGAGTTTGTTGGAGGAGATATGTCTTATGATAAATTTAAAGAGGTATGTTCAAAATGTTGGCAAGAAGATTATGGTTTTATAGTTATTGATATGACAAGGAAGGTAAACAATGGTAAGTATAGGAACAAGATAAAACACTTTATAAACGTTTGACTTTTTTTATGTTTATTGATGTTCTTTGACGTTTATTGACGTTTGTTCGTTTTCTATATAATAAATGGATGAGAAAGATATTAATAAGAATATCAAGCTAAAGGAGTATTTGATAAAGGGCTTCAAATCTTGGAAGAAAGAAAGAGCAGGTATATATGATAAATTTAAAACACAAGAGCAACCTGTAATTGATGCTATTCAAAACTTGGGAAGTGAGATCAAAGAAGTAGCAGAACAAAATAAAAATCTAATAACTGAACTTGTTCCAGTTGTACATAAGACAGTTTCAATAGATCCTAGTCTACTACAAACACCTAAAAAGATAACTTATGATAGTTCCCCAAGTAGTAGTGATAGGCCTATAACAGGAGAAATAAAACAAATGAGAAAACAAATTAAAGACAAACTTGAAGGAGTAGAGCCTTTAACAACAGCACAATCATTTGGTAAGATTGCAAGGAAATATTATACTAAAAGAAATGATAGTGTGTTTGGAATAAGAACTGTAGAAGAAGATGGAAAAATAATAAATAAGATAGGAAATTCTGAAGTGAAAGTGAATGGTGATGATTTGATAATTAATGGTAAAACTTATAAAGGAACAGAAGGTGTATGGGAATTGTTAACGATGAATACTAATAAAACCATTGAAGATTATGATGATGATTTTGAACAGTACAAGGAAATAATAATAGAATCAGATGCTGCCTTCCAAAAATATAATCGAGATAAAAAAGTAGCATCGAATAGAGGTTCTAAGTACATTAATATTATCAAGCCTATTTGGGACAATTATATTAAACCATCTTTACCTCCAACTCCTAAAAGGACTGGTGAAGGAATTCAACAATATACAGAGATACCTAAAGAATATATATGGATGGATGATGTGAGAAAGTTGATTGATCGGTTAATAGTTATAGATGGAGAAGAAAAGGCTGGTAATAATAACTTTTATAATGAGAAAGTAGGTATAATGAGTATGATTAATAATAAGCTTTCACAATTTATTCCTAATGATCCAAAAGGTATAGGTTATTTGATTAAGATCCTAAATACATTACCACCACGATTCTGGAATGATGAGAAGCTTGGGAGAGGATTAGTAAATGATTTGATTAATATTTACCGTTTGAACTATATATTCCAGGATTTTCGTACTGCGGTCCAGGAACTAAGTTACAAGAAAGGTTAGAAAGAGGTGATAAAGGTATTAACCCATTAGATGAGGCTTGTAAAGAACACGATATATACTACAGAGACAATAAAGATACAGAGTCAAGACATTGCATAAAAGGAACTAGAAACTAAAGCCTGGAAAAGAGCATTTAGTAGTGATGCGTCAATTGGTGAACGATTAGCTGCTTTTGGAGTTGGTACTGCTATGAATGCTAAGGTTAAGTTAGGATGGGGATTATAAGTTTTTAATTGTTATTATGTATGATTCTTTTATGGGTATATCCCATAAAAGCGTTGTTTCAAGATTTTCTTTATAATAAATGGATAGTGTTGAGAGTTACGAGTTACAGAGTTTTAAAGCTAACACAAGAACATTTAATAATTTGAATGAAGCTAACAAAGATATTGAGTTTGATTTCGATGTGGGGGATGGGTTCATACATCCACACAAAGCAGATTGTCATATGACTTTTGAAGTTGTTGGTGCATCAGTTGGAGGAACATTTGGTGCAAATGATACTATAAAACTTGTAGATAACTTCTTACCATTCTTCTTTTCTCAAATTGAGGTTAGAAAGCATGGAGTTGTTATAGATAAGATTGAACTACCTGGAATAACATCTACAGCTATCGGAACATTAAATATTTCCAAACCAGAAGTTGAATATCTAAAACAAGCAGGATTTGAAACGGATGATAAACTTGGTCTAAGAAAGGACTTTAGCGTTTTGTATCCATTAAGATTAATTCCAGGCTTTTTAAGTGATTATAAAGAGGTTATGTGGAAAGGCGGATTGAGAATAACATTTACGAAAGCTAATAACAATAACGATGTCTTGTACAAATGGACTGGATCATTAGCAGGTGCAGCAGCTCCTCATGATGGAAAAATAACAATAAAAAGTATGGAGATAAGAATGCCTATTGTTGAATACGAATCTAATTATGAAAACAAGTTAAAGTTGAATATTCTTAAAGAACCTAAAATCATGTTTTCATTCCATACTTATCAATGTGTTCAGAAGACTGTTGTAGGTTCTATCTTAAAGTTTGATGTTACTACTCAATTTAATTCTAGACAATTTAATATGCCTGATTTCGTAGTTGTAATGTTCCAAACTGATAGAAGTGGCAAACAAACACCAGATGCAAGTAAGTTTGATCATTGTAAGGTAAAGAATATCTATCTTAAGAATGGGAGAAATGAGATATTTCCTAAAGAATCAAGAAACTTAGATATTGCTAAAAGGGATTATTTTAAGATGTACGAAGATTATACAGCATTTAAGAGAATAACATGTGGCAATACCGAAATGTACTATGATCCTAAAGAGTTTATAGAGAACAGACCAATGTATGTCATTAATTGTAGTAAGAGGAAGAATGTATCGGTAAATGAGAGAACAAACATAAAGACTGTAGTAGACTTTGCAGAAGCTGTGGCTGCTGATACTATATGTTATGCGATTTTAATTGGACAAAAGAACTTTACATATGATCCCAAGAATGAGAAAGTTGTAGAAGAGTTTTAGATAGTTAAATGTATGTTTGTATTGTTTTATTAAAGTTTTTCCATAAACGAAATTGGTAAAAAGTGATTAAATATTTTTGGTGAAGATAAAAATCGAAGAGTGTTCATTGATTTTCTATATAATAAATACGATGTCGAGTCATATTAAACTTTTAAATAAACTTGGAAGTCTTGAACAAAAACAGGTTATTGGACTAAGAGAATTAGAATTAAATAGAGAATATAAGATTGTGAAAATGGAAAAGATTAAAACTAAGTTTGGAAAGAGCATTTTAGTTGAGTGTGAGGAGTTTAAGGTCTTTCTTCCACCTAGATTTACAAATCACTTAACATAAAATGATTGATGAGATCGTTAAAGATGGAATAAAAATCAAATACACTGGTCTAAAAGATAATTATCCAACTGTTGAGTTCTGTATGTAAATTTTATGTAAATTTTCTGTATGTAAATGAGAATCGGTTTTATGAATTTCTCATAAAACGAACATTTTCCTTATAATAAATAACCTATGGCTACTTATTTGAATAAAAAATGACGTTAAAGCATTGAGATTCCTTCGCATAGATGAGTTAGAAAAAGATAAAGCGTACGAGATAACATTATGGAAATTGATTCAAACACAGCGTTACGGTCAAAGAGTTTTAGTACATTTAGATGAGAAATATAAGACGTTATTACCACAAAGATATAATGATGAAACTGAGCAAGTATTGAAAGATTTGAAAAAGCATAAGCTGTTTGTTAAGTATAAGGGTTTGAAAGATTTAGATAATGGTTATAAAATACATCAGTTTTACTTTAGAAATGAATCCAAAAAATAACAAAAATAAAACTTGTAATTTTAAGTATGTTTTAAGTGTATAAGCGTTTTTATGGTTTCATTATCAATATCCGAACTTGTAATTTTAAGTATGTTTTAAGTGTGTAAGTGTTTTTATAGTATTAAGACTATAAAAACTAAGATTTTGGATATACAGAACATAATGTCATTTAAATTTTAAAGATACATGTATAAATAAGGGATTTATTTGAGTTTTTAATAATTATATCCTTAGAGTTATGCAATTTATAAGACATTCGATAGATATTAAATTTATTTCTCTATTGATTGCCGTTTGAATTTTGAAAATCGGTTAATAAACAATGGAGATATAACAAATTCGAAATAGTATCCTTAGAATTATGCAACCTACAATACATTCAGAAGATGGCAAATTTAATGTTCTATTGATTGTCGTTTGAATTTTGAAAACCGGTTAATAAACAACAAAATTATAACGATTTAAAAAATAACACCCCTCGAGTACGCCATTAAAACAGGGGTTGATTATCGCTTCAAAAAATTTATCATATTTACTTTATTTAGTACTAGTTCATTTGTAATAGTTTCAGAGCTTAATTCATAATTTTAACAATTCTGGAAAAACGTTAAAAAATGTTAGTTTCCAACCCTGTTTGTCACGTGAAGGCAAAAATCATCACGTTACAACTAAGAATTTTAAAACTTTTTCGATTGTGAAGAGAGAGAAAATTGTAACTGCATAACGTGACAATTGGTATTGTTATTACTACACTTCCATATACTGCTTGACTACTAAAAAGAAAGAAAAGAAAAACATGTATGACTGCCTGAGGGGATGCAACTTGTGACTTCTACTACAGCTATGTTCATATGGAAGTCACGTACACAACTTGCATGTGAAATCATTCTCATATACAATGGGAGTAGATAACCTTGGCTTTTAGTTCAACTTATTTTTTTATTCTCACCAAGCAAACTGGATTGTGTGTGTCTGTGTGCATGTATTAGTGAGTTAGATGAATGAAAAAAAATATATATATATACTGTTTGGCTGTGAATTTATTCAATATTCATATACAGTCTAAAGTTCATCTTCTTATTACTCAGGCATTTCTGAACCAATTTTAATCAAACAAAATGTATCTGTTAAAGACAGCACTATAAGTTATAAGTTTTAGATATAAGTTTTTATGATTTTAAATGTCATAAAAGCCTATGCAATCTCACTTTAACATTGTAGTTATGGGAATACTTTGCGCTCTATAACTTTGTACAATTAGTTGGTTCCTTCTGCGCTGGTCAGAAAAAAGGGTCCAAATTGCGCTAATCAACTAATGTTAAAGCAAAAATTATTCAAAGAAAATGCTTAGTAATTACATTAATCATCTAGTGGTGATTTGTAGTTAGTGATATTATATCCCTTTTCTTTAAATTCTGACAATCTTTTTTGTAACCAATCATGTAGTTTTATATGAGGTATGGAACAAAAGTTCTCATTATAATATGCAGGAACTCCACATACAACACATTTATTAGTAATATTTCTTTCATTAGTTAAGTCATAACAAGATGTAGTTTCGTTCCTTCTAGTAAAATATGGCGGGAAACGAACACGTATTATATCTTTAAATAAAATAACTTGTGGTGCTGGTAATGTAAAACCTACGGGGTTATATGTTGAATCTACAAACTTACATTCTGATAAGGCAGCTGGTCTTAAAATCTTAAATCGTGTGTCTTTATCCTTAAAGAAAAGATACATTATTTTTATAAAGTCATGCTCTAGCATTTTATTATGTGTTTCAACCACTCGTTCTTTTGATGAGAATGAATAATCTATCAACGGTCCAGAATATTTTAAACCCTGTTCAGTTTCTTTATTAATATTCTCTGCTCTACAACATCTTTTACAGTTATCAGATCTCTTGTTTCCATTTCTAGCGAACTCTTGGAATTGTTTTAATTCTCCACAAATTACACACTTTTTCATGATTTATTAAATATAAAATATCCAAAATAGTTAGCTCATTTTTGTTTGATTTTAAATGTCATAAATACCTATGCGATTTCACTTTGGGTTATCCCTCTGTGTTAAAGTACTATAGCCAGTGGTGACTTCATAATTTTTGGTAGTTAGGAGGTGGAAGGGGAAAAGTGTCTGCAGAACATACATATGTCCCCTACTTAATTATTTATTTTAAACCAGAATGCATGAGGAACCAATGGACCTATGTGACGTAAAGAAATACAAATGAAATTATGAGAAATTGGTGTTATACGAACACAAAATTATCTAGAAATGTAGCCTACAGGTTGGGCAAACGACAAACAATAAAATATTTTTAATAAATACGACTTTAAAGGAACATCAGCAATGATACAAAATATCAGAGACATAATATGACTGTTCCCAAAACACTCTTTGTACCATGAACATAGTATGAAAACAGGTAACTTGTTTATAAAGAGGTGTAACTTAATTGGGTTCCCGATCAATACTGATTACAAATCTTACAAACATGAACCATCAATAACAATCACTAGAAAACGAATGACCTTTTTTGTCTGACTAGCTAAAAAATGCCATAGAAAATAAACAAATAAATAAATAAACATTGAATAAAAAATATAAAACTAAACAAAAGACCATTTATTTATACAACAATCATATTTCGTTTTCCTTTTTGAAGTGAATTTTCATTTGATTTCTCGTCCCATTTACTATCCATTACAAGCTACCTCTTCGGTATTACCTGAATGCAAAGTTGGATTTGTTTCGTTGTGCGATGATTCATGTCAGTAAACGAGTTTTTGAAGGGAAGGTATAGGAGAAAAAATAATTACATGGCATAGGAAATAAATAATTACATGGCATAGGAAATAAATAGTTACATGGCAAGTCTTGAAAATTCAGAAAGATTGCTGGATGCTTATCCCAACACTGTTCATAAACGGACAAATCACAGCTCTTAAAAAAATGTAATAAATTTACAAAACATGAGCCATGGCAGCAATTGCAAAGTGTCAGTTAGAATCTTAAAACATGCGGTGTAAATTAGGAGTATTGCCAATTTGAAAGATTGAATAATGCACGTTTGGTGCACATTAGAAGCAGTCTTAAATTCATACTGGTTAACTATAGAAGAAGAATAAGCATACCATTGGCTTTTGGGGAAAATTTACTATTAAAATGGGGTGTCACATGCTATGATTTTCATTTTTCAAACTTCACTTTAATTCAAAATGGCGGATTTCAAGATGGCTGCCGTCAAGGATACACTTACAGTATCACTTCCCTGTAGACATAATATGTATTACCGAAGCTTTTATCCACTTATTATCGTTAATACGCGAGTTAGAAGCGGAGGTAAGGGACTTACGCACGTAGTAAGTATAAAACAATATGCCTGTAACTTTTCCCCAAATGGGCGTATTTTAAAACTAACTTCACCATTGTCTTCCTGATTAAATTATATCTCGAAATTATGTATCATATTACCTTATTCCCATTTCAAGAACTTGACCTTAATTCAAAATGGCAGATTTCAAGATGGCTGCTGTCAAGGTCATACCTACCATACGACTTCCCCCTAGGTCTTGTATGTATCTACATGGTTGTTTTTTCATTAACATTCCGTTTACAACGTGTAGTAAGGGACTTCTGCAGTAATCTGTAATAAAAACATCAGAATTCTTAAAAATTATAGAAAAATAGAAAACATGCCCCATGGCAAAAATTTCTGTCATAACAAATAATACATACATGTCCTCTATCAGCAAAAAAAAAAAAAAAAAAAAAGAAAGAAAGAAAAAGAAAAATCATTGAAATCAGAGCCGGACAATTAGGTGATGTCCCTTATAAGGAAATTTTGCCTTACTTGCTCAAATATCCCCGGCGTCTCTTGCACATCAAGCAGACAGCTAAAACTCTTGCGAGAAAGTCCTCGTGGGTTTTTACTGGCGATTCACAAACTATGTGATATTGAAAGGTTTTCTGAGAAATATGTTTGAAAAATATATGAGATGTACAAAGTTCAAAATGTGTTCTTTGTTATTGTACGTTATATGAACATGAGAAGTGACAGGAATAAATGCTATTTGCAAGCACACACACACACTCTCTCTCTCTCTCTCTCTCTCTCTCACACACACACACACACACACACACACATATATATATATATATATATATATATATAATATATATATATATATATAGTCTTCGAAAAACCTACAAAAAAGTAAAAAGCTGCAACTTTGAAAGGACTACCTACAATTTTGTATTTTGTTTGTAATGTTTAGTGGAAATGTTTAAATTTTTGTTGGCAACAATGAGCGGATGTAAACGTTGACGTCATAACCGCAAATCACATGACAAAGATGACTTCTACTCATGAGAAAGCGCAGTGTGTGTCGTGGTTTTGTGAGTTAAAATCTAGTGTTTTGGTGAGAAGAAAATTCCGACAAAAATATCAGAAACAACCACCTGAAGGTTCAAGTATCAAGAGATGGTACAAGTTTCTAGCTACCGGAAGTATCTTGGACTTGCCTCGTAGCGGAAGGCCAACAACCAGTGTTGATGTGATTCAGTCCGTGCAGGAAAGTGTGTTGTGAAGTTCAAAGAAATCGTTGAAACGCAGATCCTTGGAGCTGTGAGTGCCAATGACAACGCTACACAATATCGTTCTTAAGAAAGTGATACAGAAGTTTACAAGCAAACACCGAAAGATGTTCAGGACCTCCGGAAGAAGATACGTAATATGATTGGGAGTGTTACGGATGAAATGCCATTCTTGGATTCCCGAAAAGACTTCAGCAATGTTTGGACTAAACGGTGCTCAGCTGGAGGTTTAGTGTTGAAAAAAATGCTTAGAAATAAAATTTCAGACGCTCTTACAAGTCCACTAAAAGTTTTGTACAAATACAATAAATGGTTACAAAGTTACAGCTTTTTACTTTTTTGCAGGACTTTTGGAAGACTCTGTATATTAGGGATGACCAATTCCGGAATTTTTGCTTTTCGGAATCCTTAAAGTACAATTCGAAAAATTCCCAAATCGGAATTTAAAAAAATCCGCTTTCTGAAAAATTCCGAAATTTTCTAAATTTTGGATTTTTTTCCGAAATCCGGAAACTTTTAGCTATCCCTAATTAGATATATGTATTAGGGATAGCCAAAATCCTCTAATAGAGGATATACGTCCTTTTTCTTTAAGAAGGTTTCTTTTTAAGTGGGACATCCTGATCATGCTATAAGGAAACTAATCCATCACAGTTATTGAATTCCGTAAAGGGGAAGCCACACCGGTGCAAATTAAAATTTCTTCGCTTCATGCTAATGAGAAAGAAAATTTACCTAATGTACTAGTTCCTGTATAGTAATTCTATCTCCTTGGCTTGAGCAAATACTTCTGGAATTGCTGTTAAAATATGGAACTTTATGCACCGTCTTTTCTTGAACATCCCAGTGTGTGTGTAAATATCAGAGTGGATTGATTTAAATCAGTCTGATTTAAAAAACCTGATTTTTATAATAAAAATCGTTGATTTAAATCGAATTTCGAAATAAATTAATTTGAAAGGAAAATAACAGCCAGATTGTGTAACTAACTATAAAGTATCCAATTTTCGAGCAGTCGAATCATACTGGATTGAAGTCTAAGTCAACTTATATGCTAGGCTTCTAAAATATTATCTGACCTAAGTCTGAAAGTTTTGAACGGGTAACGGGACAATCCGGCTTTCTTCTCTTCGTAACACAGGGTTTGTAAATCGTTATTAATTATTGCATCAGAGAAATCACTATTCAACATTTAAGATGAAAATTCTTTTGTATTCGCGTCTGTTTGTTTGTTCCCAGATAACATGGGCGATTTAGGGAGGGTCCGATCCCCTCCCCGAAACTTGAACATTTTGTACATTTTACATAACTTCAGGCGAAATTTATCTATTAAGTCACTGAAGAAAATAAATCATTTTGGCTTTGGCTCTCACTTGCTTTATGTTCAACTGTGTTAATTTGAGGGTTCTTTAACAAATAATTTTCTCTCCTTTCGACATAATATGATTGATGTACTGTCCAAAGCCCTTGAGCAAGGTGAAGCTTGGTGGTTTGTCTTTGCCACTGTTTTCCATCGGGTAAATATATCCTGATACAGGGACTAGGGATCATAGTTGAATTCAGCCATATCTCAGGGGGCCTTCGCCCCCTACGTTTTGGTGTCGCTCTCCTGAGTTAACATAAAAAGTTATGTAAGTTAATGTGGGTGCGTGTGTGTGTGTGTGTGTGTGTATGTGTGTGTGTGTGTATGAAGTAACGGTATTCGATCCCTCCTTGAACATTATTAGTGCCTCCTAACTATAAAGTTTAAATTATAGTGCCTAGGGACCTATAGTTTAATGTAGATTTCTAACCACTACTACACACCGGGGTTCGAACTCGGAACTCTCTTGATATAAGCCGATGATCTTAACCATTGCTCCACCGGGGAAATCACCATTCGACATTTAAGACGAAAATTCTTGTATGTAAGCATCTGCTTGTTTGTTTCCAGATAATAGGGGCATATTTAGGACCCTCTCTCCGAAAATGAAATTGACGTATTTTATATGTATTCGTACCACAAGCTAGTTCTGGACTCCCGAATTCTTAAAGGATATGTTCCTGTCAAATATCAATAACTTTTGAAAAAAAATAAAGAAGTGCTATGTTGCTAAACGTTGCTGTATTTTTTCTTTAATGCTTAAGAAACATTGTGTGGGATTGGAATAGGTTAACGTTTGAGGATAAATTCAAAATTCAATCCCAATACTTTTACTTAAATGCCATAATTAACATTTAATACTGATCCTTAACGTTTTTTTCGTCAGTTCATTACTTGTATTATTCGAGGAGAAAGATGTTATTTAAATTTTAAAAAACATTTAAATAAAAAAAATCAACAAAAATGATTTTTAAAAAATCATATTTTTTTTCAACCCAATTGACGGTGTTTTTGAAAAACAACAAAGAAAGAATTTAAAAAATGGCGTATAAAATAAAAACTGTTTTCAGGAATATCTGCACGGATGTTATATATATATATATATATATATATATATATATATATATATATATATATATATATATATATATATATATATATATATATATATATATATATATATATAATATTAAAAAAGGTTTCTTTTGAAATATATAGGTCTATTATATTTCTAAAGGAACAGAGCTTCCGATTTTAGTGTTTCATTTAATCACACCTGGTATTCCTTAAGCTGTTTATAATTATCCCTTTCTGACCGTGTGATTCCATTTGGAATCACAAGGTTTTTTGGCTTTCATAGCGCATATATTGTGCCGAATAGTTCCAAGTTGCATTCCAAGTTCTCATGCGTTGTAGTTATAGTGCCCTGGCAGTATAGAATTTTGAGGGGGGGAAATGGATTTTCTTACTTCCTTAGGCTTAAACATATAATCCATTGAAATAAACATTGATACTTTTGAAAATAAACATAATTTCCAAAGTATAATTTAGGTAAGAAAGGGTTATCTATAAATTTTATGCTTTATAATTATTTGTAAGTTAAATTCTATCATATAACTGCTTTTCTGGCTCTCATAATCTTTTCCTCTAAATCAGTTTTAACAGAGTATTCGCATAGAGATGCAGAGAAAGCGTTTAGAAAGAAAGTAAATGATAATTTAGAGCATTTCCAAAAATTAAACCTTTTTGTAAAAGATTTCCTATTTTCAATTTTCAGGGAAGGATTAAAGGATGTAAACAATGCTGAAGATATTTGCAAAAATGGTTTATCAAAGGAATATTTATACGAAGAATCTATAGGAACACAAAACAGAATAGAAAATAATTGCATGGCATTTAGAAGCAAAGCAAACAATCTTAATTTACACATTCGTTTGGTGTCGGATAGCATAAACCATTTTCATCAGTGTGACCTTTGTAAGCACACTTTCTCTCCCGAAGTTCAAGTGAAGAGATGTTTAATCCCGAAACACTGTCAAACACAACTTGCATCTCAAGAAAAAATATCTGAAATCATTCATGTAGGAAATACAAGTGTGGTTAATGCAAGATCCAAATCACGTACGCACTGTAAGAAATATAGATTTCGTAAGAAATTCAGATGTACGAAATGTCAAAAACATTTTTTGTCTAAATATTATTTAAAAGTGCATATGCGTACTCACACAGGCGAGAAACCCTACTTATGTCATGTATGCTCAATGGCTTTTCACTTATTCCATTCCATTTAAAAAGACATTTTGGTGTCAAAACCTTTTCCTGTTCAATCTGCGCGAAGAGATTTTTCGCAAATGCTGATTTGAACTATCATATGAGAAATGTCCATAGTGTCAATATTCTTAAAAAATTAAAATGTGAAGATTGTGGGAAGACCTTTTCATCCTTAAGAGGTCTACGGAAACATTTAGCCGTTGGGCAAAATGATATGCCATCCTATTGTAATAATGTTATTGCAAGTAATATAGATATAAGCACTTTCAATGATTGGCCTTACGAGTGTAAAAGCTGTGGAATGACATTCATGAAGAAATGTCGTTTCCGATTTCACTTCAAGTCACATTCATCCCAAAACATTTATAAGTGTACAGTTTGTGAAAAAAGTTTTCGGTATCCACATGAGCTAAAGAAGCATTCATTACTTCACATTAATAAAATGATATTCAATTGTGCGCTCTGCAATAAAGGTTTTCCCAAAAAACACCAATTGGTTATACACATGAGAACCCATACACAGGAGAAACCTTACGCATGCAAATTTTGTTCTCGCAAATGTTCTCAACATTCTGATTGTGTAAAGCACGAAAGAATTCATACAGGAGTTAAACCCTATATATGTAAAATACGTCAGAAATCATTTACTACGAAATATCACTTAAAGATACATACAACTACTCACGATGACGCAATGTTACCAATGTATCCTTGTAGTAAATGTACTAAAATATTCAAGAAAAAGTTTTCTCTGAGCACACATGTAAAGAAAGTTCATATTCTGAGAGATAAGAGTTACATTTATTGGTTAGTGCGACAAAAAATTTTCATCTTTGCTGTATCTAAAGCAACATGAAAAATTACATAATATATCATGCGAGTATGCGAGTACTTTTGAATGCGAGTATTGCAAGCAATCCTATAAAACAAAAGCGGGACTTGAGTTTCATTTGTCATCTCACGACGGTGTTAGAAACTTCGTTTGTGATATTTGTGGATCTACCTTTTCTCGAAAATATATACTTAAGTGTCATATACAGACACATTTCCAAGAAAAGTCTTTTGTTTGTGAAACATGTAAGAAAGGGTTTTCATCAAGAGGTGGTCTTCGTTACCATAAGATTAGCCATAAAAATTATAAACCATTTGAATGCTCTCAATGTGAAAAATATTTCACATCTAAAATTACTTTACTTTCTCATTTACGAATTCATATGCTTCCTTTTATGTGTGAGATCTGCAATAGAAAGTTTTCGCGTAAAATACTTCTTGCAAATCATATTATAAGTATACATGAAAAAAATAATATGGTGAAAGGCATTCAAGGTGCATTATTATAAATAACATTAATCTTGAGCTACTAGTATGATATAGTGCAAGAGGTGGACAAGAATATGGAAACACACTGTGAAATGCGTGCTTGATATTATTTTTGTTATAGCGGAGTATGTATGTCGCGTTACCATCCTTGCCTAATTCAATCACCTTAACATTTGACAAGGTTCATTTCTAGTCAAGACAGAGTTCTGTGAATTTTGCTAGGGAATCATGACAGAGCTGACGGAATTTTAACTAGTCAAAATTGTTGGAACTCGGATAGTGGGTGCCTTGGTAAGCAAGGTAGCAGAAGTGTTTTGTGTATCACGAGTCACAGTGTCCAAAATTATTCGGCATACAGTAAAATAGGAGAAACTACATAGGTCAAGCACAAGCGTGAAATAAAAAAAGTGTTTTTTATGGTAGAAACCGACTCACATTACTCAAGGTTATGACGCAAAATAAGAATTCGACAGGAGCAAAAGTGGCTGCTGAAGTAAATATCGTAATTAAAAATCTTATCAGGACCCGAACAGTACAGGGCAAACTCCCCAAGCAAAGTTTTATGAACGAACTGCCATTCCCAGGTCTTTCATCAAGGAGACAGATGATGCGAAGAGGAGACAGTGGTATGTACCAAAGTAATAAAAGTTGGACGTTGCAGCATTGGAAGATCATTTGATCATATTGATATTTACACTATTTCAAACTTCTGGTCAAATTTACGTCTGGAGAGCGCCATCTCAAACTTACGATAAATATTGTTTGCTACCCGCTTGAAACATGGCGGGGTTTCCGTCGTGTTATGAGCAGATATATAGTAGTATTTTGCTGAATCAATCGTTAATTGCAATGTCAGTCACTGACAATGCCTATGCGACCATTTTGAGCAAGCAGATCCATCTATGGTGCAATGTCTGTTCGCTAATGGCGATTCTGTTTTCCAAGGTGATAACGCTCCTGTTTTCACAGCTCACATCGTGGGGAACTGGTTTCCTGAGGACCGACAAGAAGTTATATACCTCTCATGGCGTTCCCCGTCATCTAATCTAAATATTATTGAGGCCATGTAGTCAGTATTTAAGAGAATTCGAGCATCCATCGAGTATTTACTAGGGATGGGCAAAACCGGTTTCTATAAAAACCGAAACCCGGAAAACCGACATTTCGGTTTTCTTCAAAACCGGTTCGGTTTCCTCCAAAACCGGTTTCGGTTTTCTCTAAAACCGGTTCGGTTTTCACCGAAACTGGTTTCGGTAAAATGTTTTCGAAAACACATAAAACTATTTCTATGGAAATGGATTCGGTTTCCGGAGAACAACGAAACACCATTCTGGTCAAAAATAGAACAAATTTTGGAAGAAAACCGGAATCGGTTTTGAAGAAAACCGAAACCGGATCAGGAGAAAAACCGAAACCGGTTTTTCAAAAAAATTCGAAACCGGTTTCGGTTTTTCTAAATACCGAAAACCGAAAAACCGGTTTTTGTGCCCACCACTAGTATCTACCACCTCATCAGTAAAGGAATTTGCATAGTTTTGCAAGAAGAATTGTACAATATTGTATTTATCCATCCCAAGAAGACTCGAAGCAATTCTCCATGCCAAAGGTCGTCCTACGCCATATTAGTCTCAGGCAAGCGCTTTTCATTGAGTATTTCCTTATTTTTGTCCACCCCCCTTATGGTTTAGGCTAAATTATCCCGTAAAATTGTACTATTGTTCTATAATTAGTAATGGCAGGAAGTAGTCTGGTCTTTCTGTGCAGTCGTGTGAAGATTTTGTTCACCATCTAGTAATATAATTTTATTCACATTAGGCGTGGAAAAGAGTAAGGTGCAGTTTGTGTGTGAAGTCAGTTACATGAATATCAAACTGAAGGTAACTCTTCCTTTCTTTTACAGTTATCGCACCCATTTCTTCTCTTTTCCACAATGTGAAGGGAAAACTAACAGGTATAAGGAAAATTGTAGAAGCAGTCGACTTAAATGTTATTGTAAAGGTTTTTATTTATTAAAAGTAAGAAATCAAAGAAAGAAAGATTTATATTACAGCACCTATTCAAAGAGATGTTCCCGTATGTAGTCTGATGTGATTCTTTGCGTTGTATTAGCAGTACAGTTATACTTTGGCAAAAAATTGAATCAATTTGTAGAGCAGATGTAGATTGTAATTTCATTCTGAGAAGGAGAACGTTCAATATGGCTCACTGGAGATGCGTCATAAATCCTCTCTTGCTCATATCCCAATACATGTATTATGGAATTCGATCTTCCCTTTATAGTTTATCTAAGATAACTAAATAATAGATGCAATGTTCCTTAACAGTTCAAATCTTCATTTTGTATCGCCATTCCAAAATAACCAGTCAACTAGTTTATCATTAAATTTTTCATGTCTCTAAGAAAAAGAAAGAACTAAAGTGAAGCATTTAATAATAATTAGTTATTTAATCAAATTTGAGACAGGATATAGCACTCATGCCTCCACTTTATTTAGTCACAATTTCAATAAACTTATAGCCCCACGCTGTTATAATTTATTGTATTATTCTGAATAAAACATCATCCAATTATCCGGCTCCGATTTCAATGAAATTTGTTTTGCTGATACAGGACATGCATTCATTACTTGTGGTGACAAATTTTTGCCATGGTGCATGTTTTCTATTTTCTATAATTTTTAAGAGTTGTGATGTTTTTATTAGAGATTACTGCACAAGTCCCTTACTACCCTTTGTAAACGGAGTGTTAAAAAAAGAACAACCATGTAGATACATATAAGACTTAGGGCAAGTCGTATGGTACATATGACCTTGACGGCAGCCATCTTGAAATCCGCCATTTTCAATTAAGGTCAAGTTTTTTTTTAAATGGGAATAAGGTAATATGATACATAATTTCGGGTTAGAATTTAATCAGGAAGACAATGGTGAAGTTAGTTTTAAGATACGCCCATTTGGGGAAAAGTTACAGGCATATTGTTTTATACTTACTACGTGCGTAAGTCGCTTACCTCCGCTTCTAACTCGCGTATTAATGATAATAAGTGGATAAAAGCTTCGGTAATACATATTATGTCTAGAGGGAAGTGACTCTGTAAGTGTATCCTTGACGGCAGCCATCTAGAAACCCGCCATTTTGAATTAAAGTGAAGTTTGAAAAATGAAAACCATAGCATGTGACACCTCATTTTAATAGTAAATTTTCCCCAAAAGCCAATGGTATGCTTATTCTTCTTCTATAGTTAACCAGTATGAATTTAAGACTGCTTCTAATGTGCACCAAACGTCCATTATTCAATCTTTCAAATTGGCAACATTCCTAAATTTCACTGCATGTTTTAAGATTGCAACTGGCACTTTGCAATTGTTGCCATGGCTCATGTTCTCTAAATTTATTATATGTGTTAAGAGTTGCGATTTGTCAGTTCGTGAATAGTGTTGGAATAAGCATCGAGCAATCTTTCTGAATTTTGAAGACTTGCAATGTAATTATTTATTTAATCCAGAGTACATGAGAACCCTATGGACCTATGTGACGTAAAGAAATACAAATGAAATTATAAGAAATTTGTGTTATACGAACACAAAATTATCATGAAATGTAGCCCACATCTTGCACAAACGACAAACAATATTTTTTTTAATACATACATCTTTAAAGGAACAACAGCAATGATCGAAAATATCAAAGAGACATAATATGACTGTTCCCAACACGCTGTTTGTACCATGAACAAAATATGAAAACAGGTAACTTGTTTATAAAGAAGTGTAACTTAATCGTGTTCCCGATCAATACTGATTATAAATCTTACAAACATGAACCATCAACAACAATCACTAGAAAACGAATGACTTTTTTTTTGTCTGACTAGCTAAAAAAAATGCCATAGAAAAGAAACAAATATAAAACAAGAAATAAATAAACATAAAACAAAAGCATTTATTTTCACAACAATCATATTTCGTTTTCCTTTTTGAAGTGAATTTCCATTTGATTTCTCGTCTCATCTACTATCCATTACAAGCTACGTCTTCGGTGTTACCTGAGTGCAAAGTTGGATTTGTTTCGCTGTGCGATGATTCATGTCAGTAAACGAGTTTTTGAAGGGCAGGTATAGGAAATATATAATTACATGGCATAGCAAATAAATAATTACATGGCAAGTCTTCAAAATTAGGAAATATTGCTGGATGCTTATCTCAACACTATTTATGAACTGACAAATCGCAACTCTTAAAAAAATGTAATAAATTGAGAAAACATGAGCCATGGCAACAATTGCAAAGTGCCAGTTGGAATCTTAAAACATGCGTCGAAAATTAGGAGTGTTTCCAATTTGAAAGATCGAATAATCTACGTTTGGTGCACATTAGAAGCAGTCCTAAATTCATACTAGTTAACTATAGAACAAAAATAAGCATACTATTGGCTTTGGAGGAAAATTTACTATTAAAATGAGGTGTCACGTGCTATGGTTTTCATTTTTCAAAACTTCACTTTAATTCAAAATGGCGGATTTCAAGATGGCTGCCGTCAAGGATACACTTACAGTATCACTTCCCTGTAGGCATAATATGTATTATCAAAGCTTTTATTCACTTATCATTAATACGCGGGTTAGAAGCGGAGATAATGGACTTACGCACATAGTAAGTATAAACAATTAATATGCCTGTAACTTTTCCATAAATGGGCGTATCTTAAAACTAACTTCACCACTGTCTTCCTGATTAAATTCTAACCCGAAATTATGTATCATATTACCCTATTCCCATTAAAAAAACTTGACCTTAATTGAAAATGGCGGATTTCAAGATGGCTGCCGTCAAGGTCTTACCTACCATACGACTTCCCCCTAGGCCTTATATGTATCTACATGGTTGTTCTTTCATTAACACTCCTTTTACAAATGGTAGTAAGGGACTTCTGCAGTAATTCCTATTAACCACATCACAACCTTTAAAAATTATTTAAAAAAATAGAAAACATGCACCATTGCAAAAATTTCTGTCATCACAAGTAATGAATACATGTCCTCTATCAGCAAAAAAGAAAAAGAAAAAGAAGAAAGAAAGAAATGAAATCAGAGTCGGACAATTGGGTGATGTCCCTTGTTAGAAGTGTCGGTCTTCCTTTGAATGACTATATATCGTAAGTTAATACTATATATCGTTTCAACAAAAGGTTAACGTGTGCTTCAGACTTCGAATAAAGTGGTCCTATAATCGAGATTTTACTTGTATCGTAGTATGTTTTAAATTGAATTGTACTTCAAAATGAAATAAGTAACTGATCTCTGGAGTAGAGCGTAGCTCACCTGAAATTTGTATCACTGCTGAGTAAAGTAGCTCGTAAACTATTAATTAAATTTTAATAAGAAATGGGAAATAAAATAATCACTTTTGTATTCTTTAGATATCACACCACCAGTGATGGCACGTCACTTGGGTCACGACTTTTGCCTGGGAAATCTGGGTGTAGCTTCTCACATGGAACATCCGTAAAGTGTTGCACGCCGATTTCAACGAAATTGTGCAGATAGATACTAGACACAAAATAAAGTGACCCATATTTTTTCATTTCTGCGGAAAAACGGTTTGAAGGTGCCTAAGCCCCTCCTGAAGTATTTTCAGAAAAGCTCGAAATCTCCTAAAGAACATGAGCAATTTGCAGAAAGCCAGGCACAAATACTAGATAGAAAATTAAGGAATATGGGTTTTTTCTATTGTGTGAAAAAACGGTTGCCGGGAGAACAACGGCCCCCATTTAAATATCTCCAAAGATAATGACAAAGGCCAAATTCGACAAAAGGGTACAAGGGATTCCGAGGAAACTATGCATGCAGATTAGTGCTCTCAACGGGTCTGGTTGAAGACCAACCCGACCCGACCCGTGACTCGAATTGACTAGCCCGACCCGACCCGACTGACCCGAACCGTGATCCGACCTGATTGACCTGACCCGACCCGACAACCCGACCCGAGCTGATCCGACTGACCCGACCCGAGTAGCCTGATCTAACAACCCGACCCGAGTTGACCTGTAACCCTAGTCGGGTCGGGTCGGGTCAACCCGATCCGTTTGAGAGCACTATGGTCACGACACTGGGTGAACGCCAAAATGCACTCCCATTGGGAATTAAATCCGGACCACGTGTACCGAATTCTTACACGTTAACCACTAGCTAGATCAAGCGGGGGATTTGTATATACATCTTAATGAATATTTGGCACTTTTGAGGTTTGGTTATTTCTTTTTATAAGTGATACCAATGTCCGAAGTGGGAGAAATTTCTTTTTTTCTTTCTTGCTTTAGTTCTATGTGACGAAATTTTTCTTCAAGGTCAGTGTTCTCACCTGCTCGGACGGCAGGGGGTCTTCTCGGAAGGCAGTAGCAAGAGTCTCTTGGCGGAGACAAAGGAAATCGTTTAACTACAATGATAAGGGTTGAGGAAACAGGAGAACACTTGTGATTTTTTCCAACCCTTCAACTTTCATTCCAAAATAGGTTCTTATGATTCCGGGACCCGTGACACTTTGATTTTTCTTTCTCGGTAATTAAAATGTATTTTACAGTATATATAGTTGCACGTAAGAAGATACATAATATGAATTTTGTAATATAAAATTTAAAAATACAGTATGATATTTAATTATAAAGTACTAATTTTATTTCATCACTTTCAGCCCAACAAATGAAATTCAAACAATTCGCTCTCTGAGTCTTGGTCATCAATACTGCGTCTTATTCTTTGTCTTGCAGTCAAGTCTTGGTCCTGCATTTCATAGTCATGGTGGTCTTTCATGCTATACAAGAGCCAAGAATGCTCGCCTCATCGGTACAAATGAAGACCAAGTGTGATTTTGATTATGGTCTTTCATACTATACGGAAAGCAAGAAAATACGCTCATCGCTACTTGGTGATAACCAAAACAAGGCCAAGAGCAAGATTACTATGCAATTCGTCTTGTATATCCAATCTTTATCTTGTTCTTGTATTGATGTCCTTGGGCTTGGTGAAATAAAATGAAATATTCAGTTTAAGGTCCCTCGATTCTGCACCAAGGCTAAGGGATATGGTGACCATGAGAAATGAATGAAATGGTGGAATGAAAAAAGTGGGAGGAAACAGGAGAACCCCAAGAAAACCCACTACACGGTGTTTCTCCACCACAAAGCCTACTTAGCACAAGTTGGGATCGAACCATGGACACCATACACCAGAGATGAATTCTCTACCACTGAGCCACCGCAACCCTGCTTGGGCTTGGTCGTCCATATCCAATCTTTCTTTTGGCCTTACTTAAACAACTTCTAGTTTTGTTCTAAATCCAGACTCCATATTGGCGTAGATATTATTATTTATTCCAGGCAACCTGATAGGAAACTCCCCTCCCTCCCCCCACTCTCCAGTACAGAGGGGAAAGCAAGTCGTTGACCTTCACAGGGATGGAAGCTTTTCTAATAAACAGAATCGTGTACACTATAAATTTGTACGTCAATTCGCTCGCACCTGATGTTGAGAAAGCACTGCTATTTCTTTTACCTGTCAACCCTGAATAACAAACAATTACTGTTTTCAATTTTTGTTTTTAAAAAAGGTTTCTTTCAATTTATGTATTAAAGTTTTGGCTTGAGTCCTATTTATTAAATTGCATTTCTAGAAATAAAAACCAATTCGTTATAAAGTTAATTTCCATCATTGTTTCACTTAAGAATCGGGAGAGGAAGCAAACCAATCCTGTCGACATTCTGTCTTTATTTACAATTTCAAGGAAGATAATCTTCTGGTTGTCTAATTATCGAGTACGCAGAGTATCGACCTGTGCAAATATTGTATGAATTTAGCGTGTGTGGCGACTACATTACATATAGTCGTGTGAAATTAATGCATAATAAATTGTATTTTCTATCCATTATATTTTGTATAGTTTATATTATCTGAAACAAATTTTAGTCCATATTAAATTGTAAATAATTGCGTATTTAGTGCTTTGTGAAGCGACAATTTATGATGCTTGCAGTAGTTCTGTGACAAAACATGAGCCCGAGAAAGTGTTAACGAAGTGGTGAGATGCGTTGCATTTTGAATGTCTTCTGTGCTTTAAGTTAACAACACCCTAATTTAACGCTTGGAGAATTAGCCGACATGATTGGGAAACAGACAAGTGTAGGAAAGGCAACTGGTTGTAGAATTAGGCGGGAGGCTAAAATCAATGAAAATAAATTTAAAGTCCCAAAAATACGCGTACAAGTATTTCTTTCTCGGAAAACTATGACTTCATGAAATCGGCAATTCGATCAAAGATACATAATGAATTGCCCACGTTAAATAAAATTCTGGTAGCTGTAAATACCGATGATGAACTGCCTGCGTTCTCACACAACTCTCCATAGACTGTTGAAAATAATGAAATTCAGGTATGTATCGCTCAATAAAAGGTCTGTTGTAGTAGATAGGGACGGCATCGTTATGGAGGAGAAAATATCTTAGTTAAAGTAAGAAGTATAGAGCAGAGAGTAGGAAAATCTACTATCTTGATTAGACATGAGTAAATGCTTCTCATATTGTGTCAAGGGTAATGGTAGATGAAACTGTGAATTCTAGTTAACAAGCTTTTCTTTCTGGACTCTCCAATGGACTTAAGAACCCTACCGGTAAAGGTAAAATGTTACCTTTGTTTCAGAACATAATTCCACATCTAGAACCGAACTGCGTTATAGTACTGGATAACGCATCTTATCACAGTGTAAAGGTAGACCGGGTTCCCACAATGTCTTGGACAAAAAATAAAGTAAAAAAATGGCTGCAAAATAAAAGCATTTCTTATGAGGACTCGTTCGTTAAAACTGAGTTAATAAGTCTTATACTTCTTGCAGAAAAAAGTAAATGCTGCAAATATAAAGTGGACAAAATGGCGGCCTCTTCAGGTAGGGAAGTTCTCAGAATACCCCCCTACTACTGTACACTTAATCCAATTGAACTGATTTGGAGTTAAGTAAAGGGACATGTGGCACGAAACAATAAACGTTTTACACTTAGTGAAGTGAAGACTCTTTTGGAGGAAGGGTTAGAAAGGTAACAGATGAAAAGTGGAAAGATTGTGTGCAACATATAGTGGAGATGGAAGAAACGAAATACCGAGAACTTGACAGGATAACTGACGAAGTTACAGAAAAAAATCGTTAACCTTGAAGACTACAGTGACGACTCTAACGAGAGTGACCAAAATATGAATACAGAGCCTCTGGAGAGCAGCAACTGATACTAATACCTTTTACTCAGTATTATTTGTCCTTTCATGTGTATTTATATTTGATTTTATAGAGAATTTGAAGTCAATGCAAGTAAGCACCCATTAATTGCATTGACCTCTAGACAAGTGTTCTGTGAGAACTCCAAACTTTTGTTGGAGCCGTAGTGGCTCCGTGGTAGAGCGTTCACCTCTGGTGCATGAGGCTCTGGTTCGATCGCAGCTCGTGCCAAGTGGGCTTCGTGGTGGAAAAGCACTGTTTTCGCAGATTTTCTCGGAGTTCCTCCGTTTCCTCCTAGTTTTTTCTTTCCACTGTTTCATTCATTCTCGTCATCACAGTCTCCTTTAGCTTACTCGGCATAACTGCGATATGTAAAACTCAAAGATTTCATTTCCAAACTTCTGTTACTCTCCTTCCCCCACAACGGTCGTCAGCACTATTGACAACTCCGTTTTTATTAAAATAGTCAAGTAACAATTCAAAAGTCAATTTCCTCTATTATCAATTGACTAGACTCAAGGCCGACGAAAGGGCTGGGCGAGGATTGCAACCGCACAAGGCGCCAAATTTTAGGGGATTTTAGGGTCGTCAAATTCAATATGATGGTTGAGCTCCAATAATTATAATTTTGCTTGCAAACGGCAGACTCAGACATGGCCTGTTCAAATTACGTGGCATCTGTAGTTACTACTTCGTGTCAGGCTTCAATCAGTCTGGAATTGTTTTTCTAAGTCAACCATAACAGTGCTTCCTCCCTTAATAAACTCAGAAGACTTCAATGTTGATTAATCTTATATATGTGATGCCTTACTGTAAAGCCGCGTATTAATATATAACAAACAAATAAAAAGATACTTTGCCACCATCAGATCAGGTGCACGTACGAAGAGAAAAACGTAGGAAAACGATTTCATTGAAAATTAATCAATAGAAATCAGGGCATTCGCCTGAGTTGAGGCGCTCGGGGCGAGAGTGTATTATTATTATTATTATTATTATTATTATTATTATTATTATTATTATTATTATTATTATTATTATTATTATTATTATTATTATTATTATTATAGTTATTTCAGGCTCTGTTGTTATCATCTTAACGCTATGATAATTTACTCACACATATTGTACTTGGTTTCCGATTTTATATTGTGAAATTATTGTATCAATGCAGTAAATACCCATTCAATTACCAACTCTGCCATCCCTTGCCATTCCAACATTATGTCACAACCCCGACCGCCAAAAAATGAAGGAAAATAAACAATACAACTGTTCAGTAAAATTTCCATTATAATGACACATGTGCTACTTACTAATGCAGATAAATGTAACTAAGTGCTTTAAAATACGTAGTGTTATTATGAAAGTTGTAATTTATTATTTAGGCCTAGACATATTTAGATACACTCTATACCTCCGTGTGCGGGGCTGATGGTGGAAGACGAAACACCAACATTCACCTGTACTTGAGCGTGGTGGGGGAAACGACTTCTTCTTTTTCCTATCAGCTTATGTGAAACAGAGAATAATATTACAGTCGATTGGTAAAATCAATCTCCCACATTTAAAAATTAAAGTACACACAAGTACAAAAATAAGCATTTACCATAAAAACACTAGCTGCAAGTGTTCAAAATAGATTTATGGTTTCTATAAAATCAATTGAAAATTGCTATTTTTAACTAGGCAGCTGGTGAAAAACAGCAGTTTTCGACTCCAGCCGAGTTTAAGCTCAACCTAAACTCAGTTGACCAAAGTGAACTGACCCGACCCGAGCTGACCCGATCCGAATAACCCGACCCGAGCTGACCCGACTCGACAACCCGACCCGAGTTGACCTGACCCGACCCGACCCGTAACCCAACCCATTTGAGAGCACTAATGCAGATACTAGACTTAAACGTAAGAAATACGTATTTTTCTTTTGTGCGAAAAAACTGTTTGAAGGGGATTAAACGCTTTGCGAAATATTTTCAAAAAAAGCTCTAAGTCTCCAAAACCTCACAAACAATTTGCAGAAATTTTCAGCACATATTTCATATACCCAACATATATTTCTGATGCCCGTATATCTTTCTATTACGAGCCAATGTATATGTTCCATTCATAGAGAAACTTTACGCAAAAGAAACTACTTCTGAAACGACATACGAATATCTTACGGCTCACAGACAGGAAGCTGTTAAAGTGTCATTAATTGAACAAACAATACGAGAGATGTGTATTCTGAAGAACCGTTTCAAAGGTTGAGTGCATATAATTGGGCAGCAGAAGATATCAACCTGTATTATGAAATATGTATAATGTTATCATTCAGTAGCAAGCCTACGAGGTGGTCATACTCATCGCTGCATATAATAAGTTCGAGCGATAATAACTTTATCTGTGTGTGCAAAACATATAAACGATAATTGACAAGGCGATGTGCAATTATACTTACCTGGCCCTTGGCTTGTGCAACAACTTGTTTACTTGTGATGATGATACATGAATGCCACAAAAGAACACTTCAAGATAATGAGCCACACGTGCAAAATGAGATATCAATATCTACCATGTGTACACAATATATAATCAAGAAGTTAAGTACATTGCGTCAGATATTCATATGTGTATGATATAAATTCGTTGTTCCGTAAGCGGGTTAAAGAAAAGAAATCCATCGTGAATCCCGCTAACATTCTGCATTTACTTTTTGTTGCTTTTGAAGTGATACATCGACCAGAGTCGCCAATAACAGCACAGGAAAGGGATACAGCACGCATATTGCAATGCTTGCTGGAATACTGGATGGACGATATGGTTACGTTGGACACAAAAGAAATATTAACATTAGCATTTGCGAAGGACGACAGGGAAGAGGATACCGCCCAATATTCTTCTGTGGATGACGACGTAGAAGAGTGCAATGACGGCACAACCGTAGATGGTCAAGCAGGCATCACCTTTGCTTACAAACAAAAGGCTGTCAACTACTGGAGAAGTGGTATTAAAAGACCGCTATCCCTTCGATCCGTACAAGCAAAATTTAGAAAGGTAACCTCAAGGCAGCAGCTAGAACGCTGGGAAAAGCAAGCGATTGGTGAAGGAACACGGAAAGATAAGATATCGCAGGTAACTCAATATGTTCTTCGGCAATTCCAAGACACTCGTGAGGCACACTTTCCAGTACACGATGTTGATCTACGACGATGGGCTCTGCAGGCCAGCAATCGATTTCACTTCCATCATTTAAGGCATCAAATGCCTGGCTGTGGGAGTTTAAAACAACACACAAAATCGTATCGCGAAAGGTGACGAAATTTATATCTACGACACATACGTCTGAAGCTAAAGAGGATGTACAAATGGCTTGATATTGAGAACCGTAAATGCCTTTGTTGACAATGTAGAACACCATATTATCCAATTCGGCCCAGGTAATGTGTACAACTCCGATCAAAGTGGTTTCCAACTAGAAATGCATGGCGGTCGAACCTTGGCTGCTCAGGGAATGAAGAAAGTGGAAACAGTTGTCCAATCCGTGAGTGCGACAACACACAGTTATACAATACAACCGACCATATCTGCCAATGCTGCTTTGCTGGCAACATTACTCATTGTTCTGAAGGAGCCAACTGGTGAGTTCGGCCCACGCGTGCACAACACAGAATCTTGCCGCCTCAAAATCAGGAAAGCTCACAAAGGAACTTTATCGTCGTTGGCTAGAGCACGTGCATTTTCCTACAACACAGTGTCAAACAGTTCTTCTATTGGACGCTTAGAGTGGACATTAGGGTGATGAGTTACTTCTGAAAATATATTTCCTGTATCACGAATGAATGAACTCTTGCCTATTCATGACTAAAATGGCGTTCATTCCACTAAAATATTGAAAATGGTCACGCACAAACCACTTTGAAATGTTATGTAGGCCATATTAACATTATTTATATGTAGCTTGTGCCGATCGACTTATTATTATTATTATTATTATTATTATTAATAATAATAATAATAATAATAATAATAATAATAATATTGATTACAAGCTGACCCTTTGATTTATCAATCTGGCGACAAAAGGGTTTAACAGGTACGAAAAGTGGAGGTTAGATGTAGATATATCCCAAGTTTAGAGTTTACTGTAAAGAAATCCTTGTATTATTTCGCGAGCTACATTGCTCTCTCTCGCTGATTATAATTGAGCATATACCGGTAATATTTTATGACTAGCTTGTTCATATTGTGTAATTGCTATTTGCTTGTTTATAAATAAAATATGTAAAAAATCGATAACAGGTTCTTTGTATCGATAACAGGATAATTTGTAACGTATTTAATGTTTACGTTAAGACCTTTTCTATTTCACTTGCTGAGTAGAAGACATGTTCAAGAAGAGTTCTTCGAACACAGAGAAGAACAAAGAAACCTGGACAAAGAACTTAGTCCAGTTTCATGCACCATCAAGAAGAGAGAACTTGGAATTTTTCGAAGCACTCTTGAACGGAGTCGCATGTCCCTGAAAAACCACCTCATTGGATGCTTCAAATTTTTTGAATCCACTACCAATGAACAAAGATAGAGGATCGATATAATTGCTGCGGAGCTTAAAACCCTATGGAGCAAATAATTAAACTTTTCGCATGTATCTGATCAAGCCATTTGTGCAAAGTTAGAAAACCTTCTGAAAGAGCATGAGGCTACTGAAAGAAACAACACTTTGATTCATTGAATGAACTGTCTGATGCGACGAAAGGCGAATGGATGTGCAAAGAGGATAAAAACCTCTACAAACTGCAAATTGAAAGCAATGGTCAGGTTGGTTTTTCTACTGGCAAACCTGCTATTGCGAGGACCCGTCCAAGCGAAGGAAGTCAGCTCAGCGCCAGCTGATTGTTCCCCAAGTAACACGGACTCATCCCACAACATCCATGACAGTCCTTGGGAGGATGGGAACGCAGCATCAACGAGCACAAGGAACCATAATCCAACAGGCATTGCAAGACGTCTTGCTACAAGCTCAAAGCTGTCGTCCCACGGGCAGCAAATATATTCCGCCAGGTTTCTGGTGAGGGCATTGAAATACCAACTCCATGTCTCTCACCAACCCACGAGGCTATCTACAGGAAAGCTGCTCAGGTGAAGAAGCACTTGATGAGCATGCTTCATTCTGGAGAAATGGAGTATACACTTCGATGGCAAACGCATTGATGGCTTTGAAGATCTGGCCGTGGTGCTCAAAATGAAGCGAAAGAAATTAAGTTTACTGCGCTCAAGTTGAAAGATAGAAAAGCTCAAACAATAGCAGAAGGACTCGTGGATGTGTTAGAGCAGTTCAACCTGTGGGAATCAATTGTTATGATTGTGGCCGAAACAACAAGCGTGAATACCAGCAAGAAGACAAACGTTGTTCGGCTGCAGTAAATGTTCGAAGAGAAAGGTCACCCCAAACCCAAGTTCATCAGTTGCGAGCACCAAGCGCTGGATCGCGTTCTTCGCGTGCTCATGGACGATGAGCTACATGGGTCGACTTCAACCAAATCATCAAACATCGAGTAGCCTATTTCTTTGTACAGAATTCGATGAGCAATTAACATAAATTGATAGTAGCCTTCAGCAACGATAAAACTGAGATTAAGGAAACAGGAGGCTGGAGAGACGACATTAAGTTTCTATACCACTCCATGAGAGAAATTAGGTAAGTTTCAACAGATTCCAAACATTAAGAATGAAAGCTGGAACTCTCGTACCATTCTAGTCCACCTTGCGTTTATTCTGATTTCTGAAAACCGGAACAGGCTGCGTAAAATCTGTTCATTAACTTCCTACTCATGGGCTGGGCATTGGTCCAACAGGCAATTGTTCCACGCTGAAGATTTCGATGAACTATCTGCAGCTCTGAGTGACTACCCAACAGATCTCAAATGCTTGAAAACCCACAGGAAAACAGATTAATCTCCAATTAACATTGCACAAAGCAACCAGTGCTGTGAGCGTGCAATCAAAGTTAAGCAAAACTTGTGCGACTCCTGGCGCAACAAGGAGTCTCGCATTGAGATTCATCCTGTCCAGTGACATTATAGTGAATAATTGATTTCCTTGTATGGTTGATGGCCCCATATAATGTTATATATATGTGATTCTAAGCTTATGTTCAATTTTGTATCTGCCTACAATGATTTCAAAGAAATGGGCAAAAAAAGTTGATAAATAAAATTTTTAAAATCATTTTGTGCGTGAGGTTTTTTTCATGAAACCACCTTGAAAGTAAGATTTTATCTAATCTTGGAGGAAAGCTCATTAAATTATGATACAGGCAAACGAGTTGAATAAAAGTCATCACCCTAGTGGACATTGTGAAAATACCCTACGCTCCATTGAACCGGAAGAGAAAAATACTGTGCTACTTACAATACTTCAAGGTTTAACTTGGAAGCTGCAACCACTAAATGTGTACTTTTTTCGCTTGTAGAAGATATTTGTGCGCCGCTTTTTGGACACTATTATCTTACAACAGTTTGATATTAATTTGCATCTATGGGATAACATTCTTAAGCCACGAATTACATCCCGACATGTGACATTTGTGGACAGGTTGCTGTGATTCGTTATGGTTGGTGTAAGAGATCACTTTGTTTACAGCATTTTTTTGTGGAATATCATTATTGTGACACATTTGTTGCGTAAGATATTGTGCTTAAGAAACTGTTGGTCTGTGTTATAAAGTGGTGGATAGTACTTGCAATATGTATTTCTTCATTGCACCTCTAACATATGCGTTTATACTTTCATCCGATTTGTTTGTGATCATTTGTGGATTGTGATCTTTCTAAACTATTTGGATGAATTTGGTAAGGATGTCTCTCTCCTTGCAACAGTTTTTCCGCAGGAAATAGCAAATACGTATATTTTACTTGTATATCTAGTGTGTACATACGCCATTTTTCGGCAAATTATTCCTGTCCTTTTGGAGATTTCGACCTTTATTGAAAATATTGCGGGAGGGGCTTGGGCCCTTTCCAACCGTTTTTCCGCATAAACGATAAAATACATGTTTCGTATTTTTAAGTCTAGTATCTACATGCGTAGTTTCCTTGGAATCGCTTGTGCCCTTTTCCGATTTTGGCCTTTGTCATTATCTTTGGAGATATTTCAATAGGGGCCGTAGCTTTCCCTGCAACCGTTTTCTCACACAAAAGAAAAATCCCGTATTCCTTAATTTTCTTTCTAGTATGTGTATACGCCTTTGTCTGCAAATTGCTCATGTTGTTTTGGAGATTTCGAGCTTTTTTGAAAATACTTCCCCCTTCAAACCATTTTTCCGCAGACACAAAAAAAAAAAAAAAAAAAATACGGATCACTTTATTTTGTGTCTAGTATCTACATGCAAAATTTCGTTGAATCGAAGTGCAACACTTTATGGATATTCTATGTCAGACTCGATGACTCGGAAGTAGTTGAAAGGCTAAATCTACAGCATTACTGCAGAATTTTGTAGTGGATTAATGTTGATCACTACTTGAGTTCGAATATTCATGTGTTTGATTCCCGTTGTGACACTTCTTAACATATCCAAACTAGTTCAAATGTAACTTCCTGCTTTGTCTTCTTCCTATATTGATAAACATTGCAATGGTTTTGAACACAAGCTATACAAAAATAAATAAATAAGTAACATAACAGGATTCCTACTGGTCAGAGGAGTAAGAGAAAACTCACGAAAAGTGGTGCAGGTCAGGGAAGCCCAGGGAAAAAGACTGGAAATCAGAGAAAATCAAGGAAATTTTATGAAATATATTTTTTTCTAACGTTAATTGTACACCAATTTCAGCTTAGCCAACCATTATAATATATATTTGGTTTTTGTGCTGTTTTTTTTTTTTTTTCGTTTGTGGGTAGATATTAATGATCATAGTATGGGACGTTGTTTTGATTTGTACAGGAGGTAAGTAGAATGTATAGTCGAGACGTTCTATTGGTCCCCAACCGGCTTCCTTTGTAGGGGAAAGTGGTCGAATTCTGCGCACTTAAGGAAAAATCGTTATTTCTCCGCTGTTTTTGTAAGTATAACGACATAACTTTGCACAGCCATTGTTTGCTGTGTAGTAGACAAGATAAAGACGTAGTTTGAATAAAAGCTCACACCAGTACTCGATAATAGACAAAAAACCTGAACTATACATTTGCGCAGAATTACCCAACTAGGTGGGTAATTCTGCGCGTAATATGGGGTAATTCTGCGCGAAGCAAATCTATATGTTTAAAGCAAGAAAACATTTTCATAACATATAACATACTTAGATATATAGATGGAATGGGTTCAGAAAAAGAACAAGGTGGGCTACAAGTTTTACTATATACTTTATTCTCTACTTGTTTTATAACTGAACAAAAATATTACATATTTTTGAGTGTATTGAAAACATAAGCATGCGATGATAAGGAAGAACAATGTCATTCTGTGATGTGACACCAAAACTATGTTCTGTTGAAGTATGAATTCCACAATCACGACTAGTTTCCTCGACGTTTTGTACCAACCTGTCCTCATCATCTCCAGCAATAATACTATGTTAGGTGCCTCCATAGTGACATTGTGAAAGTCTGATTCTGAAAATTTGTCAGGGTTTATGGTATTATTGCCACAGCCCTAAATCCAGCTATGGCTTTCTCCATAGTTGTAACTTTGACGTATGCTTAATCGAAAATACTGGCAAGATAGTACATGTGACGCCTTGGGATTTATAAACATGGGAGGGACGAAGATTCCAAATGCACTACAAACATACACAACAGTGACTGTCTTTCCACGCTCGCACAACATAGCAGTTCCTACCTGTTTCTGACCTTTCGGTGCTAAAATTCTCACAAGTTTTTGTACGTTCGAAATACCCCTTTCGTCCACGTTGAACATTCTACTTAGGGGAAAATGGTGCTGCTTCATTACTGTTTCCAAGTTATTGAAGAATAGCGTCACCGCTTCTTCATTGAATCAATTTATCCTATTCAAACTTACTCCCTCAGGTTTCCTTAGGCTTATTCTTGGATTTCTTTAAAGAAATAGTCTCAACCAGTCATTTTCATCAAGTTTGGTAGTTCCATCAAAATTATGGGCAATTCGACTTGCTTCAGCAAATTCGTATGCCATACGCCGATGATCTATACGTGTGATACTAAAAAATAAATTTGCAACGCTTATCACATAGTCCACCAATTCTGTTTTGTTCTCGCGAGAACACTTCCGAGAGTAGCATGTTCCATATTTCCAGTTTTCATCCGTAGACAAATAGTAGATTCTGCTATTCTGTACAATCTTCCAACTTCTCGAATCGCACACTCACTTTTAAGAGCACTGATAGCTCCTCTTACAAGGAACCCTAGGTATCTATCAGAGTCCGATTTTCATGAAACTTTGTATATAGAGAGAGTACCTCGGGAAACTCGCACAGCCAAAATTGTAGCTGCAGAGTCCAAGACGTTGGGACACTAGGGCCCGAGAAAGATCAAAATTGGAACGTAAGTACATTAAGGACATGGTGAGAAAATGCACGTTTTTCTTTAAAACTAATCATTGTAACGACACGAAATGAGCATACATGGGTATGAGATGGTCGATATGATCTGTTAAAAGTTATAAAAAGAATATCCGCCATCTTGAAAAATTCCATGTTGAAACTGGTGCGATTGGTGCAAATGAGAAGAGGGTCACCCGATGCGTTAATTTGAACGTAAATAGCCACAAAAACCTATTGGTGAAGTCTGTTGTGGGATTATATTATTCTTGTGCTTCTGGTAGAGTGGTTTAGGTACAAGATGAGCTAAGTGTATCTTATGATACTCGAGCAGATGCAGATTATGGAGCGCTATGAGTGGGATCAGTGGAACTAGAAAACCGAGTGAAATATAATTTTAGACTACATAATTTGTGTCAGAGTCAACATGTAATTGGTGTGCGTTTGCTGATATGGCGGGTTCAAGCTTCATAATAATATCATGGTTGACATTAACTTGTAACTTTTTATTAGACTTAAATTAATTCGAACAGAAATCAGAACGTCATATCAGTCCACCTATAGCGCTCCATACCCTCCATCTGCTCGAGTGTCACGGGATACACTTTGCTTATCTTGTACCTAAACCATTTTACCAGAAGCACAGGAATAATATAATCCCATAACAGACTTCGCCAATAGGTTTTTGTGGCAATTTACGTTCAAATTAATACATTGGATGACCCTCTTCTCATTTATACCAATCGCACCAGTTTCAACATGGCCTCTTTCAAGATGGCGGATATTCTTTTTATAACTTTTAACATCATATCGACCATATCGTATCAGATTTAGAATCAGAAGTTTGAGAAAGAATGATAACTTTTTGTTAAGATATTCCTATGTACACCCTCCATTCCAAAAGAAACCGAACTTTTGAAAACAAATAGTACCACTAGTGCCATCTGTTGTAATATTTAACCGGTAGATGGCGTAGTCCCTCATTGACATCTGGTATAAATGTCATGACATTTGGATGCACGGCAACAAAGTTATTGCGTTTCAACTGTCAGTGTGTTGTGTACATCGTTCGGAAAATGAGTTTCAAACAACGAGATGCAATTGAGTTTTGTGTTAAACTGGGTAAAACGCACCAAATGCTACAAAATGCATATGGTGATGAGTGTCTATCCCGTACGCAAGTTTACGAGTGGTTCAGGCGATTCAAATCGGGTAGAGAGACGCTGGATGATGACGAAAGATCAGGCCGTCCCAGAACCGGATTATCGGAATAAAACATCGAAAAAGTGCGTGAATTCATCAAACATAACAAAAAATCGTCGGTGAAAGTTATTGAAATGGAATTAGGCATTCCTCAAACAACCGCATACCGCATTTTGACCGAAGTTTTGGGCCTTAAGAAGGTTAATTCGCGGTTTGTACCACACAAACTCACCGAAGACCAAAAAGTTGATCGATTTGCTCATTGCAAAGACATCGTTAAAAGTGCTCGGCAGGATCGAAACTTCTTGAAATCGATTGTAACTGGTGACGAGACGTGGTGTTTTGAATATGAGCCCGAAACAAAGCGGCAAAGTGCTGAATGGAGAGCGCCGGTTGAAGGAACACCCAGAAAAAGTCGCTTAGTGAAGTCAAAAGTTAAGGTGATGCTGATTTGTTTTTACGATTCAAAAGGAATTATCCACAAAGAATTTGTTCAGCCCGGCCAGACAGTCACAGGAGAGTTTTACTTGGGCGTCATGAAGCGTTTGCTGGCAAGAATTCGTCGTATTCGGCCCGAAATCGGCAGTTGGACTCTTTTGGACGATAATGCACCATCACATCGTTCGTGACTTGTAACTGAATTTTTGGTCAAAAATCACATTATTCGGTTGCATCATCCGCCCTATTCACCAGATCTCGCTCCGTGCGATTTCTATCTGTTCCCGAAACTGCATTTGGCGATGAAAGGAAAGTGGCACGCATCGATTGTTGCCATTGAGAAGGCGACGACCGCCGTCCTAAAGACCATTCTAATAAAGGACATGGAGAAGTCGTTTGACAACTTGTTGGAGCGTGCAAATATGTGTATCGATGCAGAAGGGGAATACATTGATTAATAAAAATGATTTGTTCCAAAATGTACATTGCTTTTTTGTTTTTTTTAAAACGTTCGGTTTCTTTTGGAATGGAGGGTGTATGTTTGTTTTAGGGCAAAAAAATATTTGAGTTAATTTAAATCTTTTTAAAAACTTCTACATTAGTAACAAACAGTAACTACTGAATATAGGAAATAATAACAAAAATAGATACTGTAAATAGCAGTTAAAGTTTAGTGTAAAATATTTTTGCCAGTCTTTATTTAATGTTTTAGATAAAATTAGATTGTTTTTTTTTTAATTATAATCTCACATTGAATATTTATCAGCAATTAGTCTCAATATTAGGTAAGATGTGGATGTGAATGGAACTGTTAAATATTCTGTTTTCTTGCAAAAATACAGAAAAACAACTCTCCCCCCCCGAGGAGTTCACATTCCCCCCCGGGTGAAAATGTCTGAATTCAACACTGCTGAAGAATCAGTAAGCAAGAGGGTGAAAATTGCTTCATCGTTTTCATTTTCAGCAGATCAACTGGCAGGCGGCCACCCTCAACTAGAAGGACATGTTGAATTATCCCTCCCATGTAACAAAGAAACACGCGGTTTCCTTCAATGGTGTTCCGCTTCCTTTGTAGCCGCCTGGGGACGGTTTGAGCGATTTTACTTTACGTATGAGCAATTGATTACAATTTGTGTCTATAGAATACATGTTTTCATATATAAATATTTCCCGTTGCTTATTCCTTATTTCTATGTCAACGTCATCCGACACCTGTCATGAAAGTCAGTGAATTTCCTGCGAAAGGTCACGGAGAAATCAGGGAAATAGATTCCTCCATATCAGTAGGAACCCTGCATAAGACTGTTTGGACGGAGCGGTATCTCCTGTATTCTACACGATAAGTTTAATAGGTTCCTCAATTTAATTGTGACGATTCCTCATTTTAAAAAATCGTATAATTTTTCATTTCTGTGATTATCACGTGTTTGTACTCTGGTAAACGTTGTAGTTAGTATTCAGTTCATTGCTTTGACACACAGACGCACAGAAGAGAGAAATAAAATTATGGATTTAGCGAGAAGAGAGAGAGCCATGTTTTTCTTTTCTGAAGAATTACATTAGCCTCATGCACACCTTATGTATATGACGATGTTTGGTTGTCTGCTTGTCCCAGGTCTGGTGGATCATTTCTTTGAATTGCTGCTAAGTCGTGTAGAAGAACTTTTTATTGTCATGGCAGTAGGAAGATAACTGTAGTAATAAGTAGCTTATGGCAATGGAAATATATGGTTGAAATAAGATATTAAGAATAGTGTGTGCTGCTTGATTTATGGTTTTCAGTTTTTGTAGCTTTTACTGTGTGATAGCATGGCCGATGATATATATTCGGCCATGTCTCATAAATTTTATATATATATATATATATATATATATATATATATATATATATATATATATATATATATATATATATATATATATATATATATATATATATATATATATAAGGGTGTTAATGAACTATACCGACAAACTCTTGAGAGGTGATTCCTCGCATCAAAATAATAGAAAAACTTCATATGGACCTATGGCGAAAAGTGCATAGTTTCAGAGCTAGGGCTGTCCAAAACCGAAAAAAAAAAAAAATTCAACATGCCCTATTTCGAATTCCAGAAACTGTGGATCGTGGTCCTTATCATCGTAAAGGAGAGCACGCATACACAATCCAAAAAAATGCATATTTCATGAATTTTCAATAGGTATACAGGGTATTGCCTAGATGGTGTAATTCTCACATATGCTCTCAATAGAGTTTTCAGATATGCACTGATTTCAAGGAGAGTCCAAAGTAGACAGAAAGTAAGCCTTGACAACAATAGACATGTAATGCTTTGGGGGGGGGGAATTGGAAGTGTTAAGAACCAGCAGTTCCATGTTTTTTAGTGTTCAGAATATCGTATGCTGTGGCGTATTTAGTCACGGTATATTTAACGTTTTCTTCACTTATAAGCGTGAAAGAAAACATCGCAGCATACGTTTTCCCGAGTACAAGAGATCGTGCTGCTCACGATTCTTAACATTTCAGACATCGAGGCAAATAATTCTGTTCACTGCTATCAAGACTTATAACTTGCCTACTTTGGACCAATCTTAAAGTCAGAGTATTTCTCAAAATTTGGTTGATGGTATGTCTGGGAATTTCACCCTGCAGGGAATACTCTGTTCACTCATTGAACATTAATGAAATATGCAGTTTTGGACTGCGTATGCATGACTTTCTTTACGCTGATACAGACCATCATCCACAGTTTCTCAAATTCGAAATAGGGTCTGTTGAAATTTGGCCTTTTCACGATTTTGGACAGCCTCTGAAACTATGCACTTTTCGCCATAGGTCCATATGAACTTTTTCTTTTATTTTGATGTAAGGAATCACCTCTTTCAGTTTGTCGATTTGGTTCATTAACACCCTGTGTATATATATATATATATATATATATATATATATATATATATTAGGGTGGTCCTTAATTTTTGATTTCCGAGTTTCTTTGCTTCCAACCCCTAAATTGGTTCCATGTCGGACCAAATTAATCTGTAAAAAAATGGGCTCAATCAAAGAATATTTAACCGACCCCCAAGCGACCTAAACATCTGAATGCATTTACAATGTATAGTATATGGCAAAAGTTTGTAATAAACTCTTGTAACTTAAAAATGGCTGAGGGAAATGAATCATATCTTGGATAGAGGTTGTAGAAGTAGATCCATACCTGTTACTGAGTAGTGACCGAGATGAAGCATATCTTTACGTCCACCATCTTGGATTCGGGCACAAAATTTTAAATAGAAATGACCTCGTATGATATATCATTTTGAGATAGCTTTTGATGACAAACAGACGTCTGCCTTTATTTTCCACTTATCTCGGAACATGTAATAATTATCAACTATGGAAAATAAAAGCTCCGAAGTAATAAAACTTAATATTCTGTGAGTTTATATCTCTGTACGGGCTGCACATTTATAAGATTGTTGAATAATTTCCCTTATTTGAATTAAACCATAAAGTAAAGAAAGAAATGCACATTCGTTTCTCTGCAGTGCAAGAAAAAGTAAATATGATTCTTTCCTAATCAATAATTTAAACAATATGTTCCAGTTTATCACTGAAAAAAATACTCAGAATGGTTATCTATCCCTTAGAAAGGGGACTAGTAAAATGCATATCTGGCATCACTGAAACGATAACAGCAATGCTCAGCTCAATCAGTTTATTTGAAGGCTTCGAGAAAGTACGATTGTTTTCCTATGCGATTGTTTGTTTTAGTTTCTTCGCACACAGTGCTGTTGAATTTGTAGTTTTTTACGAAGTGTAAACAATTTATGCAATGCAATGGCATTATCCCCGAAGTCAGCTTCGCGCTGTTTACGCAAAGACTATACGAATGCGCCCTCATTGGACCTATTAGGAACCAAATTGTAGGAACAAAACTGTCTTCAAAACGACAAGTACTTAGTGTTTTATTTTTTCAATGTACGTGTAGTTAAGTTGACCATAAAAGAAAGTGCGACTTTAATTGTGAAGGAAGTTCTTGTGTTTTGGGAAAAGGCACGAATTCCTACAAAACGAAGTGATCATTGTATTGAGAAAGTTCTAGTACTATACAAAGAATGGCAAGATTTACAGAAGAAATTACACAGAAAAACTGATGTGGAATAAACTAAACGAGCGACATTTTTTCCCCAACTAGATGACTTGTTTGATATTGCCCACGAGAATGCGTTAGATATGATCAAGAAGGAAGAGGATAAGCAATTTTTAGTAATGCAACGCATGAAAGGACGACAAGCTTATATGGGTGGCATTGACCGCAAACTTAAAGAAACTGAAGAAAGAATAAAGGAACGTAGGAAAAAGAAAGAAGAAAACGAACTTACGAAGAAATGGAAGGAAAAGCCACAGTTTCGTCAGCAACATTGTCTAGCAGTGATAATGAAGATACAGATTCCAATTCCTATGATTCGGATTCCACTCCACCTACCCAATCATGTTTAGGAGATCCAATGTTGGTGAGTGAACCAAGTACCTCGGGTATAAGCGGTACTCAGGATATTTTAACTCCACGTCTGTGCGAAGTACTGGACAGATGCAAAATCAGCGACCGCAATGCAGTTCATCTTTTAGTGGCAGCAACAGAAGCTTTTCATTGTAATACTGAAAGCTTAATTATTAATCGCTCTTCCATTCGACTTTGCAGGAAAGAAATGCGGGAGAAAGGGCAAGCAGAAATTAAAGGGAAATTTGATGTCGCCGATTCTGATGCTTTGGTGCTTCACTGGGATGGCATGCTAGTTCCAGCTACAAGTAATATATGGAAAGTTGACAGACTTGCGATATTTGTAACTTTTAACGGCAAAGAACAATTATTAGGCATCCCAGAAATACCGTCATCTACAGGAGAAGCACAAACCACAGCTGTTTACGAAGCAGTGGAGAAATGAGACATAGAGCACAGCGGCGTAGCGTAAGGGAACGCCTGTATGCCCGGCATCCCCTGTTAATAAGAAAAAAGTATGTATTTCATTATATTTATAAATTGTTTGCTTATAATTATCACGATTATTTCCGCTGCAATCTTGTGGATGCGCTCTCTCGCTTTACTTTGGCAAGCAGAACCTACGCATGCGCATCACTCAGATGCACATTTTCTGTCTTTCTTCTTGTTGTACGCTACGTTCCTCGGGCATCCAGGCCTACTGCAAGCATCGGGGTTTTCGTCTGCTTTCTGTCGAATGCGCATGCCCAACTACTCCCCGCCATCCCTTTGCAACCCAACATTTGCTTTAGATGTAAGCTGGCGTATGCTGAAGTACTGCCAACTCTATATATTTTGAACTAAGCTGTGGTTTCTGTACAGAACGTACGACCGCTGTCAAGGAAATAGAACAAAACATAAATGGTTAGTTCAACACCATTATGAAGCATGTCGCTTATGCAAGTGATAGTATAAAAATAGTTTTGCTTTAATCGTAATTAAATGCATCGTATTTGTAATAGTAATTAAAGGCAAACTAATAATCTACATCATAAATACATATCATGTCCCAGAATGTAGCCAGATATTCTTTGAGAGGACTCACATACACAAGCATAACTATAATGCATTCTGTAGAATCACGGTCACCGATTCGGTAGGCCACCCTCTGCCTTTCACAAAGTTTACTTGTGCTCTTCCGTATCTGGGTATCTGACAATGAAGTAGATACACAGAAATAGGCCCCCAGAGTTGCTTTAAGTGCTTTCTATTTGTGTCTTCAAATGATATAAACACTCAGACCCATATTCACGAACGGGCACCTGAGGTCCGGACCCAAGATGACAAATTTCTAGGGGTGACATAAAAAAAAAAAAAAAAAAACGAGATTGAAGTATGGTGTGTGGAGAAAGAAGCTGCTCACGAGAAAGAAATAAAGGGAATTATACTGAAAACAATATTTATACAAAAGTGGAGCCAGTTTTTCTCGTCACAATGCTAGTGGCAGAAAAGGAGCTGAGACAATTGCTTATTGGCGTCTAACGTAATCTAAGCATTTGCTACTGTATGCCCCACCAGGCGTGCAATTAAGGGAGTCTGGGCCCCTAAATGTTTTGGCCTCCTAATTATTAAGAGTAGTTATTGATAAAAGAGATCCAGAATTGTGACGATTGGACCCCCTAGCATATTTGTGCCTCTCTCCTAAACTTTAATGGCTGGTTGCGGGCCCTAATGAGCAGACTCAGCCTGTTAATCTTCTATTTGTGTTGTGTAATCGTATGGGATGGTTGAAAATTATACCGTGCTAAATATAAAGCTTCTGCAAGTTGTTTAATGAACATGGCTTTACACTCCTTTCTTGTGATAAATTATTGGCTCACCTCTCCCTGGCTATGCCCTTGCGTTCTGTAATAGATTTATGCTTTTGATTACAACATTGATCGTTGGTGGTCAAGCAAAATTGGCGGTATATTTTTTTTTTGCGTTGTGATTTGAAATAAATATTTGTTTTATTTTTTTACTGTAGTATGAAGAAAATTACATTTATAACTAAGAGACAAAGCTGTGGAAAGTGTTCGGCTGCTACAAGGTATAGTACCTTACTAACTTTTAGCAAATGATGACTACGATAACAGTACCAGACACAAATTTAATTTATTTTTTGTTAACAACTACCATATCTCGGTTGACTTAAGAGCAGCGCTGCTCTCTGAAAGGGATATTACCTACCCCAAAGCTTTCCATAAAAACGATAACTAGCAATTAGTCGCAAATATTTCAGTCTTCATGGTATGATGATAGGTTTTCTTGGCTTTCTTTGTGTTCTGTAGGGAATAAAATGTTCTGTTTCGTCTGCATTATTTTTGGGGCAAAGGAGTCGAAGTGGTGTTCAAACGGTATTTCTGATTTGGTTAATTTCATGAAGAAAGCTCTAAAACACAGTCATCGAAACAACATTTGCTGCATAGTGAATCTTTTAACTTGTTAAGGAAAATACACATTGAACATGCATTGCATTGTATTGTATTATATCAGACAAGTGACTAACTTTGGCATCCCCATTTCGGAATACTACGCTACGCTACTGATAGAGCATAAAATACAGGCGTTGTGCTTTGATACAATTGCAAGCAGAACGGCAGAATAAAAGGCACGTGTGCACACCTTGAGAAGAAATTTGATCGTGATTTGCTCTACTTACCGTGTCATCACATATTTGAATTAGTTCTTCAAAGTAGCTTTCATGCAGTAATGGATGGTGCTACAGCTGCCAGTACAAGTTCCGGGCATGATGTGCTTTTGTTTAAGAGATTTGGGTAATCCTGGTCGTCAATAGATAAAAGCAATTACCGAACTGGGGTAGATGATGTCCCGGAAGATATCCGTGTCAGTATGTTGGAATTCATACAACAACAGATACATCAGAAACATCATATAGATGGCTATCGCGAATTATTAGAATTGGCCATGATCTTCCTAGGCGGCACTCCTTGACAAGGAGTTTCATTTCGCATTCCTGGAGGTGTGAGCCATGCTCGGTGGATGGCAAAGGCTATATATGCGTTGAAGATACATTTATTCCAAGACCAATTTGAGCTGACGAGAAAAGAAAAGAATTCAATCAAGAGACTATGCATTTTCCTCGTCAGAATCTATTTACAAGCTTGGTTCCTTGCTCCATTGGCCGTATCACGATTACAAGTTTTTACAGAAATTAATCGAATACAGGGAAGTAGATCCAGAAATTAGCAATTGTAGTGTGAAAAAAATCGCTAACCACTTATGGTATCTGTCACCAGAAACTGCGGCATTTGCATTCTTTGATGATGAAGTCCCATAACATGTGAAAAAAAAAATGGTTCTTAATATAAAAGGGAGTACAGAAGAATGTGATGCACAAAACCAAATAAAGCGATACTCTATAAATAGTGCAGAACTCAACAGCTTCAGAGAAAAAGAATTCTCAGACTTCGTTTCCGCAGATTCGAAGACATGTTTCTCAAGATTTTCGATAAATACATATTTTCTGCAAACATGCCCATCTACTTGGAAAGAAGATGTGAACTTTCAACGTGGGTTGAATATATTGAAAAACATTGTGGTGGTGAATGATGTTGCAGAGAGAAGTGTGAAACTGATACAAGAATACGGGAACATTTTAACAAAAGGGCGAAAAAGAGAAACAATACATGTTGCAGATAGTCAGTGAACCCAGAAAAAAAGTATCCAGACGCTGCAAAAATTGGCTTAATGATGCAGTAGAATTTGGCTAGTTATCCATAGCCTTCAGCTTTTTTTATTATCATTTTAAACATTCATTATATTATTTATGTAATTTCATTTCATATAAATAATTTCAATATAGGCTGATGTGTATTTCGACGGGATGTAATTATATAACAACATATATAATTATTTCCTTGTTACATATATGTAATAGTTTATTAATATTTCAGTACCCTATAAAGAAAAAAACAATATTGAAAGATAATAAACTATTATTTCAAAGCTAAAAAGAATTAAATGACCAGAGATAAGTTGAAAATATAGTAAGATATGTTTTTATAATGAAAGGCTACCCAAAAACGATGTCACAAAACATCATTTCCATTAAAATTTTGGGTCCGAATACTTTATTGTGGACTTCAAAATGACCGCCATCATGCTATTTCTCTGGGTCAGATGTGGATTACTTCCAATCCCTGTATCATTTTCTCTTCAGCCGCGTCAAGAAGGGTTTATTCCAGATTTTTTTAATATATTAGCATATTGGATATGCATTCAAACTTTAGGTCGCTTGGGGGTCGGTTAAATATTCTTGGATTGAGCCCATTTTTTTCATGGATAAATTGGGTCCGACATGAAACCAATTTAGGGGTTAGGAGCAAAGAAATTCGGAAAAAAAATTTCGCCATGTAATTAAGGACCACCCTAATATATATATATATATATATATATATATATATATATATATATATATATATATATATATATATATATATATATATTATTGAATGAAATTCATTTAATAAACTAAATTTATTCACTCTATCAAAGCAAAATTTTCTTTGTTCAACAATTTAAACAATTAAAACCTTGATTGAAGTGGAGCTATAGGACGAAAACATCTATGTTTCAGGCAACATAGAATGCTTTGCACGGATTTTGTATTTTTGATCATGAGATTTCTACTTCCAATTTGAATCTGCACTTTTTTCTTTCTTTCTTTCTTTTTTTTTTTTTTTTTCGCACTATCACATGTCTTCCTTTTTGTGTTGGTTCGGAAAGTTTGCTGTGGGCCTGCGGCGGATTCACAGCAGACTCGCGCTGGGGTCACATCAACCAGTTCAGACGAGCGGGAAATTCTGCTGCGGGCTCGCAACAAACGGCGGGCAGGCGTCTCACCCCAACCAGTTCCATAGAAAAAACAGCTCATTTTATTTTCAGCTGCAATTTTCTTCCATCTTTATTGATTTACGAATTGACGAGATACTGTCATGAGACTTGCGATACCACCAATTCAAATGTTGACTGTTACATTAAGGTAAGTTAATTATGTTAACTAACTATTGTTTGTATGAATACAGAATATAAAATATTCAGGAACCGATCTGTAGGCATTTTCAATTGTTATTAGCGGCCACTGGCGTGGTTTAATTATCACAACAGTAATTTCGATTTTATTTATTTATTTTTTACGTATGTTGGCGACTTTAAATTAAAAATGACACACTTATTCGAACATTTCCGAATATCCCGCTCCTAAGGGGGTTAAGAGGGTGCATTTCAATAATAATAAAATTTCCAAGAACCGAATGTGAGGGTTCACCTCAGTTAAGAGATGTAAAATTCAGAATGTAAACTCCTAAATAAAAAGAATGGAGCACAGATAACAGCGTTTTTGAAAATTTTTCCTCTTGAAGGGGAGAAGGTGGAATTCCTATAGGAGTGGAATCGCGGTGGCTCAGTGGTAGAGCTTTCACCTTTGGTGCGTTCGATTCCAGATCATGTCAAGTGAACTTTTTGGTGGACAAACACCGTGTGCTTGTGTGTCCTCGGGTTCCGATTTCTCTCACCTTCTTCATTCTGCCATTTCATTCATTCTTATCATTGCCATTTCCTTTAGTCTACCCGGCATAAGTGTGGGACGTAAAACTCAAAGATTTCATTTCATTTCTATAGTGTCCCTTTATATATTGAGAAAGTATTCAATGTGAGGATTCATTTAAATTGGAAATGTGAAATTCCGAATGTAAACTCTTAAATAAAAATGATTCCGAATTGTCCACTTCTACGATGGGAAAGGGAAACATATCTATAATTGTGACATTTTCCTTTATTTATTCACACAGTGCCTAATGTGGGAGTCTTGTAAGTTAAAAATGTGAAATTCGAATTATGGAGCTGTTGTATTAAAAACAATGGAACATGTTTCAAGGTTTTCGTAGCTTCCGCTGCTAAGAGAGGAAAGGCGGTCACTTATATATCAAAATTTCCACTTATTTATACAGTCTAAGTGGGTACGGGAGTTCAAAATTTATGCGAAAAATAGAGTATCTAATGGGGTTTTGTAATTACACTTTCATTGAAATGTGATCCTCAGAGGGAAGGAGGTTCGAATATTTTTCATAAACCTTATTTCCCCGATTACTATTATATCATGCCTTGTTTCCATATTACCAAACTAAACACAGCAACGCACTGAGCAAGGCTCTGATAATATGTATAAAACACGCAATATACAGGATGTCCAATATACAATGCAACCCGGAGCTGGGGATAGTAGAACTTTTGAATCTGAAGCGATACACAAATAATGGTTATACCAAAATGAAGCTTTGCTTTTACATATATTTTTAAACTAGGAAGCAACGATTGAAGTACACTAGGAACCAGACAGTGTTGCCAGATGTAACCAAAGGTGTAAATCAATTTTTTTGCAAAACATGTAAATTGACTCATAACTCATACGTGTGAATGTTATGTCGTTAATTTTCAGTTTGTTTAGTTGGAGTAGCTTGGAAACTATGGAGCAGAAGAAAGAATTTTTCATTTCCACCGATAACTAATCGGATGAAGCCTCTGTAAGGGGAAACTAGGGAAATCGGGAGCAATTCTTGAGCTATACAAAACCTGTAAACGAACATTCGCAATGCCATTGAGAACATTAACACTTCTACTCTTCATAAAGATGCTGCAAACATGGTGAAACGTGTGAACCAGTGTTTGAATAAAACAGGGGGCACTTCCAGCATCGCTTTAGAGCTGGTAACTCGTTTTCTGATATCCCAGCCCCGCCAACTGAACTTTGTGGTGGACAAACACCGTGTGCGTGGGTTTTCCCGGGGTTCTCCCGTTTCCTCCTACTTTCTTCATTCCACCATTTTCATTCATCACTCATCATCACCGTCTCCTTTAGCATAACCGGCATAACCGTAGGACGTAACACTTAAAGATTTCATTTCATTTTTTTTTCGTTTTCTGATAGTAGCAGTGTTGCCGGGTACATGTAAGTAAAAGTTTTATCATTATAATTTCAAAGCTTCTTTTTCATTGTTTTCAGGAATTGCATAATGTAGACAGATCCTTAACACATCTTTTGATGCACTGAACATCAACAATGTTGCCAATTCAGAGTGTTAATTTAGGAAAACTACGATTTCCCTAGTTCCCCCTTACAGACATCTCATCCGATTAGTTATCAGTGGAAATGAAAAATCCTTTTTTCTCCTCCATAGTTTCCAAGCTACTCCAACTACACAAACTGAAAATTAACGACAGACCATCCACACGTATGAGTTATGAGTCAATTTACATGTTTTGCCAAAAAAAAAAAACTTTGGTTACATCTGGTAACATTGTCTGGTTCCTAGTGTACTTCATTCATTGCTTCCTAGTTTAAAAATATATATATAAAAAAACTCATTTTGGTATAACCATTATTTGTGTATCGCTTCAGGCTCAAAAGTTCCATCCTAAACTCCGGGTTGCATTGTATATTGGACACCCTGTATTATCACATAGCCTTGTTCATTATGTTGTGTTTATTTTCCCCGAGTGAACAACTGGTATTCCAGCTAGTTTTGTATAAAAATGTTTGTGGAAACGATTTAAAAATAAGAAAACGAATTAAAAGTATATACACAGTTGTTAAATGATAGCCATCGTTCAAGAAACATGATTGACAATTAGAATGGAAGCAGTAGGTCCTCCAGGAATGTATTATCCTTGCGAAAATTAATATTTAAAAAGGTTCTAATTATTCTAAATGAACGAAGAATACACAACAGAATTGCTTTGCTTAACCTCTTGAGTACCCTAATGTATAACTAATTTTCGTGTTAAATCTAATTTTTAAAATAATTTAATACATTAACAAATAAAGACGACCAGCCGAAAAACAATGTATTTTTCTTTCTATTTATCTGGTATTATGTTGGTGATTGTTTTGGACTTCAGCGTCCCTCTTCAACTGGTATGTATGTACTGTATTATTACTTTTTAATGTAAAAAAAAATTAATATTCATTTAATATTTACATTTGATTTTCGTTTAGCGTCCCTTTTCAGCAGCGAGATTATGAACGCTTTTTTGTCATATTAACAATAAGAGATTAGAAATAGTTTTGAAGAACGAACCTCTATTGTTAAGGTGGCAGACTACTAAATATTTTTCACAAGCTAACAATTTTTCTTTTTCCCGTTCTTCGTAAGTGAAAAGAGATAATGAAATATAACGTACCATAATAATAGATAATGCTATTCTATACCCGAAAATGCGAATCGGAAGAATTTTCAGTGTTGCCATCCATAGAAACTACAGTGTGACCAGAATTTGAATTACCCAAAAATCTAGGTTAAGACAGCGACTAGAAAAATGAACTCAACGGTAATTGATTACTTACCATGTTATCTATGTTCCTTGTTAACTACTTTTTAAATAATATTTGTATTTATTTAGTAATAACTTATTTATTTTGTAATAACTTACGTAAGTTATTACAAAATATAGACAAATATTATTTAAAAAGTAGTTTAACAAGGAACAAACACAGCATAATAAGTCATCAATTATCGTTGAGTTCATTTTTCTAGTCACTGTCTTAACCTAGATTTTTGGGTAATTCAAATTCTGGTCACACTGTAGTTTCTATGGATGGCAACACTGAAAATTCTTCCGATTCGTATTTTCAGGTGTAGTATAACATTATATATTATTTTGGTAAGTTACATTTCATTATTTCTTTTTACTTACGAAAAACCGGCAAAAGAAAAATTGTTAGCTTTTGAAAAATATTTAGTAGTCTACCCTCTTAATGCAGTTTCTTTGATGTGTTTTCTTATGTCACTCACACCGGAATGAACGGATCATTTATAACACAGCATTATACTTTAGGTCGAGGTCACGTATTATATAGCCCTTGTGCTGAAGAGGGACGCTGAAGTCCAAGGCATACTGTACTGTATGGGGCGGAAACGTAGACATTAATTAAAAGTGATGAAAAACGACTGGAAGCATTCGAAATGTGGGTGTGGAGAAGAATGGAAAGAATTAGTTGGGTCGAGCGGAAAACGAATGAGTGGGTGTTAGAAATGGTGGGGGAGAAAAGAACACTTTTAGAAATTGTTAACAAGAGGAAGAGGAACTGGTTGGGACACTGCCTAAGAAGAAATTGTATCATTGTATCATGTATTGTAGTCATTTTATATCATAAAGATCAGATCCACCATTATTCTGACAGAGCGGTGCTTAAGCGATTGACTAGAAATTCAAACTCCGATTAGTGACAATTTCACAGTCATGTTTTATTACAAGTGTAAACTCTTTAGTCAGTACAGAAGAGGCCGTGAATCGTGTTCAGAGTTGATGACGATGGATTTTGGTGAGTCAGAATAGGTCACAGTGGATGAGAGTGGTTCATGGTGAGTGGTGGGTCACGGTGGGTGGTGGGTCAGAGTGGGTCACGGTAGGTCGTGGGTCAGAGTGGGTCACGGTGGGTGGTGGGTCAGTGGGTCGTGGGTCAAGTTTTCATTGACCCACGCCAACTCTGGTCTCAATATATCACATACCAAAAACCTCTTCTCTTTGGTTTGGTTAATATGCATGAAAGTATTTTTTTCTCGGTATTCGTAATAATTAACTTACGAATAAGTGCATTAAAATTTTTATACTACTTGCGCATATTTCAACGACACAATTCTGTTTCTAAACAGAATATAATTACTATTTAGGCGCTTAAACACTGTTAATTTGTAGAACTCTTGGGAACTACACTGCATAACATATAATTATTATTAATTACAAAGGAAGATTGCCCCTCGTGCTGCAGGTAATTTGCACACTATGCGTAGAATATCTATGACTGTTAAAACATACGTTCAATGCTTTGTCAGGCACGTTGCCAAGGAAAGGTCCGGACATCCCTCCTTCGTGACCAGAAATGAAAAAAAAAGGAAGGATGAAACAAAATGATATGAGAAAAAGAAGGATCAGTGTTAAAAATAAACTACAGGTAGCTTTTGGTTACTCTTTGTTATGAGGAGATTTGTATTACTTGCAATACATGGTAGCGAGGTGAGCGAGATATCCTGAAGAGTCAGGAAATTTAAAATTTCTAGAAAAGTTACGGAATTCTCAGAATTTCTGCTACTAGTCAGGGAAATTTCAAGCTTCCGAAAGCATAATGCCGTTGTGTAACAGCGTGGAGATTTTTTGTCATAATTTTTTGACATTGTATCCTTGCAGTATCAAACATGTTATTTCAAAATAATTTTCTACTGATCCATTAACCTGTCATTTTGAACAGACAGTAGTTGACGGAATGAAAACAAAAAATTCTGTGGAAAGAAAGTTCTGTTAACATTTGATTCAACAGAGAAAGGAACGCAGATATTGTAAAATATTTTACAAGACATTATTGAGTATGTAGTTTTTATAATAGTGAATATATATATTTTTATAATGGTTGAGATCATCATCATAGGTATTCTGCCCTTACTGGCAGGTCACTTGCAGCAGCTGAAAAGCTTCCATGCTCCACGGTCCTTCGCTAACCTATTCGTCTTCACGTATGATCTTTCTGTTTTTATATCATCCATTAATTGTAGTCTCCTTCGCCCTCTACCTCTCTTTCCCGCCACCATACCTTCTATGACGTCCCTCATGATACAATTTCTTCTTAGGCAGTGTCCCAACCAGTTCCTCTTCCTCTTGTTAACAATTTCTAAAAGTGTTCTTTTCTCCCCCACCGTTTCTAACACCCACTCATTCGTTTTCCGCTCGACCCAACTAATTCTTTCCATTCTTCTCCACACCCACATTTCGAATGCTTCCAGTCGTTTTTCATCACTTTTAATTAATGTCCACGTTTCCGCCCCATACAGTACAGTATGCCCCACACGAAGCATTTTATGAATCTTTTTTCTCACTCCTTTTATCAAGATTAAACGTGCAACTGAAATTGAATAGCTTATTCAAGGTCCCACAAAACAGACTTTTCTTCCTCCTAAAGGCTTCTTTCGCCATTCCTATCATTGCTTTTATTTCACGTTCGCACTTCATGTCATTACTAAGAATACTACCCAGATATCGAAAACTATTCACTTGTTCTATTTGCTCCCCTCCCACTTTTATATTTGACACAGACCTCTTCGTTCCAATCACCATGGTTTTTGTTTTTCTAACATTTATTTTCATCCCATATTCTTCAAAGCCCATCCTCAGGTTTTCTAACATTTTATTGATTTCCTTTTCAGATTCTGCAACAAGCGCCATATCGTCTGCAAATCTTATGCATCTAATCTATGGTGGAGATCATAATGAAAGGAAAATTGTTATATTTGAATAAACAGAGGAAGGGCGTAAATAATTTTTTATAATCTTTTTCAATACTTTTTTTTTATTCTTTTACTCGAGATTTCTTCGTAATTGGTTATTAAAATACTTTGTTAATGGATACTTCTTTTACTTAGTAGAGCACGTGTTTTATTTGATTAATTTATGGATTAACATATTTCGCGTAGGCACAACGTATTATCGTAATTCGCTTAGTGACAGTTAAATGTTATTTCCTCCTTTTATCAAGATTAAACGTGCAACTGAAATTGAATAGCTTATTTTAATATGCAGGTAGCGATGTGTATCTTACGTAAAAGATGTACAGAAGCCTGAAATATTTATTATGTTTATATATCATTTGTATTCTGTGTTGGTGTGCATGGCTTTTGTTACTCGATATTCAGATAGCTGTCCGAATGAATTTATAAAAGCATTGCATTATTTGCGCTTCAAAAATATGATACTCTTTTAATCCGTTAATAACATTGTGTTTTTAAATAATTGTTATATTTTAAGCGAGTTCTAATCAGAAAGCTTATTTGGACCTTCACCTGACAACATCGCTTACACATTAGAACAAATACTAGATAGCTAGTTTTTTCTATACAACTGGAAAACAATTATTTAAATCACACACGCGCTAGTAGCTAGAAGCACAGAGATAGTGATGCCAATTGTGCCTCTAGTGGTTATTTTAGTACAGTAGAGCCAGGCCCGTATTCAGGAAGGGCTTGGTCCCCCCTAAATTTTTGCTGGCTCCCTAAAATTTTCACGGTAGGTTTGCAAATGAACTATAATATGGTTGGATTGGGACCTCCTTAACTTCAGCCGGACACCCCTGACATTTTTGGACTGACTACTGGCCTGAGTAGAACTCCAATTATCCGAACACCGACTATCCGAATCGCTAATTATCCGAATCACTTTCCGAATTTCAGAAAAAAATTAAGACGGAACCTACTGCGATTCACAAAATAATGATTCTGTCTACGCACGCTATTGTCCTTTCCTCCGCAAAGCTAGTGTAGGCGCAGCGCGAACAATATTGGGATGAAGAGTCACCGTCTTATAGTGGAGTCAAGGTATATAAAATAACAGGTAGCCCCAGTTCGCGATTAGCGTTCTGATTGGCTCCCGGTCTGTGACGTCATGTGGAGGTATCCGTGAAGATTTTTTTTTTTCGCTTGCCTGCTTGTTACACTTCGAGCTTTACTCGTAAAAATGGATTCAGAACATAATTATGAACTTCCTTGTCTTTCCAAATACAAGTAATGAGATTTTTTCTACTCACAGACGAGACAATATGATTTAATAAATAAATAAATACCACCAATAATGATTAATTATCTATACAAATAAAAATCAATATAATGTTTGCTCGCTAACTTATCCTAGACCTTTGGGCCGATTTTTATAATTTTTAGTACATGAGTTGAAATGGCCTGACTAAAATTTTTATCACACTACTTTGATTAAAGGGCGATTCCTAAGGGGGAGAAGAGGTTCAAAATTTGTAAGATATAGTATCTCACGAGCCTATAAAGTTAGATGAAACTTTGTATATAAACTCCTCATTAAACTTAAGGGAAAACATGTCCCATTATTCTGAAAATTTCTGTTTGAAGGAAAGGAAAGGGCATTTTCTATTCATATAAATAAAAATCATTACAACAATGTTTGACTGCTAACTCCTCATCGACCAACTTAAAGTATCAAGTATTTTTGGTACTTTAATAAACCCAGGGCTAATTCAAGATCTTATCATTTTTCAGCTCGGGGGTGAGAGGAGATAGGAAAGAGACGACAAATAATCGAAAACAGTCGAAATTGGTGTTCAGTCCATAATTTTCGGTGTCACTGAAATGAATAGTGACCCTACCGATTCCATTTAAATCCAAATTCATCCTCTTTGAGCGTGGGGAAGGTGTCACATTATAGATTCTTGTCATTACACTTTCATTGAACGTGAATTCTAAGGGGGGAAGGAGTTCAAATACTTTCCATAAACCAATCCTCTCCATGGCAGCATTTCAGGTAGTAAAATACATAAACCAACATAATTCAAAATATTCAGAGATTCCGGATATGTAATAACAAATTAGGTTAGGTTGTGTTAGGATATGTTAGGTTACGTTAGGAATGTAATCTACCCTAACCTAACATAACCGAACTTAACCTAACTTAATTTGGTTAGGTTAAGTTAGATTAGGTCAGAAATCTAACCTAACCTATTGTATTTCGTGTGTATTAAGCAAACTGTCAGATATCACTGCAAAATATTTCCTTTATATTACTAATATTCGTTTATTACTCAATACAACACAATTTACATTATATATTACAGGTTACAAGTTGCACAGATAGGCCTATCTATAGAGTGGTATATATACATAAAAGAACCACCTTCACAGGGGAAAATCTGCAGTTATTTGTCCTCCACTTTACCCTTCGATTTTTTGGAATTTAGTTTCCGTGGCTTAGCTCCCTCTGTAGGTCAGCCCTTCAATTATAAGAATAATGGGAAGAGTGCACTTTGAGCATTCAAGTGAATTTGTCTCACGATTGGCATTGGAGGGAAATAAAATCAATGTAATTTTTGCGTAACAAGTACGGTTCGTTTAGACAAGATTAGGTAAGGTTATGTTAAGTTCGGTTCGTAATAGGTTCCTATGAATGTTCTGCTCAACGTGCACTTTGAGTACTTTGCCAGAATAACGATTCAGATACTCAACAAAATTTAAGAATATCATTTAAACTAAAGAATATATGAGAGTATACATTTATATTCTCGTTGGTACCCTCTTCCACTTCGCTTTACGTACTCCCATGCGCAAAAAAAATTGCGCGTATACTGTAACTGAAGATTTTTCGTATTTATTCCATTTTCCTTACGTTTATAGGTAAAATTCAGTTATTAGTATGTGGAGATAATAGAAAGCAATCCATCTAAGGAGATATTTCCAAAAAATATAATAAAATAATAAAAATATAAGCAAAAAACAAAATTATGCTCGGTTTTGTGTATACTGGCAACGATGATTTCTAGGGATTTTTTCAGTAGCAGAGCATGATTGCGGAGGGAATTCAGTAGGGTAGTCGAGGACTTGGATCAAGGAACTCGATAGTGGACTAAAATGTTGCATTTATTGGTTAAAACCTAGTGTATAGATTGCCTGCCAAATATAAATTAGCTTCTGTAACTAAGATGTCGTACGAAAATATAGAATTAAACAGAAAAACTCTTATCTTAAGGTTCGAAGCGATACGGACCATGGTTATGAAGATTAATTCTTTTAAAAAAAAAGAGCCAATACCACGTAACCTCCGTGGTTAGGTGGATAGAGTGGCGGACTTATAGTTATTTCGTTATTTTGACACCACATCGAATCCCGTCCCATCCCATCCCATTTTTTTTTTTTTTTTACAAAACATTATAATTTTCATGTTAATAAGAACCGAAGCAATATAATGACAGCTTACTGATATTTTGCTGTAATGATGTATTTATCCAGGATTAGAGAACTATTGTTAATAGCTATTGTTTTCTGTTCATGCTGTTGTATAGCTTCTCTCATCCTGTTTTCTTGGGGAAAGAACAATTTTGTCTCCAACAAAGTGTGAAGGATATATACGGACAGAAAAAGACATCTTAGTATCAAAAGTGATTTATCGTAATGAAATGGACTAGTTTGCCATTATTATTAAAAAAAAAACTAAATTATTGAAGTTGGCTTTTCTTTAGGTTTTAGCTAAAAAAAATATTTTTTCTTTATAAGACTATACTTTATGAGGCAAGGTGTGTGATCATACCCACAAATTTAGCTAGGGAGTGAAAGATAATTGTTTATACAAACATTTTACAGGTTTAGGTGCGTGAAACACGAATACACCATGGTCTCGCTTATCCGACCATCCTTTGTTCCACATACCGTATGATCCGATATATCATTGCAAATAGCACCAATCGGCAAGAAGAACTGCAAGTTGTGGTCTTAATCTATTTTTCATGCTCTGGAGTCTATCGCCTAGCGCGCCCTCTACACCTTGACTCATACGTCTATCATTCAGTGCAGACACGTATCCAGGTTTTCTATTCGGAGTGGACCCAACACGTATGATTCTAATTACGTAGAATTACGTCCTCGTAAGCACGTAATTCTAATGTTTTAAAAATATCAATATCAATAATAATAATAATAATAATAATAATAATAATAATAATAATAATAATAATGCAACAGTTCTGTACTTCTCTTAAACTTTTTCCTACTTTTCATTTTTAAACCGCATTTACTTTACATTTACTTTGTAAACTGCATTATAGCACAAACAAAATGAAACATATTTTCGAGAAAAATGTAACTAAAGAAAACTGTCTGCTACGTATATCGCATAACAAAAATAGCAAGAAGACATTGAGTGTATCGTTCTAATATATTAAAGTTAAAAACAGAACGGAAAAGAAATGTTAATCCTATTTAAAACTGTTCTTTAATTCCACCTGGTATAATGGCATTATGGTATGTTCTTAGAATTATAACAAGACAACAGCACATTGCCCAAAGTTTGGACACTGACTACTAGTAAACTGATATAAAAGAACCTAAAAAGGGTTTTAAAAAAAGTTTATTAAAAAGTGCTTGAGTTTCGGAGAGTGACAGCCCTCAGGCTCTCACGCTGGATACGTCCCTGATTCAGTGCAGTGCAATTATTTGTTATAAAACATTATTATTAGATGCGTAATATGTAAAATTATATCATAAGTTTTACTTTTAATAGGTCTTTTCTTAACACATCCATATTATCCAGCGTTCTGACTGCCTGTTTATGTCGGATAAGCGAAACTCTACTGTATTTCCAAAGCTAGCATATACATGAACTAGAATTGTATCATCCTAGAACAGACAATAGTGTGAAATGCTTATATTAAAAGGCTGGAATTAAAAAAAAAGCGTAAGTACTGTTTTGGTAGCGTGAGAACAAATTAAAAACAGTTGAATATATTTCCTAGGTATCAGATTATCATCTTATTGTGTCGATGTGTATTCTTTTTTAAACATTGTTTTAAGTCATACCATTCGCAATATTCCTAAGGAAATCGAAAGAAAAACTCCTATGTACCTCTATGGCAAAGCGGCTTAAGTGCATGGTCCGAAACCGATTCCCACGTTAACGTATAGATAAAGTTCCCGTACTTCAAAAATGCAAATCCGGGACACTACTAAATTACGAGAATCTTTGAAATGCTTAAAATTTAAAGAAGTGTTGAATACTAATTTACTTTCCTCCATTAGATAGAGTTATTCAAGTATTACGTTATCACATTTTTATTCATTTCACTAGACCTTCCAAGGACGCCAATTTCTCTGTAAATTTGGGGGGAGGGTCATTCAAATGCAGAAGATATATATATATATATATATATATATATATATATATATATATATATATATATATATATATATATATATATATATATATATATATATATGAGGATTTTAAGACAAATTACACTCAAATTATGCAAATATTGTATATTCATAAATACAAAGGTGGCCTACATGAGCTTTGGGCGGGCCCGGCTCCCCAGGATCGGCGCCCTTGCCTTCTTCCTAGTTAAGAAAACGTATGCAGATGATTTACTCCCTCCCTCTGGTAAGCAAAAATTTTTTTCCCCTCAAGATCTGTTGTGTTTCGTGAAATAACAGCAGGAATTTCCTGATTACTTAACCATCTAAATGAATGTTTTCACTTAGAGCCATCCCGTCGATTCGCGTTGCCTAGGACTAAAATAAATTAAGGGTCAATAATGAAGATGAGACTTCCATATCAAACATGAAGAGACATGTGGATCGAAGATCTTTCTTTGTTCCAACTTTGATTTTTTCAAATCCATGATGGGAAATTATATTATGAGTACAATTTTCGAAATTAATAGTATACAATCGTAAAAATATCTTACAAAACGATGGTTTATTGCAAAATACTTTGACTCAAAGAATGAATTACAAGTAATAAACTTGTTACTTTTCCTGAAGAGTCTAAGTCTTAAATGAGACGGAAGCTCTCGAGCGTAGTGCTTGGAACGATTGCCTCACTTGTTCTACCTTCCCGTGGCGTAGCCTTGATTTGACTTGATCCTAAACGTATTATTCAGAAGTCGAAGTCGGAAGATGTTTCCCATTTTTCCAAAACACTCTTGGTCGATTACAATCTGCCTCACTCGTGAGGGGAAAATCCCATGCCGTAAGCGTCGGTGGACCACCGATAGGCAACTAGTGACATGTCCCCAAAAATTGACGGTCCCGCAGCCAAAAATTGGTAACACTTCCGTTTTGAAAATTATACCACCACCGGCAGAGAAGCGACGGGACGCCAACGAACCACAAAATTATTCCCCTAAAATACGTTAAATCGCCTATATGCGTAATTTCTTTGCATCAAGGTGTCTAAAAACATTTTTTAAAAAGTAAAACAAAAGTGCCGTGAGCTGGGCGTGAACCATCAACCTTAGGGTTAGTAGTTGCGTAATCTTCCGAACTCGCCACGGAAGCGACTATGAAGACACAACTTGTAGAGTGATAAATCGTTGAAGTCTTTTTAATATTTCTAATCAGAGTGCTCCTTTAACCGTGTATATTTGAAGATAACTGTTTGGAATCAGATCAAATGCACTCGTCATGTAAATTTATAACAAAATGGCAAGCGTCTATTTACTTTTTTCATAGTTCTCCCATATGCACTTGCTAGTGATCGGCGACAGTTGCCAACTAAATTCATACAATTATATGCACCCATCTCAAGATTTTTCACTTCATGATGTAAAGGCAGGAGTTACTCTTGACCCCCGGAGTTCAAGTATTCTCCTTATAATAACAATTCGTCAGCGAAAAATAATATATAATAATAACCGCATGCACATGACTGGTGATAGTTCATGTTGGCCCCTTTACGATTCTCCGTGACAAATCAAACGAGCGCGGACCAAAATTAAGTCCTCGTTCTTACGTGGTGGTAACTTCAATACCCGATTTTTTTTTTTTTTTTTTTAATGCTCAGATCTGCCTCTTCAGTTTCGGCATCTGAAGACTTTAACCGAAACGGGCTATCATCATCGCATTTTGTTTTTCTTTAGCCTTTTTCATCATCCTTTATTTGCAATAATTGGAAAGAAGGCAGGGAACAAGGAAAACGGTGGGAAGGACGAGACCACAACACTCAACATCCAACAACAATGAACAACAAATAAAACAAAACAAAATTTTAAAAACAAAAAGAAAAACGAAAAGAAAAACAAAAGGACTTGAGCTATCTAATCAATATTAACTAACTAAACAAGAATTAAATTACTATCTAATTCCTACCTAATTTTATTATCGTATTACGTAACAAATTTGATTGCTATCTAGCTACTACCTAAATTGTCATATATAGTAAGTTGACAATTGTTTAATATTTCCAAAACATACATTTTCTATTTTCGTCTTATTGATTTTAAGAGTTTATTAAATAACACGAAAAATTCCTGTTATCACACTCTGATAACTTCGGTGTCTGCTTACTGCTGACTGCTGATACTGTTCCTAATCTTGGTTTCTCACCTAAATGATTTTCACCTGTATGTGCGTTCCTCTCCTGTGTCACGGTTTCCCCTGTGTGGTTAATAATCACTATATACACACATCACTTCACTAAACACTACACTACACATCACTTCACTAACACACCACTTTTCTATAATGCATTTAAGTGTCATATCGATAAAGTTGGTTCACTGATTTTTTAAAAATTTTGATTATGGCTGTATTTGTTGATGTAGCTGTATTATTCATTGATCTCGGTTCATCCTACACATCAGAAACGGACCGTGAGTATCGACATGAGGCCCAGGACACACTCGGAGCACTTAGTGCGGGCCCTGGTCAGTTGTGTCCCGCCGCCGCGTACCCACGGACCGAAAGTCGCACACTATCGTAACCGAATCGCGAAGCGGCTTCGAGATGATGCTCTATTTCCGAGTCTTCATGTCAAAATTGGGATATTTTTATATTATTGTTTCTATTACATATTAGTGTATATTTATTCCCACGGCTCTAGATTTAACACTCATTCCGTCACCATCGCATCACACATACGCTCCCAGAGCATCCGGAGTTCCTTACCAGTCAAAGACCGAGAATGCTCTAGGCACTCACACACCATCACTCAACCTCCTTCCTGGGGGCGCGGAGATCCAGCGCTTCCAGAAGTTTCCTTCGGTCCAGGAGGGAGGAATCCTCATTCATTCTGTTTTCCATATTTTATGTTCATTTAGTTTGTGTTTTCTCTGTAAAATATTTTCTGCATAGTTCTGAGTATTCCTCTGCTACATGTGCCAGGATTCTATAATCCTCTTCATCTTCCAAGATAGCTTTTATATCTTTCTGTCTAATTTGGTCACGAATTCGCAAGTACTCCTCCAGGAACGGGCACCACAGAACACTGTGTTCAGGTGTCCCTTGTTCTCCACATTCACAGCTATCATGTTCTTTTTTGTTGATTCTATAAAGATGGGATGGAAAGGGTCCATGTCCTGTTAGGAAATGAATTAGTCCTTTGTTGGGATTGAAGTAATTCCATTTGAGTCGAGTTCCAACGTCTGGAATAAACGTGAATAATCTTCTTGATGTTTTGTCTACTTGCCAGTCCTGTATTCATTTTTGTTGAATTTGTCTTTCTATTTCATCGAGTTTTTGTGCTTTGGTCCCTAAAAGTTCTTTCGTCTTATTTAAATTTCCTTTTTTATAGCAATATGTTGCCGCTCTCTGGATTACTGTTAAATACATTGGTTTGAAACCCATCAAAATACACAACGCACTGTGCGGTGTCGTGCTGAAGGCACCAATGAGCCGAATTAAAAGGTTTCTTTGTGGGCGATTTATTTTTGCTTTTAAGGAGTTATTCTCTAATAATCAATGTGCCCATACGCTGGAAGCATAGTTCATCGAGGCGCTTAGGATTACCTCCTGATAAGTCTTAATTAATTTTCTCGGTAGCCTATAATTTGTTTGAGCCAGTGAAATGAGTTTATTAGTTACTTTATGACCCTTTTGAGTAACATAATTAATATGCTCTCCAAAATTCAGTTTATCGTCTATCATAATCCCTAAATATTTAAATACTGATACCCTCTCGATCTTACTGTTGCCTATTTTAATTATTGATCCTCTTACTAATTTACTTCCAAAAATCATGTATTTCGTTTTCCTCTCAGAGATTTTTAGCTTAGACTTTCCACACCAATCAAGTAATTCGTTTATAATTCGTGCTGATTTTCTTTCCAATTCTATTCTAGAGTTTGCTGAAATTATTACAGCAAAACCATCAGCAAAAGCAATTACTCGTTCAGTTTCCTCTAATTGGTTTAGTCTTTCTAAACACGGCTGGTATTCCAAATCCCACATCAATGGTCCTAAGATCGATCTTTGCGGACATCCCTTTTGTGCAGTAACTTTGATATTTCCCAGGTTTTCATGGATGATGATCTGTCTATTCAAAAAGTAATCCCTAACTATATTTACTAAATATTGTGATAAATTTAGCTCTTTTAACCTTTCAATGAGAGATGGTGTCCATAAGTTATCAAACGCTCCCTCTATGTCAAAAAACAGGGCCAGTGCATATTTTCTTTCCATGCTACTTTCCTTAACTTGATACACAAATGCATTTAAGGCATCTTCCGTAGATTTGCCCTTTCTGAAACCATATTGTAAACTATCATCTTCGATATTTCTATGCTTTCGTCGAATTCTATTTGCTATTAACCTTTCTAATAATTTTGAGATGTTTCTCAAAAGGCAGATTGGACGGTAAGAACTCACTTCTGTTAAATCTTTATCCTGACTTTTTAACAAAATTAGCAATTTCGATTCTTTCCACAACGAGGGAAATATCTGCTTCTTAAGCAGGGTATTGAACAATTTTGTTAGATATGGAGTCTAAATATCCTTTTTATTTTTGTAGATCTCATTTACTATACCATCCAATCCTGGAGCTTTTTTAGTTTTTAGTTTCTTAATTATTGTTTCAACTTCCTCGTTGTCCGTTAGTTCGATATCTTCCTCTGCTGTCAATGCGATGGGTTGCAAATATTTTCTTCCCGATACCTCCGATTCTAGATATCTGCTTTGACTCGACGAAACCCTGCCACTAGTGGCACACTAGCGGCAATCCTTCGACGCGTCGCTATATCGACGATCGCCATTTACCGGCAAGTGGGCCACTAGGAGTTGGCGACGTTTACGGCATGGGGAAGCTAATAAACAAACAAAATAATAAATCTAAAGCCTTATAAAAAAAGTTTTCCGAAAATTTACATCTAGCAAAATTATTTGTTGGTATTCCAGAACTGTGAATTCACCTTTATTCATAATTTATTTCTATCGTAGTTTTGATATGAGAATGATATGTCTGAAACTGTAACACAGGTCATTAATACTTTTTTTTTTTTTTTTTTTTTTTTTTGCTTTACTCAGATTTAGCAGTTTTACTTAACAGTCAGTCAACTTGGATCTGTGATATCAGAGTTTTAGAGATTTCCTTAAATTTTTCATTTCTAAAACAGTTTGCAACTAACACCATTAACGTATCTCTTTCGATATTTCCATATGTAATGGCTTGGTCACTCCCAGTATATTTCAAACAATAAGCTATTTACGGTGTCTTACTCCATTAATCCGAACTACATTTTATATCCAACAACTCTGTGCATTTTCCCTTAAATCTGCAAACTTTCTATTAGGTTAAAACTCGGTATTTTTTATTTTCTTCCTTTCTTGCTAAAACGAAAGTGTTCTTTAGGCAACCTGAAATGATGACTCTATACTACATTATGTTGCATAGGGCATTTTATGTAGCATATCATTTGAAAGTTGGACACTTTCTTCGTATATTGAAAGCAACAGGGATTAAGTCCTTCTACACTTACATGAGAAGTAAACACATTCTTTTTAATTCGTGGAATTGTGCCAATGCACTAGGTCCAGAGAGTTTTTAATTTAAGCTAATTAATAATAATAATAATAATAATAATAATAATAATAATAATAATAATAATAATAATAATAATAATAGTTATTATTATTATTATTATTATTATTATTATTATTATTTTATTGACAGGTTTTTCTGAATATTAAGCAATATTTCTCAAAAAGCTGGTATTTTTAAACAAATGTGTTCGATATCAAGTTTTCATAAAGTAGTCATTCTCTCCTATAAATAATTTCAGAGGGGACGCGGTAGCTCAGTGATAAAGCGTTCACCTTTGGTGCATGGGATCCTTGGTTCGACCCCAGCTCGCACCAAGTGAATTTTGTGGTGGAGAAACACCATGTGCATGGGTTTTCTCGGGGTTCTCCCGTTTTCTCCCACTTTTTTCATTCCACCATTGCATTCATTTCTCATCACCGTGTCCTTTAGCCTAGCCGGTATAACCGTGGGTCGTAAAACTTAAAGATTTGACTTCAAATAATTCCAACCCAAACAGTTGCAGGAAATATGTCATTTCGAATAAAACAAATTACTCTATAAACTTCTGAGTATTATTATTTTTTATATATACAATTCTAGCGGACCTTATTTCTAAATCGAAGGGTAAGAAGATTAAATTCACTCTCTTATTATTATAAATTCATTTCAATTGAAGCAGTTAAAATAGTTGGGAAAAATTAGAAAGCCATACCCTATATTCCACTGTGCCAGAACCGGATAACGGGGCACACTGGCGTGCCCAGCAAAATAAACAGTGTGACGCAAACTTTTACCTATTATTTACAAGAATATTTGTCGAGTTTATTTTATTTATTATTATGAACGATTCTTCCACGGATCAGCTGTCTGTACACAGTTAAACAAACAAGTGTCACATTGAGGGAATGAGTGTAATTATTTACTTTAATAGTAATAGAAATTTATATTTTCTTGTATTTTCTACCGGGAATAACTGCATCTGGTCTAGAAAGCTGCGACTAACAACAAAAGAACCCGATGTGCCAAACACACACCACCTACGCACTTCAATACACCAACAAAAGGTGCAGACTATTCATGAGTTAAAGTCTCTCACCCAATGTATGCTCCTAACATGTCTCTCAGCGATTACAACATTTTTTGGTATCTCAATCACTTCCTAGTAGGATAGCTTTACCTAGAGACCACTGATTAACCTGGTATTGTATGTTTCACTTTTTTACCTTTGGAGTTGACAGTCATCGTTTGGATATCTCACACGCAAATATCTAATATTAACAACGTTTCTTCTATAATTTCGTAATATTGTATTATTTCTTTGTATTATTCATTAGCTTGGTTAAGCTTGTTTAAACACTTTTCTCTTTGCACCTACTTATTACCTATACCTTAACGTTGTATAAAAATACACTAACTCTCACCGGGAATCAAATCCAGAACCAATGCACTTGAACCATTTGGCCACAACAAGGCACATTTAAATAGAAGTTTCGATTTTGTTAGGAAAATTATGATTAGGTATAACATTTAAAAATATATTTAAGAATGAAGATGAAATGAAATCTTTGAGTTTTACGTCCCAGTTATGCCGATTAGGCTAAAGGAGACGGTGATAATGAGAGATGAGTGAAATGGTGGAATGAAGAAAGTGGGAGAACCCCGAGAAAACCCACGAGCACGGTGTTTGTCCACCACAAAGTTCACTTGGCGGGGGCTGGGATCGAACCCGGGACCCCAAGCACCAGAGGTGAACACACTACCACTTTTTTTTTAAACTTCCTGACTATTTTTTTTTATTTTAACCACTTCCCAGGACTACTGAACACGACAGGGACACGAACACAGAAACATCGAGGACAGTTAAAATTCCACCCTTGCTCTTCAGAGGGACTCGAACCCTCAATGGGCTTCACCTTACGATCATCAGCCTAACGCCTCAGACCGTTCGGCTACACCCACCGGCTATCACTGAGCCACCGCGCCCCCCATATTTAAGAATGGGTACGGATGAAACGCACTGATTTTTCTCGCTCGAATTTCTTAAACTGACTCGTGTTAGGCTGCAGCTATTACTGAAACATTTATTTGGGAAATGCGAATAAAATAATGTGTTTTGGAAAACTTTGTTCAAAGCAACTTATGTCCAAAAGTAAAGTACCAATTGGTCATATTTCTGTTAGAAATAACATATGCCATATATTAGAATTATTAAGGAAATAATTGTATGTGAACTATGACCAAAAGCGTCTGAGTACTTTCTGCGAAATCGTCAAAAAAGTCATCCCGAAGAATAAAATATCCCTTGTGTATCTTTTCAGGACAAACGAGTATGCTATTTATGAAATACGAACAAAATTGCCCGAGTCATTCTCGACAAAATCGTAGGGTAATCGTAGGGTAATTACTTGCTCCGAAAAGTAATATACCACTTCTAGCTTTTTAGGATGATGGAATTATACCATATCGTTAGGTTATTTATGTAACATTTATTTATGAAATATGAACAAAATTGCGTCAGGCGTTAATGGGAAAATCGTCGGAGAAGAGTAAACTACCCCTTCTGGATGTTTACAGGACGAACGAGTTGTGTCATATTGTTAGGTTATTAATGATACAATTATTTATGAAATGTGATTGAGAAAATTGTTCGAAAAAACGCATCCCATACAGTAAATTACACCTTATGTATTTTTTTTTTCAGAGCAATGATTCATACTATACTTGTAAAAAAAAAAAATAAGCAAAATCTTTACAGCTGTTTTTGAAACAATTTAATTATTTTAAATTTTCATTCATCAGTAAACTACCCTTATTTTTAGGTGTCGGAGGATATAGAATTCGAAACGATAAAGTGTTATAAAAAATTCGTCTAGAATTCGGTCTAGATACGTCGAACGGTATGGCCTCTATTTGAATGCATGTAAAAGCGTGACGAACCGACAAACGAACAGATGGACAGACATCAAAATAACTTTTTCGATATGTGGGGACGTGAAACTTGAAGTCATTGAAATCTCGAATTCGATTTTTATCACTATTACTACAATTTCTTCTTTCGTCGCTTGAACGTGAAAAAGAATAGGAATACAACGACACGTAAGGTGATAATTTGTAATTCCCAAAATTTAATGAGTTACGTTTAATGTGTTGCCATGCTAGAAAAAAAGCTTATGCCTGTTTATTATATCATTTTAATATCAGTTTTTCACGCTACTATATAATGTAGAAATATGGTATGATTATCGTTCATATTCATGCTATCTTTTGGAAATATTCGTGTTCGGCATACATAGATCTGTATAATTTAGTTACGTTCAACGAAAGCATTCTTGCACTTGTGGATATGAAAAAAAAAGAGAGATAGAGAAAGTCAGTACTCTAAAAAGCAAAAAACACAAGCACACACACACATAAACGATAATTTAACATCAGGTCGATGTAACAAGGGGTAAGACTGGATAGGCTTCAAGGTCGCGTATGTTCTTTTTTCTGCTCCAGACACACAAACCCGAAGTGAGTTGTCTGCAGTTCAAGAACGGGAAGTAACATACAAGACTATAAACTGAAAACAATAACTGTTTCCAATAGTACACGTATTCTAATACAGAATAAATACGTCGATTAAAGGATACTATCAATAAATTATTTCCTTATTACATTGTTTCGGTTCTTATTAACATCAAAATTATACACTTCCTATAATGTTTTGTAAAAAAAAAAAAAAAAGGATGGGATGGGATTCGATGTGGTGTCAAAATAATGAAATAACTATGTCCGCCACTCTATCCACCTAACCACGGAGGTTACGTGGTGTTGACTCTTTTTTTTTAAAGAATTAATCTTCATAACCATAGTCCGTATCGCTTCGAACCTTAAGATAAGAGTTTTTCTGTTTAATTCTATATTTTCGTACGACATCTTAGTTACAGAAGCTAATTTATATTTGGCAGGCAATCTACACACTAGGTTTTAACCAATAAATGCAACATTTTAGTCCACTATCGAGTTCCTTGATCCAAGTCCTCGACTACCCTACTGAATTCCCTCCGCAATCATGCTCTGCTACTAAAAAAAATCCCTAGAAATCATCGTTGCCAGTATACACAAAACCGAGCATAATTTTGTTTTTTGCTTATATTTTTATTATTTTATTATATTTTTTGGAAATATCTCCTTAGATGGATTGCTTTCTATTATCTCCACATACTAATAACTGAATTTTACCTATAAACGTAAGGAAAATGGAATAAATACGAAAAATCTTCAGTTACAGTATACGCGCATTTTTTTTTTTTTTTTTTTTTTTTTTTGCGCATGGGAGTACATAAACTCCGTAAGTTTCAGCAACAAATGTCAATAAAAGCAAAATAAATTATTGTTGTTACACACCTGTTTTTCAACTTGACTAGCATCTAGCTTATTTTTTCCCCATGTCAGTTTGGTATCAATAATGAAGAAACAGTGTCAGATCTTAAACACTACTTTTGCGGGAAACCTACAAGCTCATTTTTCAAATCCTTTGATAATCCTGCGATGAAAAGTGAAGAAAACAAATTCGAGCGTTATCTATATTAAACGTGTTCTTTTGCTTATAGCGGGAAATCTATCTTCTTCGAAGTTCATCATTTTTAGGGAATCGATGGAACATTAATTCATTTGTATTGCATCCTCTGTTATTTCAATAAGCTACTGCGCAATTATGATTTTTGCCCATCTTGAAACAATAGCGTAATTGTTCATGCAGTATTTCACTTGTTATGTTGAAAAAATACCGCAATACCTCCACGTGACGTCACCAGCCTCAAAGTATCCTGGGAAAAACGAGAGCAGAAAAGCTGAATCAAGAGTCCCCTGTAGTGGAGTTTTATAATTGGCTGTCGTCAGTCGCCAGGTGGCCGACCCGGCGTACATGTCACTGTTCGTTTTGATTAGTCAGTCAGTGCAATGTTGCCACACTTGGTACAATTGTACCAAATTCAGCCCTTTCTGTCATTCATCGGCCCGTTGGTACCACGTTGACATTTTCAGCCCCTTTTGTGAAAAAGTTGTTACAATTCTACCCAATTCAGCACCATTTAACAAATAGGCTACTTTCACATTTTCAAAAGTGTCAATAAGACTTTTCATACATCTCACTTTTCTCATACCGTGTGTTGGACTCTTAAAAATGTCAGTTTACTTACCTTATATTCTTCTTACAGTCTATTATATTCCTTCGGTTGTGAAATAAGCGAGAATAAGGTGCAATAATTAATATTTTAATATTTTATTATAACGTCTTGTTTACATACGAACTCGGAGATGATTGATTTGTTCCTAGTTTTCATTCGTATATTTTTTCATATATGAGCATAATACAGTGTTGGTTTATTGGTCACTTTGAAATAGAGGCGCGTTTGGTTTCCTTACAAGACATACCGAAGATAAGTTTTCCCCTTTTAATTTGCGGCCTCTGTTATACTTCCTACGTGCAAGAAGAGTTTCATCTACTTCCACGATTGTTCGGAGTCCTCCTAACTGGACGTTTTTTAAAAAGTAATTTTTAAAGAGAGCACTTTCTTGATTTGGACTCGTGGAAGAGGGGGGGGGGAGAGTGTTCTAGAATTTTACCTCATTTAGTTTCGTGATATAGAGCCATGTATTACACTGGTATACGGTAAAATAATGAATTCAGCCCTTTTTGTTTCAATTTGGTACTATTTTTCAACCCACTCCAGAGCTAGGACTGTGGCAACACTGAGTCAGTGTGTCGTTGACTCTTTGGCGTCGGTGCGTTGTTTTGTTTGTGAGTGCGTGTCGTCGTTCACCATGCCTTCTAAAAGAAAACGAATTGTTATCGTTAGCGGATAAACTAAAAATTATAAAGCAATAATGTAAAGGAGTTACGGGTAAACAGTTGGCTGAGATGTACGGTGTTGGACAATCAACGATTTTAGACGTTAAAAGGAGCAAATCTACACTTTAAAACTTCGTGTCAGTGTCAGGAGACGAAGATAGAAATTCTCCAAGAAAATCAATGAAGGCAGCAACAAAGATTTAGAACATGCCGTTTTCAAGGGTTTTTACAGAAAGTTCTATGGGAAACCCATTTTCACTTCCGATTCTTTGTGGACAAACTCCCCTTTTCCCATTTTCAACATGCATACAGGGCAATTAAAATAGACTCTTTTTCAGAAAAAAAATAATTATTCGGATTTTTGATTGTCCGAACGGGGTCCGGTCCCAATTGATTCGGATAATTGGAGTTCTACTGTAAGTGTAACTCTATGGTCGAATAAGATCTTCTTTGATTCAAGTCCGTTTAAGCGACATGAGTGACATCTGAGCGACGTTGAAATACACTGAGTACTGGCAGAGACTGGCTTATGAAAATCCTACCTTTAAACCCCTCAAGCGACCCCACCGGCTGGTACTTTTAGTATTCTTTAGGGCACTCCCCCATAACTGTGCCAAATTTCAGAACTATACATTTTTTTTCTAATTTTCTTTGTTAACTGGGCTATCAGCTTTCTTTGCCACGCAGATGCGAGTTAAGGTAAGCATTTTTCTTTAAAGGAATGTCTTCGGCTTTCTTTAAAAAAAGGTCTAGTTGTCACAACATTCAAGACTACTAAAGAACGTGCAAGAAAATGCCACAATGATTTTCTTAATTCGAAGTGCATTTACTTGCGTTCCAAAAATTGTCTTGATTATTTGATTATAGTTTAAAGTTCTTTTTAATCGTGTAATTTAGATGAACACGAAATCGCATGTATCCTCACAGGTGCCAAAACCAGGGACTATTGTGATGTTGAAACATTTTCTGACAGTGAGATATATTTCTGAAAATGATACAGGGAGATATACAAAGACCAAACTGTGTTCTTTATTATTTTTACATTGTTATGTAAACAAGAAAAGTGACAGGAAGAAATGCTACTTGCAGTCAAATATACACGGTGTTTAAAACAACATCAACAGCGTTTGGGGGAAGATTCCTGATACCAAGATAAGACAAAAAAAAGTATAGATCAACCTGGATACACAAATGCTTCCTTTCGGAGGTATAGGCTACCGAAAACATGAAAAAAAAGAACTTCAAAGGTCTATAGCTCCAATACTATGGGACTTAACGTAGTCAGGTCAAGACTTCACTAGTACGTGCTCTACCCAAATATCCATGTTTCAAAATCCTGAGGCACTTCCGCACTAATTTTTGTAGAGGTAGTTGGTGAGTACTTCAAATTATATGCCCGTGGCCAAACTCCCTCCATAAAAATTTTTGCGTGAGTACCACAGGGTTCTGATACATGGATATTTGGATAGGACACATCCTAGAGCACGGCTTTCTACAGAAAAGCTCAAGTCTCTCAAACTTAAGTACTCTTCTTTCCTGTGCAATCAAATGTATGAATAACAATACTCAATTAGATGTTATCTACTTTGATCTCTCGAAGGCCTTTGATTCTGTCAGTCACATTCATCTTCTTCATAAACTCTCCAGTAGATTTAATGTACATGGCAAATTTCTCTCTCTAATCACAAACTACTTGAAGGACCGTAAACAGAGAGTTGTTCTTTCAGGGGCGACTTCTAACCCCCAACCCGTGATCTCAGGGGTGCCTCAGGGGAGTGTGCTTGGGCCTCTGCTGTTTGTCCTGTATATGGATGATCTCTACACGCACTTACCTGCTCAACCTAGTGGCCTTCTGCTGTTTGCTGACGATTGTAAGTTATACAGAGAAATATCGTGTCTCCATGACACAATTGCTCTACAGGAAGACATAAATTACCTTACAGGTTGGTGTGAAATGTGGCACTTGAAACTCAACAGTAAGAAATTACAACGACTCACCAAAGGTAGTCATCAACCCTGGTTCGGCTAATAATATAAGTAAATCTTTAGTGGCAGTAATCGTTTACACCTTAAAATATCTTCCGTAAATATATTTACTAGTATTATCACCTTTTCTACGGAAATTACAAGTCTATGATAAGTGTTAGATAATTTATTCGTTGATTCACCTTTAACGTATATTCACACAGACTGTCTTGCAATCATACATGTTAATTATATATCCATAAACAACTACATAGCAACCAACTATGCAATAATAATGTATATTTCTTATATCTTAAAAACATCCTTCTTTTGTTATCTTGAAGTAACATTATATCAGGTATAGTGCTTGTGTAGAAGCACTTTCTGCCCAAGATACAGGTAATTATCGATCGATACAAAGTATCTCGTTGTATAAAATGTCGCCCGATGATGGGACTGAATATAAAAGTTACAAGGTAGCTTGACTTTTATATTTAAGAACCACTGGTCCGTTTATAATAATGGTATTCTATTAATTGTGTCCTTTACATTTTGATCGCCCCTCGTATATAACTTCATTAAAGTTCCTTCATATAAATACATTTATAACAAGTCTTCTATTTCATTAATATTTATCTTTTATTATAAAAACGTCGTCGCTTATTAATATAATCAACGAAGGGTACGAAGTCAAAAACGTAAGAAATAATTTCATTTTAAAACACATTACAATGATCAACAGTTTCAATCATTATTAAAAACAGTGATGATAACAATGTTTGGTCTTTCTAGGGCGCATTATATAGTAATTACTTTAGATGATATTTTACAGCATACATTATATCAATAAGGCGTCATGATACAAAAGGATCTTATTCGAGTAACATATAAGGTGATGCATGAAGACAGTCGTCGAATAACTAGCTTAATAGAATGAACCTTATACTTAACATAATCCTTGATAATTAAGTTTCAACACAAATCACTATAATATAAATAACCTTTGCTTTTAATCAATTATGAATCGAACTATAATTCTTCACATTAACAAGAAAGAATTAAAATCATTTGAAAATTATCATTTATTGAAACAGAAGTAATGAAATATCTACGGATCCATTACTTACTCCTTTAATGTGTTGTACTTCAAAGTCATAAGGGTTGTTTTCATTATTGTCATTAACACATAAATTTGAAGATAAATGTTCATAAGAATATATAACTGACATAGACTTAACCCTTACTACATCAACTGCAGTCAGTTTAAATTCGTACTTGCATATGATTCTAATAAAGTACATTGTACTGCACAATCGTGATTATGTTCCGCATTATTTTGTACATGAATTGCGTCATTGTTTTAATTTTGATACGAAGTGTCATCTCTTGAATTACGATTACGTCTATCCATGTAGTTTACTGTATTTCTGGAATTTCGCCATGTATTTCGACTATTTTTGAGTCTACTTCGATTAAGTGATCTGACATAATTATTGTCACGATTGGTTAGGTTAGGTGGATTCCCAACATATCTTTGCCTATTTTGCTCGTTCTGATTGTTTAAATTTGCTCGAATTAAGTTATGTTCCGTATTGTCTGCATTACGGATATTTAGATTACGAACAGGTACAAGGTGATCTGAATTGTTTTTAATTTTACCTACTCCCGCTTGATGATTCAGTGCCTGGTATTGAGTTTCATAACATTGGACAAGCATTAATAAGTGATTAAAACTCATGCACTGCGTAGAAAACAGGATCTGTTGTAATTTAAACGGTAGTAGATTTCGAATAGATGCAATCACTCTAGATTCCGATTGCAACGGATTTACGACTTTTAATTCGTTATACGTATTTACAACAAAATCAACAACAGATTTGTGCAAGCGAGGATTAAAAGGTTGGTTTCTAATCGTGGCATCTCTGTTTGCAAGTAAAAAGTCGTTTTCGTAATTTGCAATCAGCGCGGCTTTGAATTCCTCATATGTATTGACGTGATCTCGTACTGCTTTAAACCATAAAGAACATGGTGGGAGTAATAAATGAGGGATTAGTTTCATATATTGCGATTTATCTATACACATTATACTGCACTCATCCTGAAATTTTTCTAGGAAAGAAGTAGCATTTTCATTACATTTACCACTAAACTTACTCATAGCACGTATTTCGCTCATCTTTACACTTAACTTTACATTCCTTTCACCATTTCGTGTTCGTGTTGAGTGACAATCTCTACCTACTGCGTTATGCGTGGTTCCACCATCTCTTTTCCGCCCATTTGTATTCCTTGGATGGATTCTTTCCAAAATAATGTCCTCATCTGATGGATTACTTGAAGAAGAGATAACGTAAGGTCCACGTTGATCTGCTGCAGGTGAATGCGAGGTCATCTCTTGTGAGCAAGGGAATTCCAAACGATCATTAACCATGTTGTTGTGATATGCGTTATCCTTAATCTGTAACGTCCTAATTTCCTCTTGTAAGGTAGATATCAATTGAGTATTTGCACGTATTTGGTTAGAATTATCTGTGACCTGAATCTTTTGCTGACGAACAGAAGATTCTATTACTTCCAAATCCTTTTTTACACAATTGACTTCTTGGATTACATGGTTGTAATTATCCTGGCAATCTTCAGATAATCTTTTTAGCTTTTCATCAAACTGTAATGTGATGTCTCTCACTGCCTGGATAACAGATTGTTTCGTCTCTTCTGATTTTTGATCTATTTGCTCTAATCTTCTACTCAATTCTTCTGACTTTTGCTCTATGTGCTCTAATCCTTTACTCAATTCTTCTGACTTTTGCTCTATGTGCTCTAATCCTTTACTCAATTCTTCTGACTTTTGCTCTATGTGCTCTAATCCTTTACTCAATTCTTCGGACTTTTGCTGGACCGTTTGTTTTAATTCGTTGGACATCTGAGCCAAATTTTGCTTCATGGCTTCTAAATCGTCTTTTCGGCTTTGTTCCTGTCGCTGTAATGCCATTAAAATTTTGTCTTCTAATGTCAACATTTCGGGTGTAATGGGAGCTATATCTTGCTCGTTGTTAGCACTGTCAACAGTTTCATTTTCTACTATCTCACCGATCATAATTTTTCTTGTGATTACTCTGCCACTTCTGAGAATAGTTGAGTTTGTATTCATGGATCTTCTTACAGAGGTAAATTCACCCTTACTTTAGACTTCGGAATATGAATTTACAAGAGTCCCGGGGTGAGGTAAACCAAAAATTTTACAACGACTCACCAAAGGTAGGTATCAACCCTGGTTCGGCTAATAATATAAGTAAATCTTTAGTGGCAGTAATCGTTTACACCTTAAAATATCTTCCGTAATTATATTCACTAGTATTATCACCTTTTCTACGGAAATTACAAGTCTATGATAAGTGTTAGATAATTTATTCGTTGATTCACCTTTAACGTATATTCACACAGACTGTCTTGCAATCATACATGTTAATTATATATCCATAAACAACTACATAGCAACCAACTATGCAATAATAATGTATATTTCTTATATCTTAAAAACATCCTTCTTTTGTTATCTTGAAGTAACATTATATCAGGTATAGTGCTTGTGTAGAAGCACTTTCTGCCCAAGATACAGGTAATTATCGATCGATACAAAGTATCTCGTTGTAAAATGTGACAGTATTACTATTACTTTGAAAAAGTCTCCTGTTCCCTCCACATACCATATCAACGATTCCCCTATCACACATTCTGCTAGTCATAACGATCTTGGTGTCATCTTTGATTCAAAACTCACCTTCTCTGACCACATCTCCTCAATACTAAAGAATTCAATGCGCATGTTGGGACTTCCTTATCGATTCACCGAACTACGCACTGTTTCTTCATTAGCAACTTTTTATAAGACTTTAATAGCGCCCAAGATCGAATACTGCTCTCCCATATGGGCCATGGCAGCACCTACACATCTCTCCAGACTTGATTCTGTTCTCAATTTCTTCATCGCTATAGTCCGTTTTCGTGTTCCTGCATTTCGAATATTATCTAAGAAGGAGCTCTTGCGACATCTTAATATTCAGACTCCTGAAATACGCAGAATTATCTCTGACCTCAAATATCTACATAAAATAGTTAATGGAAGCTTAAGATCGGAAATATTACTTCAGGAACTATCCTTACGTGTCCCTTCCCGCATCACCCGGAATACCCACCTATTCCATCTTGCCCGTCCTAGGTTGGCTGTTATACAGAGGTCTCTTTTTTATAGAATACCAAACTGTTATAAGCAAATAACAACTGATGTAGACATTTTTTCGAGCTACCCAGTGTTTGAAAGAGCAATTAAACGAGCTTTGACGGAATAGTTTTACTCTTACACTCTTTTTTTCTATGTTGTTGTTGTTGTTTTTTTCTTTTGTTAGCATGTCCCTGTGTAAAATGGCAAAGTTATGCTGTATCTGGGAATTTGTTCAATAAATAAATAAATAAATAAATAGAGCCTTTCTATTTCAACTGTGTCCCTTCTGGCGCTGTTGTCGATATGTGATTTTCCGTACCTCCCTCGAAAGAGGGGGGACAAGTTGCTGCGCCCGAGATCTTTCAATTGTTCGATGCGGAAGCGTTGCCACAATGAATTATTTCATCGACTTCGCTTGCTGTCCTATTAGCTACTCTTAAGTAGCCTCCGATCTTCACTCATCAAGATCAAGCGATTAAATGACAAATTGGCAACACAGCTGAGGTCATTCACTTCTTTTCCCTAAGCAAAGGGAGGGTTTCGTCCGCCAGAGGCTCGTAGAGTGGGGCCGAATTACAGTTTGCATATTTTCCGAGGGCACTGGTGGAATAAACAGGCTCTAGTTCCTAAGTGAAGTCTTTGGCCCGACTACGTTAAGTCTCATAGTATTGGAGCTTATAGACCTTTAAAGTTCATTTTTTCATGTTTCCAGTAGCCTATAACTCCGAAAGGAAGCATTTGTGCACCCAGGTTGGTCTATACTTTTGTCTTACCTTGGTGTCAGGAATCACCTTCCAAACTTTGTTGGTGTTGTTTTCAAACACCCTGTATATACAGGCTCTTTTTCTTTCTGAAGGATTGTTTGGAAGTCAGGTATCCTGATCATCCTATGAGTAAACTAAACCACACGTACTGGAATCCGTAAAGGAAAGTCACATCGGTACAAATTAAAATTTCTTCGCTTCATGCTAATGAGAAAGAAAATGTGCCTAATGTGCTAATTTTTGTATATTAACTCTTGACTTTTCCGTCTTCCTTGACTTGAGCAAATATTTCTGCAATTTCTTGTTAAAATATGAAATTTTGTGCACCATCTTTTCTTAAGAGGATTCCAGTATGTGTAAGTATTCAGGGTGTTTTTTTTTTAAAAAAAAAAAACTATTGTCAAAATTTTCCGTCGTAACAAAGGAAGATTTTAAGAAAAATGGTGAACGAAAGAGTATCTTCTTCCAGGAATTTCAGTACTCTGGTCTGACGTCGGCTGCAAACAACTCGGTCCCAAGGGTAACCAAGAAAGTTCTGTCACTTTTTGTGGAGGTCAGTGTTCAATTGGCCCTCACACCGTAAGTTAAATGCGAATGGAGATAAGGGGAAGGTCAATTGTTGGAGTGGGCATATCCAATATACTACCTGGTTGTGGCAGTTCAGTTACACCGAACTTGCGTAAGGACGGAATGAACATGGGACCTTCACAGAATGTCATAAGGATGTGTATGCTGTACGAGTTCAAACTGGAATCAAACGCCACTCCAGCGGGGCAGAAGATATGTCAGGCCTTTGGTGAGGGTGTCGTGACTACGCGCACAGTGCAGTAGTGGTTTAAAAAGTTTAAGGACGGTGACGAAATACTCGAAGATGCACCACGTGCCGGAAGACCAACACATGTACAAAATAAAGATCTTCATTCAGCAATTGAGGCGAACAGTGGCCAGACATATGAAGAACTGGGACTACAATTCAGTGTGAGTGGAGAAACCATTCGGGAGCCCCTCCATCAAATTGGGAAGCACTTCAAGTTGGGTCGATATGTCCCATATGATTTGACTCCGGGCCAGAAGGCAACGCGAGCAGACAGCTATGTTTCTTTGCTGCCTTAGGTGAGGAAGGAGCTATTTCTGGACAGGGTATTGACACTTGATGAGAAGTGCGCCCTGTACGAAGCTCCACGGCGCCGTCATCATTCGTTAGCATCCCATGAAACGGTTCCAAAACAGCCGAAACCAGCACTGCACTAGAAGAAGGTCCTCCCATGGGTTTGGTGGACTGCTGCGGCATCGTGCATCGGAAACTGCTACCAGCTGGTCAGTGCATTAATGTAACTGTGTGCTGTCAGCAGTTGAACCGTGTTCAAGACAAACTTAAAAATCTGGAGCCAGCACTTCTGAATCGCAAAGGGGTCCTCCTGTTACAGAACAACGCTAAGCCCGACGTGGCTAGGATGACCCGGGACACCAATCTACGCCTTGGATGGGAAACATTATTGCATCCGCCATACTCCCCGGATATTGCTCCGTCCGATTACCATTTGTTGCATTCCTTGGACAATCACCTTAGAGGACGCCAGTTCACATCCCTAGTAGAGGTGCAAAATGCACTTGATACTTTCTTCGCTTCACGACCCACCAAGTTCTACCGCGATGGAACCCATGTCCTTCCAGGACGTTGGCAGAAGGTCGTCGATGCTGATGCGGACTAGTTTTGATCTTCCAAGTGCGTCTTAGGCGACATCGATGTTCGATGGTGGTGGGTGAAAAAGCAACAGAACTTTATTGGTTACCTTTGTAATAAAAAAAAATTGTGTTGAAGTATATTGTATTTCTAAAGAATGAGAACATAGTGTTTGAATCCGAGTTTAGTTTTTCTTTTAATCACAACTTTTATTCTTGAAACTGTATATAATTATCTATTAAATGAATTCTTTATATGTATGAAGTTGTATTCTTTCATACGATTGCTTTCCTGGCTCTTCGCAGTCTTCTGTTGTAAATCAGTTTTATGAGAGTATTCACATAGAGATGCAGAGAAAGAGTTTAGAAAGGAAGTAAATGGTAATTTAGAGCATTTCTAAAAATTAAACCTTTTGTTAATGATTTCCTGTTTTTAATTTTCAGGGGAGGATTTAAAGATGTAAACACTGCTGAAGATATTTGCAAAAATAGTTTATCAAAGGAATGTTTATACGAAGAATCTATAGGAGCACAAAACAGAATAGAAAATAATTGTATAACATTTAGGAGCAAAGCAAACAATCTTAAATTACACATTCGTTTGGTATTAGATAATATAAACCATTTTTATCAGTGTGACTTTTGTGCACGCATATTCTCTCCTGAAGTTCAAGAGAAGAGATGTTTAATGCCGAAACCTTGTCAAACTCAATCTACAACAACCCAAGAAAAAAATTCAGAAATTAATCATGTAGAAAATACAAGTGTGGTTAACGCAACATCAAAATTACGTGCACATCATGAGAAATATCGATTTTGTAATCAGTTTATATGTTCAAAGTGTAAAAAACAGTTTTCGTCTAAATCTTATCTAAAAGTGCATATGCGTACTCACACAGGCGAGAAACCCTATTTATGTCATGTATGTTCAATGACCTTTCATCGTAGATTTCTTTTAAAATCTCATTTAAATACTCATTTTGGCCTAAAATCATTTTGCTGTACTATCTGCATGATGAGATTTTACACAAATTCTGAACTGAACCATCATATGAGGAATTCTCATACTGTCAATATTATTAAAAAATTCGAGTGTGATGATTGTGGAAGAACCTTTTCAACCTTAAAAACCTTACAGAGGCATTTAAGCGCTGGTCCAAATGATATGCCATCAGATTGTAACAACGTCATAGCAGAAAGTGTCAATGTAAATACCGTTACTAATTGGCCTTATGAGTGTACAAGCTGTGGAATGACATTCATGAAGAAATGTAATTTTCGATCTCACTTGAAGTCACATTCATCCCAAAACATTTATAAGTGTACAGTTTGTGAAAAAAGTTTTCGGAATCCACATGAACTAAAGAAGCATTCGTTACTTCACACTAATAAAATGATATTCAATTGTGCGCTCTGCAATAAAGTTTTTACAGAAAAAAAACAATTGGTTATACACATGAGAACCCATACACAGGAGAAACCTTACGCATGCAAATTTTGTTCTCGCAAATTTTCTCAACTTTGTGATTGTGTAAAGCACGAAAGAATTCATACGGGAGTTAAACCCTATATATGTAAGGTATGTCAGAAATCATTTACTAGGAAACATCACCTAAAGAGGCATATAGCTACTCATGATGACTTAATGTTACCAATATATCCATGTAGTACATGTACTAAAATATTCAAGCATAAAGTTGATCTGGGCAAGCATATGAAGCAAATTCATACCCTGAGACAGAAGACTTACAGTTGTAATCAGTGCAACAAAAATTTTTCATCTTTGCTGTATCTAAAGCAACATGAAGAATCCCACAAAATGCCATGTATATATACGAGGACTTTTGAATGTGAGTATTGCAGGCAATCTTATAAAACAAAAGTGGGACTGGAGTATCATTTGTCATCTCACGACGGCATTAGAAATTTTGTTTGTGACATTTGTGGGTCTACTTTTTCTCGAAAATATATACTTAAGTGTCACATACAGGCACATTACGAAGAAAAATCATTTATTTGTGAAATTTGTATGAAAAGGTTTTCAACAAGAAATGGTCTTCATCGCCACAAGATTAGCCATAAAAATGATAAACCATTTGAGTGCTCTCAATGTGGAAAGCGTTTCTCTTCTAAACCTACTTTACTTTCTCATTTACGAATTCATATGCTACCTTTTATGTGTGAAATCTGTAATAGAAAGTTTTCGCGTAAAATACTTCTTGCAAACCATATTAGAAGTATACATGGTAAAAAATAGTATGGTGAGAGGCACTCAAGGTGTACTTTATTATAAATAACATTAATCTTTATTATAAATAACATGAACTACTAGTATAATATAGTACAAGAGGTGAACAAAAATATGGAAACACACTGTAAAAATGCCTGCTTGATATTATTTTTGTTATAGCGGAGTATGTATGTCGTGTTGCTGTCCTTGCCCAATTCAATCACCTTTATAGTCTTCTTAGCATTTGGCAAGATTCATTTCTAGTCGAGACAGACTTCTGTACATTTGCTAGGGAATCATGTCAGAGCTGACGGAATTTTAATGTGTACAAATTGTTGGAACTCGGATGGTAGGTGCCTTCGTAAGCAAGATAGCAGAAGTATTGTATCATGAGGCACAGTATCCAAGATTATGTTGGCATATAACAAGACCGGAGTTCATCAAACGACAAATGTGTAATAAAAAGTGTTTTGAGTGATAGAGACCAACGGATGAACGTTACTCAAGGTTGTGATGCAAAATAAGAATCCGACAGTAGCAAACGTTAGTGCAGAAGTGAATATCGTACTTAGAAACTCTGTCAGTACCAAAACAATGCGAAGGAAACTCCGCAAAGCAAAGTATTTATGTACGAACCGTTATTCCGAAGTATCTCATCAAGGAGACAAATACTGGGAAGAGAAGGCAGTTGTACCAAAGTTGCAAAACTTAAACACTTCAGCACTGGCAGATCATTGGTTCAGATTGATATTTACATTATTTCCGACTTCTCGTCGAATTTACCTGTAGTGAACACTATCTCAAGCTCGCGACTTGGATTGTTTGCTATGCGCTTGAAACATGGCGGGGGGGTCCGTCGTTTTATGGCAGATATATCGTGGTAATCTGCTGAACCCATCGTTACTCTGTAAGATCACGTCTGTGCCATCTTTGGTGCTATTGTGTGTTCGCTATTAGTGATAAGTTTTTCAAGATGATGATGCTTCTGTTCACACTGCTCACATCGTGCAGGCCTATTTTCTGAGCCAACAGGAGGTGTCATACCTGTCATTGTCTCCCCAATTATCTGATCTAAATATCGTTGAACCCTTGGAATCAGTTTTGGAGAGACATTTCAATTCTCCACCATCATCATCAGTAAAGGAATTTGCACAGGTTTTGCAAGAAGAATGGTAATACATATCCCAAAAAGACTCCAAATAATTCTGTATGCCAAAGGTCGTTCTACGCCATATTAATCTTAGGTAGGCACTTTTCGTCGAGTATTTGAATATTTTTGTCCACCCCTGTATGATTTAGGGTAAATTATCCTGTAAAATTGTACTATTGTTCCATAATTAGTTAATGGTAGGAAATAGTTTGGATTTTGGAGTAGGTACCACGCTAAAGTTATCAAACAATATACAGTCATGTGCAGGTTTAGTTTACCATTTAGTAATACGACATGTATTCTCATTAGGCGTGGAAAAGAAAAAGGTGCTGCATATGTATGAAGGCAGATTCATGAGTATGAAAGTAATAAAGGTAACTGTTCCGTTCGTTTACAATTATCACATCTATTTTTTCTCTTTTCCGGAATGTGGAATCGGATAATTTACAGGTGTATGAAAAATTGTAAAAACAATCGATTTTAATGTTATTGTAAAGATTATTATTCTTCAAAGTAAGAAAACGATTACAATACCTATCTAAAGAGGTGTTCCAATGTGTAGTCTGATGTAATTCTTTACGTTGTATTAGCAGTAAAGTTATATTTGTACAAAAATGAATCCACTTGTAGAGCTGGGAAAATATGCAATATAGTCACTGGAGATGTCCTAAATCGTCTCTTCCTCATATTACAATACAGGTATTTACATATTATCGAATTCGATCATCCCTTTATAATTTATCATAGATAACTAAATAAATGATTAAGTATTTCTTACCAGATCAAATCTTCTTTTTGTATTACTCTTACAAAATAAGCAGTGAACAAGTTTATCATTAATTTTTTTCTGCTATATAGTGGTCACAATATACACAAAAAAGGAAAGAGCAAAGTGCCCTAATGTGTGGTTAGTGCATCGTACACCATCTGTACTTGAACGGAACACTTCCCAACCTGTGTGTTCCGAAATTGTAGAATTTAAACATCATGAAGTATTTAATAATAATTAGTTTTCAAATCAAATTTTAGACAGGGTGTACCAATCAGTGTCTCCAGCGGAAGTGATAGTGCCCAATACTGCATTGAGTAACCATTTTACAGAAACTTATAGTTTTACACTGTTATCATTTATACTATTATTAATAAAAATTAAACAAGCATATTGCGATGTCGTGGGCATTCAGTAAAGTGTGTTGTCAGTCAACAAGGTTTGGAACCATTGCGTTAATGTTCTCTGCCGGATTTTTCTTTTTAATCAAATTAAGTAGCTATCTAATCGACTGAGGAGTTTGAGTCAAAACTGATGAATATATGGGCTTCTAAATCGAACCCTATACCACCCATACGGGAAGTGAATCCGCGAAATTCTGTTATATATATGATATAACGAGTTTTCAATAAAATGTTAATGTGTACTCCAAACTTGAGATAAAGTTGTCCTATGGCTGAGATTTTACTCGCATTTTAGTACATTTTAAAGCGAATTGTATCTTAAAATGAAATGAATAAGTAACTGCACTCCGAGATTGAGCATAGCTCACCTGAGATTTATATCACAAATGAGTAAGGTAGTTCGTAAACTATCAATAATATTTTAATAGGAATTTCGAAATGAAATAATCACTTTTGTGTTCTTTGGATATCACACCACCACTGATGGCACAGATCACTTGGGCACGACTTTTGTCCGGGAATTCTGGGTCCAGCTTCTCAGATTTGTTGACCCGGAAGCAGCTGAAAGGCTAACTCTATAACATTACTGCAGAATTTTCTATTGGATTAATGATGATCACTACTTGAGTTCGAATATTCATGTGTTTGATTCCCGCTGTGACATTTCTTAACATATTCAAAATAGTTCTGGTCGTCTTTCTATATTGATAAATATTGTAATGATTTTGGCAGGGCTACACGAAGGAATTTAACATAACACTTTTTGGACTGAGCAGTATCTCGTATATTCTATACAAGTTTTACAAGTCGCTCAGTTTAGACGATTCCTTATTTAAGAAAATCGTATAGCTTTTCATTTCTGTGATTATCACGTGCTTTTACTCTGGTAAACTTTGTAGTTATCATTCATTGCATTGTTTTGACACACATGGTCGTATAGAAGAGAGAAAGAAAATTATGGACTTAGCGGGAAGAGAGAGACATGTTTTCTTGTTTCTTAAGAATTAGCCTAGCCTCGTACATACTCTGGATGTGTATGACGATGTTCCGTTGTCTCTTGGTCACAGGTCTGGTGGATTACTTCTGTGAATTGCTGGTGTCGTCTAGGATATATTTTTTTACTGTCTTAATGTTGGAACATAACGAACACCAGTAATAAATAGTGGCTTATGGCGATGGAAAAATATGACTAAAATAAGATATAAAGAACATTGTGTACTGTTTAGTTTGTGATGTTCAGTTTTGTATCTTTTACTGGGTGATATTAAGTATTTTTTCCTGTCTTTTAAACTTTATTTATGTTTCTATTAGTTTCTGTGAAAATTGTGTTTGGTATTAAAGAATTCATTAGTAGTATATTTTGGTAATGATTGTATGTAATGCTCAGAAAAAAGACAGCTTAGTGCTCAGATGAAAGGGTAGGGTGTGTGTTCAGAATTATTAGTATGTCTCTAAGTGGGAAAGAAAAGCGAATAAACCAGGGAAAGACACTGGAGAAATCACTAACTGCAATAGTAAGTATTTTGCACATCGCAATTGGAAACCATCATTAAAATAAAATTTAAAGAATAGCGTACACTGTTTGACTTGTGATTTTCAGTTTTGTAGTTTTTACTGGATGATACACTGTAAAAAAAAAATCGTTGGGTTATTTCAACGACATGCCTATGTGTTAACACGATTGTGTTAAAATATAACACAAACAGGTGGTTACAACAACTCACTCTCCATTTGGAGTTGTGTGTCAAATGCCGGTAGTTGACCTTGAATTATGAGAGATTGTGTGTTGAAATAAGAAAATGATGTTGAAGTAACACAGGGACTGTGTTCTATTGATACTTGACATGGTGTAATATTAACACAAAATAATTAACACACTACACACTGTGTTACTTTCTTCGCGTTAGTGCAACACCGCCAAAGTAACACTCAACACTTTTCTCCACACTACTGACCCTGACATGGTGTCGAATCAACACCGAAAATACTAACACAGATCCGGATTTAACACACGCCAACACCGCGGGGTCTGTGTTGAGCTAACACCGGATAGTGGTAGTCAAATTGGATATGGTATTATCTACACACTTTTTCGAAATAAAATCCTTTGAAAAAAGTCAATTCCTTGTAATTTTCTATGTACTTGTTTAAAATACGTCGTATAATGACCGTACTATTCGCCACTAAAGTACTTTGGGTGTACAGTACTTCGTCCATGTCAATTACGTTATTACTGTCTCCAAAATTGGTTTGTTTTTGGATGTTTGTCATACTGTAAAGTTTTGCTTTACATGTAGCTTTGAAACACGTAATAATCTGATGTAGTATATTTTAAAATACAACTTAATGTTTAATTACTGTTAAATTTATTATATTGCAGAGAAAGTTAAACAATGCCCTTCTCTTGATATTTGCATAGTACAACTTCAGCGATTTGTACCCATTAGGTTAAAAGTTGCAAGAGCGTATGAATATAAATGATCAACCCTTTATATATATATATATATAAAATATATTAGGGTGGGCCGAAAAAATATTTTTCTTTGTTTGAAACGCTATACAGCGTAAAAATGACCTCTATGATAGGTAAATGAAATGCAAAAGAAAAATATTTTTTGTTTACGTCTGGCGGTAGCGCAACGACCCTAAACTTTGAGAAAATATACGATTTTCATAGCTTTTCCAATACATGGAGAAAATACAAATAACCTCTATAACAAGTATCAATATTCATATTTCAGTAGAGAAAATTATAGAAAAAATAAATAAATGGAAAAGGAATACATTTTACAATTTATTAGTAGCGTATTACACTTATAAAAACACATTGAAAAAAGAAAAATTTCCATTGAAACAAACATTTTTCTGATTGTGTAAAACTTCAGTTTGTAATGAAATACGGTCTTTTACTTCTCTTTAGTTTCTTTAGGTAGTTTGAAAAATGATTTAGAATATTGTTGCACAAGTTAAATCTGTATTTGATAAAGCTTCAATACAAACAGTAACGCTAACAGTTAATTGTAAAGGGGAAGGGCCGTAGAGTGGAGAATAAATTAATTATTATGTAAATTAAATCAAAATTTGAATAAATTTGAATATGTTAATCTTGAAATGCTAATGTTCTGAAAAATATGTAAATAACTAGCTAAGTCGGTAGAGCTTTTAAATTAAAATGTCGGTAGAGCAAAATATGTAATTTAGAAAGATAAAGTGATCTTACTGAACAAAAAGAATGTAATGTAGAATAGTATTTCAAATAAAAAGAGAGACTCTAATTTTCAGGTCTACGTGTTTCCCCAGGTGGTTAGAGGGAATACGAATTCTCACTCACACAACAACACTTGGTTGTTGGGACACCGCATTTTACCGGACATTGACAACTCCAGGGCAGCTGAAAAGGAAGACATGATAATATTACACTGATCACATACCTTGTAAGACTTCCTGTGGAGAATGATTTGCACACGAAATTCATTGAATAACTTTTAATTAGGCGTAATAACACACACACAACAGCACTATATACAGTGATTTTACAAAAAAATATTAAAATTTTCAGAATTGTTTCGCCGAAATGTTTATTTTCACTTTAAGGCCTGATTTATTTAGATTAAATGTTCGTGCACGATTCGACGCATCTTCGGTGGTTCTCCTCTTCTCCTGGATGTCTCCCGGTCTTCTTCTTGATCCTTGCCGTTGGTTTCGCTATCTTCCCCTTAGCAGAACGTAGGTCACTCGGAGGTCATGTTTGTCTTCCACATTAAAACATGACGATAGTCTGCTTCCCTCCTGGTTCCCCTTCGGTTGAATATTCAGAGAACAATTAGCAATTCTCTGGATCTTGTGCCTGCAGTGGAACAGGATCTCGGCACAGGTTGTTTCGCCTAACCTAACGCGATCCAGCCTGTTAGGTGGCTATTGCACGACTATCTAACTTCATCACCCTAATAGTAAAGGGAAGATGACACTATAGGGTTCGCTTAACAGATTATTGTATCCTGCTCATATTTTATAAATGTTCGCACACCACTGTCCTGTACTTAACGCACAGAGTTGCGAAGTTCGCTGCGCAGGATTAATAACGAGAGATGATATATTTACACATTCTACGCTGAATATATTAACTAGGATAAATATTGAATATATATGCTTATATAGTTCTAGTTTATGTATTTACAACATGTTTGCGCATATCGCTCATATAAGTGCTTACTAAGATAAACTTCAATGTTCGTAGCTAGGACTGTCTGCTACTATAACAGAGTCACAAATTCCTCTGTACGTGAAGAGCGCGAAGAGTGATCTTTGCGCTATCACGTCAAGAACCGATTTTTTTATACGACAGCACGAAGAGTGATACCTCTCTTCCGATGACGAGACACGAATTGCCTCGCTTCCTCCTGCCTCCTTGTTTTTATCAAAGCCAGCTTCTACTCAAAAGGCTGGGCTCGCTTCCCCGCTTTTGCGAGTCTTATGACGGTAAAGCGGGGATGAAAAGGATTGCCTACAGAGGTCATTGTCCCCTCTGACCTTAATTTGCACTTTCACTGGTTCTCATGTTAATCATTTAAAATTGTTAATAGATAATCACGAACTGATGTATCCACAGTATAGCTGAAATATCCAGCTTTCAAATGACACGTAGCAATACTAATCATGTTCTTATTAAACATGTATTCTACGTTTTTCTCACCAAAATTGTCTATTTTTCAGCTGAAAGAACACATTCCTCTCATGCCGACCCGACTATGCTGCCGCCTAGCGGGATTTCTCCGCGACCACTCACCTGTGGGAGGGGTTGCTAGAGTGGAATTGTCATATTTTCATTATTTTTGTTAAATTAAATTGTCAACATACCCCACACTAGAATAAACACTTATATGCAGTAAGACAGCTTATTTGAAACTGTGACATGCTGTCATATCTTAAAAACATAGAAATTTCACATTTTCTCAATCGTCGGTGCAGTTTTTCTCCTCATGACGTCGCCTGCTATGACCCCGATGTTTACGCTCTTACATCTATCATGCATTCCCTTCATGGAGGACTGCCGGGTCGTCCTGTACTGAAATAAGCCTTTTTTGATATGGCACAAAAATAACACCATACAGCGACTAACCTAACATATATTCTACAATAACGAAATACCAAGAAAATCTTTACAATATTGAAAGAATTACTTGTGGAAGTAAAATTATCTACAGGGGTGAAGGATTCTGCATGGAATGCTCAGTTCCTCGGTTTTGCTCCGGTAAGGTGAGGGGAGCTGCGAAATTCTAGGTTTGCTTCTAGCTGGCCGAATTTCCGTTGGAAGTGAAGCTATCTGCTCAAAAGGTGTTACTTCTGGTCAACTTCCAAAATTCTAACGCCTCTTTGTAAACGAAGTTTCGCATGTACTTACGAACTCCAGCAAGCAAACTTAAACAATGGCTGCACCCGACTTGGTGTCTCCAGATCACATCGTCTCTGACCATAGTAATTTTTCCATATATATCTTCCGCAGGTTAATGAATACTGAAGATTCAGCTATATTCTCTTCTTTCTGAAACATTGAGTTAGCAACTATGGACCAGCTGTATCTAACTTTTGGGTGTTCTTTTCCTTGAGACCAAAAATCTCCCAACTTTTTTTTTTTTTTTTTTTTTTGCTTGGTTCATGCGATATACCGTCCAGCTTCCTAAGATTTCCAAAGCATTGCTTTCTGCACATTTTAGATTCCAAATCGATGTGTTTAATTAACCTTCTGTCTTGATTTAATCCTTTCCCTGACATACTTACATAACACACACACATAATAATAATAATAATAATAATAATAATAATAATAATAATAATAATAATAATAAACACAAAAATGAAATAAACTATACACAATTACTCCCACAACTAATCCTTTACTTATCCTAAATGCAAATTATAATACGGAAAATATATGTAAAATATGTAAATTTGAAGCAAAATAATTATATGCATAACACGATTTTAATATATTTACATAAGCTAATGTATGCACATTACATAATAAATACATACCATGTTAGTTATCGTAATCCTATAAAGTCCTTTACACGGGATAAGGAAAAGTTCAGAAAGAGAGTTGAAGATTTCAAAAGAAAAACTTTGTTACTGTTTGATGTCTCTGTATGTAAGTGCCAAATAACATTAGACTGCAATTGCCAAAAGGTCACTGATAATGAGATCTGTGAGTGTCCTGTGACTATTATCTGTAACTGTGAAAAATCGAAAGAGATCCATTATTGAACTAAAATTGTTGTACCCCCGAGAAAAGTTTGATATAGGTAAAACTGGAAGTGTGGAAGTAAAGGAAACAAACAAACAAACAAAAACAAAAAAATTGCCCAAAGACATGAAAGGAAGTTGGTTGAACATAAAAGAACTCAGTCCAATGCTAATTTATTATCAAGCCAGCTTGTTCAAAATATATAAATGCAGAAACTCTTCTGTCAAAAGAAGTAGGCAGTGATTCGTCTGAAGAGAGAGAAGATAGCAACGATGGAGATTTCGAAGAATTTGAGCCTGAAAGTAAGTCACCATGGCAGATGCGCATTAAATTGAAAAATACTGCTCTGACTAGCATCGTTTTGGAGTATCAGATGGAGCAACGGAAGCTATCGCTTCAAGTGTGTTGCAAGATTTTCGTATTGTAACTGATGATGACCACATCCATGTTATTGACAAAAATATACTTAGAAGAGAAGAAAGTGCTAACCGCTCAGAACTCCAAATGCAGAATAAGTACAGGCATAACCCACTTCAAGCTCTATATTTTGATGGAAGAAAGGATGACACTCTCGTGATTGAGAAATTAAACTCAAAGCAGGTTTGAAGAACTATAAAAGAGGAACATTACTCAATTTTACAAGAACCTAATTCTGTGTTTGTTGGTCATGTTTCACCCTTTTCTGGATCTGCTCAAAACATTGCCAATAGCATTCTTTCTTATTTGACTGAAGCTGGATTTTCATTTCATGAACTCGACGTAATTGGATGTGATGGCAGAGTTGTCAATACAGGGTGTAAAACGAGTATTATTTGCCAAATTGAAAAACAAATTAAAAGGCCACTACAGTGGTGTGTGTGCCTCTTACACTTTAATGAATTGCCATGCCGGCGTTTGTTTTTACATTTAAATGGTGAAACAACTGGGCCAAAATCATTTGCTGGTCCAATTGGCACATAGCTCAGTAAATGTAAGAAATTACCAGTGGTAAATTTTGAGTGTTGAGTCTGAGATTCCAGATATTGACCGAAAAATTTTAAGCAAAGATCAACAGTACCTGCTGGACATAAGCTCCGTTATAAAATCAGAAAGCTGTCCTGAAGATTTAACTGTTCGTGAACCAGGCCCACTTTCCCATTCAAGATGGTTATCAACTGCGAACAGAGTTCTCCGATTGTATTTAAGTCATGTAAACCCAACAGATGAACACAAGAACTTAGTTTATTTTATCCTAAAGTTTTGTATGCCAGTATGGTTTCATATCAAAAAAGTAAGTACCTCACAGATGGGCCAAAACATGTATTTGAAGTTATATAATTGTCAAGATTCCTGCGAGAAAACTTGCTAAAAGTCTTTGACCCAGTAATTGAGAGAAACGTATTTTTTCCCCTTCCGGAGAACTTGCTTTTAAGTATTATAGTAGATACAAGGGATCACATAAGAGAGTTACAATTCAGAAAATATATAAAAGCTAGAAACTTAACTTCTAACAGAAAGTCAATAAGGAGTTTCCGACTACCTAAGATCAATTTGCTGTCCTATAGTACTCGCTCGGAGTCGTGATGCTTGGGCTCTAAACCAATCATAGAAATATTTTACTTGAGCTCTAACACATCGGAAAACTTCGGTACAATTCGTGGAGCCGCTTCCCGAGCGCACACTTGGGGAAACATCAAACAGCTGAAATTCACCAACAATGTTGCCATACTTTGAATACATAGTAAACCAGTATATGAAAAAGGCATTTAAAAATTACCAATAATAACACTGCACAACAATAACTTCTGTAACAACTGTTCTAAAATGGTAGCAATAGCACAAATAGTAATAGCGAAAATATAACGTAAGAATTAACAAAACGGAACTTGACGCCAATCCGACAACACTGTACTCTCGGGAGAAGTTTTCCGTGTAGCGCGAGAGACGACACTGACAAAATTTGATGGATGGGAGTTGACGACTGAAACACACCCTCGCGTTCTATTGGGTGGTGAAATCGGTAGATCTAGGCCAAGCTTCACGACTCGGCGCGAGTACTATAGCTACAAATACACCGAAATGATTCACTGGAACGCTGTTACACTTTCACCACCGCCTTTACTGTGGAGATTTACCGTTTAAAAGATTTGGTCTAAGGTCCAATCAGGTGAAACAGCGGTTGAGTGGAACTCTTAACAAATTCTCATTTCACACCCAAGCATGGGAAGATGCTTGAAGCTGGTAATTGAAGCGTCACAAAAAGTCGTCAGTTCCAATCCCAGGGATGGTTTTATAAAAACTACACTTCTCAGAAGGTCTTCAATGCCAAGTTTTTCAAACAAATCAATTTTCAAACTACCAAAAGAAACTAAAGAGAAGTAAAAGACTGTGTTTCATTACAAATTTAACTTTTACACAATCAAAAAAAAAAAAAAAAATGTTTGTTTCAATGGAAATTTGTCTTTTGTTAAAAAAGAATGTTTTATAAATGTAATACGCTACTATTAAATTGTGAAATGTATTCATATTCCATTTATTTATCTTTTCTATAATTTTTTCTATTGAAATATGCCTATAGCTTGTTATAGAAGTTATTTGAATTTTCTCATATATTGGAAAAGTTATAAAAATCGTATATTTTCACAAGTTTAGGGTCGTTGCGCTACCGCCAGACTTAAAAAAAAAATATTTTTTCTATTGCATTTCATTTATCTACCATAGACGCCAGTTTTCCGCAGTGTATCATTTCAAAAAAAAAAAAAAAAAAAAAAAAGAAAGAAAGAAAGAAAGAAAGAAAGAAAAAAGAAAGAAGAAAAAAAAGAAATATTTTTTCGGCCCGCCCTAATGTATATATATATATTTGGTCTAGGAATTAATTCGTGCGGTTGGTACGCACACATTGAAGCTGTAGTACAAACACAAAATACATAAATACCTTAAGAAAAATATTGTCCATCGCTAGCCATCACTTTCGCCCATCTGTCAGGCAATGTACGGATTCCGTGGCGAAAGAAGTCCTCATCCTTGGAAGCGATCCAGTCAGAGACCCATGTTTCGATATCTTCTGAAGAAGTAAACCGCTGTCCAATCAAATCGTTGTTCATGCAATCGAACAAGTACTAGTCCGAAGGAGCAACGTCTGGTGAATACGGCGGGTGGGGTAAAACTTCCCATCCGACATTTTCTAAATAGGCTTTGACCGGTTTTGCGACATGTGGGCGAGCGTTATCATGTTGAACAATAAGTTTATCATGTCTGTTCTCCCATTCTGGTCGTGTTCTGGCCAGAGCTTGCTTCAAACGCATTAATTGTCGTCGATAACGTTCTCCATTCATAGTTTCACCCGTTTGCAGCAGCTCATAGTACACCACACCTTTCATATCCCACCATATGCACAGCATAACCTTTGCACAGTGAATATCTCGATTTGGTTGTGATGGACCTGGTTCACCTGGTTTCACCCAGGCCTTTTTTCGTTTAGGGTTCTCGTAATGGATCCACTTCTCATCACCCGTAATAATTCGATGCAGAAACCCCTTTCTGCTCTGTCGTTGAAGCAGCAATTCGCAAATGGTTTTTCGTCTTTCAACGTCTCTGTTTTTCAATTCATGTGGAACCCAATGTGACATCTTTTGAATCATTCCCATGGCTTTCAAGCGTTTGGAGACTGTTGTTTGATCAACGCCTAATGCTGCTGCAAGTTGTTCCTGCGTTTGACACGAATCCTGCTCGAGCAATGCTGTCAATTCTTCGTCTTGAAATTTTTTTGGCTGTCCAGCTCGCTCTTGGTCTGCCAAGCCGAAATCACCACTTCTAAACCGTGCAAACCACTTCTGACACGTTCGCTCAGCTAGAGCATGGTCACCATACACTTCCACCAAAATACGATGACTTTCAGTCGCACTTTTCTGCATGTTAAAGTAATGCAGCAGGACACCCCGCAAAAACACTTTATCAGGCACAAATTGCGCCATGTTCACTTAACTACAAACTGGTGTTGTTGACGCTTTAATCCACTGCCCTATACTACGAACGATACGCGATGACAGGGGTTTGCAACACATGTGTGGATACACGGAACTGTGGGACGCTCCGTTCGTTGCGCCATCTCTTGTCCACCCGCACGAATTAATTCCTAGACCAATATATATATATATATATATATATATATATATATATATATATATATATATATATATATATATATATATATATATATATATATTACAGTGGCGCATTTACGATTTTGTCTCGGGGGCATTGCTAAGTTTATTCCTGGAAATATAAACATTCTGCAAGATAATTCATTTACTTTAAAATAGCAAATAAACTTTCGTGGGGCTTAAGCCCGGGAACCTCCCTTAAATATTATAATATGGCTATATATTCGTATGTATATCAGCTTATGTACAAATTGTATTTGGTATTAAAGAACACATCTAGTGGTATATTCTAGTAGTAATTTGTATGGTGTTTATATAGAGCACTCACTGCACGAGGGATTTAAGTCTACTTTTTGTCATTTTGGACATATTTCATATTTAAGATCTCTGCCTGAAGCTCCTTTCAGTGCTTAATTGATTCATGTTCAGATAGTGCAAATCACTCTTGTAGTGTGAGAAAGAGTGTTCACTTTTCCATGTATTTAAACGAAGCGTACAAACTTTGTTTCTTTTTCTTACAAGTTTGATAATTGGACATGAATACCTTGTACTCTGAACGTCCCTTTTGTCGTTAAACTCAACTAGTAAGTCTACCTTACAAGTGAAATACACTTGCTTAAGTATCTACTGCTGCAATTACAGGAAAATCAAATAGTTGTAACGTGTAACAATTTCTGAACTGCCTGGAGTCAGGGCCGCCCACAGGGGGAATGTATGGCGCAAGCTGCGCCATTGAGAAAAATTTTGGGGGGGATTTTACTCTACTTTCGAACTAGCAATTTTCTGTCGGAATAGCATTAAAACACGATTTTGAGAAGCTAATTTTCAAAAATTTTCCGGGCTGAACCCCCGTACCCCCTGCTTCGATACTCGATGAATGAAGTACCGCGCAAGTAGCCGTATGAAAGGAAAGGTTGGTTCGTTTTAAGAGAGAAGGGCCGCCTACAGGAGGGATGAATGGCGCAAGTTGTGCCATCGAGAAAAAAAATTGGGGAGAATAAAAAAATTGGGGAAGAATTTTACTCTAATGTCGAATAAGTAATTTTGCTGTCGTCAGAATAACATTGGAACAAGATGCGATTTTTTTTTTAAAGCTCGAGAAAAATCCACCTACCTCCTGCTTAGAAACTCTATGAATGAAGTACCGGGCAAGTTGCTATATGAAAGGATGGCGCCAAGTTCTGGTGAACAACAGTTACAAACACTCAAGGAATCACTTTCAAATTTAGATTTGGAACTTGCCTATGTTGTCTGTTGAAAATTATAAAGTAGTTTGACATAATTGTGAGCTAGTGGTAACCATACAGACAACAGCCAAGTTTCAAATCCAAATTTGAAGTGAGCCAGTGAGTGTTTGTAACTGTTGTCCACCAGAACTTGGCGCCTATTTTTGTGATTTCAATTCTTTTTAAGGCCACTCGTACTTGGCTCTTTTACAGGAATGTTTTTTGTTGGATATCACTTCTTTTTGTAGGCTAATTTCGAGGATAACATTTTCTTTTGGTATCAAACTCAATAACTTGTAACTTGCGTCTTACTTTTCATGTACTGGGGAATTATATCAATATTTTGTAAAGAAAAAAATAATACTACTAATTGTAAAAGAAGAACACCTGTGCCATACACAGTGTGTAGAAGTTTTTATACCCTTCAATATCCTTATAGAACATATTTAGTATTGTACAGTACCAAGACTACTAATAAAAGTAATGCCATTTTTATAATTACTACTGCCCCTACTACTACTACAAGCATTCTATAATACTACTACAGGAAATAAAACAACAACAAAAATAACAATTACTAGTACTATAAAAACTACTGCTACACTGGGCAATTGTTTTTAGAGGACTTGAGTTTTGAGGAGGGAAGAGATTATTAGTTTGGGGGGAGTGCGCCATCAGCTTTGGGGGGGATGGCACCCCTGCCTGGAGTAAGCCTTTTGAATTTAGAAAGTTTCTTTCTTTTCCAGGATAGTTGACTTCCATTTATATAAGTCGTGTTTATTTAAATATGCGTATTCAGTGATGATTTCAGAAGATATTCTCCGGGGGAAATTTCAGTATACTAGGAGTAAAAGTAGTATTACAAAAATACTTGGAATCTCCATTGAGCACAAGGATCTTATAAAATAGAGGATCTGCCCTTACAACAAAATCTTGAAGCCATACGTCACAGTTTCGCCACCCCTACTCTGCCCACTCCGCCCAATAAGTTCGCAATGTTTTGAGCCAACAATCATGGCGGATACGAAAGTAGCCAATCAGAAGATGACAGATATGAGAGTAGCCAATCAGACGTACCTATGCTCGGTTGTTTTTTTGGCTTCATCGATTTAAAGATACATATGGGCAGATCTTCTATTTATAACATCCTTGATTGAGCACGATAGAGTATATCGTCCAGAGGGAAATTCCCCCGGGCAACCCCTGAAATTATCACTGCTCTTATTAAATGCCGTCTATATGAAAACACTTCACAGTGGTGTGATGTCAATATTTCTGTTTTATTTTCTCAAATAAAGGATTTTATACACAACTTGAATCATAATAGATAATTAAATAAATTTAGGAATAATTTTCACTTTATAGTTTTGGTTACCTTATACTACCATCCCCGAAAATTACTGTCGCTTGGACATGCAACATCAGTAGGATTATTTTCCTCACCTATATAAAGAAAACTGAAAGCACGTTCTTTAGTTGTTGAGTCCATCACCTGTTTATTCCATCACACAGACACGAACTTAGATAATTTTGTCCAGAGATGTTCACCCTCGCGAGGATGGCCCTCTCAAGGGCATCCTCACCCTCAAGTTACCTCGCCCACAGTGACGCGAGGGCGAGGACAAGCTTCGATGGCGAGGGTGAGGGTGCGCGAGGGCGAGGACAAGTTTTGGCAGCGAGGGCGAGGACAAGCTTCGATGGCGAGGGTGAGGGTGCGCGAGGGCGAGGAAAAGCTTCGACGAAGAGGGTGAGGGTGCGCGAGGGCGAGGACAAGTTTCGGCAGCGAGGGCGATGGTGCGCGAGGGCGAGGACAAGCTTCGATGGCGAGGGTGAGGGTGCGCGAGGGCGAGGAAAAGCTTCGACGAAGAGGGCGAGGGTGCGCGAGAGCGAGGACAAGTTTCGGCAGCGAGGGCGAGGACAAGCTTCGATGGCGAGAGTGAGGGTGCGCGAGCGCGAGGACAAGCTTCGACGAAGAGGGCGAGGGTGAACGAGGGTGAGGGCCAAGTGTTACTGCGGGAGCGAGGGTGCACGATGGCTAGAGACAACTTCCTTCAGGAGAACGAGGGCACGCGAGAAAGGAGGACAAGCTTCCTTAAAAGCAACTGTTCTGGAGTTTGCTGTTTGACCTCTTTTGGAGAGAGGCAAAATTTAAAATACCATCTGCCATGTCCCCTAGATGAAAAGTTAGTGTCATAGCTAGATTATACATTAATCGTATTTTTCCTTTCAATTAATTGCAGTAGACAATTTCTCGTGTGTACGTACATAATTATTAAAAATAATAATGCAAATAAGAATAATATTTGATTTTTCCCATGAAAGTTTGCGGGTAGAAATAGCGCTACATTAAGAAGTAAGTGTGCCTCATTGTTGCTCTCCCTGTGTTGGAGACGTTTTAGATAAGAAGTATCTACTACACTGTCATGTTTAAAGAGTGTTGGTAGACAGAGAGACAGTCACTCACGTCATTCAGCAGTAAATGACAAAAGCGCTGATATCTGAACAAACACAATCAATGAGAGAACCATCAGAATGCAGTAGATCAGATGGAGAAAGACTTGATGGAATGACTTTGGTTCATAGATGTCCATTTTGCTCTGGACTCTCTCGGACTCGGGCTCATTTTTTTCAACTGGGCTCTCGCTCATTCATTCCTTTGGGAATCGTGCTCGGGCTCACTTTCCTCAGTTGGACTCGCGCTGACTTATTTCATTGGCGCTCGGGGTAGCGCTTAATTATTGAACCCGAGAACGGTTGAGCGCGAATGCCGAGCTAGCGAACCTTGGGCTCGTGAGTTTGGATGCCTATGAAATGGGCTGATTAATAGCATACATCCTTCTGCAATGTCCACCACTGATGAAGTTGTTACAATTAATCGGAATTTTTAACTTTTCATAGTTTTGTGACAGCCCAAACTATTATCTGAATCGATATTTGTTAAAATAATGTCAGTCACTATTGTATCGATTTTCATTGTTTCTGCTTTTATAATCTACGTGGGTAGAGCTATCATTTAGTTACAAAATAAATAATATGTTTTTTCTTGTCCTTAAATAGAAATATCTGACACGTTAATACTGAAATTTTGTTAAAAGAGCTGCTGTAACAAAATAAATTTAGTAAGTTCCACAAGACATAAGTTGTTTATGCTGCCGAAATTTGCAACTGTTGACTGATTGCCGTTTAGCGTCCTCTCTCGTCAGCGAGGCTATATGAGAAGTGTACCTATAGGTTCAACGTGGAATTCGATCCACTGTCGTTCAATGTTCTCCCACTCGGAATTGTCCCCAGGACCCCATGCACCAAAGGTTCGCGTGCAAGCCAGTGAGATAGGGTTTGTATGTTGTCTTGTTCAATGATTTTTATTAGGAATAAAATACGTTACGGGATGATATACTGATTGTAAATATTATAGTGCAAGTATTGAACGATTGTGTGGTAAAAGGAGAAATATAAATTTGGACAAATTAAAAAAGATCTGAAAAAAAACTGTAGGATATATGAAACATATAAAACTTAGGAAAAGCCACTTCAGCAAAACGAGCAGGATTTTGTTGGGGGTAAACAGTTTAATCATATTATTATTAATTTCGCACAAATGCCACACATCATAGCATGTCGCTATATAGTTTCATTTGGAAATATAAAGTTTTTGTATGTATTAAGGTTCATAGAATGAAAATGAGTGTTCTGAAGTATTTTATTTGTTTGCTGACGGAGTTTCAAAATTAAGCTCTTTAGATCTTTCCCTTTGAATTTGTTAAAATTGCTCAGTTACGCTACATACATCAGGGATGGCCAACGTGTTGACTGTCAAATTCTGACAGATAGTCACTCTACCGCCACTCATCAAACCTTGATTTCACCCTCACCCTCATGAGAGCCGCCCTTGTGTGGCTGAATACTTATCCTTGCATCGTAGTTCAAGGAACATTTTGAAGTAAAGGCATTGGATACTGTTGATAAATGATGTGAACGTCACTATTGACCGAGATCTCCATTGTAACAGGTGTTCCACAGTAAGTTATACGATGATATGTTTAGTTTCCTTTCTTTAGGACGTATGTTAAGCAAGGGCGGATCCAGGACGGACTTCTGGTGCGGGTGGTGAGTTGTAATACTGCTACTTAGAGCTACTTTTAAGAGCTCCAAACTCTGGGATGCGTTTTATTTGTATATATAAAATAAAGAAGTTTCCTCCTCTGGGGGGAGCGATCGCCCCCTGGATCCGCCACTGACGATAAGGAAATAATTCAACAAATAGATTGAATAATTGATGCTCTGATCCTCACGAACGAGGCCCTCTCGAGGCCTCCTCACCCTCAATTACCCTCGCCCTCAATGATATGAGGGCGAGGGTGCGCGAGGGCGAGGAAAAGTGTTGAGCACGAAGGCGAGGGCGAGCGAGGATAATGGACAACTCCTATCGCGAGGGCAAGGTTCGATTTCGAGGGTGAGGGTGCGCGAGGGCGAGGAAAAGCTTCGATGGCGAGGGTGAGGGTGCGCGAGAGCGAGGAAAAGCTTCGACGAAGAGGGCGAGGACAAGTTTCGGCAGCGAGGGCGAGGGTGCGCGAGGGCGAGGACAAGCTTCGACGGCGAGGGCGAAGGTGCGCGAGGGCGAGGAGAAGCTTCGACGGCGAGGGTGAGGGCGCGCGAGGGCGATGGATAATTCCATTCGCGAGGGCGAGGGCCAACTGCTACTGCAAGGGCGAGGGTGAGTGAGGTCGAAGTAAAATGAACATCTATGATTTTGTCACGGTAATTTCCCCTCCAAAATATTAGCATATAGGTAATTTCGTCACTGGAAATTTTGACAAAGTAATTTTGTCACCGGAAATAACCATAATACAATAAATGACCTAGAAAATTTTTTTGAAATTGCTTTTCTTAATCTTCAATTGAAGCAAAACGGTACAGCATAATCCAAATATATATATCGAGGGAGATTATTAAATAGTTACATATTTTAGATATTATATTTGAGATAAGAGAAAAAAGTTTCTGGTAATCCTATCACAGAAATATTAGTATATAGGAACTTTTATTATCACTGTTATCTTTTCACTTTGTTGAACTAAGTAGAGGAAGTAAACGGCCCAAATAGCTTTCCTTATCCTAATCAAACTTAGAAAACAATTCAGTTTATGTTGGACTCTGCAAAATCGAAGTTTCGGATACTCGACACAAGAACAAACACCAGTAGAACAACATAATGCCAGCTTTAGCAAATGTTAAAAACATGCAAAATGGGTCCCTAATGGGTTTGTCTATTACTATTTACAAATATTAGGTTTTGCCAATATTAAAAATTCAGAACAGAAAATACTGAACAAAATATAACTTGTTATAGTACAATAAGTGTTTTACATGTTCATTTCCTATTATGTATAACTTATAGGAAAGAACAAGCAAAAAATCTTTTCAACTTTTAGTTCCAGTGTTATATGCTAAACACAAAAACTGGAGCCATTTCTGTAAAGCTGAAATATTCTTTCAGTTTTCGTTTTTGATGGTTGGCCCACAACATCTTGATAAAACACAGTTGAAACTGTTGCTTCATCGTGTTGAATTCCATGAATAAAATTCCAAATAGTTGAGTTGGACATTCCTACAGGGGCGGATCCAGGACAGACTTCTGGGGGGGGGGCGGTGGGTTGTAATACTTCCACTTTTAAGGGCTCCAAACTTTGGGATGGGTTTTATTTATATATATAAAATAAGAAAGATTCCTTTTCTGGGGGGGCGATCGCCCCCCCTGGATCCACCCCTGCTAACAGATGATGAAACTTCTGATCCTATGATTCACAATATTATTCGTCCTAGAATTGTTGTTCACAGTGACGTGGTGAACATTCCAAGTATCTGGGAGATATAGAGAGGGCACATTGCGTAAACGAATATTTGCAGACCAAGTTTTAACACGGCGATACGTACCAGACACGTAAATACTATCAAAATAGTCCAGAAGTTCCAGATCTTCTTCCGAAACCTCTTTCGTAAGCATTTGTAGTCCTCGATGCACATGGGAAGAAATGCAAATCCCTTCGCTTTCCCGCAAAATAGACAAAATTTTTCATAGTTCTCGTACCATTCTGTGAGTCCAAGCTTTTGTTGGACCTTCCTCCACGTAGACTGAGTCAGGTGAAAAACTCAATCCTGTAAATGAGTTGAATTTCCGAAAGTTGCTTTTACAGCCTGCATTGCATTCCATTATCTCGAAATCAATAACCACAGATGCAGGGTTCGGATACACACCAAATTCATTGCACTGATGCGCTACCGCACAAAATAGTTCTTCATATGAATTTTGTGTCATTTTTGTCTTGCTCTGCATTAGGGCGAACACCGTAGTAATGAAAGTCTCACCTATCGGAACTCGAATAGCCTAACATAAACTTGACGTAGTATTTTAGGAGCCATTGAAAAGTTGCCATCCGTCATCCATCTTTCGCTTCTCGATATCTCCATAAGGTATTTACTTGTTCCAAATATAATCAATCTTGATTCTGCTTCTGGACCGTTGTCATACGAGAATAGAAAGGGCTGTGGATCTCTTCCTGTAGCCCATTCTCCTGCAAAAAATAATACAAGAACGTGTATAATCACGCTTGAATTTATAAAATAATATCAATATTTCATAACTGCCCGTGTAACTCCAAAAACAAAACAAGGTACCGTAATAGGATCTAAATACCTTAATGGTGTGAGAAAAAGAAATTCATCAAGTTCTTGTAAACATACCGCTGGAGTACCTGCAGAAGTCACAAATACCCCTACCGTTCACGAAAACTGGTGTATAATAATGATTCTTAAATGAAATTTTAGCAATGCATAACAATTTGATCATTATGAAGCTAAGAAAAGTTTAAATTGGGAGTCAATTTCTAGGTACCCTGTATTTCTCTGTTCGTGTTCTCTTTATGTCAAATGATATTGTAGACCTCTTGTACAGGGTTGACGTGGTTGATGATATTGTAAACCTCTTTTGATAGTCCAAATGCACAGAAATCCTGAGGGCTAGCATAGCGTGTTTTTACATAAATGTTATGAAAGCAAATAAGACGGATCTCTGTTTCCTGTGCCATGTTATGATAAAACTGGAGGGGTGATCTGGTATTCTTGGACGCTTTGTTCGTGTGGATTCACAATTGATTTTTATATGCCCTGTGTAAACTAATTACGCCTTTCAGTTATACTGAGGTCATGCTAAACTCCTGGAAGTAGGAAGGTTTCTTCACGCTTTCGTCCGGTTTATACAGGTTGTTTCAAAACAACACCAATAACGTTTGCTAGGTGATTCCTGTCACCAAGATAAAAAATATAGACCAACCTGAGTGCACATATGCTTCCTTTCCAAGTTATAGGCTGCCAAAAACATGAAAAATGAATCTTAAAGGTCCATAGGTCCGTTTTTATCAAATACCGTTTTTATACTAATTCTGATCAGTAAGCTCCCTCTAAATGAATATGTGACCACACAGCTTGTAAACTTCTGAGCAAAAGAACCTTTGAATCCTTTTGAACTCAAAGCTCCCTCTGCTTCTGAGGACACAGCTTCTGTCGAGTACTAAGCTCCCAGAGCACACAGCTCCATTTAAACTTCCGAGCACATATCTCCTGTTGACACAAAGCTAGCTGAGCACACAGCTTCATTTAAACTTCTGGGGCCTTATGCAGAGTCGTTTTGATGTATGATTAGCGTCATACTAAAGGCCTGATCACTGCAGGAAACATACGTTAGTCGAACTCTTTAGTATGTCACTAATCACATGTCAGAAGGACTTTGCATAAGGCTGCTAATCATTAAGCTCCCCGAGCAGACAGCTCCATTTAAATTTTTGAGCACACAGCTTCTCTTTCATCTGAGCATAAAGCTCCATTTTGATCACTTAGCTCACTTTTCCATCTGGACACAAGCTCCGATCTGAATACAGGCTTCTTCTACCACATTCTATCTCCATCTGTAACTTTATTGATTCGCTTTACCATTGCTTTTTCACCTTGACCGAATCTAAGTTTTTGTACCTCAAACTTGCAACACCGTAGCAATTGTCATGAGCCAAATCATAAAATTTTCGAGAACGAAACTGGTCTGTTGTAAATAAGACTGCGCCATTGTTATATGTATCAAATTTCTTGTGGGTGCTGCAGTGGAAAGACTAGCTAGGGAGAGAGATACTCCCGGAAGTACGAACTAAATACACAATTCTGATTGGTTGGCGTTATCGGTTTCTTTCCACGTAGCATACATATAACAGAAATCAAATGCTTGCTGCTGTCAATCTTCATGGTCGAGTATGCTAACGCCACGGGCGAGCAACGGAAATCGTTTTGGCGTGGGTTCAAACCCAGCCCCAAGAAAAGTTTGTTTTTATTTCTTTTTAATTTTCATAACACTTTTTTTCATTCAAATAAGAAAATAATATTCAAAAATGATTTACTTATTTTTGTGCAGATAAGTAGTAGTACTAGTAGGA